>NC_045676.1:27312950-28517176 GCF_003331165.1 Xiphophorus hellerii | reverse complement strand
TCCACAGTTTTCATAGTCTTTGATGACATTGTGCAGTAGAGCTCACAATAATTTTACTTATTGCATTTCTTCTTTTGGAAACATGCAAAAAATCGATATCTGATGTGCTAACAAATTTTACTGAGTAACCATTTGCATAATGCCATGACGGTTTGCATTGGTTCCTCTATAGGTTTCATGCTCTATACTAAAAAAAAGCCTTTGAGAACATGCGAACAGAAACAAAGATGGGAATACAGCAGGCGCTCATCATGTCATCCTGCAATAAGAGATATGTTCATCTATTCCGGGTTGGTGGGAATTTTCAGGATGATAAATAGCACATTAAGATTTTCTCTATCCCTTTATGTAATATAATTTATGTATGAACTAAGCTGATCTGTAAACACAGAGCATCAGAACTAGAAATATACCAAAAAAGGTCAGAGATTAAGTTATAGAGAAGTTTGAGACAGGGATAGTTGACAGAACCGTATTCCAAGTTTTTGAAATAGAAACTGTAAGCCTATCCAGAGGTCTACCTAAACAGAAAGGTTGGTGAAGGTGAGCAGTAATCAGAGAGAAAACCGTCCACTGCTGTGTCCGAAGCAGCAGTAGCATCCTGATGTTGGGATGCTTTTCTTCAAGACTCCCCTTCCTGCAGGAGATTCAACCTGAAGCTGCAGTCACACAGTTTCCTATCTTACTATGTATTAGCGGTGGGCGGACTGATCTAAAATATTGATAACCTCAATACCAAGCCGGTGCCTGTATCTGTATCGGATCGATACTAACGTGATAAGATCAATACTTCAGTTTCAGATTCCTTCTTGAAATTAAATTTTTGTATTGTAGTTACACAACTCTACTGCAAAAAAGGTTTTTTCTCGTTTGCTTTCACTGTATTTAGAAAACAATATACTTTTATTGTTTCTATTTATCACGTAAATATGTCATTAAAGTATTTTGTAGACCATTATAAACTACCTAAATTCTGTCCGAGGTTCTTGCAAAGTAATTCAATCGACAACCCACAAAAAGTCAGAAACTTTGGCGATTTTGATACTCATTATTTGTCATAATAACATAATAATGAGTGTCGGTATTAGTATGGATATTGGCGATATATTTACTTCGTACTGGATCAATACCAAAAATCGTACACTTCTACCATGTATGTTGCCATCAAGAAAATCATGCAACATGGGTACAAATGTGAACAAATGAAGGAAATGTGAAATGTTTGTTCATACTGAGAACGATGGTGTGGAATTCACAGTGTTCTGCTGTGTCGTGACAAAAACATTACGTTGTTTTGTTTGGAGTTTTTTAATCGTAAAAGATCAACTCACCTTCTGGAGATAATCTTGGTGTTGGATTCAGTTTGGGCTTTTTTGGGCTTTTGCTGTAAGGTTTAAGTCAGAGTTGTGATGATTCTGTTGCAGTGTCACACTGGAACATTTATGGTGTACATGACAAGTCAGATCTCAGACACTTATTCTGAGATTATTTTTTTTTTTAACATGTCTAAAAAAATCCATAGGAAACTAATTTATGTGGTGATCAAACTGTGTTGGATCTATTCAGAGGTGTGCTATTTTCTTGTCAGGTGTCTATCAATACCAGGCAGTTAAAAAAATTAAAAATAAAGGGTGTTACGGAATAGTGGGACAACGGTACAAATATACAGGCGGAGCAACAATGCAATGTTTTAGATCAAAGCATAATCGTGTCCAGCTAGAGACAGCTAATTATTATTATTTTAAGCAGTTTCTTAATAGGTTTTATCTGTACCTTCCAGCACCACCGGCCCTTTGACGACATTCATGAGCTCTATATGGCCCAAAAATGAAAATGAGTTTGTCACCCCTGGTTTACTGTCAAAAATAGCTGAAAAAGACCAGCTTTTGTATCCTAGGCAAACCCCCTCACAGGAATTGACTTTCTTGGCATGGTACCAAATTGCTAACCACTGCAATCTAATAACGCACTGAGCAGTTTTTAATCAAAAAGTGAAAACAAGGTTATTGATGTCTGAAAAACACAAGGTGCTACCTTGAGTCACAGTAAAACGCACACGGAAAATAAGCATTAGTTGGGTGATCTAAACACAATGTTGAAATTTTAACAAGGCAATTTGTTTCTGTAAAATTGTTGCTCATATGTGAAACAATAATAATCAGGGTGGAACAAAACATTGCAGAGAAACGATGACAAACCTCGACCCCCACTTGAATCATAGATGTAGTTCAACTAAAGAAAGGACACGTCACACATATAAGGAAAGAGAATATTGCTTAATGGGAGACAAACTCCCACCGACTGTTTGCAGCCATTTAAAGTAATTCTGATTTAACCCGAACAAATGACTTAAAGCAGGGGTTTTCAAAGTATGAAAGGGTGAGCCCCCCTCCAAGGAGCACAATGCCTGCTGCGCCCCCCCAATAATCAACCCACACACAAACAAATGCCACTACAAAACACCTTCTAATTGCTTTTATTTTAGAACCATCTCATCTTTTAAAATGACACTTTACCTGAATGAAATTTAACACATGAACATTTTAAAACATTTCCTCCCATTTTAATTATTTTACCAGGGCCTTTGTATGGCAAATACGCCCTTTTTTCATTTTTTTAATGATAAGAACAACCCCAAACTCATTTTTCAACCGTTTTCTCAAACAAACGTTACATCTGAGATTCTGAGTTTAATGTTTGAGATACCAACAGTGTTTTCACATCTTAACAAAAACATTTTGATCAGATCTTTGGAACACATCTGTAAATGTTGCACATTTCCTTGAAATTAAAAAATAAATCAAAAACCTAAACAGTTGCAAAATCGTGGAGCTCTTTTTGTGGCTCATCTAAACAATTTATCTCGAGCTAAAAGAGCGTGCTGTATGAAAGAGCGGAGGCATACGAAGGAAAAAACAATTACGCACGCTATGCGCACCCTTTCTTTTTCTATCATGGTCCTGAATCATGTGTAACTCATTTTATTTATGATTTTAACGAAATTGGCAACATGGCAACACATTGGCAACATTACTGTTCAGCTCACCTTAGTTTTAGTGGGAACAATGTGCTTGTGCTTTTGATGCGCGAATCCGGTTAATGCGGGGTTGCAGTCCAGGAAAATCCAAACTTTAAGTAGTCGTTGTCATACTTCCTCTTCTTTCTACTTACGCCAGAGCTTGTCTCCCCTGCCTTTTTCTTTACTAAAAATGTGTCCATTCTTTCTCTCACATCAGTAGACAGCAAGCAGATAGCTTCTTGTCCGGTTTATTTTTTCCCTCGCACCGCGCCTCCCCTAAAGTGCTCTGGCGCCCCCTAGGGGAGGCGCGCCTCACACTTTGAAAACCGCCGACTTAAAGCATACCACCAAATGAAGCAAAGAGATTAATATTTATCTGCGTTGCTTTGAAAGCTTTGGACAGACAGTTATGCTTTCATGAAGACTTCCTGTCTACTTCTTAGCTTCTTCGTTCTGACTTAATAATTAAGTCATGCACCCGTTTCTTTGAAGCAAATAGTCATGCAGAGATAATTCTCTCTAATTACTTAATAGTTAAGCAATCCGTTCGGTCCATTTCTACATGACTGAAGCGTCCGCGCTCTTTAATGATCCCTACCGACACCTCCGGCTGCAGACATATTAGTGTCATATTAGGAGGAAATAAAAAGAGTTTCCCCAAAGGGGCGCCGAGCATCTCCATTTATTTATGGCCTCTCCAGAAACGGGACATTCTAAAAAAAAAAAAAAGTGACACAGAAACTGGAAATGTGGCGACGGCAAGCAGATGCCGGCGACACGTTCAGTGTGCGCTTCAGTCAGCCGAAGACAGCGCCTCTGTCCTCGTGTCCACTTTGACGAGAAAGTGACAGTTTGTCCGAGCGCATCAGGAATAAAAAAAGAGGCTAAAATTGAAGCACGGTTGCCACGTGAAAGTTTGAGAGACCGTTTAAAAATCTAATTTTCAGACTTTTTGACAAATGGCTAATAATCGGACGTCGTCAGGATGTGCACCTCACAGCTAAAGCAGTTGTTGGATTAATGTTTGAATTCTGGTTCCCGAGTGAGCCCAGATGAAAGGTCATGATTTCATTTGCATAATTTGCATAAACCGTCATAGAGCAACATCCACCGTGACCGAATATTTGCAAGAGCTTTTTTTTCTATAAATGTACCACGGTTCTGAAGAAGTATTTTTCTGGTAGGATTTTGCTTCCTGATTATTGATTACCTCCCACCGACATCTGGGGCCTTCACACAGCTCTGGTGAGAATCATCCATGCATCAGTTGTCTCTTTGGGAGGTCATCTCTCCATTTCCAGGGAGCATGACTCCTGGGCCTGTTTGATATTGGAGAAATTAGAACCGTTTAAACAAGGGCTAAAAACAGAAAATACTTTGTAAGAATAGACAAATTGAGCATTTAACCCTTTACTGCCTGAATTTATTCACAGTTACCAAGCAAAAATAAATTATTTTTGTTCTTGCTATTAAACAGCTTCTAATATGAGTGCATTTAAAATAAAAACTTAAGAGAAAAAAATTGGTATCGCTTTGTCCGCTAGATCGTGGCAAAATAATATGACTCTTAATATGTGTAGAATAAGCATCAACAGGGTTTGGTGGTGCAGTGTTTGTGAAACAACGTTTAAACACAGATGTTGAAAGAACATTTTTATTACAATAATGTACAAAGTTTGCATTTTTAATATAATAAGTTAGTGAATGTAATAAAATTGAGAGTGATGAAGACAGCAGGACCCATAGTTGGGCAGGCAGGAGGCAGCTTGTGGCCCTCAGGAGCCAAGAAAACTTTATTTTAAGCTTCAGCATGCCTTGCGCAGTACAACTAAAACATGTCTGCCTGGTAAGTCTATAGTTTAGCACTCATGATGTTCTTGAAACAAACAATTCCTTCAAAATATAAAAGTTTAGAGACGATATGAGATTTAAACACAAGGACCAAAAAACAAAAAGAAACCAAAGTCCAACTAAATCTGTACCGTGTCATTCCCAAAGATCTGACTGTGACAACTGTGACCTTCCATTAGTGGATCTATGCTTTAGAATGAGAAAACAGACTTTAGATTTGTGTTTCATATATATATATATATATATATATATATATATATATAGAGAGAGAGAGAGAGAGAGAGAGAGAGAGAGAGAGAGATAGATAGATCGATCCAACATTAGGAGCACATTTTGGGAGTTTTAATAATACCATTTAATAGACTTGATTCAGCAAAAAATAGAACTTTTCTAGGTTCTACTTTTGTCTGCTGATACTAAACATATATATATCACCCCCATTACTTCATCCTTTCATGTCCGTATGCAACACAAACCTTTACATCATGTAACTTAAACAACACAGAGAGACAACACCCAGTATTCATATTCATAGATGAAGATGAAACAGAATTTATTGATATTGTTCCGTGTCAGTGTCGTGTCTCAAATTTACATCAAATACACCGCGAACAAAGCACATCCTTCAAATCTGATGCTCTGCCGAAAGCAGCTGACAGCACAGTCAGGGCTTTTTGATGCCGTGGAAAAACTCTGTGTGAACGCGGCATCAACTTAGTGGAATTAGGGATTAGGGAACCGAACACACGAACAGAATAACGAGCTTTTTGTCTCGAGATGCTGACTCGCTTCCTTTACAAAACCCCGACTCAATTGTCAGGCGGGGGCACATTACGCGATAAAGAATGCTGATTGATGTCAGAGAAGTCTTTTTAATAATGCATTCTGCATCAAATTCACACCTCAGAATGTGGTGCAGAATTACTGATGCTCTCTCAAAGTGATGGGAGGCAACTCTGATCTGTTCAGGAAAAAAGGAGCACAGGTACAAGTCAATGAAATTAGGAAATTGTCAAAAAGTATTTCAGCAAATCAATTTTTTTTAAAAAGTTTAAATTATATATGTGAAGATTTATACCACAGAATAAAATATTTCAAGTTAGATGCATTTTCTGAGAAGATTTCAAACACATCCTAGTGTTTCTGATATTGCCTCTGGATTAGGAAAAAATAAACGCAACAGTTATCCATTCCTTCTGAATCTCTTTCAAACTCCCAAATGGTCGTTGCTGCACAATCCTGTTACGGCTGGAGAAAGAGAAAGAAGCGAGGCATTTTTAACAATGTTGATCTGATTGGGGTTTTTTTTCTTTTGCACAATGACGACTTTTGCAGCATTTAATGTAATGATTGAGCTAAACTAAAACGTCACATGTTGTTGGGACTAAAAGATAAGACAACACCAGTTCTATGGACTGTAGCTGATGCTTTCAAAGCGTAACACCATCAGGGCCCCTGGAGGCATTATTGACACCCGTGTCTGAAATTGTGTCGGAAAGACTTCTTCTTTTTTTTTTCGTTTTTCTTGAATCAGACTGACTACAACTCGTCTATCGTAGGGCATCTCCTGAGAGCCCCGAGGGCAGAATAAGTGAACTAAGTTCACAGTCAGCATTTATAGTCAGGAAGAGAAGAAACTGTACTCTTTCAATACTAGAACTCTTTTCTAAAAGGTTTATATATCATTAAAAACCTGTAGGGATTGTGAAAAAAATAGATACAATTCATAGGACTCACAGATTTGTAGGAAGCTTTTTAAAATACCTTTTTTCTACTACATACCTTAAATATGGTTCATTCAAATGGTAAGGAGGTCAAGACTTTCAGCAAATAACATGAAGGCTAAACAGAGCACAAAACATTTCCCTGTTAAAACCTGCTGACCTTTTTCTGAGGCTGATGCTAAGCATGCCAATTAATTTTATGAGATGCTAGGAGTTTAAAATGGCCATTCAAATAATGTTGTCTCTTCTATCAACAACAGCAAAGCCCTATTTTAAAGCCACTGCTCTCTCAAACCATCGACTCCTAGTATAAAAACTATCCTCTCCAAAATAAGGTCAATAAAATGAGTTCTTAGATGTTCGTTTATCTTTTTCGGATGTACTTTTTTTTTTTTTCCTTTTTTTTCTCCGAAGAGTTTTTGCAGCGCTAGTGGCTCGTATTTTTTCGACAGTAGGCAGACAGGAAGGAGGGTGAGGAAGACATGCGGCAAAGGTCGTCGGGACCGGGAGTCGAACCCGCGACGTCCGCGTCGAGGACTAAGGCCTCCAAACGTGGGGCGTGCTAACCCCCTGCGCCACCACAGCACGCCCCCTGATGTACTTCTTAAAGGGAAGTGGCAATTGAGTAATCTGCAAAACATTTTCAAAAACTGGAGATTTTTTCCTCCTTTTTAATTTATCATCTTTTCATTACATGTACACATATTTTGTCCTGCTCAGTTATGTTAGAAAGAGAAAAATACTCATCCGAACACTCGCTACCTCTTGTGTTTCCTCTTTTCTGTCAATGTCATGGAGAAGCTGAGTACTATGTGGCATACTGTGTAGTTTAAATGTCTCTTGTAATGTCTCCTTTCCTCCTAATAAAAATATTAATAATAAAAAAAGCAATCTGGTTGAGCCGATCTACAATCAATCCCACTTCCAGTCAAAAGGAAAATAAGTTGGTTAACTTAAGCAACTGCTTTAGACCAATATCTGCCACGAGTAGGACTAGGTTTTGGGCTAACTGTAGAAAGAAATAACTGTTATTTTTCCTCTGCTATTTTACAATATCAAATCTTAATACGTAGAAATATTCTAACAACTTCTGTGAGAAAACTAGGACAGTTTACAAGAGAAAAGTTCTTCTAAACACTCCTGAAGGAGAAAAAGATAAATTCATAAAGGTGACTCATTGTAAGAACTTAAAACTAGATCGTGTGTGGAGAATGCAATAGACATACATGAAAAAAGCCACTTTGCTAAGACCTTCTTTTGCAACAGCACTCATGCTTTTGAAAAATATCTATTAGCCAAGAATATCTTGGTTGGACAATATGTCTGTTCTTCACCAAATCTTTTCAGATCACCCAGATTATAAAGTTCACGCCTTTATTCCATTCTCCTCCAAATCAGACTATTTATTATTAATTAAATATGGATCTTAGCTTTGACCAACTCCTTCTGGGTTGTTCATCTTCTTTGGATCAAAAACAACCTACAAAAAATTCTCATAACAGTTTGAGTGTTGTTTAGCTAAAACGTAATTTACCAAGTCGCCGGGAAGCTGATGACTTGGCGTTCACTAAAGTTTTGACGGTTTGATGAGATTTTCAGGGGTCGTGACCATTCTACCGAAACGTAATTGGTAACTGCTGGTAGAGGAGAGATTAGCTGCCATTTCCTCCTGAAATGAGTCGTAAGACACAGCTACAAAAGCCGTTTGAAGGGGCATAAAATCAAGACAGTGGCTTGAGCTTCAATTGTCCAACTGTGCCGCATTATCTACCATCACACTTCGGTAGGATTAAGTACTGCCACATAAAATAAAGAGTTAATATGATCGTTAATGACTCCTGACCATTTTTCCAGTCAGCAATTTTCAAACATAAAATAAATTAACATGTACAGTTTGCACATAGCTTTTATCTAATGTTATGCTCACAATATGCAGTATATTGATGATGATAGCCACTCAGTAAGCCCTAAATGACTGTTAGAGATCAAATTATAAATTCATTAGAAATCTAACAAATTACGAATTAACTCTGTCATTTAGAAATCAATCACCACCTCCTCTTCATTAATGCACTTTGTGGTGGCTTTTGTTGTTTTTCCTTATGTCTATTATGATTTCTTGATTTTAGGTGAGACAGCCTTGGGCGACCCTGCTGCTGAGCGTTAAATTGGAAGAGGATTGGTTTTCTGACGTTAGAGTCGGTTACTGAGTGGCAGAGTGAGGGTCCTAGACCTTCAGACAAAGCTGTTGGGTGTTTCCAGAGAAGTGCAGGCTGTTTGGTGTACAAACATAAATTGATATCATCTCTAGTTCTTTTTTCTTTTCTATGCAAATTGGTGCTGGTTGAAGGTCAGTATATGGGGGAGTGTCAGACTCGCAAAGAATGTCATGACTGTTGGGGAGAGATCAACTGGCCGGTAGTTGCTCATGCTGGTGACGACTGTGGTTTTGGGTATGGGGATAATGGGGGTAGTTTTAAAGTAGTCGGAACTCAGACATTCCGATCTCTGATTCGGAAAATTCAACTGAGATGCTCCCCTGAAGACGGATTTCCAAATCGTAAGAGATTCTGTGAACAATGGCTACTTCGGCATCACCACATTGAAATCCTTCTTCTCCGACTATGTGAACTGGAACGCTGTTTACTTGACTTCAAACCCAGCTCAGACTTCAGAGATAACAGGAACGCACCGTAAGACAGGAGGGTGAAGTGGCTTGCTGTAAGCACAGGTTGAAAATGCTGTAGAATACTGAGGCAAGCTGGTCAGGCCATACCTTCAGGCTATCTAAAGACCTAAAGGCATGTCCTTAGGTAGCTATCCTGTCTGATAAGCCATCAGACCCAGCAGCTTTACTGCAATTTCTTTAGAGAACTTCTCTTTTAACCTGCTGGGTCAGGGGAATGATTGGTTGAGAGTCCTCTGTATAGCTGGATTCAGGGTCTGGATCTGGTTTACTGTTGGGGCTAGAGCTGCTTTCAAAGCAAGCAAAACGTGTTGACCCAAATGAGGAAAGAGAATGATGTTTTTCACATCTTCCACAGGGCGGTTGTGTTGAGGTTGTCCTCAATACACTGCTTTTATTGCCTTTTTGCATCTGTGATGCCTCAATGTAAATTGATTCTTGCAGTCCTGTACCTCTCCTTATCTCCTGACCTCAGTGCTGAGTTTCATGCGCTGAGCAGCTGTCGCACATCTCTTGTGAACCATGGCTTATAGCTGGGGAATACTTTGATTTATTTTTTCCTTCTTTTTTTTTTGCAGTGACGATGTCTGTGCCAAGGTTGATGTCCGACAGAACTTAGGTGGCAATTCCTGAGTGTTCAAAGAGTTCCCTTGTCCTCAAAACAGTCCTATAGGACAGCCAAAACGTTCTTAGTTCAAGTTTGCAACTCCATACTTCTGAAGTACAGTTGAGGATGGGTTCTTAATGTGGAATCAGAAAAAGGGACCACTGACGTAACGGTCTGAGATGAGGTGACGATTGAGGTTTGTAAGGCACACAGGAACGATTCTGTAGATCTGCTCCAGTTTTTAATATCCACATTCTTGTAAAGTCTTGACAGAACTGTCTTTAAGTTTAAGAGGCAAAAATCACTTAACTTAGCATTAGCTTGGGGGTGACATTGACAGAAATGATTAGTTCTCTAATAATTTAGTTTTTCTTATGCTTTCCAGCAACTTTAGTGTTGATTCAAAACTAAAGTTCTTGTAGCGTAATTTCTGCCCATGTGTTAAGTACTTTATAAGTACTACTACAGTAGCAGTTGGAAGAACATGTCAGAAAGATACAATAGAGCAGTGGTTTTGAGAATAATTAAAGATGGCTTTCAACAAAACATCAGACATCAACTCCATCACACAACCCCTGGGTCAACCAAAGGTAAATGACTTCCTTCTGTTTCACTGGCTTAGTGTAATTTCCCAGAAAGTAATAATGCAAATGTGTGCAGGGAAATGTGTTGCCAAACACATTAACTCTACTGAAAAACTGAAATGTTGCGCTCTAATTTTGAAAATATTTCAAAATTTTACCTCTAATTATTTTGCTTACTTAAGCAATTACAAAGAAAAACATGCTTTTTAAACATTCATATTTAAAAAAAATAATTGATCATTTCAATTTCAGGGACCTAAGCTACCTACATCAACCTAGCGCTATGTGAAAATATAACTGTGTTTTCAAGCTTTCTGTTACTTTTCATAGTACTATTTGTACCGTTGGTTAACTTAAAAACCTGAAATAAATGAATTACATTCTCTGTTTCATAGTGAGAATACGTTATTAGGGGAAGAAGAGGCACCGGGATGCTCTGAGGGAAAACAACAAGATAATGGAGACAGTGTGATTCTTTGGGCACAACAATGACTTTAAGTTGTTCCCCTGGCTTTCAAATTCCACTGATGTCAAATAAACCAGTCTTGCTCACAATTTGCATGACTAACATGATCTGTTGCTAACATCATGTATCCAGATACTACAACACATCTTCAGGGGTCTGGTACTGCTCACTTGCAATGGGTGTTGGTGGGGTTGCTGGCAGGTGGGGAACCAACACACAATTAGGCAGGTGATTATAATCTTATGTCTGACTGGTATAGTTCTGTTTGATCTACAGTCAGAAACGGGCAACAACATGATTAAGTTGAAGAAACGAAGGAGAAACCTAAAACACTCCTTTTCCCTGTTCTGTATCTGTGGGCCTTTTTTCCTTGCTTACAGCACGTACAGTTACAAAACTCTATGTTCAGTATCTGTCGTAATCCATGGAGAGATGCCAGACTGGTGGCTTCACAGTCCAACAAATCCCCAAACCCTCACAATACGTGACTGGGTGGATTTCTCATGGAGCTGAACATTAATAAATACTTACACAACAATGACACCTGCTGGTGAAACTGGATCCTGCACTATCATAGAATGTACTTTCCTTAACACTGGGGATGACAGTAATTTACCCCCAAAAAAGTATATTGGGAGTTACTTCTCGATAAAGATCAGTAACAGTGGCTTTAATGTTGGCAATTGTGTGAACAGGATTGTTGAGTATTTTCCTAACTCATTCGTTGTTAGGATTTCATTTCCTAATGCTGAGTCCTACTGGACTGGACTAATTACCTGATGGGAAATGTTTGTGCTTCATTCTGAAATAGGGAATTGCAAACCTTGTAGCTGCAGTTGGGGAGCGTTTATTTCAGCAAGACTGATTATCTAATCGGCAGCTAACTTCAAACCTGTGGTAACCGTCAAGCCAGGAGCACTGATGAGCATCAATTATTCAACTTAGACAAGCCAGGTCTTTTAACCTTCTAATCAAATGTTTGATATGTAAATAGTTCTCAAATAAATGCGATTTTTAGGGTTTGATTTTGTAGAGGCTCTGAGGTAAATGTTTGTATTTTATTTTTTTGTAACCTTGGTAACTTCTACCAGTTCTGTGTGTAAAAGGAAAACGCTTACAAAAATGATTTCAACCGTAGTTGACTAAGAACTCTAAATAATGAAATTCACAAGAGGGTACAAACTCTTCAAGTCTGCCCGAATAGAATTTCTGACAAATCCTCTTAACGTGAAAAAAGAAGAGCTCAATGAGAGGTTATAAAATCCTTCCTCGTATGAGAACAGAGTCTTTGTCCTTGACTGTGCGAATGTGACTCCCTCTGGTTTTATGCTGAGTGGTTTTATCGCCTTTCATTTGGCTATTCCTCCAAATCAGCAGGTTTAGCTACATTGACTGAAATTATACACCTGCTTGACATTAAAGGAAACGTCTCCCAGATGTTTAAAACCACAATCCCGCACTTACAAGACGTCCTTTTACACCACCGCCGCCCCCGAAACACAGAATACAACAAGATGCAAGATGAATTTGTATATAAAGAAAGCCCAGCGTACAAAATGAGACTTCAAATGATTTCACTGGATTACATGCCGACTCTCTCGCCGGCTTAAGTCGTATTCATTCACCGCAACATCAAACTGACATTTGCCCTGGACAGAATTCTCCTTTCAAAATACAGGAGAGCATCTTTCATCTTTCAAAGTCTGCTGAATGACACAGCTCAACAAGGCAAGGCGAAATGTGTTAAGGGGAGGCCTGGTTTACAGACTTTAAGATGGACGGTTTTACTTAAAAATCTACGGAAGAGGATTAGGGCCACATAATTTGCTTTTTCTTTTTTAAAATCAGAATTCTGGCTTTATTAACCTTCTGAAATCAAATGTCAAAATTCTATGGGGGGAAAAGTCTGTTTTTCCCCCAGTGGTCCTAATCCTCTTCTGTAAAAACCTGTTTGTTTAATTCCATTTTAGAAATTATCTCCGGAGTTTGAAATACTCCTTTAATGTTGATTCTTTTTTTTTTTTAACTTACTTCTCATAGAGATTTTGTATTCTTTTCTTTAGTTTCAGGAGCTTACCTAGCATTTGATAGAATTGCTTCTCAAGCTGTAAGGCTCTGGTCAAACGTGTTGGAGATTTCGTAACAAGCTTAACATGGCAGTTTACCAAAATTGTGGCCCCTTCCTCCTGATAGATCTGATCTAACTAAGCCTGTCGGTGACCTTTTCACCTTTTTAACTGCTCATAAGACTGAGATGAGCAAGCAGCTCTACACACAGACAATTTGTGTCTGCGGCCCAAGTTTGGTGGGGAATTGATCAAGAATAAACACCGTTTTTTTTAAAAATATATTATTTCATGCTTTGTGCTGCAATTGTCACATCAGGGATTCATGTTGGAAAAGAGCTGCCTTAATAATTTGAAATCAAAGCTCGAAGCAGTGGCAGAGAAACAGTGAAAATGAAATTGAAGTCACTAAAGATCAATTTCTGCAAAACCCAGATTTATTGTGAACATTTCTTTTTTTAATTCAATCTCACCTAATTAATTGGTTTGCTTTTATTATTTTTTAGGTTGTTTCTATGCATTAAGCCTAGTTTGTCAGTGCGGGTGAAACAGAAACTATCAGAAAACACATGCCGTTTCTTCACAACAAAAATCTTCCACAATAATATAAAGCAGGCAAGTCCTGACAAAAGCTCTTTAGAGGGAGACTGAATTTACACATTTTATCACTTATGAAAGGACAAACTGAAACCACTAATCAGATATTAATTTTGTCGTTTCTAAAACAGTCCCACTCTAAACGGATTTGTTGCGTAGTTTTGTGTTGCCACCGAGCAAAATCTGTAGTTGTTCATAAAACAAACCCAGAATTCTTAATCTAAGTTTTAATCTGAGTTTTCTTTCTTTTTCCACTCTCGTCGATATCTTCTCCGACCTCAAATCTGCAACCATATTGTGCTCCATTGTTCTCTTTTTCTGGCTCATTCATTGCCTCATTGTCTCTCTCCACTCCCACGCAGTTTTCAAATCAATATACTCTTGGTTCTGCCCATTTCGTTGCCAGCCTGTCTTCCCCTCCATCTGCCCGTCAGCCTGTTTGTGCTTCCTCTCTGCTCAACATAAACAACAGTTGGTTTACCCGCACCCCGTCCCTGTTGCTCATCCCCGGCAGATTGTTGTGTTTGTCATACAAACAGTCGCTGAAAGCTGCTTTTTTTTTTTTGAAATGAGAGCCAAAAGTCATAGCAGAATACATTAAATCAAGAGCCCATTAATGATAATGGGAAGACGCCTTCTAAAAAGAACAAAGTCTAAAAAGAGGCTTGGGCTGTTGTAAATCTTAAAGGCAAATTAATTCTTGTTTGTTTGGGGTTTTTTTGTCAAAATGAAGCATTACATACTCAAAAACCTTTTTTTAAAAAAAAGAAAGAAAATAAAAAGTTCCTTGGAGAAAAATCTATTGCAAGGCTTTTTGCTAAAGCTACTTACAACGTACACTTTGATGGCCCACAGCACACAACTCAGACCAATACTTAGCTTTGAGACTGCCACAGTGAGTGATAGTTTCCACACTTGGATGTTCAGAGAGGACAGAATAAAGGTATGGTAAAATACTCTCCTGATAGCCAATATGATCACATAATCTGTGATAGCGAAATAAGGTGTTTTTCCACACAAAATACTTAATCCGCGAATCTCAAATTGTGGTATGCATGTTTCTTTTAGTCATACTCTGAAGAAAATTTGGTGTTAGCTTTTAGCGATATGCTAGCATAAGGCAACCAACATAACAATGCAATTTAAGCTAACTTTAGATTTTTAACTAATTAATTATGATTTGACACATTATGCTGCCAAAACCATAATTCACACACTCTTCCAAGTCAATAAACTAAAGTGTTTCCTTCACTTCCATGTACATTTGGGAAGCGATTGGGAACAGTATCAACTCATTAAAAGGCAGGGCACTAAAAACCAGAGAGCACAAAGACTGACGTATAAAACAGAAAAAGTTCTCCCACTTTCTGCCAACTCACTAGTTACAGACCGCTTCGAGATTCCTTCACCCTGACTATCAATACACAAAACACCAAAACAGAAACAGCTCCTAGCTTAGAGGAGCACGCAGAAAACAAACAGCTACCGGATACAGACATGGATGCACAGTGAATCCTTCTTATCCAGAAAAACGTCAATACGAAAGTTTACAGACCTCTCTGTTCTTTACGCTCAGTGAACTAAAGTTCACCGGATTTACGGCAAATAGTTCCACAGAGGGTAAAGCTAACTTTTGAGGTCACATAAAAAAAGGGAAACTATAGGAAGCATTAAAAAGAACAAAAGGTAGTAAAACCTCATAGAAGGAGAGACGTGATGCAGGCAAAAATGTAACAATCGAAGGACGCAAGGACGGAAAAATGGGAGGTAGAAAGCTGGCGACGACGAGGGAAAGTAGTAACAATAGCACAGGAAAGAAAGGACAGGACAAGAGGGAGCCAGGACAAAGAGGACATGATGGGAAAATTTAGGCGATATAGGTCAGCACATTGGAATACTGAAGATGAATTATAGACAGCACAGAAATCCAAATAATCTATATCAAATAGTTGTCTAATCTACATAGGCTATTTGGATTCCTGTGCTATCTAGAATTGGTCTCCAGAATTTCAGTATTTTCAAAATTTATCGTGACAGGAGTATAGATCATATCACTGGACATTGAAACAGTAGAGATGTGCTCTCTGGAGCCTTCTGGTGAACTATCCTGGGTTTTCAGGTTGAAATTCTTCTCTACAAAAATGTAATGTTTGTTTTGAAATGCCCATCGTTATGGTACTTGGAACCTGTGGTATTTTCTGAGGTGGTGCTTGTTATTTAAAAGTTTAACTAAGAGTAGATGTAAAATGTTGTATTTGCTGCGCTAGATAAAACGTATGGGTGTAGAAACAGATAAGTTCAAACTGAAAGCCCAAGACAGTCCCATAAAGTGGAGTCCTATACAGCAAAGAATAACCATATTAGCAGAGTTGGAGATGAAGCAAAACAAAATATGTTGATGTATGCAGGGTTATTCCAGAGTGTTGCAGTCTGCTGAGAATGACTGTGCATGAATATTAGATACACAAAGATGCTTAGGGATTAGGCAGCTTCATGGATTTTTCACAGAGAGAAAAAACCCCAGAATGCCATAGGAGGAAAAGAAAAAACAAATGTCGTGAAAATTTTGCCTGGTAACTGATTTTTTTATATATATACTGAGATTGAGATAAAAAATTTAAAAAAAGCTAATCTGCCAACTTTTAACGGGGAACTTCAAAAGATGTTGATCTGGAATAACGATTTTAAAAGTCTCGAGACGTTTTTGAGCCATTTGGGTCTCTCTTAGTGACAGAAATATCCATAAATAATAATTCAAAAAAATACTTTTGTCATCTTTGACAGCTATTTAAATTGGTTTGATGTACTGAGACACCGGAGTGTAACAAACTTGCAAAAAAAGAGGAAATCTGGAAGAGGGAAAACACTTTCATGCCGCTGTATTCCCAAAAAAAAAGCCTTTGCTAACTGCAGAGAAAGATCCTACAAGGTGCTGATCTTAAGGGACGGACAGGGTGGTTTCAATGTGTCCACACTTTATTTGTGCATAACTTTGACAAAATATGTATACTGCTTTCATTTTCCTTCAAAATTGTGTGCATCATTGCAGTCTGTGGTATACCAAGACAAAAACAAAAGGTACTGCAGATCATGTTCGCAATACAAATTAACCACCTAAGGAACATTGCAGAGAAGAATTCAGACTGCAAATTCACTCTCAGGCAAATAATCTGAGTGAAAACAGATATCAGTAGCTAATTTTACTCCCTTTGATCAGTGTGCTGCTTTGGAAAATTATTCCATAACTGTGCAGACGCTTGATCTTGCAGAGAGGTAGATTTGGATGCCTGATAGCCTTGATTGGCATGCCCCCAGCTTCCTGTGGGACTCCGTGTAATTTGGGTTAAACAAAGAGGAAGGATATTCATTAGGAGTCGAATATGAATAACAGTCACAGCGTTCTGGTTCATAAATATTACTCTATCCTCCTTTGTTTGGCGGAGAACACGAAACATTTGCCGGCACATATTTAATATGTCTTGGCTTTTCTTGTTTTTGATTTTAAAGGTTTGTTAGGATTTCAATTTACCTAGAATGCATTAATGTCAAAAATAAAATTAAAAGTTATTCAGTTGTGCACAATTCATAATTTTGTGGGCATTTGATTACTTAAATAAAAGTGATGGCCATAGACTTTGATGGGATGGTCGATTTTTTTTCTTTAAACATTTTGAGATTTCTATATTAACAAACAATAAGATAAGTTTCAAGACACTTTATCTCCATTTACACCAAATATATTTTAGAATTTCGTATCTACAGCTTAACTATAACAGAGTAAACTCTGGAATGCTGGATATTACTTTGGACCCAGATCCTCAGATATGGGGAGGATTCATTTTTAATCTCAACATGGCTTCATGCTTCAGCTTCTCCATCTGCTTTGAGAACATCTCGACATCATTAAGATCTGGGGAGTTTCCAGGCCACTGAAGCAAAATGTCGCTCTTTGGAAGCCTACTTTTTTTATTTTGCCCTGTGACACAGTGTGCTGCCATGATTTCAGGATTGTTAGAAGAAGTTGCTTCTTTTCTTCCATTATCTATTACTGCGTTAATCTAGAACAACGAGATCACTTCTTTGGACAAGAAGCAACTACAAACTAAATTGTTACGGGATACATTTTCTTCACCGATGGGCATCGGGATGGTATGATAACCGTATCAGGCATAAAAAAAATATCACGGTTTTACGGTACACAAAGGACAGAAATCACAACTATGAGCGCGTGTACAGGAAATGCGCCTTCAGTTAAAGAACTCTTCAGGTAACGCTACCGAAACACTCAGTTCTTAAAATTAATCAAATACTCAACGTAACAACTCCAAAACACTCATGCAGACAAGTGAGTGTAACATGGTGATATTTGTTCAATTAATGCTAGACGCTAATGGCAGTTCGTTCATTTCGAAACAGCATAAACTTTAGCTTACCTTGTTGAATTTAGCAAGTGAGTTGTGTTTCCCCCTCTCTGGCTGCCTCTATCCGTCAGCAGTTTTGCACGTAGGACAACTTTCTACCTCCAAGTTGCCATTTGTCTTCTTAACGGTAATTTCATATAGCGGACTTTATTCTCTGAGACAGGGCGCGCGCGGGACGATTCGGCGGGATTTGCGAAGCTAGTAGCTAGCAGGAGAAGCGCGAGGGCAGGGCTCGTGGTGCTGCAGACTGGAGTAATTTGATCTGCACGTCATCTCTGACCAGAAATTTAAATATATATATATATATATATATAACTATATATATAACTTGAGTAGTAATAAGTAATAATTACTTATTAGATCCTGTGGGACTTCCAGATCCAGACAGACAAAATGGTAATGGCGAACCAACCAGACATTGTCGTAGTGGATAAACAACAGAGGAAAGCCGTTGTGATAGATGTAGCAATACCAAGCGACTGCAACATCAGGAAAAAGGAGCACGAGAAACTAGAGAAATACCAGGGCCTCAGGGAGGAACTGGAGAGGGCCTGGAAGGTGAAGACCACAGTGGTGCCTGTGGTCATCGGGGCCCTCGGGGCAGTCACCCCCAAACTGGACCAATGGCTACAACAGATCCCAGGAACAACATCAGACATCTCAGTCCAGAAATGTGCAGTCCTTGGCACAGCCAAGATACTGCGCAGAACCCTCAAGCTCCCAGGCCTCTGGTAGAGGACCCGAGCTCAGAGGATAAGAACCACCCGCGGTGGGTGAGAAGGGAATTTTTTTTATATATATATATATATATATATATATATAAACCCCGCTTGTTCCGTCATATCATAGGAAAGGTATGACGGACAATTTTAGTGGTTTAGAAACTGTAATTTTTAATATCGCGGTATTCCTTGAAAAAGAGGATTGAGAACATCCAAGTCCGGGTCAAAGGATATTCAGTATTACACAGTTTCAACTTTGCTCAGGTGTTTTAAAAGCAATTAGTTTTATTTTAAAGATCATAACTAAAAATATTAACAATGAAAGCTCAGTAAACATTTTTTTTTTTAAAGTACATCAATGTAATAGGCTTTTTAGTTCTTCATTTTCTTGATGAGAATACAGAAATAATTTTTTTAACCATTAGGATTATGAACATAGTTTGGATTTACTGTTCAAAGATTAAATCACATAACTGATTTAACAATATTAAACAGTCAGTTTGCTATAGCAAATTTATTTAAAAGGGTTTACATAAAAATGGCACCACTTAAATTAAACTGCTTTTTTTCCCATTTACACAACCATCATTTTTGAATATAAATAGACAAAAAAAGATTTGAAAGCTCATTTCATGCAATCCACCATCAAATATGGGTAGCATGTAAAATGTTCTGGCTGCACAACATTTACTGTTTTTCAAACAATGTGAAGAAAATGGCAAAATGTGTAGACACAAAGACACTAAAATTAACTTAACTAGTGAGAGTCTTCATGGCTTCTACACAAAAAAAATAAGGTTTGTCTATGATTTTAAATCTGCAAAGGAAAATATGAACAATAAAACTAAAATCCTATTACTGAAGAGAAACATTTAATCTTGCATTTAACAAATCCTACTTCTGAAGTCAGAAAATGGCTGCTGCTTGCTCATTTGTGTGGACTCCAAAATAAAAAAGAGCAGCTACAATTTAGTGACTTAAATATGTTCTTCCTTGGCATTTGATGTGCGTTGTTGCATCGTTACAGTGAGACTTCTGGACCTACGAGTTATCATCATAGATCAATAATAGCTGGATGGCTGCAGTTCTCAACATGGTTATCCTGAGTTCGATTTCTGGTCTTCCCCTCCTCCAACCACCCAGCTTCCTGTCTATTTACTGTTCAACAGAGACCACTAGTGCCAAAAACATCTTAAAGAATATAATCAAATAAAAGACTAGAGGAAAACAAAAAACTAACAGTCAGTTTGAATCTAGTTAACATTTCTTTAAAAATAAGAGTGAAAAAATTTGTGTAGTTGTAAGGACTAAACGTATTAAACTGCTAAAGAAACTGAGGAAATGATAAAGCAGATAAAGTGGTTTTTCTATTAGAGATCAAACCTCAGCAAGATGGATTTTTCTTTTTAAATGGAGAGAAATTTCTCCATTTACAAACGTGTTATGTGATTTGAAATGCAACAAAAGCTACAATTTTCAGGTATCTTCTATTCAATTTCCAAATTATTGCCAAAAATCAACACCATTTTCAATACACCAAGAACATCTTAAGCAGGGATTTTTAAAACCGGCTCCCATCAATGGTAGGGTGAACTATCACCCTATCTCAATAAATAAAGCATTTATTGAGTCAGAGATCTACGGCCAGCCATCCACACGCCATCAAGGCAACGGCAAACCCAAAAATGACTTCCAAACAACGGAAAATGTTGTGCCCAAATGTACTTGTTTGATTCTACCTTTGTTCCATCCAAAAGGAACAATAAGGGCAGCTTACAGTAATAGAAAAGAAAAGTTTTGCAGACTGGAGGCTGGGCAAAAAAACAAGACGATGCCTCTAGTGGAAGTTCTGACAAACTACTAATATGGCGAACGTTGCAATGCACAAATGCAAACATGTTTGTAACTTGATACCACCTTCCACAGCCTATTGAGAATTACACCTTCTACTGTAGAAACAACAGATAGGGAGCCAATGTTTTTAAGAGAACCGGATGACGAGGCAGGAAATCTTCAGCCTTTAGGATGAGCCTGCTGCTCCTGTGGGCATTGCTGAAGACATGGTTGGTGTATTTTGACTTTTCCCTCGATGTCTCTGACCCCCTCGCCGACGTCCTCCGCCTCCCGATTTCAGCTGCAGACAGACATCAACACCACGCTGGATGTTAGGAGGAATCAGGTGAAGCTGGTTGGTTTTAATGAGAGAATGCAATTCTGGGAAGTTGAGACCACGTCTCAAAAAAAAAAAAAGGTTAAGAGAAAATTATAAGGCCAAGAAAAACATATGGGATTAGTTTGATTCAGGGTGTTTGAAGTCCAGAAAGTTACAATGCTGATGTCGGTTGATGTAGGTTCTGCTCATGCTAACGATTGCAGTTGGAGTTAGGATTCATTTTTATACCAAAAATAAGTATCGAGTGCTGCATATTAAAAGTAAAGATGTCGGCTTAAATTAGAATCTACTTAAAATCAAAAACAATTTTTTTTTAGACAACTACATAATTTCTTTTTTTTAAAAAGTCAAATGTTCTGTTTAACAAGCTACAAGATCCAGTAATGGTGTTTTGTCTATCTAGATATAAATGTCAAAATAGCAATAAATGAATGTCATTGCATAATTGTAACTGTAATAGTCAATACATTACTTTAGGAAGAATTATTTATTTGTTTAGAATGACGTTTTAAGTTCTCTGTTTTATGCCTACGCAAAGTTATCAAACTGCTGGGATTTTCAATAAACTGATATGTAAAACCTTGTTCTTGAACGACATTCTACAACAACCTGCAACATCAGCTGGAGTCAAGAGTAGCCAAGCTTTCTGACGTCAAGTTTCTCTCCACCTGTTACTGTGCATGAGTTTGCGAACGCAATGTGAAAAAGACAGCACAAGTGTGTGTTTAGATACAGAAACAGGTGTGCGTCTAGGGAAGGGGGGGGGGGGGGGGGGGGGGGGGGGGGGGGGGGAACTCCTGTACGCAGTCTGTGGCCATTTCTCCACTTCTCCACGGAGGAATCTGCCTATGGAAAAGAATTTGTTAACCTCAGATGCTGTGTGTGAGGTGTAGCAGCCAGTTGCTATCTGATATATATGTTTCTTATATATATAATATATAAGACACAGTGTCTTAAAGAGGAAGATTCCTTGGTACGGATAAAGACGAAGCGTCTCGCTCGGGGGACCCGTTGTCAGTCAAAACTTATTACTCTCTAAGCTACTGTTGACTGAAGGCTCACTAATAATCCAGCTACGCAGAGACAGGATGGCCGTCCTCTGGGTTCTGTTGGCAGTTTGATTGACATAAAAGGTGTACTGTCTAGTTGTGTCACACTTTTACCTTTAACATAGACACAGCAGTGCCTTGTTGCTCACAGATATGCTCCTTTGAGGAATCTACTAGGCATGCTCATGTGGCTAATGGTAGCTGTTTTTAAAAAAAAGAGGCAAGTATCAACTTAATTAAAGCTCAGGTTAAATATTTGATTTTACTTTTCAAAAGGAAAGGTAACAGACAAAAAGGCAATATTACAGTTTATAGCTATGTACAAAAGAACTAATTCAATTTTGCTACTGTTATTCATTTGCACAGTCCAGATATTCAGGTCAGGTAGTAGCATCTACCCGGTTACCACAAACAAACTACTGAAAGATGCAGTATCTTTCCGTAGTATGTGTATATATATATATATATATATATATATATATATATATATATATATATATATATATATATATATATATATATATATATAAGTATGTATTCTGACGGAGCATAGTATTTCTGCAAATAGCAGTAGGACCACAGCAAGAAGGCAGAGGAGCTTGATTTTTTCCACAGATTATCTCTCATGTTGTAGTTTTGACAAATATGTAAAAAAAAAAAAAAAAACTTTCTTCCTTTTTTTTTTTTTACATATTTGTATGCAGTATGTAACATTAAATAAACGTTACGTACTGCAGCTTTAATAGCAGAAATTAAAACCTTAGTGTTGTAACGTAGAAATACCTCCTTTGGCTCCCAAATGGAGGTTAAAGTTCAATTGAAGACTTCTATGCAAGTCTAATTTATCAATTAAAAAAGGTGTCTTTATCACAAATGACTTGTTTTTATGGTTTTCATTGAAACAAAAATGATTAAAAAACAGTCACTATTCTTCAACATTTTTATTGAACCAACACTATACGAAAAACACTATATGAAAAACAGTAACGTTTATTTTTTTTTTTTTTATGTAAGAATATTATTCTGCCTTCATCTTTGTGGTCTCTCAATATTTCTGAGAATTGCCTGATGCTGTATTTACTTTTATTTTTTGTTGATTTGTTCACTTTTTCAGCTTTCTCTGTGCCACTTTAAGTCACTGCTTTCAGAGCCCGCCCCCGTCTTTACCTTGTTTTCTTTGTTGTCATCTTTACATAGAGCATCTTCCTCTGCCACTGTCTAACGCAGCATGTTAAGACAGCGAGGGTGAGAGGAACAGGACAACAGGATGCGGTTAAAGCACAGAAAATGAGTGGCAGAAATGAGGGGAGGAAAAAAATGAAATGAAATCACAGTAATGATAAGGGAGGGTAAGTGAAGACAGATGTAGAGTACAATGATGGCCAATGAAGGTCAAAACAAAACATGTATGCCAACCAAGAAGGGAGGGAGGGAAGGGAGTGTAGAAGAAAGAGGAAAGCACAACAAATTAGCAGGAAAGATTTGAAAAGGTCAAAACACACAAAAAAAGCTTCAAGTGCAATTTTGAAAAGCTAGCAACAGTCAATTTATGTTTCTTGAAAGACAAAGTTCAAGGCAAATAAACTGTGACAACAACGGCAATACTCTTCCGAGTGGAAGTGGTCACTGAGAAAAAAGGACGACTGTTTTCAGGATTCAGTGGACCCCCATCTTTTGGAGGTTCAGTAATCACAGATTCACACATTCGGTTATTTTTCGGTGGAACATAACTCCAGATGACTTGTTGGAAATCTGTGTATTTTCAGATTTATTTCACAGCAGTCTGAACTATTCAAAAGAAAATGTAGATTGGGAAGCTAAAATAAGCGCAATGCTACTTGTCATGATTTTGGCTGGCAACTGGAAAATCCAATTACCAATCCAGGAGCAGCATTTATTTTCCTGGGCTCTGATTGGTTGTACCCTCAAGAATGAACAGGAGGATGGATGTCAGCTTCCCCAATTTCCACAGTGCAACTTGGTGTAAATTTGGTGTTTGAAGCATTAAAGTAGACAGGTAAAAGGATTTTTAGAGGGGCTCTCGAGTATTTGAGGATGTTAGCTATTTTTGGGCCCCTGTGGTCAATGATTCCAAATGAATACCGAACGATAAAAAAACGACAAATCATTCAAATGGAATTTATTGAGCTTATTTTAATCTATTGAGCGAATAATTGATTTATTACGACAGGCCTACTTGTTCATAAAAGCATCAGTTTTTGTTTAGAAAATCAGTTTAGCAGGCAACTTGAAATTATTTATAATTTCTTGTTGGTCTAAATTTAAGTACCACAATCATGGCTTGAGGTTAGGAGAAACCAAGTGTTTTTGATTTCTGGAAATTCTTCGACAACGCGTTTCAAAGAATTTCGAAAAATCCACCAGAAAAATCTGTTGCGATCAGTCCTACTTTTAATATGAAGGTTTTCCTTTAAGACAAAAAAAAAAAAAAAAACATACTTCGCTAACTTTCTTATTGAGAAACGTTTGCAAGTAAAATAGTTTGAGACCGTCTGGCCCGTATTCTGGTTAAAGCCTTCTACAAAAACACCCAGCTGAAGCCGGGGACTGATGACTCACCGATGCCATAGTTGGACTAAGTGGTCGTGCTGTTGACCCCGTGTCTTCGCTCCCTGTCGTTCCCTCTCTAGAAGACTTCCTACTGACCTGAGACTTGGCCTGCTGGGCTTTGGCAGCTTGTGTGCTCACCGACTGGAGGAGCTGATAACATGGCTGGTTAGTTAGTCCTATTTGCTAAACACATAGCTAATATTAACGAGCAGGGACTACTTTGTTTACTGGTGTAACCTGAAACAAACAGCCATGAGGCCCTTTACCTTGGTGATGGTGCCAACGGCTTTGGTGCGACCTTCCCTGAACACGAGCTTCTGATCACAGTGCAGATACTCGGGTGTCTTAATGAAGCGAAAATGGACTGAAGCCTTGTCCCCTGTCCTGAGGCAGTCTTTATTCATGGTCAGGATAGTGGCGGTCTGTCTGATACTGCCACAGTGGACTACGAGATGGAAAGTCAATAACACGTTTACTTGGACAAGTAGGTTTTATACAAGGGAAAAGGCTTGTGTCCATAATAGTTCAACTCACCCATGGCCTGGTACCTTGGAGATATTGTGGTTGGATGGTGAAGCACCAAGATCTCAGCCTCAAACTCCCAGGTAGCCTGAGGCATTATCTTTGGAGAGACCATCACCATTCCTTTCCTGATTGACGACCTTTTAATCTGAAGACATGAATGGAGGGTGGAAACAAAACATCACTAAAGATAAAAAACGAAAAGATGATTTTTGGTGCAGAACAACTGCAAAAACTCTAAAACCTAGTTTAAGAATTGTTACAAAAGTACTTTTTCAGAGGTGAAATTTCATACACTCCCCTCGATAAAGGTCTAAATGTTTCCCTACTGACCTTCTTCAGAGCGAAGGATGCAGTCTGTCCACCGTGGACCTCCCTGACGGGCATCCTTTTGCGGTGGATGGACTTCACCGTGATGGGGATGAAGGTACCGAGCGGGTCTGGGCCTAAGAGTAACGTGTCATTGAGTCGTATCAATCCGCGCAGCGTAGTACCAGAAACCACCGTACCCACACCCTGCCAAAGAAGAAGATCGACATGAGACCAGGAGCAGAGCTAGACCTCGTCACTACCGTGATTGGCTAACTGCTTCAGAGCTCCGTCGGTGCTGAACTAAAGGAGTATTTAGCAGTTTTTTTAAAGTCTCAGCAATTTTTCATCCATAAACCCCAAAATCTAGGGCCATCAAACCTGATATGGATAATTCTGCACTGAACAGAGATTTGCTCAAATAGCTAAAGATTTTATGAAACTTTTACTTTATACAGTTGAAAATAGATGTTTACATACAATAATTAAGACATGATACTTTTTGACGTACAAATCAAAGACAATGATACCAAATACTGAGGAAGTGAAAGTTTCCAATTTTGAAGACATTAATTAATAAATGTCAAATTTATTTATATAGCACTTTAAAAACAGGTTCAAAACTGCACCAAAGTGCTGCACAAAACGATAATAAAATAAGTTGATGAAAAGAAAAGAGAAATATTACAAGAAAGGGCAAAAAACAATCCATATATATATTGTTAAAATAATATAAGTAATAATAAGTATAAAAAAAAAAGACAGAAGAGCTTCGGTATCAGGTCTCAATTGAATGCTAAAGAATAGAAATGAGTTTTAAGAGGCGATTTTGAATGATCCGGGCTGTGGGCAGATCTAATCTGAAAAGGCAGTGTTCCAGAAAGTAGGAGCAGCAACGGAGAAAGCCCAATCTCCTTTTCTCTTAGATCTCTGACATTTTTTCTCATTATTTAGGTATTAGGAAAATATAAATAATTTTGGTAATTCTTGCCGACCTAAAACAAGATTTCATCTGATCCCACTTCAGACACCCAAGAGAAAAGCTGTGTGCGAGTTTTTTTATATAGTGTATGTAAACTTCTTGCTTCATCTGTAGGTGAAAACACGACAACGTAGCATCTTCAAGTCGCGGTTGCCACTGGAAGCAACTTAAAAATAGACAGATATAATAAGCACAGTATGTATAAGAGCAAAACTTGGATACTTGTTGATTCGTCGATGCCTTAATAAAAACAAAAAAATGGTGGCGTCTTTCTTTCACCAAAACTATGAATCTCATCTTATATTTTAACTTGCTTTGGAATGTGGAAAGGAAGTACTTTTTTTTTCATTGTTTCATACTTATTGGAAATCATTGACTCTACTAATGAGGATGTTTCACTTTCTTCAGATAGATTTTTTTTCTCTAGAAGAATGTAACACTATAATCTTTATTTTAGCTACGAGTGTCCACCCAAGCAGAATGTTCTTTCTTTTAAATTCTGCTTAGATGGTAAAAAAAAATAAAAGAGACAAGATACCCTGCGCACACACACACACCCACACCCACAGAGAGTGCATTCATGCAATTCAGTTTTATTTGTTTTCTACATGACACTGTGGGTGGCATACATCAGAACTGACATTGGCAATCACCTGTGGCAACGGAGTGTCAAAACAGAGTTTCTAAATTGGTTCGACTTTAATGTTTGAACCTCTCGCTGGCCCCTCGCTGTAAATCACTTTTTGAACTTTTAAAAACCTCTCGGAGCGGGCGGCCGAGTGTGCAACCAATTCCTTACCGGCACAGAGTACGTGTCGTCAATTTGGAACTCTGCGGGCTCGTCGTTGTTGAAAGTGGTCCTCGGGGAGAGCAGGTTCAGGAACATCTTCAGCAGGTCCATGTTCTCCCCCGTCACGTTGGAGATTTGGAAAATGGGACACATCCTTAAAAACATGAGAGAAGCTCAGTTGTGAGCACGGGGCAAAAAATCTATATATTTAATTTGGCAGCACTGTTGATGTTGAAGAATACTTAAGGGGTTGTTTGCCAGGCACATATTTTATAGCATAATCATACAACTATGTTAGCTTAAGTTGTTAGAAAAGTGGGGATCCACAGTGGCGCAGCGGGTAGAGCTGTTGCCTTGCAGCAAGAAGGTCCTGGGTTCGATTCCACAGAGTTTGCATGTTCTCCCTGTGGGCTTCCTCCCACAGTCCAAAGACATGACTGTTAGGTTAATTGGTCTCTCTAAATTCTCCCGAATTTGTGTGTGAGTGTGTGTGCATGGTTGTTTGTCCTGTCTGTCTCTGTGTACCCCGCCTCTCGCCCGAAGCGTTTCTAGGTAATTTAACGTCTAGAAATTGGGCTTCTGTCTCTTTCTGAAACTCCGCCTTCATAACATGGCTCCTCTATTAACAACATTTTTGCCAGCGTTGCTCTAAGACGTAGCTCCTATAATGAGCTCAGCAGATGTTCAGTTCCACCAGGTGTTTGCTAATTGCAGCTGGCTAGTCTGAAGGAGCTGAATGGGGGGAATCACACTTCTGTGAGGCAGAAGCTTGGAAACTGGAGCCATAAGGAATGACTAGGGCCACACAGTCGTTTTGCACAGCTGAGTGGTTGCCACGAGAGATTAAAGAATTCCTCAAACATGCATGAAAGACTCAAAGCAGCACTCCAGATAACTTTTTGATGAGGGAACAACATTATAACATGATGTAAAACTCAAAAAACTCAATATTTTGTATAATACTGACCCTTTAAATTACATAGCTGAGGAACTCAAGTGAGTTTCTAGAAGAGTTGGCTACATCTAAATGGATTTGTGTAAATGGCCGCCCCCCTTCAAGAACTCCCCGATTTGAATTGGTCGTGGATCATAAAGCATTCTCGTTTCATTTCAGTTTCAAAGAACGACAAGTAAAATTTCTGAATTTATTATAATATTGAAGGAGACGGGCAAGAGATTGCTTTCCAATGGAAACTAAACAACCAACATCAGTTAGCAAACGGCATGTTCTGGTTACCCAGTTAAAGGCGTTTTCTCCTGCTAGCGTAGATGGCAGCATAGCACTCGTGCTCCTGTGTACTGCTAGTCGGCTGGCTGAATGAAAAGTTTGATTCTGTCTCTTTTACAAAAAAAACAACTTTTAACTCATAACATTTAAGAAAACATTCTGGTCTCAAAAACTACAGAGTTAAGGTTTGAAAACTAAAGTTGAGCCAACCGCCGCTCTTGTTTACGTCGTTTTTAGAGGCGCACCGACTGCAGTTTTCAAGCCGGTCACCAATATTTGAAAAGTCTGACCTACTGATTCCGATTTTGGCCGATACCGATTTTTTTTTTTGTCTGCAAAGTCACCCAGCATAATGACAAAGTCGCTCAGTTAGCAACAGTGGGATGAGTACCGTCAACCGCGCACATAGATCAGTCACCGTATGTTTTGTACGTTTTGCTGTACAATAAATCATCCCAGAAGTTATTATTACAATAAACAATGACATTGTTGGCTTGAGACCACTTTTAAGTAACATAATGGTAATACAATAATAATGCAAGTGCAGCCTCTCAATGTTCAATAAAGCTTAATTTCTAACAAACATTTGAACTGGAAGACATTTTAAAAATCCAAAACAAATAAACAAAAACAACAAATAATGAGGGGTAATTATCATTACTCCTCTGGAAGCTTACCTCTCTGAACTAAAGTTGGAGGCGGTGACAACGACGTCATCCTTGTTCTGGACCAGAACCGGTATTTTCCTGCAGCCTGGGGACTTTAATAATCTTTGTAGTAATTTTAGTGTCTCTGTCGCAACAAAAAAAGAAGATAAAAACAAGTGTTTTTACAAAGTGTGCAAACATCACAGACTGAAAATAACAGACTTCATGACGAGGAAGAAGGAAGCGGTTTAATGATGCATGTTAACATGTTATCCATTGTGACGCTTCTATTCCGTAATTTTTCTCACACAACCTTCTTTTGTGTTACGTTGAAACCTCCCCTGGTTTTGCTGGTTTTACTGGTTTACCTCCAGAGTAATTTTTGTACCTGCTGATTGCCATTAATTATGAAACTATGAAATCATTTAAAAGCCGAGAAGAATTTAAGACTTAGACTTAGACTTGTACTTTATTGATCCCTTGGGAAGACTCCCTCAGGAAAAAAACGTAGGTATAGATCAGGGATCTGCAACCTGCGGCTCCGGGGCCGCAAGTGGCTCTTCGCAACTTCCACAATGGCTCAAGCTAAAGTTTTCAAATACAGCTTTAACTATAGCAAATGTATATAGCCATTTTTAATGAAATAACTTACTTGAAATTCGACAACATTTACACCAAAAGTACCATTAACATATATTTTATCTATTTTTTTTTTGTCATTGGCTTGTAAATGTGCTTTTTTAAAAATATAAATTTCCCACAAATATCAACATCCTACAGCAGAAAATGTATTTGTCCTCTTTTTCCCAAGGTTTAGTGTTTTTGTTTATTTGTTGATGGTTCCAACAAAAGCCAACCACGTTTACCAATAAAAATGACATTTTCTTAACACTGAATCTAACCAAAAAGTGCATAAAATGGAACTTGCATCTCCAGCTTTATCATGTATGCATCCTGCGCCGTCTCCTTACCTTGCAAGATGTTAGCTGGACACATATCTATCTTTGTAACAACTACAAACACCGGCACATTCAGGGCCAACGCCAGGCCAAGATGCTCCTTCGTCATGCCAACTATGCCGGCGTTACTGCCCACCTGTGAAAAGATGTGAAACCACAACAATAAAAATAAAAAATAAAAAAAGAGGTAAGATGCATTGCCACTTTCTTTCAAACAATAACATAAGCAAAAAAAAGATTAAAAAACAGAAACACAAGAGTCACCATAAGCATGCAGAAGTCTGGCAGGTGGCCCGTCATCCCAAACACGGTGGTTTTCAAGTACTTCTCATGGCCGGCCAGGTCAATAAAGGTGATGACCTTTGAGGATTTCTCGCAGATCTTGGTCCAGTCCAAGCCTCCGCCGTGGCTGTCTGGCTTGTTGACCACCTAAAGTAACAGAGGGACACAGAAGATACAGACATTGACTTTTTTTTTTTAATCTATTTCTTTACACTGAATATGTTGGAACAAAGGTACTCTTTATATATATATATATATATATAGCTAAATAATCGTTTGATTAAATTTCAGCCTTCAGTTTACTTTGGTAGGAGACCACATCATAACCAATATTGGCGTGACAATATTTTTGTACATTTGGGAACATCTCTTATGCGCCATTCTAATACGGAGATAAAACATTTAGAACATATCAGCCACCCTTAGGTATGGATATTTTTGTTGGACGAATGGAAGTCTGTCTTCCAACTCCATTGGAGTTGTTTGTTTCCAACTCCAATTTGTCCAATTCCAATTTGTTTCTTTCACCCAAACAAATGAAAAAAGAAAAGGTTTTTCTCACATGCAGAACACAACCGGTAAATTCAGGAAATTCCCACCAGTTCATTCAGTCTTGATGTCGACCAATTGCCAACCTCTCTGAGGAGTTTCAAATTCGTCTTTTCATCAAATCTGCACAAATGTAAATCTTTTTGTAGTATGCCCACATTCCAATATAGCAGACGAGCCTCACAGTAGACGAACAGAACAGTAGATGGATTTTGCACCATTCTCCTTAATGTTTTTGCTGAAAACCAAAGTATGCCAATGACCCAAACATCAGGACTGCCATACTCCCACGGCTCACCTGACCCTCCTGGTCGAAGCCCAGGATGTCGTTGCCCACGCTGCTGGTCCTGCCGCTCTCCATTTCGTGCTTGTGCCTGAAGAGCTTCTGGCGGGCGAAGCCTCGGCCGTTGTCCAGCTCGCCATGGGTCAACACACCGAGCAGCGTGCTCTTCCCAGCATCCACATTGCCAACAACTGCAACTCTAGAGACAAGACGACAGAAAGTCAAGGGTAGGTAATTAAAATTTCTGCTCTGGATAATGTCTACTGGGATATTGTATTCATATTTGATCATTTAAAAACTCTCTAAATGTGAAGTCTTAACTTATTTATTGGTCCAGTACTCAATTGGTTCCAAGCTTACCTAAAGAACGGAGCTTTTAGTGCCCACAGGTAACTTTTCACAGGAACGGGGATTAATCACATGTGGTGTACCACAAGGTTCAATCCTGGGGCCCCTCCTAATTTAATATCTACAAGCTCCCATTAGCTCAGGTTATAACAATAGGAAATAAGATTAGTTGCCAGAACTCACAGATGATATACAGCTCTACATTACAATGTCAACAGGTGACTCTGAACAGCTAGAATCTAGTGATCAGACCCGAAATCTGAGGGGAGTGATGAACCTTAAGAGACACACAAATACAGTTACAAAGTCGGCCTTCAATCATCTGAGGAACATTTCCAGGATTAGAGGAAAATTACTGTCTCAGCAAAATATAGAGAAACTCATACATCTTTAGTCAAATTGACTACTGCAACAGTGTCTTCAAATGTTTGCCTAAAAGAAGATAAAAAGAGAAAAAAACAACTTTTGATTTTTTGTAATAAATGGAAATTTGATCGACATATTTGATGTACATTAGTTTAAAGATTTTGATGATGGCATTTGACAGAATGTAATGTTTACTGCTGATTTCATAATTGATGACTATTATATTTTTACGGTGTGAAGCACTTTGAATTGTGCTGTTGCTGAAATGTGCTGTACAAATAAACTTGAGCCGACTTCCAAAAAGGCCTTGCCTGACTTTATTCTTTTTTTTTTCCAAAGACATTGTAACAGTGAGTGGATGAGAATGAACACACATCACCATCTCCTTTAACACAGCATCTAAGGGCTAAATTCAATGAATTTCTTGAATAACAATATATTTTCTCTTTCAGGCACAAGAATGGAAACAAAAGAAGAAAGAAATGAAAATCAAAATGAAACAAGAACAAGCAGCCAGGTACACCAGGCTCACATACATTACTAACAGGCTTTGTGCTGTAATAACCTCATCTGTTAGTGCCGCCGTATTTACCGTTAAGAGGTTTTATGTGCTGGTACAACTGCAGTGGAAATGTGCTCACACTATAATCAGATGAAAAGTAAAAAAAAAAAAAAAAGTTATTATACTTTTCAATGTTCAAATATCACCCAATCTAAGGAAAGAGTTATTAGCTGATTGTGGGCATTTAGGAAAGAGACGAAACAGATCTGAAAATAAATCTAGCAGAGTATTCCATTAAGTGTGTGACAGCAGTAGTCAGTGCAAAATGACATAATATTCCTATTATTACAATCATAATAATGTGCATTAAGGCTGGACAATAAATCAATAACAATATATATCACAATAAAGACATGATCAATATCAATAGATAGTACATCTGATAGAATGTTCAATCAATTCACTGAATTCTGATTCAGAACCGCACAGAATTCTGGGGGATGTAGGCAGAGGAAAGACTGCATAGGTGCTCAACCTTGAATTAAGCAAGGCTGGTGGCAACCCGACAGATTGGTTTATCTAGCAACAACCTATCAGGTAAATCGCGCAGCAGCGGTTTCAGGTTTTGCTGCTTCAAAAACAAAAACAACGGCGTAGAACAAAGGAAGGTAAAAAAGTACAACAGGTTGAGAGGAAGCTGTGCAAAAAACAGGACAAGTCACATAACCAGTTTGGTGACATTTTAGATATTTAAAAACAAAAATAACTAATCAATAACTATTGGTAAAGACTGATGTGAAACATTTATGTCGCGGTGAGTTTTTCAACCCTAATGTCAACATAGGAGTGAATAAGTTTGTCTTCTTCCCACTCCTTTTCAAACTAAATACATTCTTCTTTATGCTTAAATAAAATATATTACTGTATTTATTTGTGTATAAGTGGGTACATATTTTCTTTATTAATTTTTGTAACCTACCAAGTGGTATAATATGTATTATTTTCTTTTATGTGGCTTGAAAAAATAAAGCAATAACAACCTAACCGCCTCATATTCGGTTGAATGAAGGTCGTCAAACCAGTTCATTAGTTTGGGTTGAACAACGTTTTGCTTTTGAGATGAAATGACTCCACCCATCCCATCTATCGTAGAGGTAAGAGGTTCACTTCCACTGAGAGACTGCCACTGCTCCACACAGATGCCCCAGCACCCTCCTTCACATGGTTTACATGCCTCTGGCCTGCCACAGATGCACTGAAACCCATCAAAAACTCTCAAAAGCACACAAAGAACATCCAAACTGAGCACAAAAATGCTCCGGCCAAGGAGGAAACTGTGTCAAAGTCATGAATATTTCACAAAAGCTTTTCATCTGCAGTAGCAGATGAAAAAAAGTAACACATTCAGAACAAACTGTAGAATGTCTGGACAAATCCTCCTCGACTTCATCGCCGGTTTACATTAGTAGGCCCGTTCCTAGAACCCAGAATAATTCATACCTCACTTCCAGGAAATCCTGCTCCCCGACTCGCCGGCGGATGAGGTAGTCTCGAATCTTCCCGCCGCTTTCCGTCCTCTCCCTCAGCAGGATCAGGTCAGCCTCGACCTGCTCACACAGTGACCGCACCGTGGCCACCGACGCCTCCATGTCCTTCTCATCCAGACCGTAGTCGCCTCCATCTGCACAGAAAAACGACGAGACGGCGCTTACTGGACAGCGGGACTGAAGCAGCGACAGTCCTGTGAGAGAGGGCAAAGCCCAACTGAAAGACGTAAAACGTATAAAATAGTGGAACAAAAGATTTATGGGGATGTCAGTATAGAAATTTGAAAAACTTCAATTACCGTGACCCTAAACAACCCCCTGAAACGACTTAATTATAGCGTATTACCTTCAAACAAACAAAGAAAACCATACAGTATTTTTTTTTAAACACTGCAAAAACAAAATATTACCAAGTATTTTTAGTCTACTTTCTTGTGAAAATATCTCAGTATATTTTAACAAGTCAAAAATAACTTACAAGTAACTCTTCAGTATGACAGGAGCTTGTTGTAAGTCAATAATTTCTTAATATTTATGGAAAAGTACAAGGGGAAAAAGTCTTGTAATAAGTGAAATAATCTTTCAGAGCAACTAGTACATTTTTATCAATATCAAGAAATTGTTTGTTTAAACCAAACTCCTAAATCTAACTGTAAAGCTACTTGTAAGTTAGTTTTGTCTTATTTCAAGTGTACTGCTTTACTTGCACAATAAACTCGACTAAAAACACTTAGTGAAATTGTGTGTTTCTGAAAGTATAAATACTAAAGAGGTGCATTCACTTCAGTAGAATATTTTTCCAAGAACGAGTCGGATCAACTTCCGTCGTGCTTTATGCAGCTGCGACGTACTGCTGTCCACTTACAGACAAGAAAAGCTGCGCTACCCTGAGAAACGAAGACATTTCCTCAGGTCAGCTGGTAACCTGGGCAGAATAAACACAGAAGTGTGTTTTTCTGAACGAGTGGCAGTCGCTCTGCAAAGCCCTGACAAACGACACCCTTTTACATACGCACTGCAGGCCCCGCCCATACACCCCGTCCAGAATGCCACATAGGTCAGGCATGCTGCTGCAACGGGCAAAAAGAAGTCTGGCTGCCAACAAAAGGCTCTCGTGTTGGCGTGTGTGTGTGTGGAACAGAGGCAGTTTTAGAGTGAAAGCCAAACAACAAACAGATAGGATTTACCATGTAGGGTTACTTTTGCCATGTTTGCAGATAGATAACTTTTACTTGCGGATTTATGTAAATCCCCAACAACATGTTCTGCATTTTACGCTCACATTTGAGAAAAGTAGTAGAGATGCCCCACTTACAGTCACCGGGTATTAGAGAATTTCACATTCATGGACTCTGAAGTCAGATACCAGAGGTCAGAGGCCAAAAAATGAGATTTTTTTTTCTTTTTTCCAACCTACACATCTAATACCACTTTTAGTCCATAAATGATCAAACCTACAGTTTTAACTAGAGTTAATTTTTTTAAATTTGATAAAAATGGGGCGCTGGGCGGCTCAGTTGGTAGAGAACACACACCATGTGCGTAGGTTAACTGGGTTGTCCTGGGTTCGATTCCGGGTCTCGAATCATTGCATGTGTTCACCTTTTCTTGTAATTTCTTAATGGAGAGTTGTTCAAATCACATTTTAAACTCTTTTCAAAGAAGGATTTGGTCAAATGTTTAAATACACCACCTAGAGTTAGCTAACGATGAGATTTTAAATAGGCTAAAACGCAACCAAAGTCCACAGAGAAAATGTAGAAAGAAAAGGAACGAAAAAAATTACAATAACCAACAGAAGAATCTGCATAATGTTTTTGTTTTTATTGACTGATACCAGCTGTATGTTTGCTCTAACAGATACTAATATTTGTTAGGAAACCGTGGTTCTTATTTGCATAAACCCAAACTTCATAAAATCATCCATACTACCTGAGCCCATCCCGACCACATAGATCGTCTCGCCACATCCCTCTTCTATCCGCTCTCTTAGCTGCCGCAGTAATGAATCGTACTGTTCTCCTGTTGGGCTCACAAGAACCAGCTGAAAAATGAGAGAGAGCGACAGAAACATCTCATCAGCAAACCACATGAAACATTTGAGTCTTTAGGTTCAAAGGTCATCTTGTTCCCTAATGATTTCATTCAATATCAACAGTTAATGTTTGAACAGATGTCTTGAAAGTCTGCACTTTCGAGTCATGTTTTTTGGAACATCTACACTGTGAAGATTTAATATCACTGCTCTGCAATTTGTTTTTAAGCCATCAGCTTCTTCAATTATTTTTTTTCCCCGAAGATTATAACGGGGCTCACCTTTTTGCTCAAGTCTAGGTAATCCACAGACTGCCCATTTGTCCCTTCGCCGTCCTCAAAGTCTTCTCCACACGACGGATCATCAGCACATCCCCGGTCCGGTGCGAACATACAAGCTGGCACTATGGACTCTGGAGGTGTTGAGCCTGGACATGTCGCCGCTGATGCCATATCTAAAAGCAAACAGCGTTAAAAAAAAAAAATCAGAATTAAATAATCTTACACTGTTCCTTAGCTGTTCCTGACTGGATATGAATAGTAAAAGTTAGCAAATAGTAAACACAAAAGTTAGGCTGAGTACCATCTAGACCTAGCTAACGCTAACCAAAAGCCGAACTTGGAAGTGAGAAAACAACTCTATACTTGATTAAAACAGACGAACATAAACCTTCACGTGTCAGTGCTCTTATACTTTTAATTTTGCATTTACAGAAATAGGTCGTTAATGTGGCAATGAGTTCAAAACATACCAGTAAATAAAAGCTAGCAGATCAGCTAACTTTGTTGTTTACTCTATTTGGCTTCGATTTCTGGGCTCACAATGTTTGTCCCGCCCACAACGAAAGCAAAGGCAAGGGATTGGCTATATAACGTTACGTCATAAAACAAGTAGGCTATGTTGCATTCGAGGAACACGGAAAGAAGAAAATTTCTCCTACTCTTCTTTGATAAAAAGTTAAACGTATGAATATGTGCTTATATCTACGAATAAACGCCTTGTAACATGAATCCCAATTTAATTGTCACTTGAAGATATTACATTAATTATTTTCAAATCAATTAAAGACTAAATGTATGGTATTGATATTGAAATAACTATCAAAGAACGCAACTTCCAACTTAATTCAAAATGGAAGATTCTTCAAATAAGGTTAGCATGCTTTACGTTAAAAATGTCACAACAACTCCTTTAGAAAAACAAAGAACTGGGCGAGGAAATGTCTTTTAAAAATTTTCGTTTTGGGAACATTAATCATTCAGTATCTAGAAAATACTGTGTGAAATCTGTCATTGCAAATGAAGGCCATGAATGCATCACGAGACACAAACCGCACCCACTTGAGTGGGCGTCACCTCGAAACTAAAATTATATATCCCTAAAACTCAAGTCCATGACACGTAGACAGCACTACATGGTACAATATTGTACGATGATGTACCATACTGACAATAAACAAGAACTAAATAAATTAAATCATGTAAATTATTGTGGTTGTTGTCCGGTTTTAAAGGACGATTCGGTCTCAGTGCAATTCAAATGCTTCGCGCTGACAATAAAATACTACATTTTATTATCTTTTACTGCTGCAGAAATTGTTCTAAGGCCAGTCAGGGTTGTCAACTTCCGAGTGAAGCTTGGAGTGAGACCGGGGTCCAGATGGTGCAAGTCATAAAAGCTTTGTGTGTCATCAGGGTTATTGCACTCACATATTTTTTATTATAGGTCCCTGAAATATGAACAAAACCAACATGATAAGAAATTGATTTTAAATTGACAGCTTGACAAGTTAGCTAAATGATCGGCTAATCACATTTTATTTTTTTCTATAGATTACTTATCAAGTTATACTTCACCTTATTGTTTAGTACTGTTTTTAACTTTTTTATTTTTTTATCTTTTTAGCTTCATAGGAGATGTATCCGTCGTGGTATAATTAACCAGTATCACCAGTATTTTATTAATTTATTTTTTATTAATTTATAATGTCATAATTTAAAATTTTATTATTTTTAATAATTTATCATTTATGGTGAGAATAATAAATTATGAAATATTCATAAACAAATAAAAAAAATCTAACTTCAGAGGACTGAGAGTTGGTAACCCTGGGAGAATGTATCCCAATGCATCTCATAAAACCTAAACGTGCCTAAAACATTCATACTCTTTGAACTTGCACGGTAATAGTAAATGTAACCACTGCTCCACATCCGATTGGCTCCTTCCTTCCCCCGCAACGTCACGAGGACAACATAAAGCGTTAGCCAGCGAGCGGGACGTTTTCACTCGAGGGACAAACTTCTGAAGACCGCCAAGATGGTGAGTAGCGTGAACAGCTTCATTCATGGCCAGAAGTGACTCAAGGCCTTTTCGTTGTCCGTCACTTTTGACTAACTTGGTCGAAAGAAAAATCTGTCAGAATCTATTTTTACCCACCAATTCTTAAAGTAATTATATTTATTTGCGTTTCATTTAGTTTAATTAATATTTAATATTAAATATGTCGACATATTCAATAATTAATATTTGTGTTATCGTAAAACCGAGTAAATTTAACTTTTTCTCTTGAGTTTTGAAATTTTTCAGAGGTCGGCAAAAAAGAAAGGAAAAAAAAATATATATATATATTATATAACTTAAAATATATATATATATGTATATATATATATATATTTTTTTTTTTTCATATATATAAACCTGACCACATGTTCTCTGTGTGGTCAGGTGTGTGTAATCTGTCAAAATGACGAAGGACAGTATTGACCATAGCATAAACATTTTCCCACATGACTGACTTTGAATACTCAACATTGTTTTTATGATATATTAAAAGGTTGATTTACATTCACTTAGTCTTTAATTTGCGGTGAACAATTTAAGCATTTTTTTAATATGTAGGTGAAATTCTGAAAGAGGAACATGAAGTCATTTTCAGATGATTGACCTGTCTAAAATACATAGGAAGACTCAATTGTCATTTTTTATCATATATAAAATTTAACGAGGACTGACCAATCAGCGAGCATCAGCTGCTAATTCTTGATGCCGATAATATGGCTACTCGGTTATATCGTTGGCAAAGTGCAGCACATTGCAACTTTTACAAGTTATAACTTAAAATGTGTCCGGGGAGGGAAAGACGTATAATCTTGTAGGAGATCTAAATAATTAACTTCCTCACAGGGATCAATAAAATCCAGTCCACTAACTATTTATCCAGCACCGCCTGTGTCAAGTCAATGATAAACCAAACTTATCTGCCTGGGAGTTTGGGGGTTGTATAAAAGTGAGACAACTGTGGCGATATAGATATAAGGGGGGCAGAATGTTGAAGTTCATGTTTAAACTATGCGCTCAGCACATAGATAGGAAGCACACATGTGAATGGGATTTATAGCTTTATTGACAAGATAAACAACTTCGCAGAACTGAAGGAAAATCCCTGGAAAGTCAGGGTGACTTTCTCAAGCACAAGCCTGGAATAAGAAACGGCTCATTTGCTTTAAAGAAAAAAAGAAACATTTCCATTTTTTGTCTTTGTACACAAATACACAGAGGCAGGATATATGAATTTATATATCTGTAATATAGGCTGCAGATTGTAGCATTTTGGTGTTAGGTGTGTGAGTGTGAAGGGGGGGTGGGTTCTTTTATGATTTTGCTATGTCAACATGATGTCCACACGTCTTTAAATAAATAGAGCACCTTCCTCTTTTGACTCTCTTTTACAACCATGCATTGTTTTAATCCTGGTTGATCATCAACTGCCAAGATAAGAAAAGCTTCTCATTACTGATTCTGAATTTAACAAAGTGACTTTCTCTCTGACACACACACAAAAAATGCTAAAAAACTATAATTTCATCATTTACCTGGTTGTGACATGAAACTGCTTATGAATGCATCTACTTTTCTTGCAAAGCAACTTTTTTGTGTGAAGAATAAAATTTTTCCCTAAATATAATTTTTTTAATGACTTTTTTTTTTTTAAATCTGTGTTAAGTATAAATTCAGTGTTTGCCCTGGTAAACTACATTCACACAACTGCAAATCTTTTAACAGAAAGTCAAGGACATGGCATTCAAGGAAGGGCAGGAGTTTAAAGTCCGAGTCAGACCCAACGATGACAGCTCTAGGTACGCACATGCTTCTATTTTTTTAAGCACAACAATAACTTTATCTCCTTTAAAATGCAGATTTCAGTTACATTTTCATCAAGAGGAAGTAGCGCGGTGGAATACAAGTTCATGGCGTCGAGCTTCCTCCCGTTTCTTTGTCCTCTTCTTACATGTTCCTGCTTCCGCCGCAGCTTTGCACTCAACATCGGTCACGATCCCGAGAACATCGCGATGCACTTCAACCCCCGCTTCGACCAGAACACCATTATCTGCAACTCCAAGTCTGGTGGGGAGTGGGGTCAAGAGGAACGAGACATGAACTTCCCCTTTGTGCGTGGGGAGGAATGCAAGGTCTGTTTGTGGAATAATTTTTGCAAAAGATACGGCAATACAAGTTTTCCTGTCCAAAGCGAGCCATTAGACTGAGACGCACAGAAACTGCAAAAACGCAAAATCTTGCCAAGTATTTTTGATCTAGTTTCTAGAGCAAATAGGCAAAATTTCTAGTCATCAACAGAACTCAAAGCTCACATGTTCATTCAATGCTTTCAATGCTTAATGCTTTGTTTTGATTATTGATTCTATGTTGCTTTGTGTTTCTGTGTTTGTAATGATGTAAAGCACTTTGAAATGCCTTGCTGCTGAAATGTGCTATACAAATAAAATTTGATTGATTGATTGATTCAGATGAAGTTGAAGTATGAAGTTTAAGAAAAGAAACTTCTACATTTAAACAGAACATAAAGCCCATTCATTGTTTATTCTATATTATTGAATACTTAGTGAACTGATTTGTGTAAATTGTAATTCCAGTGCATGTCCAAAAACAGATTCCTAGTTGTTGCTTCTATATGGAACAAAATTTATGAAGTCTCATCCTCATCAGCTACAATAGACCTTAATATAATAACTTATAGGACAACAGATGACTGAATAAGACAAATGAGACATAAAAAAGTTTGAACCAAAACAAATTAGTCCTTAAACATGATTACAGAAACATTCAGTATTTCCAGACTCTTTTCTCCATGATGAAGCATATTAAGAAAAGGTAAAACAATGAAGCTGAACTCTTTTTTCATCATTTCTTTTTTTTGTTGTTGGTGTAATGACCCAAAACTATTCCTGCGTCTCAGTTTACCCAATTATTAAATAATTGAAAAAAATCTGTTCCAATCATTATAATTATTATTGCACATTTCTACAAGTGGGTGTAAGGTCTAGTTTGGAGCACTGCTCTCTAGGTAATCATAAAAGAGAATATGGGGCCATAAAACTCACAATCTCCATTATTATTGGACCATAATTCTATTGAAAATGCTGCTTTAGTCATTCTTTAACACATGTTCTTCTTCTTTAGTGTTTCTGCTGTACAAGTCAGATTTTTAACTGAGAACTAATGCATGTGCTTCCCTTCTTTTCTTGCGTTTGGCAGTTTTACATCAACTTCAACATGGACCAGTTTTACATCAAACTTCCCGACGGCAGCATGATGAACTTCCCCAACCGTCTGGGAGACGTCAAGTACAAGTTCTTCGACGTCACTGGCGACGCAAGGATCGTGGGGATAAAGATCAAGTAGAGGATGAACTCCTCTCGACATCTTCTGATCTGCCGGTTGGAGAAACGGTCCGTTTCAGAGTCACTGAACCCGGCCGGTGTTCTGATTGCTTGCAGAGGCACAACTGTGTTGCAATGACGAGAAAAGGTCTGCAGATGGCGCCAGATCATATCGTATGTCACCGCTTTTGCCCTTACAATAAATCGCCTGGTCTCTTCATTAAAAGCTGAAAAAGGACAAGTTTGACTCTCCTTTTGTATACTAAAATTACACTAAAATTTAAGTATACACTCATAACTCACTAAAATTTAAGTATACACTCATAATTTTTTAAAAAGATTATTACAGGTCATCTAATCACAATTGTACACAAAGTTCAAGGGATATCTGACATATTTACAAGGCATAGGCAGATAAATTTGCTGACAACCCTGGAAGATATGCATAATAAAAACCCTGCTCAGTAGTATAATCTCTGCTGATATTGATTAGAGAACTACCAACATTAGTTGTCGACATAAAAAAATTTAGTAAAAAATAAAAATAAAAAAAAGGCAGAATCAATCAATCAATCAATCAATCAAATTTTATTTGTATAGCACATTTCAGCAGCAAGACATTTCAAAGTGCTTTACATCATTACAAACACAGAAACACAACGCAATATAGAATCAATAATCAAAGCAACCATAAATTTGTAATTGATTACATTTCAAATACAATTCTAAACAGGTGGGTTTTTAGTTGAGATTTAAAAGAAGTCAGTGTTTCAGCTGTTTTACAGTTTTCTGGAAGTTTGTTCCAAATTTGTGGTGCATAGATGCTGAAAGCTGCTTCTCCTCGTTTGGTTCTGGTTCTGGGGATGCAGAGCAGAACCAGAACCGGAAGACCTGAGAGGTCTGGAAGGTTGATACAATAAAAGCAGATCTTTAATGTAATGTGTTGCTAAGCCGTTCAGTGATTTATAAACTAACAACAGTATTTTAAAGTCTATTCTTTGAGCTACAGGGAGCCAGTGGAGGGACTTTAAAACTGGTGTTATGTGCTCTATCAGAAAATTGACAATCGAGCTCCATTTCATTTTGTGTCATTAGAAAAAAACATAATTTGGGGAGAATATTCACGGGGAGGTGTGAAACCTGGTAATGTGAACGGAGGGACAAGTGTTAGATGAAGCACTCTGTCAGAAACAATTTGCAGCAGGACTCTAAAGAAGCGCTGTAGAGACGCTGAGGAATGTAACACGATTGAACCACATTCACTGTGAGGACAGGAAACCTCATTTACAAGTTAAGAACTTTGCTTAACACAGCTGTAACCAATTTAGAGACATGAAAAGGAAAAAGTTGTAACCCTCTTATTGGAATCAAAACGGGACTAAAATATCTGCATCAAACAAATTCAATGGTGGGATTTGTAAAGCTCTTTTCCTTCAGAGCAACAACAGTTTGACATTGTGCCACCAAACATCCATTTCTGCTGGGCTATATAAAAATGTACCAGCATTTTCCATCACAGGCATCTTAGGACAAAATTATTTACAAATGTAGCTTAACTTGATGGCAGGTTTTCTCCAGATGCACACAAAATATTTTGTTCAACGAAGAAGAAGGATAATAATCACAGTAACCTTTTTGAGAGTCTACGGTGCCCCCTAAGAGACATGGGAAATTACCGCATAAAAGTATTGCATTTCCTTGCAATAAATATTGTGTTCCCTCGCAATAAATTAGCAAATACATCCTGGTACATTTTATATACAGTAACAAATGTCAATTTAAAATTGCACATGCACATTTAAGGAGCCTCAATCGAAACATGTTTATATATTCTTAATTCTTTGGTGCAAAAAACTATTTGAAAAATGATTTATTACACCGTGTTCATTTTCTGCTTGTGTAAGGTTGAGATAGGACTGCACATGAAAATGACCCGTTATTAGACATTTAGACTACCAACAACAACAAAAAAAAAAAAAACAATTAAAATTCTCAGATGACTTATTACCCCGTGAAAGTAACTCAAAAATAGTCCAAATAGTTTGGATATATACTCCCCTCTCCCCTTTTTTTCTTCATACTGAAAGTTTCTGTTTATGTCTTAGAAGGGATGGGAAGCCACAAAAAAATCCCCCATATCTTTAAGGGGGCTCCGTAAGAGTCAGACCTCTTTACATACTTTACACCAGTTTTTTTGTCTTGAACAATTGTAAAAACTGAGTTGGTGACCGAAACTACTTGGGTAACTCCAACTGGAGCAATGGCGAGTAAACACACCTTCAAAGTGTCTATGTGCAGTTGAACAATGTCTCTTTGTCCAGCTTCACATTGTCGGATCGATGAGTCGAGGACGTTCCATTGCCTGAATGTGCGGTGATCCATTAGAGTTCCTGAAGAGGTGTTGTCACAGCCGTCCCAAGATCAGCCTTGCTAGATCCCCCAGACGGACCTTTCTGAGCCAAATAATCTTTGTAGTTTCGGGTCAGGAGAGTGTAAAGAAATGGATTGATGCAGCTGTTCCCATAGGTAAGACATGTGACAAAGAAATTGACGTATTTGTGAGCAGCTGCAGACAAAGGTTTGAGGGAATCTGGGGAGAAAAGTTTAGCTATCTGCCATCCCCAAAACGGTAGGAAGCACACCCAATAGGCTACTACGATACTTAATATCATCGCTAGCACTTTTTGTTTGAGTCCTTTCCTCTGGGCTGAGCGGCTGCTACCCCCTAAGCTAGCCTGCACTGTCCAGTAGCGCCTTGCTAGCCCAGCATACAGTCCAACGATTATCAGTCCAGGGACTAAGACACTTGTGAAAAACAGTACTGTAAGGTAAGCCTTGAAAGCTTCAGGCGTCCAGGTAGGGTAGCAGATTCTCTTCACAAGGCCCTTGGCCTCCCTGAGCTGTATCATCACCATCATGGGAAGCGTTAGAGTGAACGCCAACCCCCAAATAACTCCTGCAGTGAGTCGTCGGTTCCGAGACGAGGATCTGTGGGCACTGAAGGGCTTGGCAACGGCACGGTAACGTTCTAAGCTCATCGCAACCAAAATGAAGACGCTGGCATGCATGGTGAGGAGATCGAGACTCAGGAGGATGCGGCAGCCAGCCTCGCCGAACAGCCAGTCCTGGACAAAGTAGGTGCAGACAACAAAGGGGATGGTGGAGAGGTAGAGCAGGTCGGCCAGGGCCAAGTTGACGATGTAGACGTACATGGAACCCATCCGGCACAAAGCGGCGGAGCGCGTTACGACGAGCGTGTAAATGTTGCCCGCCAGTCCTACGGCGCACATGACCAAAAGCATGGCACCGAGCAGGGACGTCACCCACAGACCTCCACTGGTTCCAGCAGCACTACCGCCAAACAGACAGGTTCCATCTTCAGCCCCCGGGGTCAGACCAGGTCCAGTCTCAGAAGTGATGGTGGCATTGAGGGTGCGGTTCATTGCAGATGTATAGATCAGGAATTAAAGCAGACAGGCTCTCTGTCTGACTTTATGAGAACATCTTCTAATCAATCCAAGTGCAATTCAAATACTCTTGACAATTTAGGGTGTTTTCTAGACTAGTTAAACCTGACCAACAAGGAAACAGAAAATAATGACAATAAGTTTTATGGTAAAAAGACAGTACTGTACAGGGCAGATTTAAATTCAATACTCACACGACCTGAGTCTGAAAATTTCTGGCTCCTTCCAGTGTTTGTTGCCCAATTTCTTCCAATTTATTTATGCTCATAATCGTGGGATTTCAAAGACACCTCAAAATAAAAAGCAATGTTCTCACTTCCAGACAGCAGGGATCTCTCCCGCTGGGTCTGCGTTAAAGTAGAACCAACATGAGATTTTTGTGAGCAGTAGGAAAGTCTCAGCCCGTCAATGGACAAACTGTGCTTACAGCCTTTGATGGCGAGTACTGAGCCGTTTTTGAGAGGACTCCAGCTGCTAATATCTCAGGAGCAGTTTCTACAACAGAGAGGAGAAAAAATATCCCTTCTCCACTTTTACATAATTTGTAATTCTAATAACTCCCACTCGTTTCACTTGTCTTGAAGGCACCAAGTTAGGTTATGCGAGCAATCGTCTTGCATCCATTCAGAATCAAAACTTATCTTCTGTCCCTCTAGGCTTCTTCACTGATGTTGCCATTCAAGACATCGTGGTAAAAATCCTTCATTTCCATATAAGCCATGAGGATTTCCTGCCGGTCTCGTTTATCTACTTGGTTTCCCGTGGTGGAAGACGAACCATCCGTTTCTCCTCGGCTCCGAAAATCCAGCTTCCCCTTAGAAGTTTTCTTGGTTGCAGTTCTCTTGTCTCCCTTTTCAAATCCGTCCTCCCTCTGTCTCACCAGGGTGAAAAACTGGCACAGGCCGATTGATTTATGTGGCATTCCTCCCTGGCCTCAGCCTAATGTCACAAAAGCACCGAGGTGTGGATTTAGACACCAACTGCTGGCAGGGGCAACTGTCAGCAACTACTTTATAATGCCAGAGTTTATATACTCCCATCGAAGTGTCTGTTAAATTGAAAAGGTGTCATTTTGGGGGGCTTTTAATGAAGCGCTGAAGTTTGAATTCAGTATTCACTTCTCTCTAATCCACACAAGTTCAGATATGCACATCTGCCCATATTAAAGTTTGGTCAAATTTGAGGTCTTTTAGCAAGTTGCAGAGAAAAGCATGACATTCACAAGTTTCAAGCATAATTTCAAATAAACATTTGACCAATATTCTTGACAGATAAAGAAGAGGTTATTTAAACTGGTTGATTTCTTTGCATGGGCTCAACTTGTGTGGATTAATATAGCTCAAACTATTTCAGTAGGTTTAAAGTCAGGGTTGTTTGGTGTCTTTGTCATGTTAGGACACACATTTGTGTTAAAGTTTCAGTCAGCTAACCCAAATTGTCATTATCAGTTGAAAGGAAATTGGTTAGAATGTTCAAGAACAATAAAGAACCATCAAGGCCAGACAAATACGTAAAAAACAAAAATGTAAAAACCATTCTGTAAAAAAATTACATATGGCCCAATTTATTCAGTTTATTTGCAAAAAAGTTAATTTGTGGTTCAGTTACTTTTTAAATCTTGAACTGTTTTTTGGTGAATTTAAAAGCACAGATTTATACACAGATTTCTTTTTTTTTTTGAGAAATCAGATTTTTATTAGTCAACATTTTTTGCAAGTCTGCAATTGTGAGTCAAGAAAATACTTCTAATGGAAATTAAACTGAGACGAGTACATTTTGAAATTACAGAGAAATCACAAAATGAAAAGGCAACAGTAACAGCCATGGCAAAAAGATCCTCATCAATTTCCAGAGTTGTATATATTTTGTAAACTTGAGATTAGGCTTTAAATGTTTTTGAACTTTAAAAAACAAATCGATCGTAAAATAAAATCCTAAAATTTTATTTTATGATCGACCCTACCCTCTATAAGATTAATAGAGGGTAGGGTTTCATTTTAGCACGACCACAGGTGTTAGATAAATACATTTGTAAAAATGTTTTAGTTTTGATAAAGTGTTGTACCACATGGAGGTGCTGCTAAGTCATACAACTGCTGGAATTGTTTTCAGCACCTTGCTCAAAATACATTTTTAAATTGGCTTCCATATGTACTTTTTTTTGTAAGAATACTATAAAAAGTATGCATATGTCTTTTTGAATAAAAAAAGTAACAGACAATCTGATCTTTTGGGAGAAGTAATCAAAAAATATAGGTATATGTTACAAATAGAAAATTAAAATTCTGCTAAGTCAATAGGATTTTTTTTCTTCTCTAATAAATGACAACATTTCGACCCATAGGAACATTGCAAAAAAGAAATCTTTTTTTGTAATTTACTGTACAGAATACCAAGCCTTGTAACCACAGCAGCTAAAAAAAAAAAGCTCCAACATTTGGGTATCCATAAAGCTTTGACCATAGTGTTTCCCATAACCGTGCAAATACCTAAAACTTTACTAGCAGTAAAAAAGAAATTACAAATTCAAAACATAAACACTTGGGCAGAAATAGCCAACACAATAGGAAAAAAGCATCTTTTACCATCACATAATTTAAGCTAGCTAGTTAGAAAAATATCTATTTAGCCAAAAAAAATAGCTAGCTAGCTACAAAAATAGTCAGCTAGCTAGCTAAAAGAATAGCTAGTTTTGTAGCTAGTTAGCTACAAAAATAACTAGCGTGCTTTGTAGCTAGATAGACAGATGGATAGAGAGAGATAGATAGAATATACTTATATGGATTCAATTAATTACTAGTGTCAACATTTCACACAACAGTTTATTGTTGCATGTTATTATTATTATTATTATTATTATTATTATACACCATTAGCCATAAGCCACAAGTAATAAAGATAGAAAACATGTCCTTGTGACTGACTCGGGACACGTAACTAACTTTGTTCTACGGTAAAAAGCTTTCATGATACACGGGTCAAAAAAAATAAAAAAGTGGTATCAAAATTAAAGCACAGTTAACCCTATCAGACAATGCTTTGGTACATTTGTTCTCACTTTTACTCCAGAAGTCCACATTTTTGGGATAATGTGACGTGCGCCAGCTTGTGAGTAGCAGGGTCGGTGTTGGGCCCGTCAGACTGATGGTGGGTGTTGAGGGGAGAAACGGCCTCTGGTCTGTCAGTGTCGGTGCTTTAACAGGGCCTCCACTTTGAACACAAACAAAAATCCAAAGTCAATGTAAACCTCCTTGCAGCTAATAAAATCATTTTTAAAAAGGCATTAGACAAGTCTGAATCCTTACTTGTGTAATCCTGAGGGGACATCTGAGTGTTCATGACATTCTTGAAGTGCTTCAGCCAATCCAGTTGGTCACTCTCCGTCTCGCACGTAAACAGGAAGGAGCGGTCAGGTGTTTCTATAGTGATGCCATATTGCCAAGCGCCGTTGCAGTGGGTCCCAGGTGGTAAGCCGGCAGAAGCACTGTAATGGTTGTCATTGTTCCCCAGGAATACCTCACCTTTAGCGAAGGCATCCTTCAAACACAGGCAAAATAGAAGAAAGGGGCAAACATTATAAAAAACATTTTGTTTTAGTCATCTCCAGTATGCTATTTTTTAGCATACTACTGTTTATTTTTCTTATTTTATTAATGAATCAATTTTATTTTTATATACTTGGTTGGATATTCACACAATGAGAGTGAATATAGTAGAAAAGTATTTTCAGTTTTATTTTATAATCATACCTTCATTATGATTAAAGCAAAAATATGCTGCAAAACTTCAAACCTTGTCTAGTTTCTAGTGTAAATATTTTAGTGCACTTTAAATAAGACAAACTAACTGATATTAACTGGTATCGTCTTTGAAATTGTGCCCACACCTTGTTCTGACTAGGTGTGGGCATTTATCGTATCGCTCATCACTTATCGTGATAAATTTCTTCAGAAAAGAATTTTGATTTATCATTGTCAAGATAAATTCCAATTAACGATGTTTTAAACCCTCCCAAAAATGTTCTTAAATAAAGTTACCGTGTCCAGGTTGGTGACAGAAATCCCACTTTTTTACGTGACTGATGTCCTAAAGAAGAATGTTACAAATGGGAACATTTTTCAAGAGTATTTATTGTGTTTGTGGGTCTATGCTTGCTGTGACACACAGTAACAGTTACCTAAAAAAAGATGTACAAAACAGTTCTTATTTTCACTTTTATCATTATCACAATAGCTCAGCAAAATGTAGTGATAAAACCTTAATCCCCATCGCCCACTCGTAGTTTTGACTACGGGTCAAAACTGAAAATGTTTCCAAAAACCAAATAAAATTTTTTTTGGGGGGGGGGATTTTGACTCAGTCTTGTGAAAACTACAGAAACCTGGTTACTGAACAGGTTCAAATCATGGAAAAGTACCATCAAATCCTGTTTTCTAGCCACTGAAACATGACTTCACCTCTACTCAGTATATTAAAAATTTTGAATGTTGTTCTTAAAGTCCTGTTATAAAACATTACTTTTGCAAGATGAAAAAAGTTCAAAGATTGAAACCATTCGCTTTTTACGACTCTGTGTGGCTGCAGATGAACCGGCGTGTGCATGAACAGACTCTCATACCAGTGGATCTTTGAAGTACATCAGCCGTCTCTGATCCAGTGTGAACCAGCGCTTCTTGAAGCCTTCGGTTTGCTACGCAGACGAACGGGGAAACAAAACCAGAAATGGAATCAGTAAGGCATCGTGCTCACATCGATAGCACTGTCTGTGCATTTTAAACCGAAGCATGCCGTGCTCCGGTCCGTTTCCAGAATGTGCTGGCTGGTTTAGAAAAGAGAAAATAAGAATTTAGAACTCAATTCTTTCTGTCAAACCGTCAATCGACGATTGGTGATATCGGTAAAGGCTTTCCACTGGAGTTCTTTTGGAAAACATCTCTAAATATCGAGAGATTGATTGTTTTTCTCGCATTTTTCCTGTGGGCTTGTGCCAAAATGCATCTAACTCATGAATTAATTCAAATGCAACTAAATCGACTCAAAAAGCAGCAGGTTAGTGAGTCATTTCATGTGCCTACACCACATACATACACAGAATAAAAAGATATTTATTTTTCCTGATTGTCAGGAGTTAAATCAGACCAAACTTCTCTTGTTTTCTACCAGTTGGAGTTACCAAAATGATTTCTATTTGCTACAATAATAAGAGAAAAGATTTCAGATGTTCATTTATTAATGTCTGAAAGTGCAAAAGTTCATATACACAATGTATTTAAACAATGGGGGGGAAATGACTTTGGAAACTTCTGATAGGTTAACTGAGTCATTTGAGCTAATTAGAGTCACACCTGTGGTTGTATTTTAAGGCCACACCTTACAACACACTGCGCCCTTTTCTTTTTCTTTGACATGATGGGAAAGTCGAGACATCAGGAAGAGAATTGTAGAGGTGCAAAAGTCTGATTCATCCTTTAGAACAATTTCTAGAAGTTGCTGCGTTCCTTTGTTTGAACAATTATATACAAGTGTAGACGCGATGGGAAATGTCCGGCCATCATTCTGAATGAGTTTTGGCCCGAAATGTACAAATTGAACCGAAGCCAAAGACCTTGTAAAGATGCTGAAGCTGGTAAAACATCATTCGCAGTGAAACGTGTTCTGCACCAAAATGGGCCGAAAGGAAGAAGCCTTTATTTAAAAAAAAAAAAAAAATCCAGAAAGCAGTTTACAGATGAACACAGTGACAAATATCTTCATTTTTGGTCCGGTGGTCTGATGAAACTAAAGCGGAACTGTTTGGGCATAATGACAATCGTTACGTTTGGAGGAAAAACCGGGATGCTTGTATCGTCTTAACTGTGAAGTAAGGAGGTTGGCAGTATCAGGTTTTAGGATTGTTTTGCTGGAGGAGGGTCTGGTGCACTTCAGAAAATAAATGCCATGATGATGAGGAAAGAACATGATGTAGAAATATTGGAGCAACATCTGAAGACATCAGCCAGTAAGTAGAAGCTTGGACACAGGCTAATGGACAATGACCCCAAGCTTGCAACCAAAGTGGTTACAAAGGAGTTTAAGGACAACAAAGTCAATGTTCAAAATCCTTTAGAGAATTTGTGGGTATATTTGAGAAAGCCTACAAACCTGACTGACCCTAACCCTAAAGGTTTGACCCAAGTCAATGTTGCCAAATACCGAGGAAATGGATGCAAACTTCTGATTTTGCAGATATTAACAAATAAATCCCTGACGTATCACTGTGGCATTCATGGAAATAATTTAGCTAATTCTGACTAAACTAAAACACGAGACGTCTGGGCCGATTTAACCAACGCAGGCATGTGCCGGTACTGGTACATGCCTGCGTGTTTACACAAATCCTTACAAACGACTCTTTGTTTATTTGCACGGTACGCATCTGCCTTCCACGTTTGTACTTGAGAGATGAGATTTAAGAGAGTTCTCACAAGGAAGCCTTTCATTTCCTCAGATAGAGGAAAGTTGATACGGCGGGTTTGCTCAGCCGTCTACCATCCAGTCAGACAGGTAAAAATCAGTCGCATTGACAGCCGAGTTAACCTTTTAGCCATGTTTATTCTTTTTCTTTTTTTTTCCCCCCAATTAGGGACAGGAGACCAGGAGCTGGAATAAAAGCGGGACATAGACGTGTTTATCTTGTTAAACACTGATCCTAAAGGAAGACGGGATCAGTCTGACACACCAAGACTGCATAACAAATTGGACACAATTTAACTGAACTCTCCAGTTTACTTGCAGTAACAGAGATAAGAAATAAACCACCAGTAAGAATAAAAACGAATGCTGATTGCTTGTGGAGTATAGAATAGGTTGATTTCTATAATTAACAAAAAAATCATGGAAAAAAATCAAAAAATTTAGAGAACTTTTTTTTTTTTAAAGAAAAATCTAATTTGAGAAAATTAAATGAGAAAAATCGATTTTTATTTTTTTTGGGAGGGGGGGGGGGTGAATAGTGAGAGGCTTTTGTTGTGCTGGGTAAATCAGTAAAGTAAAATAAATAAGTCGTGGTGGAGGAGTTACAGCTGTGCACATGTACAGGCAAGCAGCAGCAGATTTACTTACCCTGGGGCCGGTTTTTTCCATGTATCCTTCTTTGACAAAGTTTCGAGTAAGTTTGGGTACGAGCTGAAAAAGAATCACGACGTTTCTCAGTATGGTCAACCATGAGCAATTATTTTTAGGAAAGGTTAACGCGTCTACCTCGGCATCAGTTGCGCCGGGAAAGGCCACTCTTAGATACTGAAGCTGAACGGCACGGATTGAATTAAACCAGTCAACAATTTCCTGAAAAAACAACAACAAAAAACAGAAAAGTGAAAACATTAACAGTAAGCCAAGAATCAAAATTTTAAGGCATTCATTTACACATAGTATTTAACGTTTGGGCCAAAAACCAGATATACGATTAAAGTTCGTCTTGGTTTGCTGGTCAGTTTAAGTGAACACCTCTGGTATATATCTCTGTATATTTCCAGTTGTGCCACACTCTTGTGATTTTCAGATAATGGATTGAAAAGCGTCTCTGTGAAATGTTTAAAGCCAGGAATTTTGTTCAATAACTCGACACGGCCAAGTTTCTCCACGACTTTTATTCTGTGTTCCTTGGTTTTCATGATGCCGATTGTTCAATCATTTTCTTTACCAAACATCTGATTTCTTCACATTGACTCCTAGGCAAAGTTACACACATATAGACTCTGTTAAATAATTAAGCCACCTGTAAACACAACTACACCAGGTTTTAAACTAAAAGGTGTCAAATTAAAAAGGGAAGTTTGAAAAACTAAAAATTGTTCCCCCCCTTCACTTTACAGTTATGCACTACTTTATATTGGTGTATGACTTAAATTCCAATGGAATACATTTTATTATTGTAATTGTAGCAAAACGTGAGAATTTTTTGTGGAAATTTTGTGGCACCATGCCTTTGTGGAGGTGGAGAAGATTGAGTTTTCATGCAATTAAGGAAATTGGGCGATTTATTCCCTGGAGATTTAATGATGTGCCGCTAATTTTAACTCACCTCAACATTTTGGCAGTTTTTCATGGACAATTTGCATAAAATATTATAGGGTACTTAGGCTGAATTTGCCAACAATGAGCAATTTTTTTATTTTATTTCTTAGTAGATTGTCTCTTATATCACTGATATATCACTTATATAAGAGACAATAAATTGCATAATTTATCATTCTTCTGTTTTCTCTCTCCCTCTCTTCCTACCAAAACCCGTCTTCAGTCTGCTGCTTTGGTCTCCACTGGTCCTTTTTTATGAAAGACAATTTTGTTTACAGAGACTTCATAATTCAATGTCTTTCTTGTTTCTGTTTTGTTTATTTATTTTGCAGATTTCAAACATCTCCCAGTTCCATTGTCAAACGTTCATTAGAACTTAATGCTTATTTATATTTAAGAATGTGTTCCTGCATTACTTTGCCATCACTATTATATTACTTGAAAATGGTCTCAAAAACAACAATATTGTCGTTTATCCTGATAACTTATGGGGCAATTTATCGTAGAGCAAAACGTATGGTGACACTCCTAACTGTTTATTAACAAAGACAACAAGCACAAAAAAGTCTGATTAACACAATCAGTGCAAGTTGATTAAAATTAATTAGAACTAATATACATATATATATGTAAACGTTTCCGGCAAGCTTAAGTGGTTTTGATATTTGAAACTGCAATTACAATTGAAGCTGTCACAAACTCACTACCTCACAGATTAAAAAAAGGGGGGGGAAAGGGTTGATGGAAAGCTTGGTGTGCCACTTTATTCCACTATAACACTCCCTGAAGAAGAAAATCAGCTAAGCAACTCTGCAGATCGCCGCTAATGCAATGACACTGATCTGATTTTACTGCAAACTCCTCAGTCCCGGGTGACAGACGGCAGCAAATAAATCACACAGAAACACGGGACTGCTCAATATATCCCACTGTGTCTCTGGATGACAGAGAATGATGCATGTGATGCTTGAATGTCATCCGATAATGGATTCCACCGGGAAGCAAAGACTGGCACAAATGATCGGCTCTTCCTCAACAGTACCGGCGAGATAGTTAGAAAGCATATTCATCACATCTATCTAGACAGACGACAAATAATTTAAATTATACTTTACATTGTTTAATAGAGGTGGAGAGAAAAATGTGATTCCACAGAGAACCACAATTCCTAGTCCTGGCATTTCTGGATCGATTCAAAATGCTCAAAAGTTTTATGGTTGTTTTTTTTTTTTTTTGTAAAGTGACATTTTGTATAAATCTTTTTAATTTGATTTTGTTTGTTTAAGAAAAAGCTGGGCAGCAAAGCTAACTTACTGCTGATAATTTAAGCTACAGAATTTTACACACAAAAATATTTTTCCCAAAATATAAAGAAAAATAAGATTTTAAAACAGTATGGACCAGTGTAAAATTCCTTAATAAAATAAATGTAATATATATAATTTTATTTTTTTTTACATCGTCTTTTCCTCTCGTCAGTCACACGATTTAAACAGAATCTCTAGACCATCTGAATAGAAAAAACTGATTTCCGAGTTAAAAATTGTTTCTGAATCGAACTGCTAGACACTGAAAGATTCGTTCAAATCAGGCTTCTGTTTTCCAGTCATTACTAAACAGAAATACACTAAGTGTGTGTGATTCTCACCTTGCCACTGTCATGATACACAAAGATATTCCGGGTGCTGTAGTCTTTAAGGTAGGTGATCTGCAGGCCGTTGGGATTTCCGATCTTTTCTGGCTGGAACGTCGCATTGATGGTGTCCACCTTAATCACTGCTTTGGGCTCCTTAGCCTAAACGAATCAGCAGAGGGTTATTAAAACTCTAAGTATAGTTTGCTGAGTGTTGCTTTATTTAAGTGCGACTAAGCGAGAGGCAGAAGGCAGTGAAAGTGGAGGTTCAGTCGAGGCGTACTCAGCTGGTTGCAAATGGCAGACGAATGTCGCTACAAACTGACCATCATATAATTACTGAAATCCCTCTTGTCTACTGCCATGGCGCCCAACTGTGGCACCATGACCAGGCCCAGCTCAAGCTAAATATAGATCAGTCAACTCTGGAGCTGAACTGTTTAGTAACAAGCAAAAAAAAAAAAAAAAAAAACATTTTAAAGCATTGCTGCTTTTTCAAACAAAACTTTGAGAACTTCCCAAACAAACTTGCGTGTCAATACCTGCGTTTCCTTTACAACTCCTTTTTGACATTATACTAGTGTAAAAAAAATTAAAAATAGAATAGAATAGGATAAAATAAAATAGAATAGAATTCAACTTTATTATCATTGCACTGTCACAAGTACAAGCAACGAGATGTAGTTTGCATCTATCCAAAAGTGCTCTACGAAATATAAATATTTATTTACAGATGTACAAGACTATGTATGTATGGACTATAAGGGGTTATAGCAAAGAGATATAGATATTGTGTATAAATATAAATATAAATATGGGAGCTATATGCACAGATTATACAGAATATACAAGAATGTTAGGGAATGGATTATATACGTATGTATATAATGTAATACAAGACAATACAATTTTGCAGTTGTGGTGCTTCCTTTAAAAAAGAAACTCAATTAAAATCAAACATAAATACATTTGTTCAAATGATAAGTAATTTTTTTTTTAAATCATGCAGCGTCATCCTCCTCCTGCCACTTCTTGTTGACCTCTTTGTCTTTTCCAGCAGTAGTAACATCCGGTTGTTGATCACGCGACTCGTGTGATGTGGAAAAAAAGTGTTTTCATTTCAGTTTTGCGAAACACGCCGATTTCAATACAGCCGAAAAGCCGAAAAGCATCGTAGCGCTTTTACGGTCGGTGGAGATGCGGCTAATGAAACAGAAACAACTGCTGGTGATTATTTAAGCTGCTCTGTTTCAAATCCTATTTTGAAAACCAGTGAGATTTCCTTACTGATCTACTCAGTAACAAGATTCAATGCTATTAAAAAGACAAGTTAAACAAAATGCATCTCTAACATTTGTCCATTTGAGCTATTCTAAGGAGGAAGGAACACAATTAAACTGTATCCTTCAACCAATAACCCAGTTCCTTACAACCAAGTTTTAAAACCACTGGTTTAGAAAATCAGAGGCCTCCGTTGTTCTACTTTTTATGTTTTTATAAACTGGCTGTGCAAACGCAGAAATTGGCTACATGGATGTGCTTAGTAATTAAACACTTATGTGTGCAGAGCATCAAGGTTTTTCAATCTATGACAGTTGATTGATTATAGCCATTACTGCAGTGATATCAGTTTGTCAAATATTCAGATCATAAAAGGCTGTTTGTAATAATAGACATCAGATAACTATATATGATAAGCTGGAACACACAAAGTTCTTATTGTTATGGAAACATTAGCTGGGTTTTTTTAGTTTTTGTGACCTTTATACACAGTATTTGTTTCCAGCTTCTGAGAATAATTATTTTGGATGGTGAACAGTTCAGACGCACTCCACAGTAAACTTGTCTGAACTTGCACAAACACAACGGAGAAGGCAAATACTCATTTTGCCGTCTTTGCCGTCAGTTCAGTCCAATTAACCTGGAATTCAGTTGAACTGAATATGTGAATATGAGAGACCAAACCCTAAATCATACAGAAATCATTTGCGAATACACTTCTTATCTTTAAAATCTTTTATATTTAGGGGTATTTGTATAGTGGGTGTAGACTAGAGCAGAATGTGCTTTAAGGTTTTTCCGTCATCATACCGAACTGGATTCTCATGAGCTGCTGCTTACATCATATTTGGTGTAGTACTTCAGATTGCCCTCTCGTTCAGAAAGGACGAATCGCCTGTTCAGAAACTGCCCGTTGTCCCGCCCCCTTTTCATCAATGTGCCCTCTCTCGTTTCTGCAGGATGCAAGCAAAACGTGATTATTCAAGGACGAGGGCTTTCTTTTTTTTTTCACAGTTCATGTGAGGGTTTGTGCGCGCTCACCTGATTCGTACGTCAAGCTCTTCCCAGGTTTCGAGAACTCTTTCCTCTCGTACTTCGCTCTGATCCACTGCTCTCTCAGCACCCTGAGCAAACACGAACAAAAAGGAAAGACACACACTTCAGAAAGCTAACAAACGGTAAATGGACTGAGGTTATGTAATGCTTTCCTTGTCATATTAACCTTAAAGGTCTTTTAGAGGTCAAGTTGACCTCTCAATAAAACTCACAAATATGAGCGCAGTCGTACACCAAAGCACAGACACGTTTATTGATAACATTTCCTCTGCATTTTAGTTAGAGTCGTCAAATTAAAAGAAATGAAATGAAACTTTATGTTTTTAAAGAGGAGTGAAGACATGTGCGAGCGATTTTTTTTGTTTTTGGTGCAATTTTTTTAAACCAAAACTTTTGTAAGGCACTGTGGAGAAACAAGACCATCCATGTGATAAGCCACACATTCAAAGATCACCTCCATTTTGTATAACGTTACTCAAGCTCTGATAGTTGGCATGTGGAGCTGTGGTTACTCACTGACAGTCCTTGTGGGTTGGTTTGTAGTAGTAGACAGGAACATCCGCCTCATATTTTGCCTTCATTAGCTCATTTCCATTTTCAGCCATGAACTATCTCACACACACACACAACACATATAAAAATAAATAAAAAAAGACAGTATTAAAGTCCGAATGACGCCCCAGCACATGAATGAACAGAACAATAACAGGAGGACACATTAGGCAAAAATAAATTCAGACGTTTTGGAATATATTCCATCTTAAAGCACATTTCTACAAGCATAGAAATCATCTTTTCAAATTTCCACATATATTTTCTTAGAAACTGATTTTAAAAGGGCGGTATTATGAGTTTTCTGACCAAATGTTGCCATTTTATATCACAATCAGTTACCTTTAGATTAAAAAATGCTATATATATCAAACATGACTGAAAAGAAAGTTGACTTGGGGGTGCTGTGGTTAAGCACAACCCACATATGGAGGCCTTAGTCCTTGACGCGGCTGTCGCAGGTTTGATTCCAGGCCTGGCAACCTTTGCCGCATGTTTCCCCCCCTCTCTCATTACCCTCTTTCCTGTCAATTTACTGTCAAATGAAGGCCACTGTAGCCAAAAAAAGAAAGTTGACTTTGATATTTAACATCTTGAAATTGAACCTCTGTCTCTTTAAAAACTCAGGTTCTTTCTGAAACTCTGCCTCCAGGAAGTCATCACAACATGGCTCCTTTATTAACCGTTAAACACAATTTTTACCAGCATTGCTCTGAGAACTAGCTCCTATAATGAACTCAGCGGATGTGCTGTTCCAAAAGCTGTTTGCTAATTGCAGCTGGCTAGTCTGAAGGAGCCAAGTGGGAAAGTCCCAGGGCAGGGCTGCTCTGTAATGTGGAAGCTTTGAAGGAGGAGCTTCATCTTGAAGGAGGGGCTAGGTCTAACCAGGGGTTTTGCACAGCTGAATGGTGGCCATGGGAGACTAAAGAGATTGTCAAACACGCATGGAAAAATTAAGGCAAAACTCCAAATATGTTTTTGATGAGGGAACAACATTATAACATAATGTAAAGCTTTAAAAAATCATTTTACAATAATACTGCCACAGTTAACATATTTCTGATGTCCTGGTTTAATCTGAAAATAATAATTGTCCTGTGGGTTTTGTTAGTCCATTCAAGTTTTTTTATTTACCATACCAAAAGGGTTATGTTTTTTTGTTTGCCATAACAAATAACCATAAAATTACCATAAGAGTGCAAAAAAGTAGGATTTAATTGATCTTTTTCACTTCATTTACTTTAGTGTGAACATTCAGAAGCTGTATGTTTTGATTTGTTAGTCAACACAAAGCTTTAATATCTAAGTTGCATGGCATGCTCTCCCTTTGCCAAAATCTTTACTGCTACATATTTTTGTCTTTTTGTGTAAAACTAGTTCCAAAACGCCTTCTCTCTTCCTGCTGCGCAGTTCTAATAGAAAACCTGACACAACAAGTGGGAACCTGAAAACATGCAAAATGTAAGTAAAATATGCCTGTACATTGACTACACAACGCTACCCGAGTGTGAACTTGAAACAACCAGATTGAAAAAAACTAAAAAGCAAACTCACACAAGAAGTAACCAGCAACTTTCTTTCCCTCTCACCACCATATGCATCCTTACAAGGAAGCTGAAGTGATTAAAATTATCTGTTGGATTTGTATGAGTGAAGTTAAGTTCCTATTGCAATGATGTAGATATTCTAAAATTATGCCTCGATCGGCCCGATTTCTCCCAAAAGGTCAGAAAGCAAATACTAGGAAATTAGCATACTCAACATTAAACCTTGACTATTTGCAATGTAAATTGATCAAATTCATTTAAATTGTAGATTGAAGAATTGTCTAAATGGTTATAAATTGATGAAAATGCTTGGTGTGAATAGCTATAGATGGAATAAACACATGTTGAATGTATTTTATTGTTGTTATGACCCGCCATACAACCTACAGATGAAAAGTAGCTTTGAGCTTAATCTGGTGCAATTCTCCAATTGACACATTTTTGTGAAGAATAATGTGTTTACACACTGTCCCTGCTAAATAAAGAATAAAACCAGCAAACAAAAGTGAAAAATCCTGAGGGTAGAGCAAAGCTAACAACTAGCCAGACAGACCCAAGTTTTAGCTAATTTTAGACATTTAAAATGCTAGCATCCGTTGAATATAATAGATTATTAAAAGGCAGAATAACTTTGGTACAGCAACATGTACATCGTTCAGCTAAGGCAACGTTGATAAGCTTAATCTCCATTATCTGCTAATATAACATTGTATATAGTTATGCTGTTTTTCCCTTTGATCTTTAAGCTGTTCAAATTAGCTAACACGACTGTCAAGCTAGCTTTTAGCCTTCCAACTCAGCTGAGTAGCTTTCTCCCCTTTCTGGAAACTCACTGTGTTATCGCATCTTTGTACAGCAGATAAAAGTACAACTACTGATAACCAGTTACATTTTTTTTGTAAATCTGTAAAAATGGCTCCCCACACAGGAAACCACAAGCCTTCATAAAAAAAACAAGAAAATCCCGACTCAGCTGGGAAATTTGGAGAATTTACAAATTAGGCCCTAAGTGCAGTTTTGTGAACATATTTATCCTGGAAGCAGTCATGAATAGAACGTGGTAGCATTTACTGGAAATATTATTTTTTTTTAAATGGAGCAGCAGAGCTAATACTTTGTTGGGCCAGTCAAAATAAACGGCACATTATGAAATTGAAAAACTACAGGGTTTTTTATTTTTTAGCATAAATATATACATGTTTTATTCTTCCTCTATAAATTTGCCTCCTTATTTACTTTCTCACTTGCTTTATATCCTCTTAAAAAAAAAAAAACTACATTGTAACAGATGAGATCCTGGGAGTCGCTGGTTTTGACCTCTCACCTGAACCTCCTGGTCCTCCCAGTGGGACAGTCTCAGGGACTTGACTTTGGAGATTTCGGGGATGTTGCGATGGATTCCAGAGCAGTCCAGACAGATGAACACACCAAGGGAGCAGGAGCCCCAACCCGGATCTGCCGCAGGTTAGAAAGTCAAAAAAAAAAAGATCAAAACTGAAACACCAGAATAGAGTCCCTGTGCTTTACGTACAAAAGAAGATTCTAGATATTAAAATTTAAAGCTCGAGTGTAAGATGTAAGTGTTACCATCGCTAAATGATGTGGTAAAGAGATACAGTATGTCTGAAAAGTACTCAATGTTCCTCAGTTTTGTAATGCTATAGCCTCACTTCAAATACTGTTAAGTTAATCTATTTCCTCAACATTCGACACACTAATACCCCATGACAATGTAAGAAAGAAAAAAAAATCTAGAGCAGTTTGCAAACTGGTTAAAAAGAGAAAACCAAAAATAAATAAATAAATAAAAATCACATTTGGGTAAATATTTACAACCTTTGCTTAATACCTTGTTGAGCCACCTTTGGCAATAATTACAGCCTTTTTGAAAATGATGTCACAGTTTCATTGAGACAATTTGGTTCATTCTTCTTTGCAGTACTTCTCAGCCTCCATCAGGTTGGACGGCAGGCGCCCGTCAGACATTTTCATTCAATCGGACTTAAAGCTGCAGTATGTAACTTTTATAAACCTATTAAAACTGTCATTGTGTTGTGACAGTTTGGTGTGAAACAGATCATCTGTGAACACAATTGAGCTCCTCTGCCTTCTCCCAGTGCTAACCAGAAACAACCAATCAGAGCCAGGAGGTGGGTCTTAGCGCTGCCAATCATATTTACGTAATTCACAATTATAACCTAATAGGAGTTTCTCTGGGCCTTTTTGTTATAGGTTTTTCTTATAGGTTTTATTCCTGTGCTGAGTTGAGTGAAGCGTAAACTGGATGTTCCTGTTCCGGGCTGCTGGACAACAAGAATAAAATAAGTACTCCACCATTTCTAAAAGTTGTGTTAGTAGAACTTCAATCCTGATCACCCGTGTTATGGCTTCAAAAAAGCATTTTGGAATGACGTGCCTGGCCAGACAGCAAATCAAAGTGGCTGCTAGGTGAGGATAAAATACCTAAACTCAATAAACCCTTTAACTCTTACCGTAAGGCTCACCTGGAACAATGCCACACAAAGCAGGAAATCTTCCAGGTTCATTTGTCTTTTCTGTTACTCTAAGCTAAAAGATTTAGAGTTATCTTTTCATTGCTTTGTCTTCCACCCCCATCTTGACAGCTTGCCGGTAAACACGACTCTTTGTGTGTGAAAGACCGCCCTGACCTTATCAGGAGAAATTATTGATGTCTGAGCAGGAAGAACATTCTTTCAATTTTCCAAATAAGTCACAAGCAGATTGGAGCTTGGATGTGGCCGGTTGGTCAATACCGATCCCCGACTGCCTCCCAAATCAAAGTTTCTGAATGCTCCCAAAAAGCACACAGAGTGACCATCTTTTGTTACTCAAGGACAAAGAAGAAGGAAGGGCGTGAGCCGAAGCTTAACCGGAAGGCCGTTAAGGTACATCAGACCAGCCAACACCTTTACACTTCCTTAAGATTGTTCAAAGACACAGACTGAGATGAAATGACAATCTGGCAGCAATATAAATCCTCACCATGGCACGGCTTTACTAACTTTTTGCTTTGCTAATTGGTGTGCTTATTGTTGAGAAGTTAGTATAGAACTAAAAAAAAAAAACAGAACATGACTGTTGAGCTCGTTTTAATTTTGGCTTTGTTGCTAGAAGAGAAGTGTACACCTTTAAGGTCAATAAAACTTCAACTTGGATCAATAAAACACCAACTATTTCATTTCATTATTCCAATTCAAAAAGCACAACTCATTTCCCCACGTTTTGATCCAACAGTGATTCAAAAGAGATATTTCTCCAGTTTATGTTTATCTTTGTTTACAACACGTTGGCGCTGCATGCTGAGAGTGAGATGTTTTTATATTTTATGTTTACAGTTATCCCTGTGTTGGCACCTTAAAATATTGGCAGTGTTTGACAGAACAGTATGTGTTCGTACGTGTGATGTTAGTTATTTTAGATCTCCTTCTTAAAGCTGTTTTTAAGCTAGTGTGCTAAAAATGTCCGCGTACGCCTGAACCATGACAAATAAACAGAGCCTTGAAGAAACTGACGATTATTGATTACATTCAACGACGACGGCTGACAAGTCCAGGTTCTCGAGAAAAAAGAAAAAAAATCAAGAATTTTTAAATAGAGAAACGTCACATTTTACTGTCATCCGGTTACCGCTTTGCAAAACAAGATGGCCGATCACCCGACCTAGCATCCAAACAAATTTATGGAAAGTTGAGTGGAAGGAAAATGCTTTGTAGAATAACAGGGAATAACTGCAGAAGGATGTTATTCAGATCATCTTCTCTAACACATTAGCAGGATGAGGATGCCTCGACGCTACGGATGCACTGATGCAAAAATTCATGCAACAGGAGCCCCAAAAAAGTACAGAGTGCATTTATTACAGTAAGGTACTTTCTTGCTGAATTAGGAATATTTTTAGTGATCATATTCCATCAGATTTCTCTGTATTTAATGGATCTATAACTTACTTCAAATTAGGCCTGTAGTGATAAACAATAAATCTATTAATCGTACTATGAATTAAAACTATCGACCTCATTTTAATTATCGACATTATCGTCTCTTCCGGTCTTTTTCTCTTTCTGTTAATGACACTGAATGAAAAAAGACTCAACTCCGGTGCTCTCCACTGACCCTCCTTCCTCATTTCCTTAGTGAAATGCCCAGCGCACACGACACGATCTTAGAGCTGTCGGCCGATTGTCGGCCCATTTTCAACACCTGACAGACCAAACATTAGCCGACAGAAATCCTAGGTATAACGGTTCGATCCTGCCGTGTGGTGTCCAACAATGGGAACAAAATAATGGCTACAAGTTCAGTTAACTAATTTTAAAACCAGGCATTAATCAATGCTTTACTACAATCTACCTGTTTTGCATGTGGCTAGTGTCAGTCCTGACTGAATGAAAATCATTAGAACCTAGAGTATTTATGTCACGTTAACGAAGAACAGCTGAAAAGTTACCGAGTTTATCAACTGCGGTAGCAATTTCGCTCCAACTGCTCCTCTTGTCTATATTCTTTGCATGTTGAATAAACATTAATGTTGTTTCCACATATCATCTCCAATGTCCGCTGGACTCCAATGTCCGCAATCAGAAAGCGCGGAGGGAATCCGTGCTTTCTGATTGGCTACCTGTCACATTCAACAGGCTGTGTTAAAGCTCCCAGTCGGGGAAAACCCCTGATTTAGATCGGAGCGGCAACAACGGTCTACCGTAACACACCACACACTACAGGATGATCGGTTATGAAATCGTAAGCGACAATCTTAGAACGACCAACGTTCTAAGATTGTCGTAAGGGAAAAATCGGGGGGAAAAACGGTGCAGTGTGAACTATTGCATCATGTAGTCGATGTGCCCATTTTCTCTATTTAAATCTAATTATTACTGAAGGGCAACATAGTACACAGACTTCATAATCTGCACTCTTGGTTGAATGCAGTATTTATTTCCACTTTGGCTTTATGTTGTTTAGGTTTTATTCAAGTTCATTTTTTGTTAATGGAGACTGAGAATCCATTTTATTTTTGTTTTTGGTTGTTTTGTTTATCAGTTCCAGTGTTAAATATTCTTTTGAAATTAAAGTGTATCTATCTTTGGCAGGAAATCGCATGAATTATTACGTCATTTCCATTAAATCAGTGTTAAAAGGTCTTCAAACAATATTATCGTTTATCGCAATAATTTTTGAGACAATTAATCGTTCAGCAAAATTTGTTATCATAACAGGCCTACTTCAATGGACTGTTGGTGTTCCAGCCAATGATTACACTGGGTTACATAAAAATATTATTTTTTAAGTTGTCTATGTTTTTTCAACTGAATTAGGATTATTTTTGCAGTGTTGAATACGAAAATGACATCCAGTGTTCTCAATCAGGCCTGGATTTTGTTCCAATTTGATTCAGAGAAATTTAATTGATGACATCGTTGTGACATCATCAGTTCACTAATATTTCTCATCCAAAAAAAGTTATAGGAGAAAAAAAAATGTTTTTTTAGCAGAGCGCATTAACTAAATGTTACAAACTTGTAATTCTGTAAGTTGAATAACAAACACTGATACGAGTAAGGACATGCGAATCAAACATTGTGTAAAATTCTCCGTCTCTTTTCTGTCCCTGTGTCCCCGTTCTGTCCCCGCTCATCACCCGTTGATCCCAGATTCTCAGGAAACCGATCCAGATGTGAGAACAAGTCATGCATTTTGATGCTCATGTTGCTCCATAGTTCAGAAAGTTGACCTGATTGAGCAAAACCAAAGTGAGTTTTGGATTCAGCTCATCAAAATGACCCTGAAACAGATGGAAAAACCACAGACAATAGTTTTTGTCTGTTGACCAGTGTGATTAGTGAACTTATACTTCTCCAGTGGATTTTAGCATTAAATGTCCAGATTTTCTTTGCTGTATGGGAGAAAAATAAATAAATAAAAGGCAGATCGTACTTTTTTTTTGGTCTTGGCTGAAAAAAAAAAGGGTGTGTTCTGTGCAAGTCCTACACTGCCCTACACTCAAGCATGTGAAGTCTTGTTCAACTCTCATGGCTTTTTCTTTCTTTCTTTTTTTCCTGGATGCTCCACGTTGCACACACCAAGCAGAAGGAGGCCACTGCAACTTCACCTGTGGTCTAGTTAAAGCCCCATTCTCCTGAAATCCCAGCATTCTTTGTCACACATTTTCAAATCAGATACCAATCTGCAAGATTTCAAACTAAACTAGTGGCGGCGGTTACCTTATGCGCCCTAAATGCCTTGGCATTCATCAAACACTTAACTGGAACAGGCAACGCTGATTTTCTTCCACCTACCCAGCGCGCCGCAGTCTGCGCAGACGTCATTTCCCGGCTTTTGCAGAATCTCTTTAAGAGCTCGGGTTGCCCTTTCGTTTGTCGACATTTCGGCGTTTAGATCCCTTATCCGCCGGCTTGTGAAGAGCGAGGAGGGAGAGAGAGAGAGAGAAATGGGGTGCAGCAGAGTAAAAAGAAAGGAAGGAAGGAAGAGAGAGAGAGAGAAACTTATAAGGCAAAAGGTATGCCTACTGGCGTCGCGCCCTCCCCTCCTTGAGGTGCGGACAAGACCGCACAGGTAGGCCCGGTGTGCGGCCGCAGCGCAGACTTTATGCTTCCAGGTGAAGGAAAAAGCGAATCAAAGCCTCTCCGTCCTGTGACGCGGTGAAAAACTTAACATAATCCAAACTTTTCAATTCCCCCAAATCGCGCCACCTCTCCTGTAATCCCGCAGTGAGAGCAGCGGACAGATTGGATCTTTCTACCTCCGGGCCCGGACTGCATGTGTTGAACGGAGAGAGTCCGACGCCACACTAGGAAGTGAAGAGCCGAGGTTGTTCCAACACGCTGCTGTTCCGCATATTATGCGCTTTGATCGCATATCTCTCCCGCAGCTGTGTAAAATCTATGCAAACGCTCTGCTCTCACCACGTGAGCTTGCATGTTGATGGGGGGAAGAAAAGAGAGAGAACATTTTTAGTAATTTTCAAAAAAAAAATAAAACATTTTTTTGTTAGTAAACGCAGCTATTAAATAAGTCATTTCAGTTTCTGAAAGTGAGAAAACGAGACAGGATGTGGGTGAGCTGGACCAATACAGTCACCACATTTTTGCCATCGATTCATTTTTCACTTCCATGTTTAGGAACGTTAGGAAGTAAAGGATTGAGATGTTTGTGGGTTCATAAAACAAGCAAGGACGCATTTTGGGGTTCGTGTTGTTTAAATGAAGAGACATAAAATCTGGGTTGTGTTTAGAAGATGTATTTAAAGTTTGGGACGTCAAAACAGATACATATCCGTTTCAGTTTTATACCAGGGGTGTCGAACTCATTTGATCAGAAATATATCAGATATATCAAAAATCGGAATGTTCTTAAAGGGCCGGTAGCATGTATTGATGAAACCCACTAAACTGTAAAAATATCAATAAATAGCTGCTTGTTTCACCATTCAAAAAGCTTCTCTTTAAATGAGATAATATTGGACATCTTTTCACACTGGTCAGTCCATCCAGGATTATGTGAATATTTTTGGACCATATGTTTTTTTTTGTTTGTTTGTTTTGTTTTTTTGCAATCAAAATCACAGATTTTGTGGTGCTACTTTAAAAATATTTGTAAGGATTTTTTAATGATATTTGCGCTAATGTACGATGCTAAATGTAACTTTTTATTATTCACCGGATCGGTCATAGCTTGACATCAAGTAAGGCTGAGGCAGGAGTCACTTAAACCCAAAGTGTTTTGGCCAATTGTAAGAAGAAAATTGCAGTAAAAAATCAGAAAAGAAATGTGGGGATCTGTTGGTTTTGTATCACTTTTGCAGATTTGTGGAAAAACTGGAGGGGCCAATCGATGTGATTTGGAGTCTAGAGGGCCGCATAAAAAGCCACGACGGGCCAAATTTGGCCCCCGGGCCTCGAGTTTGACACACGTGTTTTACACCATTTGAAATTAAAACCTCCAGCTGTAGTGTGTGCGTCTGTATAAACAGTCAGTTTTTTGAGCATCCATAATGCTGCACATATAATATTGTATAATAAATAGATGCCATAAAGATGTCAAATTCTGCGTCAAGCAAATTTTAAACTTTAAGAGCTACAGAGCAGCACGATGTTAGAAAATCCTGCGATGGCGATGTTGGTTTAAAAGAAATTCTGATCACGTTATTAAGGATGGGAAGTGCAGGTATTTTCAGAGAGCCGGCTCTTTTGGCTCGTCTCCCAAACGGCTGTTAATTCGCCACCATCGATAGCCTCGTATTTCACCTCACGAGCTATGAATGTTCTCTACGTTAATAAAATACTTTTGCATTTGCTTTTTTTTTATGAGAAGCCTTATGCTTTCCTAATTTGATGTATTTGTTCTGTTACAACAGCAGGAATTAAAAAAAAATAAAATTGTCTGGTATTCTAATCAAACTTTTAATTTTCAGAAAAAAAACAAGAACAAAAAACAAATGAACAAAAATATTGCTAGAAAATCTACTAAACAAAAACAGAACCAAAGAATGTTTAAAAAAAAAAAAAAAAAAAAAAAGACAAGCCATCATGCGCCCAATCAAACCGTTCTGAGCAGGGCGGAGCTACTGAGAGTGAGAGCTGAGCAGCAAACGAGGAAAAAAAAATTGAAGCCAACTCTCACTTCATGGGAGTCTGTTTTTTTTAGCATGACCCATCACTAGACAATCAACCATGTTTCTCATCTGTGCTTCCATCCCTCTGTAGCCTTTAGCATTTTGGGCAATGCCACTGTGTCTGGAATGAGACTTTGTTGTCGTGAGACGCCGTCCAACAGGCTAAAAATTACACTGGTATGGAAAATGTTAAGTTCAGAACACTTTGAATATATTGTTCACCCCTAATATATTCATAAAGGCCTTGAGAGACGTAGAACATGAACATATTCCTAGCTATGTGACCAACTGTCTCAGAAGGTCAACCTTTTGGTGCCAAACCAGCCCTGAATGGATGAGGTCTGGATGCAGATAGACCTCTGAAGTTGTGCTGTGGTATCTGGGAACAAGATGTTAGCAGCAGATGCTGGGACTCGTGGAAGTTACGGGGTGGGCCCTCTGTCATTTGGACATGTTCGGCACCTTCCAAAAATGCTCAGACGGATTGAAACCTGGACAATAGCACCTTGTACTTGTGCTATTCGAACCCTCGGCACGTGTCAGTCTTGCTGAAATGCAAAGCTATACCACCTTCTGACATTACAGCTATGCAGCCGTGTATTCTCCGCCCAACAACAGTTACTGTCAGCAGACATAACATTATGTCTAGTGGATGTAAACGGACATATTCCATAAATTAGAATGAGTCTAGTTTGTCAGATTAAAAGTAGCTTTTGAAAATAACTATCTTTCAGTAGGTATTCAACAAGCTTTTCACTAAACTCGTATTCCTGTTTTTTAAAAATACATATTTTTTTTAAATTGGTCTGATGTGATATTTAAATTTTAAATGTCATGTTTCCACTAACTGTTGGAAAATCATCATTACTGAGAGAAATAAAGGTGTTAACACATCAGTCTCTGTGTAATTAATCTATTCAACGGTGATAGTTACTGAAAGAAATGCCTTTTAAATAATATTCCAATTTCTCTAATTGGGTGTGTATATTAATTTCCAAAAATACAAAGGGAGAAAGGGAAGTACTTTAGTTAAATTACCAATTAATCACAATTTAAATTGGAAAGGGCTTGAAAAAAACAACCAGATCTTCACTTCAGAATTTGTAACGGTTTCCACAGAAATTATGCAAAATGTTTCGAAATCATGTGCTATGGACTCAAACAGCAGATTCCTGATGATACACAGCAGGAGGTATATTCAGCTAAACACTTTTCATGAAATAATGACATCCTTGTTGTTTTTCCACAAAAACAGAACCCCTGCTTTGACTCTCTGTCCTGTTTCTTCGGTTTCATTATTCGTGTCTCCTATAATTTATAAAAACTGATTAATAAAACCACACATTGTTCCAGTCTGCATCTATATATCAAAACAAGGAAATTAATCAAAACCTTTGTTCCAAATCACTCAGCCCTGTACAATTATCTTCATATTAACTTTAATCTGCAGTGTGAAAATTGAGAAAAATGTCAAATTTTTAAAAAACAAAGTGTACCATTCAATCACCTGTTGATCATGTTAGTATAATGTATTAAAATTCCCTTTTCAAAAGATTAATTTAATCCAAGGGGTTGCTTAAAATAATATAGACAGGTAAGCAACAGAAGCAAAAAGGTATAAGAAATACAAACAAGCATAAAAAAAATTATTGAAAGTTAAAAGCAAGTGCATAAAACATCTGCATGTAAATAAATGAAAGCAGTGATTCTTCACCAGTTAACCCACCATGCCTTCTAGCAAAACCTCAGACTACGCTTATGCCATATTTGGCCAGTAGGTGGCAGCAGTTCAACACTGTTCCTGTTCCTACAGGTACTCTAGGATTTTGTTAGGATTTTGTCCATGTGATTCGCAGGCGGCTGCACCAGCTTTGCTCTTTCAGCTCTCCGGGTAGAAACGTGAAGCCCCAAAGAAACGTTCAGCCGAGTGTGAAGGACGTTTCACTGTATCAGTGGCCGTAACGCTGATCAGCAGTCCAGTGGTGTTCTCACAAGAAAGAGACTGATATGTTCTCAAGAAGCAAAATTATTTCGCCTTTGAGGAACGATTCCTCAGCTGATCATTCACTACTCCAGCTGGGTTACTTAAGTGAGACAGATAGGGCAATTCGGCTGTCAGCGAGGGTTTGATGTCATTATGCAATACAATTTTTATTTTTTTTCCCCCCATGTGACGGCAAAAGGCTGAGGCCCTGTCACCGAGCTCATTCGTTAGAAGCAACATGGCAGACTGCGATCCGTTTGCTTTCATAGCTGCCCCTAAATCTCCAGGTTTTCATTACATATATGATTGTAATAGCTTGACTGTTTTGTTTGTTTGTTTGTTTTTCAGATACAAAACTGCATCACTTCGTTAGTTTGAGCAAAGGTCTGCTCTTATTCCACATGGGTTGTGTTCTCCACCATTGTTCTGCTCGCAAAATGTCTCGATTAATCGAATTGAGCAAATTCCGATGGAGTAAAAAGCACAGAAATGATCCGTCCTTGAATGTAAACCTTTTTATATCCAGTGGAATAAGGGCAGGTTTTTAGGGCTGGAACAAAATGTTAGTGTAGTGATCGATTATTCTGTCAGTTATTCTGAGGATTAATCAAGTTTTGTTTGTTTTTTTAATCGGCACATTCTGCAGATTCGTCATTTGACCACTGAAGCTTACTGTTTACAGTGTTGGAAGTATATTAAAAGATGCAAATAGGCATGTTAAATTCTTTAAATAACATTCCTTTAGCTAATAATGATTGGATAACACAAGGTGCTTCATTGGAGATTTATTTATTTCTACAGAATTTGAACCAGGTAAAGCTAAAACTTCGCCACTTGAGGAGTTTTGGTAAGAAAATATTTACAAAGGTTTTTATTTTTGGTAATGTTGAATGCTACATGTTGGCTACATATTTTTTGTACAGTTTTGGCTCATTTCCTGTTCTGAGCGTGTTGTTCTTTCAGCAAATGGCCTTTTGGTTTGAGTCTGTATGCTCCACAATTAATTCATTACTAAATTAGCTGACGAATATTTCAATGATTGATTCATCATGATTAATCCGATTAATCGTTCCAGCCCTACATGTTTTAGAACAATGGTGAGAAGAAAGGTTTCTCAGGGATAAGTTTTAGCTAAGGAGATAACTTGTTTACATCTTTGTGGTGGTTTCCCTTCGTCTAAATTATGTGGTTTGTGCAAATTACATCTATTCTTATGCTATTCATTGTTTCCATTGTGTGCTGCACTGTATCTGCTTTTTATGTTAAGTTCAACACTCTAATCTACCTCCATCAGCATTCAGTTTATCCCAGTGTTGTATAGTAACGAAGTAAAAATACTTCGCTACTTTACTTAAGTATATTTTGGAGTACTTCATACTTTCCTCGAGTATGAAAATTTTTGATGACTTTCACTTTTACTTCACTACATTTCCGAACTTAATTGCGTACTTTTACTCCGATACATTTTCAATGTGTGGTTTAGTTACTCGTTACAAAAAAGCGAGAGAGAGAAACAAAGTGTTTTGATCCCACCTACTGATTAGCGAGTAGCAAGCAGGCTACCGAACAAAGTCCGTAGCCTGCTTGCCTGGGCTTGTTCATCACCTCCAATAGGATACACCTTCTTCTTCTTCTTCTTTAGATTTTAACGGCAGCTTGCATCCAATTATGTTGCACTACTGCCCTCTATTGCCTCCTACCACCTACTCCTCAAAGACTCTTAAAAATCCCAGTGTTTTTTAAAAAACGAAAAATCTTCTTTTTCCCCTCAATACTATTCAGCTGATCGATCACCTTGTCAAATTTCAATTCCCTACTAACACCTAGTTCTGTTTTTAATAATCTTCTTTGACTTGCGTATTTCCTACATTTAATCAAAACATGTTCCACTGTTTCTACTTCATCACACCATCTACATAAACCAGTAAGGTGTTTCCCCATCTTAAAAAGAGTTCCGTTTAGGAAACTATGCCCAGTTCGTATTCTATTTATAATTATCTCTTCCCTCCTGTTTAATCCTCTGATCCTTTCTACATCGACTGTTTTTTGTATTCTAAATAAATGTCTTCCTTTTATTTCATTTACCCACCTATCTTCCCATATCTTCTTGCTTTCTTTCCAAATTATACTTTTGCCTTCAGATTTAGATAACTTTATTTGCATATCAATATCATCTTTTTTAATTGTCTCCTTAGCCAGCCTGTCCGCTCTTTCATTCCCCATAATACCTACATGAGCAGGAGTCCAGAATAATACAACATTTTTATTTTGTTCACATATCCTATGATGAACCGCCATAATCTCATATAAAATATTTTGATGATTTTTTGTACGTCCCTTTCCGATACTCGTCAATGCAGATAGAGAGTCACTACAAACTATTATTTTATTCCTATCAGTTTCCTCCACCCATTCTAAAGCTACTAAAATAGCACCTAGTTCTACTGCGAATACACTCAAATAATCAGATGTTCTTTTTGAAATACTAATCTTTAATTCAGGAATCACTACAGCTATACTGGTTGCTTCACTTTTAGGGTCTTTCGACCCATCCGTATAAATTTGCAAATATTCATTATATTTATTCTGCATTTGATTATAAATAGGATACACCTGTTTCGCTTCTCCCATTAAACACAAAGCAAGTCTCGCAATCAGGAACAGCCACAAGGAGGAGGAGACGGAGACCACAACGACTGCAACTACGTCGGACACGGCTCCAGGGGAACCACCAGCTGGTGATAGGGTGACCAGACGTCCTCTTTTTCCCGGACATGTCCTACTTTTCAGACCTAAAAAGATGTCCGGGGGGAATTTAAAAATTGTCCGGGATTTTGGTCAATTGCCTCAAAACACATTACATAGCTTACAGTGCATTGTAGGGCACTGCGCACGGCGCTGCGTGTCACGTAATCCCTGAGCCGCCTCAGTGGGCAGCACCCCCCCCCCGCTCCAAAGTTTTCTGGGGGTTTTTTTCTTTTGCATAATGACCAGTTGTGTGCACCACCTATTGACTGATTCACTGATTTGTGAAGTAGAGTAATCGTAACAGCTCTTTTTCTTCATGTTGGCCGCATTTTCTGTACTATTTATTTTTCTCATTTTTAGCACTGACTTTACTTGAAGGGAAAACTTAAGGCTTACAAAAACTTTGTATTTTCTGTCCTGAAGGGTTTACTAAGAAGCTGGTTCAGTTGTAAAGCAGGTTAAGTTAACCTTGTGCTATAGGTAAAGCACCTAATTTTCTTAACTAAATGATGCCTGCAGGTATATCTATTAGCAGGTTTAATTTTGCCTGTACTTGGTTGTGTACATTATTTTAAGTGTATTTGACAAGTTTACCAAAATATAAAAAATGTCATTCAAACTGCATTTGCTTTGTTTTACTTTTTACTTGTACTTTTCATTACATTACTTGAGTACATCCATTTTTACAGTACTTTCCATACTTAAGTACAAGAAGTTTCAGATACTTTAAGACTTTTACTCAAGTAACATTTCAGTCAGTGACTTCGACTTTTACCAAAGTCGTATTTTGGAGAGGTACTTGTACTTTTACTTGACTCTGAGATTTCAGTACTTTATACAACACTGGTTTATCCTCCCTTTTCATTTCCTCTGTTAGTTTGATCTGCAGATTAGAATAAAATATGGGCCCCAAAATCCCTTTCTGAGGTTCATGGGAGACTCAGAAAATGCTTAATGTTAAATCCTTAATGAGTTTAATAATATTTAAAATCGTCAGAGCCCAAGGCTTAAATTTTTCCTTTTGGGTCGTAGTTGTTCTTTTCTTTTTAGTTAGTTTGTGTTTTCTCCATCTCAGTTAAGAACTGCTACAAAAGTCCCGGTGTCATAAATATTAGATTTAAACATTTAATTTAGCTGTTTATTAGCTCCTGTTGAATCAGGTTTCTGTTAGGCCTGAAATAATCATTTTCACAATCATTTTGGGGATTGTATTTATTTTGTTAAACTCAGTCAAGTTGTCCGTTTTCTTGACGCTAGCTGTGTTTCCATTACAAATGTGCGCAAAACCTTTGTTGGTATTCCGCCACCGTTGACAAAACACAATTTTGTAATTCCATTAATTAAGAAATGCAATTAAAATCACACGTGAATAACTCTGTTCACTGGATAAGTCATTGAAAAACATGTCCCGCCATCCTCCTCCTGCCACTTCCTGTCATGTTCTTCGACGTTTCCACCAGTAGTAACATCCGGTTGTTGATCATGTGACTCCTGTGATGCAAAATAAGTGTTTCCATTGCAGGTTTGTGAAAATCAATTAAAAAAAACTCACCTCATCCTATCGCAAAAACTTTTGATCACAAAACAGGTTTTTTGTCAGTGTTTCCATTAAGTGAATTCCCAAATTGCGCCATTTTATGGTAAACGGAAACACAACTGCTGTAGTCTGCCAGTCAGTGACTAGGCTAAATGTGCCCCGGTCATTGCGGTCACACTTAATATTTAATCAAAGAAAGACGACTATCGGCAGATACGTTCAATTATCCTGATGTTAGACGATCAAACAGCACATGGTATTTCTTTTCTGTCTCTTCATCTGATGATTTATATGCACGCAGTTGGTGGCATTTTGAGTCTGGGCAGGAATGACCGGGACTAAATGGCAGCTGGTGGAGGCCATTATTATGTGTCTTGCTGGGTGCTTCTGACACATCACTCCTTGTATTTGGTCCTGCCTTTGAGGTTGGGCTCTTTGTCCGTTCTGTGATATATAGCTGTAAACGAAGCAACAACAGCTCTCCAGCAAAGTTTAAATCAACCCTGTGGGCTGGACACCGGAGGCCGTACAAAATTTTCACATTAAAGCATTTCATGAGCTTAAAAAGACTTTACAGTGATTAAATCCAACACCGACAGACTTTATTGGCAGGCCAGGCGTTAAGAGTAAAAGCACATTCCAGGGTCTCTGAGAGTCACACACTATGACTGTCGTTTCACTGGGTCAGTAAATCCTAACAAAATATCACCGGGATGTGTAACGTAGGTTTGTATTTTCTGTGTTTACCTTTTGATTTTTTTACCCTCAAATATTAGACGGAGCTTGGTTTTCTGGGTCCAACAACGCAGAATCCTTAATGTCATTAGATTACCACAAAACTACTCTAAAAGGGTTGAGTGAAGACTTTTTATATGGGTCAGTATGGCTCACCACGCAGGGTGCCATTTTGTGGGGGTGGCACAAACATATGCCGAATACGTACATATAAACAAAAAGATGAATTAAAATGACAGCGATCAGCTAGCTTAAATTTGAACTTGCTGCACTGGTCGTAGATCAACTGACGTCACTAAATTATTGATCTTACAGGATTTACAATTAGCTAAAAACATGGTTCAAAGTAGGTGTGAGGCATAAATATGGACTTAAACTTCATCACGGTATTTTGCGGTGCTATTGTGATAACGATAAAAGTGACGATAAGAACTATTTATCACGTCTTTTGTAGCTAACCGTGACTGTGTGTCACGGCAATTATAGCCCCACAAACACAATTAATGCTCTTGAAAAACGTTCCCATTTGTAGCACACTTCTTTAGGACCCCAGTCACATAAAGAAGTGTGATTTATATCACTAAACTGCACATAGTAACTGTAATTTTTAAAAATTGATTGGTATTTATTAATGCATTCACTGAACAAACAGTGGAGAAAATAGTCAAATTAATAATTGCAACCATACAGACAGTTTTGGGAGTATTGAAGCATCATTATTCATTATCATGAGAAGAAATTTATCATGATATATGATAAATGATAAATCCCCACTCCTAGTTCAAACTATTGATTTCTACAGAGTTCATATTAAATAATTATACTTGTGAGAACCAGTGTGCAGAAGTCAAAGATAGAATATGAAAAATCTAATTAAATGTGTTTTTATGTGTCTTTGTTGAGATCTAATATTCTCCAGGTCTCTCCACACAGTTAAATAACGCCTCACATTATATTCACTGCCATCTGCTCAAATGGTCATGAAAACAACTAAGATTTAGTTCGTCATAGCATGTACATGGTAATATAAGCGCACTTTAAAAATGTAAGAAATAAATTGCATTTACACACAGAGGACAGAACAAGTTAACAAAAAAAACTTCAGCAGAAATCAGATTGGAAAATATTAAGAGGTACGGTAGACTCCGGAGAAAAAGAAGAGAAACATAAATGGGGGAGATAAAGGCTAAAAAAAAAAAAGATTCATTCAGGAGAAAAACAGCTATGGACGAATAAAAAGATCCCAAGAGAAAGACTGGAATGCGAAGGAGGAGTGAGGGATGAAGGCAGACAGCTAAGTGACAAACACCCAAAGCAGGAAAAAGAACAAAAAAAAAGAGACAAGAAAAAGGGGCAAATAAAGCTTACTACTTGTGGCAGACTCTGTCAAGGAGTTAATGGGGTTTTGCCACTTTCTTTCGTCTCACTGCCTCCTGAACCATGAACCTTGCATGCAGAAAGATCATTAACTCCCCGCTCTGCCTCCCTCCAGGGGCCTCATCTTCTTTTTCTTCTGCAGGACAACTTGTCAGCCTGAGCCTGGTCCCTGTCTCCTTGCCTTTTGGTTACATATGCATTCCATGTAATCTAATCTAAAATATCGTCTTCTTTACCTTAGCTGAAATGTTATTGTTACATACTGAATAAAGAACCTAAGAATAAAGAACAAAAGGCAAAAAAAAAAGCAAAACACTTTGTTTTCCTTGACAGGAAAAAAAAAAGTAAACATGTCATTTCACAAACAAAATGACATGTTGGCGTTAATATTTTCATATAAACAAATGTGACTAACCTGGTTCTCAGTTGATTTGAATTATCATTTCACATTTGAAAGAGCATAGTGTTGGATCATTTATCTTTCTGCTATTTTATTTATAAAGTGTAGACTGTGAGAATGATGCTAATTTTCTTTGAGGATGCATCTGCAAGGAAAAGTGCAAACATGCGAGTGCATTTATTTTTCTTCCATTTTTTATATTGGGGCCACATTGTTTTTAAAAGTAGCAAAAACTGGGTCAATTTCTCCTAATGGTGACAGAACAATGTGTCATTTTTTTAAAAAGGTTTTTCACCAGTAAGTTAACAATGCATTATGCATTATGGCTGCCAGCACAGTTTCACTTCAGAGCCAGACCAGTACGATAGAGGAACATGGACGCTGCATACTGAAATAATTCAGAACGAGACGTGGTATTTCCCAGCTAATATTTGCTCCACGATAACAAATTTTGCTGTGCGATAAATTGTTCCAGAAGTTATTGCGAAATACGATAATACTGTTGCTTGGAGACCGTTTTGTAAGCAATGTCATGGCAATGATAAAATAATCATGCAAGAACACATTCTCAGAGATCAGTAAACTTTAAATTCCAATGAACATTTAACACTGGAAGACATTTTAAATATCCCAAATAAATAAATAAAATGACAAATAAAAGGAATTTTGAAGTCTATGTAAACAAAATTGCCCTTCAGAGAAAAAGGATAGTTGAGGTCAAACCTCCACACTGAAAACTTTTATCATTTAGTTTTTGGTAGAAAGAGAGAAAAAAAGAGATAAGCGATAAATCAGGCCAACGGAAATTACTGAGGTTGTTTCAATTTATCATGCGATTAATTGATTTATTGATTATTGCGACAGGCCTAGATATGATTTCAATGAACACTTGATCATCAGTTAGACATGTGCTTAACAAAATCGTCCAACTGGAGATGCAGCCAATCAATATAACAAATGTTCAGGTTTGGACTAATTGATAGGAATATGAAATGATAGATTCTTCAATTTTGTTAATAGAGTAAATTTGTTAGATGAAGATCATATGTAAATGTTCTTGTAATAAACACAAAGTAAATCAAAACAGAAAAATACACATTTTGAGGAAATGTTCTTTCTAGCAATGGGTTTCAATAAACCTAAGAAATAATAAAGAAAAGAAAATACTTCTAACACTTTTATACTTTTGAAATGGGATTCTCTCATATGGCCTCATGTTATGTGGCCATATGTGTGTAGTCGTGTGTAGTCCAGATTATTCGTAGCTTCCCATACCACTGCCCACTGGTGACCCCGCCTTCCTGCAACTGTGTGAGAACTATAGAAACAGTGGGATGGATTACATGTTGTGTATAAAAAAACCCAACCAAAAACAAATCACAGCCGTGTAAAACGGGAGAAATGTAATTTACCTCGCTCTATATGCAGAGTTTTTCCAGGCTATTAAATATCACTTTCTTGCTGACCTTAAGAGGCCTTAAGGTCAGCAAAGAGTGTCTCTCTGTCTCCCAGTGTGCATGCATTTGTATTCAGATATGAATCTATTTAACGGAAAATAAATAAATATATCGTTTTGGCCAAAAACGGGAGAGAAGAATACAATATCTTCCAAAGGAGAGGTGTTGCTAAGCAATTTGTAACAATTTCTTCTGACCTTTCCTGCAGAAAGCTCTTATTTATATCACTACCATTATACACTGCTCTGCGCACGAGTAATCATGGATGTCTTTGTTACATGTTGATATATTCTACGTATTTGCCAGATAAATCACTGCAGACTTAAGCTACTGAGATGTTTTTTTTTATTTATTAATACCAAGGGTTCAAGTGTTGCATTCAGAAAATTCTCTGGATAAGAACAAAATGTTTAAATGGTTAATGTAGGGACGCTACAGCACATTTTAAACATTGAAAACCAGATATGTATGTTATCTAAGTTCATTGTTTAGTTGGAGAAATTTAATGGCACTATTCCATACAAAATAAGTAAAACATTAAATGGGAGTCAGAGCTTTCGTCCAACAATAGTTTTATAGTTTTCTAGAGAACTCTGGCACAGTCTGAATCCCAAATGCTTCCTCTGAAAGCAGGACGTAGACTACAGAGCAGGGCATTCTGGGTAAATACAACCAAGACTAAAATGCAAGTCTAACGCTAGCTGGAGAAATTTTCTACAACTGCTAAACTCTGACGCTACTCCATATTTGTTTGCATTTTATGAAGAAGAAAGTTTTCCTCACTGTCTTTTTGAGAGGTTTTTGTGTCGTTTCCTTCAGTGGTTCTTTGTGCAGCACCCCCACAGGCGAGGAGGGGGAAATAGGTTTTTCAAACGGTTTGGATCGTTTGACGAGACAGTGTGAAAGAGAACCACATCAGCTGAAAATGCAACAAATGTTGCAATCTTGGTCCCCAGTCAAACCGAGTCTACCGGACTATTAGGAGTGAAAACACCTCGAAAGTACGAGAGGGAGAAGTAGGTTGTGATCTTTTTACAAATACAAAAGAGAAATCCTGACACAGCTAAAATCTGTCGCCACTCCTTCGCTGTCTATATTTCGTGAAGAAACAAGTTTTTCAAAGGGTTTGGTTTTGGTTTGTTTGACACAGTGGCAGTGTGAAAGCGAACCACACCAGTTGAAAATGTAATAAATGTAGCAAACTTTACGGAACCGAGACCAGCAGGTGTGAAAAAACCCTAAAGCTCGCATGAATACCACACCAACACATATGCAGTGAAGGTTTGCTTGGATTCCTTTTCGTAGATTGTTACTAAAATACATCAGAGGCCTTCATTTGAAAATGACAAGAGTTTAAAACACATAATCAGCCGCAGCAGTACATTCATCCATAGAATATTGTATAGGACGTGAGTTGTGTCCTTGCACGTACGAGCAACCAAAGACTGCCAACAGACGTTACTGGGTTTCAGACTGGAGCTTCAGATCAGAGATAAACTAAAAATTAAGTCAACAGCCTGGGTCCTGACTATTTTCTTTGAGTTATTACTGAGGAGTTCAGAAGCGATGTAAGCTAATGCCGTGGAGGAACGCTTGTTGACTTGGGAAAACATCCATACGGAGGCTGACAGCCAGGCTCGGCGGCAAGACGTCGCATTTATCTGAGCAGCAACATAATTTACTTCACCTATTAGCCGTTTTAATGTGGCACCTCATCAGTGTAGCTTACAAGAGCATACATGATTAAGAGGATTTAAGAAGGATTTGATAATTGGGCTCAGTATCGCATTCAGGGGAGGTTTACAGAGCTGCGGCTCATTACCCTAATAGCGACCAAGAGATTTTGTGTCGTCAGGTTGCTGAAACTGAATCGACATTTCTTCTTCTACAGTTCACGTGGTTCAGTATTGAGCTTGAAACCTCCCAGCCCTCTCCTTGTTTCTTGCTCTTTGATAATACATTCCCACTGGAGGCCTGGGAGATGCATCGCTAGCATCGCTTCTCATCAGCAAAATGATTGCGTCGCCTTTACCTGCCGCGTTTATCATCGCTAGGACCTCGCTTTCTTCCATCTTGCTCCTCATTGACATGCCTTTCATTGCGGCTGCGATGGCGTTCATTATTAATGACGGAGAAGATCGCCGGCCGAGCGATGGGAAGTTAAATCGTCAGGCACTCGTCTGTTTGTATGGAAGCGTGTAATGACATGCGGACAATGTGCATCCTGAGGCTGCCGCTAAACAGATCAGACCAAACTGACCTAGTGTGATTACTTACTGAGAAAATGCTGGTTGTCAATTATCAGCCTTCCACTTACAGCGGAAAGGACTGTTTGTGCCGTTCGAGGAATCTGATTCGCTTGGACTTTGATTTATTTATTGTTCATTAACATGAAGGTCACATCACCAAAATGTGTGTATAGTTTTCGTATCCTTGGAACATATTTGCGTTTTATATGAGAAAATGTGGAAATGTTTGCTGGTTATGAATATACAAAGCTGGGCATGTTTGTGAACTGGTAGGTTAAAGATGAGAGATTTTTAGATTTTTTTTTAAACAAAACAAAACAAAAAAAAAACATGGAAAGTGGGGCTACCCTGCATCAACACTCCCCAGAAGTCTTTCAGAATTTGTCTGTACTGGCTATGCACGTCTACAGATTGAAATATTTGCCCATTCTTTGACACAATATATCTTAAAGAGGGTATTTTACATCTTTCAGGCACATGGGGCCATTTTATAGCACAATAAAGTAACTATGTCACCTTCAGCTGTCTCTTTAAGAAGACAAAGGCCTGATTTCAAGGCCTCAAATTGCGAAGTTAAATTTCTTTTCAGTCCTGTTAAAAATATGTAGCATTTTTAGAGCAGCTCAAGGTAACAGTTACTTGATTGTGTCATGAAATGACACGTTGTGCCTGGATAATAAATAATACTTACCCTTTCAGCATATTTGTTCAAAATGTTTTCATTGCCATTTATTTTTCTTTACTACTTCAAGTGAAGGCTTTGTGTTGGTGTGTCGCATGAAATGTCAAAGCAGTAAACGTTGCGGTGCAATTTTACCCTTTCAAACAGTTTCAGTAACTTTAACTTACTACTGGTATAACACTGATGGAAATAGACAACCATAACAATTCTGGATAATAAGAAAAAAATCGAAAACATCAACTAGGTTAGACTTTTTAAAAAGCGCTTCACCTGCATAAATTGTCACCAGTTAGCGACACACGCGAGTTGGGCAAGACGACAGACGTCGTGCCACTGTGTGAAAAGCGAGGCCAGGCAGGAAACCCGCATTATGGATGCAGCACTCAGAGGCACAGCGGGTATCCGAGCGAGCGCAGCTGGTTCAACGTTCAAACGTGAACAGTTACTGAAAACTAAAAAAAAACGGCCAACGTCAGACCGAGCAGCTAATCTAAGAAGATAAACCATTTTCACATTGAGAACCAACGTTAAAAGGTTTATCTGACTTGTATAAAGTGGAGGGGAAATTATTGCCCGTCAACATGACTGGATGAGACACAGAGACTACCAGCATCTTTTTCTTTTTTTCTTTTTTCCCCAGTCAGAAGCTGTCATTTACACCAATGTGGGTTTTCTAAGATGAGGACTGGAGTTGAATGTGAAGTTTGGCTCAGCTTTAAGCTCTCTGCAGGACACGCTGAAAACTACGCAGAAGGAAAATAAAAAAAGAAATATGGCCGACTGGCCCACGGGCGTGTGTGTGATATACGTTAGCTGTGTGCGTACTGTGCATGTGGGCGTCCTTGAATTTCTGCCATTACAATTATTACCCTACACTTGTCATATATAAAAATATGGAAGCATGAGTCTCGGAAAATTGCATTTAAAACCAAGAAAAAAGGCAAGCCAGGAAAGTGATAAATAGCTTGGTGTACAGTTAAATAAAGAGGTAAGTATGTAAGTAAGGAAAAAGGGAACCAAATAAATTCATTAAAAAAAATAAGCATCAAATAAGTTAACAAGTAAGGGAAGAAAACAAATACAAAGATAAGTATACTTATGTAAGCTAAGAACATATTTTAAGATAAATAAGTAAATGGATAACAGTAAAAATGCAATTAAGATAATTAAATATGATTGACAAATGCTGTTCCTGTGTGATAAGTGACAATCCACATGCACCATAAAATCTTTAAAAAAAAGAGCACAAGTAGGTAAATAACTGAAAAGTAAATAATAAACAATATGAAGAATAAATTTGTCAGTAGAACAGTAAATAAAGAGTAAATAAATAACAAAATGAAGAGATAAGTAAGTAGGGAAGTTAATGTCTAAAAAGTAAACAAACAAGTTTATTAATGAGTCAAAAGTATTTCAGATTGTCATGTCCTGATTGGCTGAGGATCTGCACCAGCATATTGTATTTTATCTCATATTAAGGACAAAAGAGGCAAAAAATAAAAGTAATCTCCAAGTTTAAAAGATTGTGAAAATCCACCGCAAGGTATTTTAACACATAAAACAAAACATACCGCAACAGCTGTTGTCCTGGAGCCAACATTTTAGCAAAAACAAAATCCTTTGTTTGAAAAAAAATGCAAAAATGAAAGTAAGGAACCACAAATGGCCAGAGCAACGAGTTACAGTCGGTCCTAAAAAGGTTTAAAACTGCTTAAAGGAAACATTGAACGTGTTTGAGTTCGGTGCCAGTTGCTGGGCAACCAAAAAAAAAGATGTAGCAGGAACTTCGCTCGTTTTTCCTGTGGCAGATTTAGATGCAGAATGTTTCTGTCAACTGTCAGAGCGAAACTGTAGCAACACTTTCACTGTGGAGTGGGAGGAGGACAGAATCCAGCAGCAGCTGGTGCAGGTTTGAATGTCTTCAGAGTTTGGAGTTTAGCCTCCTTGGGAAGTTCCAGCCACACAAGGCAAATTCCACATCTGCGTCAGTCTAAAGAAACAAGATCCGGGCCGGCCTACACTGATCAGAGTCCAGAAACACAAAGCATAGAAAGATTCCTGTAGCAAGCAGAGATGACAGAAACGTCCTCTACATTAAATGCTCGATCGCTAAAGATTATTTTTAGTGGTTAGATCATCAATAAACAAACAAAACTCTGGCTACGTCAAAAACAGCATCGTGTTCACGCCTAATGTTTCTGTTTATTATCATCTTTTTAATTTCTTTGTTTTATATGTATGATTTTGCATATGTTGCCACTGTCAGGTTTTAGTATTTTGCATTATTATTACTATTTCACTTCCTAATAGTTCCTAGGAAGTGAAATAGCAACAGCATATCTGTTTTTGCAGACAGGTATGCTGTTTGTTTGAAAAAAAAAAAAGAAGAAGAAAAGCCAATTTAGCGACAAGTGCTACAAATTAGCTATAAGCAACATGATGCAAGCATGGGACTTCTGTTTAGTTCAGTTTGTCTGTGTTATTGTGTCTGTAGCTGTCAAGTAAACTTCATAAAATAAATGCAATTTCTATATCGTTTCCATTACAATAATCAAATGGGTTTGTGCCCATGATTCTTTTTTTGTTATTATAATTCACGTCATCAGATTCCATAAAATAGTAGTTAAAATATTGGACAAATTGGCAAGAAAACAAACAAACAAAAAAGAAGCAATAAAAGATATTTGACAGCTTGACTTACAACAGGCGAGAACTGCAGGAACCAACGGCAAAATAATCCAAAAAAATAAAAAATAAAAACCCCACAGGCAAGCTTTACGGACACAGTGAGCAGATATCAAGCGGTCAGAACATCAACAAGATCCGGGAGGAACAAAAAGACAAGTGACAAAAGCCTTTGTGGCGGCCCTCTGATGAAAAATGCATTAAAGTAAAAAGCAATCAGCCAGGACCTGGTACCTGACGAGGGCTGAGGAAATCAAAGACAAAATCTTCAGAAGACAACCGTAAAGAAACGAGGGCGAGGCCAAGTAATCCCCACACAACATAAACCTAAAAGATGTATCAGGGTTACATGAATAAAAGAAAACAAAGAACCCAAGAAAGAAAAGAAAGACTAGGAAATAGAGGACTAGCTTAACAAAATATCAAGAGATAGGTGAAGAGTGGATATCTATATATATATATATATAGAGTTATGGAGTTATGTCCATGGAAATGACATAAGTGAATGCTAATGCAAGAATTTGCATTTTTCTTATTATTAAGCAGTGCAGCTAATGCTCTCACTGTAGGACTGAAATATAAACAGTTCTTATATAATCTCTTTGTTTAATTGTTTTTGCATCAAAGGGTAACATGCACAGATGATTGGACATATGTTTTAAAAAGTTTGTTTGTTTTTTACTGTGAAATCATTAAAGAACTTTTCTAAAGATCATCCCCTGAAAAAAAACAAAAAAACTAAACATTTTAAGAACAAATAATATTTGGGCATCTTCAAGATGTTTTTTTTTTTCATTAAACCAAACAAAAAGTAATAAAGACTTTATGGAGTAAAACAGGAACAGAGAATCATTTGACTGTAGGTGAAGGCGAAGCAGACTGACTCATTTCCTCCCAGTGTTGTGTGTAAAAGCGCAGTTCCAAGCTTATTATTTCCTAATTGTCTGCACTGATTGTCACAATTGTACAAAAACTACCAGCTCACATTTTATTAAAAGGTGCAGGGAGAAAGAAAAGGGAGCCGCGTTTATGTAAATCACCTTTGTTTGAGCTCCGAGAGAGGGCAGGCGACTTGCTCCGAGTGCGCCCTTTGAGTGCTCTCCTAACGCCGCCGCGTCTTCCACTCCGTCTCCATCGGGTTTCTAATCAGGGTTTTTCTCTCTCCGTTGAGGAAGGTGACAGGCGTTTTAATTGGAGCAGCACCAAAGACAGCAAGCATCCATTAACATTCATTAAGTATATTTTCACATATTTTCTTCAAGCTATTCAAGCTCAAGATTCGCAACAACAGACACGACAGCTTAGAAAAGTAAAACATGCAAACTTACAATCAAAATTTTTTTTTAAAAATCAACTGAATTGAGAGAGAAGAACGGTAAAAAAAAATATGCAGCGATGGATTTGGGGCGTTTTCACACCAGATAGTCCAGCAGACTCGGTTAGATTGGGAACCAAAGTTGTAAACATTTGTTACGTTTTCAGCTGGTGCGGTTCGTTTTCTCACTCCACTGTGTCAAGAGATCCAGACTAATTGAAAAACCTGTTCCCCTCATCGCCTGTGGTGGCGCTGCAACAACAAGGACTGAAAAACCTCAGAAGAAATTGAGCAAAACTTCCTTCTTCTCAAAATGTAAACAAAAATAGAGTAGCATCAGATTTTAGCCGTTGTTTTCTCTTTTGTCTTTGGTAAAAAGAATAAATAAATAAAAAAACACAAGTAATTTCTCCTGCTAGCATTAGACTCGAGTGTTTTTTTGGTATTTTGGTTGTATTTACCCAGAATGCCCTGCACTGTAGTCCACTTCCTGCTTTTGGAGCACTCTTTGGTCCACTTGCATCTCCATCTGCATTCAAACCGCACCGGAGTTCACTTCAACCGAACCGAGACAGAGGTTTGTAGGTGGACCAGAGTTCACCTTTTTGGTCCACATCAGTTAGTTCATGCCTCCCCAAAATGAACCAAACTTTCTAGGCAAATAAACTAGAGTTTGATTAAAATAGACTAAACAGGGATGGTGGGGATGGATTCTGGATGAATCAACAAAATACTTCAAAGATTTACAAAATTAAGAAAAAAAACCCAGCAGTTCTTTTCGGTCGTGGTGAACTCTAAGGAAGACTAATTGTGTTTGATTTAAGGAAGAGTTGCAGTCAGAAAACCTTAAATCTAAAGATACTTGTCAGTTTTGTAGCTACGCGTAGTGTGAAATTAAGGAACAGTTTAACAACAAAATTAACGGTTTGAGTGTTGGGAACCGGGGTTTTTTGGTTTTCTTTGTGGGTTTTTTCTCCGTTCACCTGCTGCTTCATCCTTCATCCACCAGATGGTGTTAGAGGCTGCACTCCTGGAGGGGCCGCTGACTCTGTTCAGCGCACCTGTGTCTCATCACCCAATTATCCTGGAGCTTAAGAGGAGCAGACTGCCAGCACCTTGATGTCTGAGTGTTTGCCAGTAATGGTACTCTGAGCCCCCTGAGTTAGTGCGTTGTGTTTTCCTTAGGAGACCTTCTAGCTATTGATTCTTGTTGCCCCTCTCTCTCTCAGGTGATTCCTTGTGATGCCTTGGAAGTTTCCCTGTGAAACCCTAGGCCTGGCTTTGGATTTCCTCCCCCATGACGCCGTGGATAGTTACCCGCTGGTTGCCCGAGCCCCTTCGTCGTCTCTGCAGTTTAACCATAAACCGCTCCTGGATTTCCTCAGTTCTCCTTCTCCAGTGCAGCCTCCACATCGTCAACCCTGCTCTTACTCAGTCGAAACCTCACTCTGGAACCTGGGTCACCTAAAGGACACCCACAAAGGAACTGAAACCACAAACCCATAGTTTCCCCTCCTCTTGGTGGAAGTAACCTGCAAATCAAATAAGATCAGTCTAATTTCTCTGAAGTCCCTGTTTACTGATTTTCCCCAAACTCACCGTCTTCCTTTGCTGCTCTTCAGTGTGCAGACGATCCGTGTGGCTTCCCAAGGACCAGACCCTTTCACCAACCTTTCCATATTGTTCAATAAACTTTATTTATCTGATTTCCCGTTCTCCTGGTGTTAAGAAACTGGAACCCATCATGACACTGAGTTTGAAACACAATATAGAGTGTATGTAATTACGAAGGACCGATCCAATTAAGCCTGAGAACACCATGGTAGTTTTTCTAAAGAAAATGGGCAAATTTTCCTCAAAATAACAGATTCAAACACTTATAACACAAACCAAACTGAGCCAAGCCACTTTTATTCTTTGTTCGCTGACTTTAACGTCAGTAAGACCTTATTTGTTTTAACGGGTTTCATTGCGTCGGTCTTTATGTTTTTGTATTTTTATAAATGAAATTGGTGTGGTATTCTAAATATGCACAAACAGAATTAAATGGGGCGGGGGGGGGATTTTCAACATTGTTGCTGCATTCAATAGGAGGAACATTTTTTAGAGTCCCTGTAAACCACATTTCATGTTTTCCCCATTTGCCAAGCGAGTCTATGAAATGACAGGGGCTGTGAAAGAAGAAAACTGACAAAATCTGATTGGCTTTTGGCAGCCGGTGACAGAAACAAGTTCAGCCTCTGTCAGAGTGACAGAGGCTGATGAGCTCATTCAGCATCAGAGCATCATCTGAAACACTATTGATGTCACCACCACTTGTATGACTTGGTAGAAACTGATGGTTATTTTTCATTGTGACACCGTGAGACAAGAAAACCAGTTTTTATAACGGCTGCAAAACAAGATAAAAAATAGGAGAGAGAGAGAGAGGGAGAAAACGAAGGTCCAAGTAAGTAAAAAGGGTAATGTAAGAAAAACATGCACAAATATCCAGGCTTTTCTTTTACTTTTAAAAACTTTCCCCCACTCCCCTAAGGTTATTTTGATCTGTCGACTAAGGAAGCAACATGGTAGATTTCAAGAAGGTGGAATCTGACATCCTCAGACAACTCGAGTTTCTGCTTCATCCTTATGTTTTGAACAACATGTCTGTCTCAACGTTAACAGGTACAGACTTTAATAAAATGAGGGACAAGGTGGTAGGCTGACATTAGCATGTTATAACTTGTCAATTCAAAGCTCGAAACGTGAGATTCCATTTCAAGCACATGCAGGGAAAACTTCAAATAAATGTGTTCTTTAGCTTCATGGACACAGCGCTTTGTGTTCAACGCGGTAACATTTTCAGCTGAATTACAACCTGTATAGTTTAAACTATACGTTCTACAGTTTTCTTTCGTCTAGCTTCGTCTCCGTCGACCACAACGGCGCGCAAAATGGAATTACAAAAAATGCATTTGCTTAACAAAAACAGGCCAATTTTCAAAAGAGCTAATATTTTTCGATTAAAGGTTTCGCACAAGGATGAGGTGGTTTTTTCAGCTGCATTGAAATTTTGCAAAACTTGCAATGGAAACACTTTTTTCACGTCACGCCAGTTAGTAAACAGCAGCAACGCACTTATTTGCAGCCATCGGCATTCTTGGGAGATGCAGCTGGTTCTACCATTGCTTGAGTTAGTCATTCAAACGTGTTGAATCCACAGCTGTTCTGTAAAAACACACACTACAATAGCGTTTCTCAACGGGGGCGGTGCCGCCCCCTGGGGGGCGTTCAGAGGACAGCAGGGGGCGCTGGTGGGTATTTTTACAAAAGGGGGTCGCTGGGATTCTTTTGGGGGGCGTTTGCTCGAAGGTAAACTTTACATCTTAAATGCACAACAATACCAGTTTAGACTTTGAGCAACCTGCTAAAACTGTATTGTGTAACATTAAAACATGCATGGCTGCAACTGTATCGATGGCAGCTCTCCTTCTCTTCAGTGTTTATTAGCTTCTCCTGCTACTGTTAGCTTCACCGCATCAGTTCAGCGGCACACCGGCTGATGACGGTGCTGTGATTCACTTGTCTGGTCACATGTCTGATTTTCAAATACTGTATTTTATGTTTTATTGAGGATTTTTGTACATGTGTTTTGGCACTGCTGTGATCATGTCAAAGCAGAAGCTTATATTAAAACGTGTTTTATTGTCCGTCTGGATGCTCCACGCTTCCATAGATGGACAACGAAATATCGCTCTTATGTAACTAAAATCACGATACACTCACTGTGTATGCCTCAGAAAAATGAACTACAATTTCCCCAAAGCGCAGAGAAGGACCTCGCTGCAGCAAACAGAAAGGGGCGGGGACGGACCTTTCCGTCAGTCCCATACCTTATTTGGAAATGGGACTATTGCATTCCGGAAATGAAGGGGGCGCTATTTTCATAATCACTAGTATAAATACCTTAAGACGCGGAGTTAAGAGGAACAGAAGAAGAAAGAAAGAAGTTTGAGTGGTTCTTCCACTGGTGTTCGGCTCACGATCAACAATGCAAAACTCACAAAGTCAACAAAAGGTATTTTTACCTTCTTAAATTTTTTCACATAGTAAATCAATACACTTTTCTAGATTAGGTTGAAAATATAATTAAGAGCTAGTGAAATTCGTAATTCATACAGGGGAAGGCTAATTTTAGCATGTAGCATAGCTAGTTATTATCCCGCAGGGCACCATTAGATAAAAATAGAAAAGTAGATAACATGTATAATTGAGAAATGTATTTTATGCTCAAACTGTTTTTTATTTTCATTATACAGATCCACGTATCTATTTGCAACATGAACATAAATATTGCTGTTCCCGTTGCTCATACAAGCTACAGAACCATTTAGCACAAACTACTATGGTTCAACATAACGGTATGTATAACTACACTTGAAAAATATAAAATATTTTTTACATACCAGTTTTCTAGTGTTTCTCTTTTATTTTTAAAGGTTGATCTTTTTTAAATATGTTTTGTACACCAATGTTAAATTTCTGGAAAGTCTTAATATATTTTATAAACTAACAGCAGCCATTATAGTTGGGTGTAGTACCCAGATGTGATACTCTAATGACGAGTAGCACTACTTCAATATAGTTTTAGTAAGTAACTGCAATAAACTACACAAGTAAGAGTAACAAAGTATTTGGTGAAATGGCTATTATTAACTACTGTTTTACTGATCATAATGTGCAATGTGATTTTTTATTTTGTTTGTTTTTTTGTTTTTTTCAGATGCCTCTGAATGTTCTTGAAGCTGTTCTCCAGGAGGTGGCGCTAGCACAGGGAGACTCAGCTTACCTCACCTTGGCATTGACCTGCAAGTGCTTTGAAGCCGTTGTGTCTGAGCCAGTTTTCAGGAAGAAGACTCACTTTGCTTGGCTGGATGGTAAGGACCTTTGACTTTTTTCACCTAAAACATGTGAAATTAGATTTCAACTACATGAAATCGATTTTTCATTAACAGGTGAGATCAACTGGGGCAAATTTTCAAAAAACATTCAAGGCAGAAAACCGGATTCCTTTTGCGGTTGTAACGTGTTTTTCCTGCCACCGGTGATATAAAGACTGTGGGCTTCACCGGCAATGGAAGACGAGGAGAGTACCCTGGTTACTACTGTGATGGCCGACCTGGACACTGCACTGACTGTCAATACTGAATGCAAGGAGAATATTAGTTGCTTTCCTCAGTCTTTCACACATTTCAGTTGTCACACATTGTTCGTTTTTTTTGTGACATGCCATTTTAAATCATTTCTGCTAAATAATATTTGCCTTTTGACTTGTGCAGTCATCCTTTTTAATAATGTGTTCTTTCAATATTATTTACATTTTTGAATGTTCCTTTTGTTGTAGCTCAGTTGATTTACATTATTTAGTTTTCACAGAAATGGTGCCGTTTCCACACAAAGTTACATTGTGGCTGTAATTTGTTGGAGAGAGTAGAACCAATAAAGTAGTTGTAAATATATTGTAACAGCGTTGTTTAACAATAGGATAACCTTGTTTTAAAAATTTTAAATGCAAGCAAAGCTAATAACTTGCAATATTTTATATGTGTAAATACAATGTTTCCTATACATTTTGAACAATGACTGGAATCAATACAAATTTTTTTACAAACCTGACATACAGCTAAGTTGTTTATGTTTTAACAGTCAGAATCAACTTGGGGTTTTTTTGTAATAAAGCAAGCACATACAGAAACATATTGTTCGGTTACAAACAAGATTAAACGAGCAGAGCGAAGGTGTAGTCGGGGTGGAGGTGATGATAGCTCAGATGAGGAGCAGTTGCACACATCAAGCCGGACTTTATGAAGGGTGGAGGAGGTGAGCCCGGCGCCGTTAGGCTGGGATGGAGACACATGATCAGGTGATTGGCTGAGCAGCTGAGATGAAGACAGTTATAGTTAGAATTTACACACTGGTTTAATTTATGTAACCAGTGACTTTATTCAAAAAGGTTTTCATATAGAAAAAAGATCATTCTCTCTGGCAGTTACCAGCGCAGTGTCTACTGCCGGGGTCCGAGCCCCAAAGATTATTTCTTGTCAAATAAACTTTCTAAAACTTTCTCTCTGTGTGAGTCTTTCCAGGCTGAAGCTACATTTAAAGTTTTAAATTAATCTCTTTGGGTTTTGCAACAATTGGATATTTAAGGGCTTTATTTTATGAATCGATTGCAATTGATAGAATTGATATGGAATTTATAAATGGAATAGTGGGACACCAATCAGTTTACTGGTTGAACTGGAGTCCTTATAGCAAAAGTTTCCAATGAGACATTATGGTAAACAATGATAACAGCTGAGCCAGGTCACCTGCAACCAAAAATATTCTAGTTTTCTGAACTTCACTTGTTAGAAGTTCAAAAGTCCTTTGGTTTGTTTGTAAATTATATTCACAATGTGAATAATAAGAAAAATATTTGGCAAATAAACAACAAAAGTGCGCTGTGAATGGACATACTAAGTTGGCCAAAATTGTTGACTAAATGTTTTACAGACCAAACCTCTTTACCATCTAGTTCTTATTTAATAAGCCAGAGGCTATTATATTTTAGATTTTAACTTATTTATTTTAAGAGTACCATTCACAGCATCAAAATATATTATTTGAACTTCATTTGTTTATATCTGTTTTCTTAATCTGCGACGGACAGGCCATCTGTCCAGGGTCAGCAGCCCTCATGACCCCACTATAGGGATAATTCATGATAATTAATGAATGGATAAATGTGCTCTTAATGTAATGTACATTTGTCTCCAAAATATTGATTTGATTCATGTTTTATTACTTTTGTTTGAGATAGATTGGGTGTAAGGATAGATAAATACATCTCCATAATGTTTCCTTATTGCTTATTCTAGATTGTTTGTTAATAATATAATTTTAAATAAAGGTTTAATAAAGATTTGGAAATAAAAAAGTGACTTACCACGTGACAGACATACCACGTGACATATCACGTTTTGTAGCCATTTTTTTACTATTTAATTTGTATTTTTAATGTTGAAAGTGTTCTTGGGTGTTTTAAAAGGCGTTGTCAAATAAAATACGTTATTATTAGTATAATTATTATAACACGATCGGTACAGGAAATAGTGTCACTAGCGCCCCCTTCATTTCCGGAATGAAATAGTCCCATTTCCATATAAGGTATGAGACGGACAGTGGTCCGTCCCCACCATTTCCATATAAGGTATGAGACTGACAGTTGTCCGACCCCGCCCCATTCTGTTTGCTGCAGCGAGGTGTACTTGAAAGCGCAGCGTACGTAGCCACTCCCAAGTAGGCGGGGCTTTTTGCTCCAGCACCTGAATAAGAGGCCAACGTTTCCTCTGATTGGCTAATAGATGATTAGCATAGCACCATGGCTGCATTAAAATATATCTCATGTAACTGTTTACATCCATAATTTTTAATGACTTATTGACGTATGATTATAATTGCGTTTCTTATTTAATGGAAACACCGCAATTGCGAATATCAGTTTTTCCGATGTTAGTAGAACATAGATTAAAATTTGCAAACATTTGTAATAGAAACAAAGCTACTGTCATGAAAGAAAAAGGAGTATTTTGCTGTTGGACCTGTCTTCAGATAGCGTTCCTTAGACAAAGTTACAATCGAAAAAAATATGTGATGCTTGGACATGTTGGATTCCACAAACAGGGTGACAAAGCATCAGGGTTGAGATTCTACACCAGATCTGGCTGCAGCAGTGCACAGTGAGAAACTTTTGGCCTACCCATCTGTCTGCTGGTAGTGGGGGGCGGTCGGAGAATGGGGGGCCGAGTTCTGGGTCAGTTTCCTCATTCTTTGGCTCAGCACCTCCGCAGCCTTCTCTCTGCTGCACCAGCAGATGCTCTCTGTTAATTAACAAGCTGACACAGCATATGTAGGGGTTGAAATTTGGATGTCACAAAACTCTCTGCCGTCTCCGGGTTTGTGGAAGTCGAACGTCTCCGAGGTGTTGGGCCTTAGGGGATAGAGCAAAGGAAATTCACCTGTTAGTTTGCTGCCAGAAGCAGCGAGGTTCTGGCAAATTATTACGTCCAATTAGTGCCTTAACAAAAGTCACAAAGCTATGCCCGCTACGTTGACATCAGAACGCTTGACAAAGAGCTAAAATGTATTTATTTTTAATCTGCACATAAAATGAGAAGCTGAACTGGTTTTCCAAAGTTTTGAAGGAGAAATTGAGAGACAGGGATCCAGTTCTAACGAGCACCTCATGCTCTTACTGCTAACATTTGTCCAGTTAATGAGGATAAGACTGTTGTCTGCCGCATGCTCACAACGCCAACTCAGCATTGGCTCTGAACGAGGCAGTGCCACTGCTGCTGCTCATGGCCCTGCACAGCCATGTTAGGCTGCAGGGTTCAAAGTCCTTCAAAATGCCGAAGGGATTGTTCTGTTCTCTTTAAATGTCATATATTTTGATCTGTTAGTAAGTAATCTCTCTGCAGCTGCCTGCGTTTCCATTACAAATGTGCGCAAAACTTTATTGGTGGTGTCGAAAAAACCCACAATTCTGCAACTGCTGTGTTTCCAATAAGAAATGCAATTAAAATCACACAGTAATAGTTTGTTCACGCAATAAGTCGTTTAAAAAAACAAAACACGCAGCGCCATCATCTTCCCACCGCTGTGTGTCGTATTCTCCGTCTTCTCCACCAGTGATAACGTCAGGTTGTTGATCACTTTCTTTCTAAGTAACTGCCCAATAAAATATTTGAAAATACAATTTAAACCATGCGATCCTTACCTGTTAGAAAGTGGCCGCTGCAAACTCTAGCATTGTTAGTTTTCACACCGCCTGTTTTTATCTGAGAATGGTTGGAAAAACCGTACAGGACACAGACTTTAGGCATTTTGATGCTGGATCAACAGAAATAAATGGGCTGCATTTACTTCCTGCCCTCCATCTGCATTGGGTGACATCGGTGCTCCTCCAAATACTTCATTGCCAGATGTATAAAATGTACAAGAAAATGCAAAAGTTGTATATATGCAGATCACTCAAGACAAACTATTTACAATAGATTTGACAGAGTTGTACACAACATCCATTCACTCATTAATAGATTAAAAAAACACAGGTTACATCTATATGGAGAGATTTCATTTCTAACACAGCTGCTTGCATTAATGAATGTTCATCCAAGAGCTGTGACTTGCAGGAATAGAGAGGTTCTATACTGGTTTGTCTCCTTTTAAATCAAGAGGCCCCTGATAGTTTGACAGGAGACAGCAGATGACCCACAGTTGATTGACTGAACCTACCATAGAAAGAGGAACAAGTCCATTCCAGACATGGTACTCCTTCACCCTTCGTATGTCCCTCTCCACTGAAATCCTCAGTCGAGCAATACCCTGGGTCTTCTGGGTGTCCTCCATGTTGAGTTGGGTGGATTTTTTAAGTGGAGGAATGATAAGTGTTGCTCCCACCTCTGACAGAATCTTCGTCATCTGGGAACCCGTGTCGGCCATTACTTCATCTCCGGGCTGAAGTAATGTTGAGATCTGTGATTTCCGAGTTATTTCTATGTCAGAGAAACAACAGTCCAAAATCCAGGCAGCACAGAATGAACGGAAGGCTACTGACTGTTAGCTGGTAGCGACTGGTAACAATGGACATCTAACTATAGACTTGACATGACAAGACAGCTTGACAAGACAGATAGACAAGGACCCGACAAGGAACAAGGAACACAGGTGGGATTAAATACACAGGTGGGTAATCAGGGAAATGAGACATAGCTGGGAACAATTATGGGGTAGACAGGACAACATGGAGACTCAATAGACAAAAAACTAAATGAATACATAGAAACCCCCACAAATCCTTACAAATGTATTGTCTATCAAAGACTCAGCAGTACGCAAGTTGCTGGTAAAGTTCAATGCACCTTTGGCATTTTAGGATGTTTTCGCTCCTGGTAGTCTGGTCGACTCTGTTCTATTGGGGACCAAGATTGCAACATTTGGTGCATTTTCAGTTGGTGCGGTTTGCTTTCACAGTGCACTGTGTAAAACGATCCAAACTTATCAAAAAAACCTGTTCTCTTCCTCTCCTGTGGTGGCGCTGCAACGAGAACCACTGAAGGAAATGACACAAAAACCTTCGAAGTAGACATGAGCACAATTTCCTTCTTCATAAAATGTTAACAAAATGGAGTAGCATCAAATTTTAGCAGTTTTAGCTCTTTTGTCTTTGGTAAATGACCACGAGTCATTTTTCTCACTACTGTTAGACTTGCGCGTTTGTTTTGGCTGTTTTTTCCCCAGAATGCCCTGCTCTAGAGTCTGCTTCCTGCTTCTGAAGCAGTCTCTGCATGTATCCACACATATGTTCACTTCATCTGAACCGAAACCTAGACTTTTATTGGGACCAAGTTCCTTCTTTTGGTCTGCACCGGAGTTTGATTGTGCCCTCACGCCTCCCCAAACGAACCGAACTTTCTAGACAAACGAAAAAGAGTTGAATTGAAGCGAAATAAACTGGGCTGGTGTGAATGCAACCTTAATGATTGTCAAAAATGACCAACAAACGTGGACAACAGTGCCCAAAGTCATGAAATGAATTGTCTAATTCTCTTTGCTGGTAAGACTTTTAGTTCACAACTCGTGGAACAGTTAGGTTATTCATTTGCACTCAGTTTCTGTAATAAGTTTAAATTCTCAGTTTATGTGGTTAAATGGTTCCACACATGCTCTACTCCCATAAATACACCAGTCACTGCACCAAACCCTGCCAGCCCTGATTCAGAGGCCGCTACTCGCCCATTGTCCCTCCAACCATTTTGGCTGAAAAAGGATGAAGCTGACATTCCAGGCAGTGCACATGCTTGGCACCGCGCAGCTAATTATCCAGAACCTTAAACCATTGTCACTTGTTTTGCTTGGGCTGAGTGTAGCCTTTGAGATTTTACATGTTCTGTGTATTGTAGAGATATTAAGGTAATGATTTGTAATTGTCAATATTTTTTTTTTTTTACGCCTTAGACTAGTTTTCCTCTAGATACAGGAACTTAGCAAATATAAAGGCATGACTGATTTCATGTGTTTGGAATAAATATCTTGGTAGGCTGTTATTAAACATCAGTGTTAAATAAGGCTGAGTGGCAATACAGTACTGAGGCATGGTCTTGTTCTTATGGTATTTATTACTGTATATATTTGTGTAAAACTGGATATTCCTTCCTTTTGTCATTTTTTTAATCTACTGGAAGGTATAATATGCCTTTTTTTCTTTCATATGGCTCAAAATAATATTTTGTTTGTGACATAACTGTAATATACAAAACCTTTTGGCTTTACTGCTTATCTTTTTATAATGGCTATACAATGTATTCACCTCCTTGGATGTTTTACTCCTTTCATTGCTTTTACAAATAAGCCATGATAAACAAAATTTGGCTTTTTCAACAAAATAAATCCCTTCAATCACAACGTGAATAATGACCCCCACAAAATTATGACATATTCAACTATTTAACATAAATGAATGCCTAAATACTTTTATTTTGTCGAGCTTACCACATTACAAAAACCTTTTGCACTCAATCAATTCAGAAAAATTTCAGGTTTTTTTCCCCCTAGAACTAATTTTCTCTGTCCAGACAACATCTTACTCGAACTGCTTTTATGAATAGGAAACAGTCCAAAATTTAGCTTATAATTATATAAGTTTAACTTAATAGTTACATAAGTTAAAACTGAATACTTTTAACTGTTTGAGTGCTATTTAATTTTCATCTGCAGTAGTAAATTCGAAAAGCTAAAATTTCAACAAATAGACAGGTACTATCTCAAACTGAAGATCCATTTTACCACAAACAGTATTAAAAAAAAACAAGTCTACACACTTTCTGCTCTACAGCCTCTTCGCTTGATCCAGTCCTCATTACAGGTTGCTAAATTAGGCTGGATTACCTGTGAGCCAGCTGTTCGTCTACATACCAGCTTTGATGAAGCTGGTATGTAGAGCTAACCAGGTGTCGGCACAAGAGGGGGCCTCAGCTGTGACATTTGCTTAGTGCCAATTCTGTGCAGGAATATAGCTCTGAGAAGTGAGACGATTTGGGGAAAACCCAAACGGGACGCGTGTGAATCTGGGAAAAATTTGCTTTCCACGTGAATGGAAGTATAGCAGTGAACAGTTTTACTAAATTAGCTCTTAGGTTAAGCGATGATTTTTGCAAAGATGTTTGTCACCTGCCTGAATGAAAGAAGAAAGGGAAAAGTAAAACCAAAAAAATTTATGAACAGCTAGGATGAAAAAGATTTAGGATTAAAAGCCGTTATTTATAACTCGAATAACCATTCAACTGCAATAATCGTGCATTTTCCTTGAACTCGAAGGTTAGATGTTTCAAGTTCCTAATTGGAAATGGATCCAGAACACTCTCTGAAGTCAGAATTCCATCTGGAAAAGTTGGAGAAGCACCAAATTTGGTATGTGTACGCTATTTATTACCTTCCAACAGTGGCGCGCACAGTGCTGTAAAATATCCATTTGTGAAAATATTCCTTTTTAATTGAACGCATAAAGTGAACGTTATGGGGGAAATTTTCTGCCATAATTTGAGAGCACGCATTTTCATTTTGAAAGCAGGATTACATGTCTTCTGTTCTCAAAACGTTTAATACTGCTGCTTACTGTACATTTTCATTTTGAAAGCAGGACTTCATGTCTTTCTTCTCAAAACTTGTAATGTTTGTATTCAAACCTTTCTCCTCCGCTCTTGCAGAAAACTCTTATGAAACATTCTCTGCTTACTTTTGGAACAAAAATTAGGTTGCCAGGCAACCGTGCCTTTTTGTTCTCAGTAAGGTTTACCACTTTTTCTAAAATTGCAGTGGAATTGTCACTTTTGAGTATGTTCACACTGCAATCTGTTGTTAGTGGTGCAGCTGGTGTTATTAGGCCCGAGCAGCGAAGCGCTGCAAAGGCCTATTGGAATCATAGGATTTATTATCATTATTATTTTTCCAACAAAAGAAGTGGCTTTAACATATTCAAAAACTCACCAAACTTCACCCAAAATTGTCCCACAACTGCAATTTTTAAAAAAATTCACAAACACCCAGTGGCTTTGCACTTCTCCATTTGTCAAGTATAGCATCAAATGAAATAGACGGTGCCACACTGTTTTCAATAGAGATCACTGCTGACTGGGACAAGCGATCATTGCTCGTATTTGAACGAAGGTATGTTTTGATGAGCTTCAGCTTGCTAAATGATCTCTCTGCAGATGCAACTGTGAGAGGCATGGTTAAAAATATTCTAAGGGCTACTGTCAAATTTGGAAATACCAAATCAAGGTTCTCTTGAATGAGGAAATTAACTTTTCTAGAGCCTTGTAACCCTTCAGTAGACGGCTTGCTGGGTATATTTCTTGAATTATATCCCTTGAAACATCACAGGTGGTCCGGGCATATGTGGTCACTGATTCCTCCAGCTCAGCTTTTGTCATGTGCTCCATTTTAGTGATGAATTTAAATTTCCCAGACACAAGTTGAAAATTGGAAAACCTTTCAGGCAGCTCTTGCAGGAGTGTGTCAACAATAACATTGAAAACCATGCACCTGAAGTGCCTTGTGGGTTCCTTTTCATGATGACCAGTGCATTGAATTGTCATCTGGGAACTTCTTTTGCTTCCTAAGTCGTTTCTCTTTGAATTCAGGAGAAGCATCCATTTCGACGGCTATCTTGCCTGCAATGTCAAGTGACTTCTGAAAGTCCTGTTCTCCGTACTTGAGCAAAAACTCTTTCAGAGACTCGATTAGCCTAATGGCTGTGTCCATTGACACATCTGCTGCTTGTAGTGCCTTGCTTGCAAAGTTGATCTCACATAATAAGTCATAACAAACTATGAGGCACACAAGGAACTCCATTCAAACAATCTCAGCAGATAGTGCCTTTGCCTCTGAGACAGTTTTGCTGTCTCCTGCCACTTCTCCAAGCTTTTGAAGTGCATCTAAAATTCCCCCCCAACTAGAAACGTATAGCTTTGACAGAGTCTATCTTTGCTTCCCACCGGGTGTCACTCAGAGGCTTCAGTGTGATGTCGACAAACTCTGTGAGAATGTCCCACCTCTTCGCAGAAGACGAAAAGATTGTGTGCAATCTTTGAACAGTGCCAAAGAAAGCTAGACACTCTCTGCTAGATGAGGCTGCGTCACATAACAAAAGGTTCAGGCTGTGGCTACAGCAGGGGATGAATAGGGCCTCTGGACATCTCTGTTGTATTAAAGCTTGACCACCCTTGTTTATTCCCCTCATATTAGAGCCATTTTCGTAACTTTGCCCTCTACAATTAGCCAAATCCAACCCCAGATTCTCCAGTACCCCTGTTAGTGTATGTGTGAGGCCTTTCCCAGTTGTGTCCTTCACAGCAGTGAACCCCACAAAAGACTCTGCAATAGTGACTTTTTTCTTCTGATCTGTATCAAGACATCGAATGATGACTGAGGCCTGCTCTTGCTTTGAAATATCAGGTGTGCAGTCCAGTTCTGGGCAGATATTTTACCCAAAACACACTGATATTGAATCTAAAAATTCATTCTGAGTGCACCATGTCACATATCCAGTGGTTTGTTTGGAGGCAGCCGTTCTAAGACGTTCTGCCAGAGTGATGTCATATTGTACTATGAGCTGAAGGATTCCCAGAAAATTTCAATTTTTATGATTTCCTAACTGAGAATTTTTCCCCCTTAGTGGCAAGTTTCTCTCTGCAAGGAAAAGTATGCAGTCAATAACTCGAGTCAACACACTTCTCCAGTGTGCTTTTTCAGCTGCCATGGTTCTCTGCAGTTCACTATCAATAGTCTTACCTAGGCGTAAGCGATATGCCATTTCTTTCCACATCAGATAAGCGTTTATGTGAGAACTACTGGTTTCATGGTGCTTCAGTGTTTTTGAAAGACATCGCCAGTTATTACACCCTGCCACAAGGCATGTGTCAAGAACTTTAGCTTCACCAAAAAGCTTAAATGCAAAACAATAGACTCTGTTAGTATTTTTAGAATACAGTAACCAATCTCGTTCAACTTTCTCTCCATTAGACAGTAAACGAAAACAGTATGCTTTGGAAAAACACCTCTTACTCTTCTCTGATCTTGGATATGGGCCATCAGGAACTTTCTGTGGGCCACTTTCAACCATGTACTGCTCTACATTCTCCTTTGTGGTGATTGACTCGCCATGTCTGCCTGCACTAATTTCCCCCCCCCCCAAAAAACACAATGAAAGATGGTCATCAGAAATTCCAACCATCATGGTATATAGGTTTTTTGTTGCCTCCATAATGTAATTATTCCTACCTGATGTCATCACTTGTCTCTTCTATCACTGACCTCATGTCTGCCTCTTTCACCCCTTGTCTGTGGCATTCGCCACTAAGTCATATGGTCAAAAAAGCATTATATATAGTTGTAAAAATTACAGATCTTAATACAGTTTTTAAAAATAATGTTTAAACATTATTGCTTGGGATGAAGTAGCTGTCTGTCCTGATTCTTCCTCTGTTGTCTTCTCTCTCCATATCCTCACAGCTGAATGACATTAATTTTGTGTTAAGTAGGTTTAAAAAAATACAGCAGTCAAACCACAACAAAAATGAATCTTTAAATTTAAATGATCTCCTGGTTGGATAACAGTTACTGACTGGACATTGCATCTGATCTGACTTATCAGATACTTCACAACACCACTGTAGTGATATTGAATAAGACATTTAAACTCAAGTGTCCCCCTGGGACACCCCCCAAGGTTGGTAACATGGGTCACCAACCTTTTTGAGTCTAAGGGCTATTGTGACACTGAGGACTAATTTGTCTGATGCACACATAAACTTGTACAACTCATCTTTAATTAAAGAATCAATAATAATAAATGTACATGTGAGTGAATAAATTGCAGCCTAGAGGGCTAAGCGTTGGACCATAACTGGGCACTTCTGCCACGACAATTTAGCTTTCCTGTGTTAACTCCCTTTTAGAGTTATGAGAAAATGAATTGTCACCTGGGTGACATAACTACTACCATAACTGGCCCGTGTTTGAATGGACAGATCTGGCTCAGGTGTGGCATGCCTCATGTGAACCATTGCCATCATTGCCAGACCTGGCCTGGGTCTGGTTGACATCCAATTTGCCGCGCCAGAGGTTTGCCAGATGTGGCAGCAGAATGCCAGATCCGGGCCGGGTCAGTCTGCTATGTGGGTCCGACCCAACTATCAATCCTGTACTGTGCTTAGTAATTTCCTCAGAGCGTCTTCTCCAGGATGGAGGCAGATAATATTTCCTTTTGAAAGGAAAAAGCGTAACATGCAGCCGCAGTAGAGAGACTACTGGATGTTCTGAACATGACAAAATGTTTAGCTGAAATTAGGGATGTACTACAATAAAAGAGGTTGCATCACACTTAGTTAGCCAGCAGGTACAGCATAGCATTATTTGGCAACTTTGCCTAATTTTAAATAAGCTAGTCTAAGAAAATCATACCAACGTCATAAAACATAGGCAGCCCTGCCTACAGTATAATACAGTAAATAAGCTAGCAAAGAGGGAGATGTTCCTACCAAACATGTAGAGTACCTCTGTACCTCACCAGCCTTAAACGCATGAAGCAAAACTTTAACCGGCAACTACTGTATGTTTTGAAGAATTTCTAAATAGGGTAAAAAAATGTTCCACACTATGTAAATAAATAGTGCATGTGCAGTACTTGACAGCTGTTTCAAGTGGAAAGCACTACAACAGTGATTTTTTTTCTTTCTTTCAGAAGCTATGTTTTTTAAGCTAACTTCAGCTAACAACAACATAACCCACCTGCTAAGTTAAGCTGTACCTTAAGGAACATTTTAGGAAGGTTGGTAACAATGAGCATAAGAACTGCGTGCCAGTCAGGGCTTCACATTGATGATGCTATTTGATTCAGTGTTTCATTTTTATTTCACTGCATCACTGAAGTTATGCGAGCTAACAGCTAGCATGATGTACACCCATGTGCTTTTGAAATGTTAGCATTTTTTAAACAGTAAAAACAGAACGTGTCTATCAGTGAGATAACACACTGTGTTAGTATTCTACGGTTTCACAACACACTATTGATATGCTCAGTGCCGTTTTCTTCAGCTAACCATTGTCCATGTTCCTATGTGGAGTTACCTTAGCTGAGTATCTGTACTGATCTTCCTGATCCGCTGCGATTCTCCAGTCTGCTGCAGCTCCTTTAAGAACAGAGTAAACCTTTAGTTTTTGGTGTGGAGTAGGATCAGAGCTGTTTCCAGGTCTGGGATTTTTATTTAAAGCATTCCAGCAGAATTACAATTGGATGATAGGGCCCGTTGTTGCTTTTGCTCTGCTGTCATCTCTTTTAAGGATATGTCTGTAATGCAGTTGATATCCGGTTGAATATTCCTCGTCTTCCTAATGAGGCTTCAAAACAGCACATTTTAGTGAAATGTCAAGCTTTCAACTAAAAGCTGACAGATGTCTTCAAGTAAGTAGAGAAAAAAAACTATTAAATTTGTTTGCACCACATAAAAAAAAACAAACTAAAGCTAAAGGAGATCCTTAGACCTCTTGGCGTTTTTAGCTAAATCTACTGTTAGAAACCTTGAGATAACCTTTGACTTAACTTTTATGCTTTGAAATTTATATCAATCATCTGGTTTGATCCAGTTTGTATGATTGGAGTAATAATGCCACATTGAGCTCCATTGATTCTTCTCCTAAAGTAGAATATTTTCTTCAAGCTTTTTTGTCTCCTCTGTATTAATGTAATACACTCTCTACACGCATCTGCGCAAAACTTTCCTGGACCGGTTGCAGTCTGTACAAAATGTTGCTGCCATGATCCTGACTACATTTTTTTAGTCATTTTTTGTTTCCCGTGTGATTCTACTGCTAAACCGACTGCATTTGCTCCCAGTAGATCTTCCATTGAATATCCAGATGGTGGTTCAGAGCACAGACAGGACTAATGCATCCTTACACCCCACATGAGGTATCCCACACAAACAAAGATTTACTTACTGTCTCATTAAAACATTACGAAAGGACATCAAACACGGTTGAAAAGCTATTCCATTGTTTTATGACACAAGTTTGACATTTAAGAAAACAAAAAGAAAAAGAAAGGGAAAAAAAAAACATGCAATTTGGTAAACTAAAATTGGGTTGAGATGGCGGTGAAAGGAAACACAATTCAGAATACATGAATACACAATCCTCCTTTTGGTGACCTTTTTGAATGATGGTGACATTTTATTCCAATACATAAATTCATGAATTACAATCTCCTCTCTTTATATTGTCTGTCTCTATGAGTCTCACACATCTGGCTGTACATCATCACATCGCATATATTGCATATCTCAAATAGAGGTGGGGTAGTCATTTAATACTTGGTAATGCAATTGGGTTAGCTTAACGAAGGGGATGAAGACAGAGCAGCGATCATAAACACCGAGGTTTCCTCTCTCTTGTCTGAAACAAGCACAGAGAAATCCTGCATAGTGTTGACATCAACATCTTGGTATGAAGGTGTTTGTATGATATTTCCGATGGTATGTATGATTTTTTTTTTGTGTGCATTTGTCCACCTGAGGTCTACCTGGTTGGCTATTTATGGACTGTGACATGTATTAAACAATTTGTAATCCCGTTTAGTCAACTCAAATATGAACATACAACATCAATTTAACCAACATTGCTTGCTATGCTGTTTTCTAAAGACGTGCTACACTCAAGCAGACCTGGGTCAAATAACTTTTGGGCTCACTTTTGAAAAACCGACTCGACCACATAGATTTTAAAGGAAATCTATGTGGTCGATTGTGTAAAGAAGGATCCAAACTTGTGTTTTGTTCTGTTTGTTTCTTCATATTTGTTAACACTGTCACCATGTTGTCACAGCACGATACGAGACGGATAATCTGTGACAAAATGGAGCTCCTCCGCCTCATCCCTGAACTACTGTTACCGTTTGAAGAAATGTGCCGCTCCCGGTCAAAAACAACCAATCAGAGCGAAGGGAAGGGTCTTAGCGCTGTCAGCCATCCTCAGTCACGTGCTGCTAAATGTGCTAATGGCGGAGAAACAAGTTACCGTTCTATTCAGGAAACCGAAACCACGGAAATGACCATGCCTGCGATGGAAAGTGTATGAGCGGCGTGTGGACGAGGGTGATTGACAGCTCAATTTTTTTTTTTTTTATGAGACAGACATATCATCTGCCTCATACCATAATGTGATGACATGGTGACATTTTTGTAAAAGTTACATACTGTAAGTTTAAGGATCATAACAGAGGTCTCTTTATATTCTGTTTGGATTGGATCAGTAGTATATAACTTTAGGATGACCTTTTCAGCACTCATTTTTGTTAGATATGTGTCTTTGCAACTCAAAGAACCGATAGGGTTTCCAAGCCAATAAGCTAGATATTAGCTCTGCTAAAAAAAAAAAGGACAAACAACAAAAAAAAACTTTGGATCAGTTTGCCTCTATGGCAATTCGTTCTCTCAGCTGAAATCACATAACTTCTTTTCTTTGCGGTAGACTATGAATAGATGTTAACAAAAAGTATTTGGACTCCCTTCTTACCAGTGCGGGTGTGAAAATTCCCTAAGGCTGCTATGAATTGACGGACAGTCGGGTACCAACAACGTGTCCAAAGCGACGTATGAAACAAACCGAACTGCAAAAGTACGAAAGAGCAAAGGTGCAAACTGTTGAGCACCCTGCCAATTAAGACTCACAAGAAAACCCTCTAAGAAAATCCCCCAAAAACAAAGAAAACGGTGTTAATGAAGGCTGTGCTTTAGCTAAGCTGGTCAGACTGGATTAAACCAGATCCCTTTAAGCCTATCCAAAGACCTGCCCCAACAGCTAACAAGGACCTGCTGTCTTCTTGCAGAGACTGCGAAAAGTATTCATTATTCTGATATAAAAGTGATTATCTCACTTCTAAGGTTACTTACTCTTCTGAAATATATTTTGGAGGTTTAAAACATTTAGTATGGAAACAACTATTGCCTACATTTTCCATGTCTAAAGTCGTGAGGTCTTTCAGGTCAGTGGAGGTGCCTTGATAATATTTTCTAATAAAACTGAATAAGAACCATAGCATTTAGCCCAGGTTTGCCCTCAGTACATTATAGCCCTTCATATGCACTTGAAAAGTAAAAATGGTTCCCTCTGTTAAAGTGAACAATGCTCCCACCTACTCCTCACTCTAATTCTCAGCAGCATTCATGGACTCTTTTCAACAAGAGTCCCTTTGTCAGGTCAGAGGCTCCTTTATATTCCTGTCCTCTGCCTGGTTCCCACAAACGGAGGCCGGTGGGTGTGTCTTCAAAATCAACAAATGAACAAATAATAATAATAATAGTCTAAAAAGTAAAAATACATAGTCTGTCTTAATCTATGAGATTCACCAAAGATTCCAAAAAAGGGGATGCTACTGTTATCCGTGGATATTAAAAAAACCTTAAAAGACTAGCTGTACAAAGTTCAGTGTTTCCTCAAAAAGGAGCTTCAGAGGTCGTCTGCAGTCACGTAAGACTGTTTTGTTTTTGCACAAAGGCTGTGGGCACACGGGGTCAATGGGGCCCCGTCTCTTGTAATTGAATGTCATCATAGTAATCACTGCAAACTTCAGGCCTGTGCTCTCTAAATGCTTCTTCCATAAAACCCCCAAGCCTGTCAAAGTTCAAAGCCAAATCATGGCTATGCCAAAAAAAAGGAAAAAAAAGTGAATCAACTTGTAATTACTGCTAAAACCTGTCAAAAAGTAACCATATCCTGTGCAAAAAGGAAAGAATTAGGCATCTTTTAAAGAAATGACTGATCCCGACAGAGTACAACAGAGCACTGAACAAAGGACACGCGTTGAGGAGTCTCTTCCTGCTACGTTCAAACACCACAAACGCAGAGGATTTCACTGTTCGGCGACAGAAGACCAACGTGCGTTTCATCTTTTTTTCCTGTCTTTTGTGTTGAAATGCCGAGCGCTGCTCTTCATCGCGTTACTGTCCTCCAGCGACGCTTCTCCCCTCCCCTCGATCCAAGGACTGGACGAGAATCCGGGGGGATCTACGGCGCACGTGTGTCGGCCGTCTTTACCCCGGGCGGACGGGCTCGAGCCGACTATCGATCCCGTGCTGTTGCATTTCTTCATCGCCGTGGGTGCCAGAGAGCCCGGGGCGAGCAGCGACGTGAGGGACAGACTGTTGAGCGTTTCTGAGAAGTGTTCGCCGCAGAGGGCCTGGTGGCAGCCGTCCCTTCCAGTCCCTGTGCCCGCCTCTTCATCTGAAGGGTCCACGCAGTCCTGTTGGGGGCAGCCGGGGCCGCTGCTGCTGTGGCTCCTCTGTTTCCTCCGAGTGGCAGAACTCTGTCCAATCTGCGGTGACTGCCCCCGGTCCGCTGTGGGCTGCTCTTTAGGGCGCAACGCGATGGCGGCGACCGGGCGGAGGACGGGCACGGGGAGATCCAGATGTCGAGGTGGGCACACGCCAAAGCCGAGCCCTTCATCCGGCGCGGCCTGCAGGCTGCCATCTGAACTGCCCGTGGCCAAGGACGAGTCGCTGTGCGATGGATGCTGCACAAAGAGAATGATTACTGAGTTTTTGAAAAGTTAATGCATTTCATTACACACAGTGATATTTTTCTATTTTTCTGATGATAATTGTGCAGCCACTGAAAACCCAAAGTTATGGTAATCTGAATACTGCAAAAAAAGAAAAAGAGTTTTATAAAACAGAATGTTGGTAGACCTGTCACAATTGTCCCAGAAATGATTGCTATAAATGATAATATTGTCATTTTGGGTCTGTTTTCAACAACTACAATAATAATGGCATAGTAATGAAAGTACACTCAGAGATTAAAAATCAATCTATCCACCCATCTATCTATCTATCTAACTATCCATCCACCTTTCTATCTATTTCTCATGTTTGTGTTTTGAAACAAAGTCAGACTGACATGAGTGTATCCAAAAGACTAATAAGGCTCATAAGGGACACACGAAGAGAAAGAGCACCAGGGAGGGAGAAATGCAAGAAACAGAATAAAAAGGCAACATGGGAGACAGTAAGAACCTGAGCCAGAGGGGAAAACAGCGTGCAGCGCGTCAGTATCAGGCTCTGGGCTGGGTAGGCTAATTAGCCGAGCGCCGCAGAGCATTACTGTAGCAGCTGAGGATCACAGAGACTCTCAGGCACGAGGTAAACAAACCGAGCAGGTACACAAGAGTGGGGGGGGGGATCTGTTTCCATGGTTACAAAAAGAGCAAGAACTAAAAAAAGCTGCTTTTTTTAAATTCTGGGTTGTTTCATGCAGAAGCCAACAAAAGGCGTTGTGTTAGTTTCACTGTGGAGTAGGATTCTCATTAAACAGCGATAAGAAATGTTCAGCTGCAGAAAACAAAAAAAAAAAACACAGTTACTGTCTGGAAGAAAGGCCGGACTGTTTGAAAACTCTCACTTCACTCAGTTAAGTGTTGACTTAAAGGCAAAACCAACAGATTTATGTTACTGGAAGTCCAAAAAACCTGGGATTTAAGATCCATGGATTCAAGGATATTAAAGCGTCAAGACTCTCTCTAAATTAGACACATGGAAAACATAGCTAGATGTGTTTTCCATGTTTAAAAGAGAAAAGCCTTGTGCTTTTACCTGAGAGCTCAGAGGCCTGCTGTTGGCTCCGGGAGAGTGTAGAGAGGCCCAGGAGGCAGGGGACGCCAGCCGGGACAGGTCCATGTCCCTCGGCCTCATGCTGTCCCCTTGACCGTCTGAATGCGCTGCGGCGGCTGGGTGGAAAAAGTCTGCAGGGAGCTGAAACACGGGCGAAGCCACATCAGCAGCCCCACTGTGTGTGTTCTCATCGCCTTCTGCGGAAGGAAGGCGACAATTTAGTAAAGATCAGCTTTTGTAAATACATCAAAAATGAATCGGACCATCTTTATTCTGGACACAGTGAAGGGTCTGAAGTGCAAAGAGGTAAAAAAATAAAATAAAAAGTAAAAAGAGATCGAAGTCGACGCGTTCCAAAATTGCAACGAGAGATAATCTACACATGAGCTTCCTGAGCACTGCAGGGCATGGGGGAACAAAAACATCCACAAACAGATGGCTAGCATTACTCCATGTGGCACGTCGAGTTGTAGCCTCGTACCAGTAATGTACGCCGGATAAAGTTTCTGCGTGCTGCTTCCTGTGCGCCGCCGTCGCCACAGATGGGCCGTTTACGAAAGGCTTTAAAAAGAGCTATTTTCAAACAACTTGAGCACTCAGCCGAATTTCCTGATCAGCATTTTAGCGTGTGCATACATCAAACCATACGGCCTATAAGTGTCATCAGATGGGTCATCATTTATCTAAAGTAAGCATTTCACCTCATGTTGAGACAAGGAGAAATCAGGAGGTATCAGATTCTTATCTGCCTCACTACTAATAATCATATTTGTTCTCATTTTTGGCATTTTTCTTAAAGCTGCACTATAGAACTTTTATAAAATAAAAATGTTTTTTCTTCTTACATATTTATTAAAATTATCATTATTTTGTGACATATGAGACAGAAAATCTATCTGCTACCTTCTCCCAGTTCTCCCAGTACTGACTGCAGAAATACACCAGTCAGAAACGACCAATCAGAGCCAGGAGGGGGGTCTTAGCGCTGTCAATTACTCTCGTTTACACACCGTTCTCACCCCTCCCTCCCAACTACTCCCCTCTTCCTCCGTGCTACGCTACAACTAGTTCACCACAACACAGCTAGCCACAAATGCTAAGGCTAGCTAGCATGGCCACCGTTAGCGGCGGATAAATGTTTCTCCAGAAAACGTTACATAAGGAAATGTGGTGGGAAAATGATTATAAGTTAACATCTGCTGATTATGTTATATTAAATGCTTGTGAACTCTCACAAGCATTTAATATAACATATTAAATGTTATATTACCTGCTTGAGCTACACACACACACACACACACACAAGATTGGAAGTTGTTTTCCTGCAGCTGTTTCCCATGTTTTGGATTCTTATCCTTGGTGTACAACTCATGTGTTGACTCTGCCTGGAGGAGCTTTTCATTCAGAACTTCTTCATCATTCACTGTCTTACAAGCTCTCTGTATTGTGCACAATATACAAATAAACCTGATTGAGTGATTACATCTAACAGTGTTTTTTTAAATACATTTTTTTCCACAACAGGAAAAAAGAAAATTTAAAAAAGAAGCTTTTTAAAAAAACATAAAAAATAAAAAATCCTCTGCAGTACCTTTTTCGTGTGCTGAGGTTTGCTGCTCCACAGAAGGAGGTTTAAGAGGTGGATGGAGGAACTCTTCGCTTCCTGAACTAGAGGGGTAAAGTCTCCTGCGGCCTTCCTGCATGAGCAACTCCTCTGAGCTGTGGGAGTCACTGCTGCCCCTCTGGAAGAAACCCCCCCCCCCACAAAAAAACACAGAAGAAATTCTTAAGAAGCTGGGTCAGTCCAGAAGGAAAACTATGCAGAGACTTGGCGCTTTGCCCAAAATGCACTGAAGTTTCACTGAAGCCTTTCATTTCCTCGCGCCGTGATGGAAATCAATTTGTTTCCACTTTCAAAACGCTTGCTCATCATGCCCCCACCTTTGTGCATTCATGCAAGGCTGATTTGAAATTTCTAGCGCTAACAGGTATATAACAACAACCGCCTTCAAAGCATCAAATTGCTTAGTTGTCGTCGTCGTCACTGTTGTCGACTGCACCGCGGGATCAAATGAACTGAGCAGAGATGAAACAGGCCAGGTGGGCTGGAAGCAAAGAGCAAGTCTGAGGATGGAAATATGAAAGACACATTCGGTCTTACACCGCACACACACACCCCCACACCAGTTCAACCACATCAAAACACAGTGGGAGACATGTTTCAGTCACTCGCTGAAGCATAAATGGTAATTAAAGGTGATTAGCAAGTTAGCCTGTCAGGATGATTTGTAGCTCTTTAAAGCCCAAATGACAGTATCTTTTGAAGTCTTACCAAGGTTTTCACACCTCTTGAATTTTTACATTTTTTATTAAATTTTTTTTTTTTGTCTCATTACATCAGCAAATCTACAAATGTTTTGTTGGGAATTGGCGTGGAACAACAGTACCAAATGGTGCATGACTGTGAAGTGGCAGGAAAGGATACATAGTGTCACTTGCTGCCATAGGAAAAACTGAAGAGTGTGGCATGGATTTGTATTCAATACCCTTTATACTGAAACCTGTAAATGAGGAGCGGCCAGTCGCTGTTAGAAGAAGTAACAAGTCAACCTGTGTGTCATTAAATGTGAGTAAAATGCAGATTTTCAGTGAAGGTCTGTTAAAGGACATCAGAAAACAAACAGAGGAAAACCAAACTACACCAGACCAGCTGGGGATGAAGCTACAAAGATATTTAAAGCTGCAGTATATAACTTTTGCAAAAAAAAATTTTTTTTTACACATTTAGTGAAACTATCAATATGTCGTGACAGTATAGAATATGACAGATAATCTATGAAAAATTGGAGCTCTTCTGCCTTCTGCCCCAAAAACAACCAATCAGAGCCAGGAGGCGGGTCTTAGCGCTGTCAATCACAATCCTGTGAGGCTCATCCTCACTCTCTGTCTTATTCACCGATAAGCTGCAGCTAGCATAGCATGTTGTGGTAGCTCAGGCCAGTTAGCATGAACACAGATAATGGCTGAGAATCGGTTTTCCTGTAACATCAAGTTGTTTCTCCACCATCAGGACTTTGAGCAGCCTTGATTGACAGCGCTAAGACCCTCCCCCTGGCTCTGATTGGTTGTTTTTGATGCATTCCTTCAAATGGAAATAGCAGTTCAGGGAGAAGGTGGAGGATTTGACCGATTACCTGTCTCACATTATACTGTCATGACAACATAGTGACAGTTTTAGCAAATAAGTGAAAACATATTTCTGTAAAAGTTACTTACTGCAGCTTTAATGTAGCGTTAACAGTTTAAACCAAACCTTCTAAACAAAATGGAAGAATATGGCACATGCAAAGTCCACGCTTACATGTAATTGAGAATTTTAGAAAATTTGAATTCAGAGACACGATCCATACAATCAGACTGAGTTTAACTTATTTCACAAAGTAGAATGGACATTAGTTTCAGTGCCTAAATGATAAAGCTTGTAAAAGAATGTTCCTAAATATTTGTAGTGGTATACAATGTGGTTCTCCAGAGTATTGACCCAGGGAGTTTAAACAAATGCAAGACTCACTTTTTAGATTTTCCTTTCGTCTGAAACATGAAAATTATAAATCATATTCCTCCCCATTCACAATTACGCACCACATTGTGTTGGTCTATCACATAAAAACCTCCTAAAATGCTCTCAACTTTGCTTTTTAGCATGAAAAAGTGGAAATATTCAAGAGGTATGAATGGTTTTTCAATTATTGTTCTATTCATTAAAGTTTGACGTAAAAAAAAAAAAAAAGTCCCTTAGGTGCTATAAATTGTTTTTAAAAAAAGCGTAAAATTCAATATAACAATATCTCGTCCATGGAGAGAATTATGGGTAACCGGTGTGAAACAACACAAGTGTGACAAGTGAGTTGGAAAGGTCTTGTTAGGCGTGAGCGAGCGAGTCGAGACACACACCTGACTGTCTCTGACAAGCAGCTGGTAGCTGCTGTGTTCATCCAGGCTGAGGTCATCGGGTAACGCTGGAGAGGAGGATTTGTCTGACAGCTGTTCTGACATCAGTGACGCCTGCTCCACCTCTGCCAGTCGGACCTGCATCGCAAACAGTCAGTCAGGAATCAGGAAACAAAATGTGACGTATAGGTTAGGAATACCAACTGATTTGAAGTGAAGGAGAATGTAAAAGTCTTAAGTGTTTTAATAAGTATTTTTCTAACTAAAACAGGACAAGATTTTGACTTATTTCTGTTTAGTGTAAACAGTTTTTTAATTTGTTTAAACACACATTAAAAGTTAATGAGTGATTAGTTTTACTTTTAACAAAAACCCAGATTCACAACGGCGTTGATTCAAAATAAAACACATGCACAAGATCAGGATCACGTCTCGGTCACACACTTCACCGCAACGCAAAACCACAGTTTGTACACACATTTATTTAGACTGGAGTAATTTACAGTATTAAAACACATGATGGGCGATTATAAACTCTCAGTAACAGTTTGGAAAGACGTTCCCTAGTCTGATACTGTCTCTGTTTCGGCTGTGCCGTTCAGATGGTAGAGACACAATTTAATGCAAACATGACAGTATGAATTCATCAGTTCATGCTGGTGGTAGAGTGATGTGTGCTGAGGGTATTCCCTTGTAAAACTTTGGTTCCAAAGTTTTACATAAATGTCCCTTGAACATAACCAGACCTAAATATCCTTGCATAACCACTATGTACCAACATAGCATCTGATTGGTACTTGGAATAGAACAAACTTTATTGTCCCATAGCGGAATTTTGTAATGGACTCAAAAGTGTACAGTATATTGCATAGAAACAGCCGCCCAGACAAACAATAAATACACATACAATTCATATAAACAGCTAGAAATGTAGATTCAGTTTAAAAAACAACAACTTCAAAACACTAAAGTTACTGCACACCTTCCAGGCCTCAACGTTTTGTCTATTTACAAGACAATGAGTTCAATGGATTCATTGACCACCAGCCACCAACTCTCAATCCAATGCAGTCTCTTTGGGATATGAAGGAACATGGATGGATCATGAATATAGAGCCAACAAATATGCAGCAACTGCGTGGCACTGTTAAGCCAAACAGTACTAAAATCTGTAATGCTTCACTTCCACTGTACAGCACAGGTTGTTGTAGTTCAGTATGTAGTTTTGTCTGTTTCCATTGTAAAAGCAGACCATACACCCAATGTGTACCGCAACATTCCTGGGCACCCTTCAGTTGTAGGTCCATAGGTGCAGTTAGGGCATAGTTACTGGGATCACAAAACAAAGGCCATTGATTGGGAAACAGGTCAACTTTACTGCTTACAACACAAGATACGAGTTCTGTTCTGATACTAGTTAACTCATGAAACGTCAAAGCAGTTTTGATGAGGTTTTTTTTTAAACATCTGTTGTCAGACGAGCGCATAGGAGTTACTGTGAAGAGAAAATAGAACTGACTGAGTTGCGTTAGAAATGTCAGCTGTATTAACTGTAAATGACTCTTCACAGCAGTCCAAGGTAACTTTGCTAGATTATGCGTAGAAGACACGTTAGTTCAAAACTGTTGAATACAACCTCTTATGTAAAGCCCTTTTACAGCAAATGTACCTGACTCATAAAATAAAACATGTTTCCACACAAACATTTAAGTGATTATGTAGATAGAATAAGCAAAATGGGTGTATTGAACTTTCAATAGCAAGGAAGCTAGTTTACTGAAGCAACACATTAGCTCATGACACTAGCATGTGTCAAATGTTTGTCACTGAAAAACTGGACATTTCATGACTGTATTATGCAGAGACAATGTCACAAAACTCCCGCAGGTCACTGAATAAATCAGCTATGAGGTCTGTCCTCCAGGATGTGAGAAAAATAATTTTTGAAAGAAAAAAAGAAAAGTTTGACTAATAATGGAAGACTATACATCACGTGACCTTAATGAACATAAAAACTGATTTTGTAAGGTGGAAATGAACTTATTTAACAAAAAGAGCTTAAATTGTTAACCTAATAAAGACAACATTACCATGAAAAACTATCTTAACAGTATTATCGACTGGATTACAGGGTGGTTTCTTTATTTCTTAAATAAATGAAAGCAAGATTATTGAGCATAAACATACCTCTTAATGAACTAAATGTTTACTATAATGTTAATATTACTACTTGATATTAGGTTATAGAGTTTCGTTTCATTGAATATATTTGTCTCCACAGATTTAAAAACAAGAAGAATTATATAAATATTCAACACTTTTGTTGCTTTTCATGTAAACTGTCTGTCTTGATTCGTCTATTCATGAATCACTGATATTTGTTTTTTAGAGAATATACGCACCTGGACACAGCCTTTAGAAGTGGAGCATGTGGTGGATCAACAGTGACGTTTGGTCTTGTGTTGACCTGCAGGGACAGATGCATCTCGGGGGGGACGAGATACACTAATAAGCCTGACACTCAAAGTGTCTCTAATGCGTTGGTGATCTACGTGGTCTACATCTGGCTTGAAAAGAGCCACGTTATTCAAATGAGAATGTTGATGGAGTGGTATTAGCTCATCCATTCATGAAGCAAAAGCACACACGTTGCAGTGCGCAGACGGCAACACGGTAAATAAAACGCCAAACATTATCAGGTTATATTTATACGCAGCTTAGAAAATGTACATTGAACAGGTCACCGTCTTTCTCAGCAAATATGTTTCTTTTAGGGTAACTGACATGAAATGTGCGACAAATGTTCACAACGACCAACATGAAGAACTCAGAAGCTGCAAAAATGTCAACATCGTTAATGTATGTTTTCAACGCTGTACTTCTCAACGTTAAAAAAAAGCAACAGCACATTGACATCTAATTCATAAGATAATAAATGTACCGTCTCCACCTTCCTCAGGGTCAGCAAAATGAATTAGTTTGTAACAGACAGGGAGGGAATGTGTGTGTTTTTGCGTTTTCCACACTCACCTCTTGCGGGTGACTCTTGCAGTCCTTGCAGACGGGAGAAGAGCAGTAGTGGTGAAAAACGGACCCAGAGAGGTTGTCAATCATGTCCCCTTCCAATGAGTCCTTAATCAGCAGAGACACACTGTCCAGCCACTGGCTCTCCTGCAGCACACATCAACAAACACGCCGTTTACCTCACTGGGAACATGAGCAAAAACATGGTAGCTTGGTGCTACTGTAACCTCATAAGATGAAGAGTGAATGTAGCTTTCATTTTCAGAAGCAACAAGAAGACAATCAAATCCCTATTCTCTAGATGTCAATAAAAGTCAACTTAGCCGACATCTGATCATCTGTGTCGGGTTTCTCCGATGCCGAACTCAGACTTGAAGAAACTAAAGCGTCAGCTATTCTTTTCCGCCGTTCCTTTATGGTTTCTCTTTCATTATTGCCTCCTCTGTAGAACATGCCGAGTGCATCGCAGGAATTGCTGTTTAATTAAGCGCAATACGTTGGAGCCGATGTTATTTTCAGCTCCGACTGGCAGCAGCAAGACGGTTATCACTGACTCTTGCACTTGTACCTCCTGCCGACGGGGCCGGAGTCGGAGACAAATGTCAACCTCGCAAGTTTAATTGTGATTTTTTTTTTTTTTCCATCTTGTCTCTGTCACCTAGTCAAAATCTATTCATCTCCTAAGAGTTTGCCTCCTGGTATCTTGTTATTTTTATGGAGCAGTTTGGTTACAAAGCTCTTTCTAAACTACTGGACGCTTAATTAACAGGTAATTATTTTTTTTGTTTTACTTTCTCTTTCCTCTCTCTTCATCTCTTGCTAATGTTTTTGTGCTTGTTCCTGCAGTGGTTACCCTTTCCTCTTGTTTTTTTCCTTGCCCATCCAGATACCATTAAAAAGACTTGCTAAAGGGTGGAAGGTGAAGAGGGCAACAGACAATAGCAAGTCCTTGGCAGCGCCCAAGTATTCACTGAGTGTACACATCGCTTCACATGCTGGCAAGGCGCACAGTGGGGGGGCGAGGCAGCTTGATTGATTGATTGTCCTGGGCAGTGAGTGTGGTAAACTTTGCCCATGACCCCGTTTGATTCACTGCTACCTGGGTTCTTCACACTCTGAAGCCCCTATTGTGCAACACGCTCATCTTCCTCAATATACGCTTTATATTCCTTCAAAACATTCAGACGGTGCCACAGAGAGATGTGCCGTGTGGCTCAACTACTTATGAAGATTTGCGCTTCTTTAGTGAAGCTGTCACAATGAAGGTACTGCTTGGGTGTATTTAGGGAAAACGGCACAAAGGGACTGAGTTTCAGATGTTACGAGCTCGTCTTCCGTCCGGCTCCGTCGATGTGTCCTTGGGCGAGACACTTGACCCGCCTTGACGGATGGTGTTGGTCAAAGGGTCCGGCGGCGCAGATTGATTGGCAGCCTCACTTCTGTCAATCTGCCCCAGAGCAGTTGCGGCTACAATGTAGCTTACCATAATCAGTGTGTGAATATGTTTATGAATGATTGACTGTAGTGCAAAGCAGGGGTTCCCAAACTTTTCCATCCCATGACCCCCTGTACAGCATTGACCTCTGGTTGTGGTCCCCTCTGCAAGCTAACAGACAATGCTAAAAAATATATGTAAAGAAACATGAACTTTTAATGTTTTTTTATTTAATATTGTATAATTATTACATTCATTTAGCATAAATGTTTCCTCATGCCTCCTGATTTCAGATGGTCATGAGTTCTGTTGTGGAAAAATTTGACTTTCAGAAAATATGGCTTTATTACCAGATAATACAAATATTCAACACAATCCCCTCTTTTGATAATAATAAAATATGTAATGTTTTATATTAAAAGCATCAAATTTGATTTTATTCTCCCAGTTCTTGTTTTTTTTTTTTAAAACCTTCAATCTTTCTCTTGTCAGAAACGTTTCCATTTCTTGCTTGCTACGATAGTTAGAGGAGCAAAGCAGCTACATAAATTTAACTGAGCTTCATAAATGACATTTAATTCAATTATTTTAACTTATATTTTATTAAAAATAATTGGAAAGCCAAAGTTATGATGAAAAAATTTAAGATTTAAAAGTTTTCATAAGATTAAATATTTTTTTTCCCCATGTTTTTTCTTCTTCTTCACTCCAACTTTCTGAGGCCCCCAGAGTGCCCCCTGGTGGTCCCCAGTTTGAAAAAACACTTATGTAAGGCAGTGGTCCCCAACCCCCGGGCAGCGGGGAAATTAAATATTTCCGTTTTATGTATTATCTGAGTCTGGAGGATCTTTTATTTTGAAAATCCTTTAACCGGATTCTCTCGGTTACATCTTGCGTGCCAACATTGAGCCACAAGCAGCAAAATGAGTCAGAAACAGATCAGATTCTTTGGAAAGTTTCTTTATGAAGGGAAAAGACCCAGAGAAGAGACAGGAGAATGGATTTATCCCGGTTGATGATTCCCACATTCCAAGCTCTGTATGATATGGTGACCGGCTCGTTAATGAGGCAATGAAGCTTCAAACTGCTTCGCTACTACAGACCAAGCATAAGCAACACTTCGGGTGTTATTGTCTCTCATCATTCCCAGAAGGGATCATCTTGCTGCAGAGAAACAAGCTCAGTGCTCCTATTAATCGTTATCGTAAGTAAAATGTTTGGTTTTGTTGCACATCTGTATCTTATTTTGAAGGGATGTTTAAACGTTACCATAGCGACCAGAGTCAGAGAGTGTTAGGGCAGAGGTCGAGAGGATAGGAGTAGACAGTAGAGCTTGTGAGTTTTAGGTCTGGTTCACACGGCACGATTTAAGGATTGTCGGCCGATTTCACAGATCTCTGTGACCACAGAGCCGATAAAAGTCCAACAGGTTCCACTCACGAACATCCCGATTCCAGAAGAAAATCCAGTAAAAACCCCAACATAAAATATGTGAATTTACAATAAACAAACACGGATGACCATTTAGAAGCAGCAGTGATAGTTTGTGGACTCATTTTAAGCGATAAAAGATGTAACAAATAGAAAAGGCGTTTGATAAAAGACGGAGGGAGCAGCCGCTCTATTTGCTGCACTACGATTTGGAGGCGCGTTATGTTTTTTGTAGTTAACAGTTTTAACTACATGATAGTTTTATGATGAATAAGAATGTTGGACCCAAGCTCAGAAACGTGGTGGAGCAAGGATTCTTTGATGACTTTAATAAATGGGGGGAAAAAAAGCAAAAAAAAAAAGGTACTTCTGAACGTGAAACAAAGACCAGCATAGAAAACAAGGCATCAAAAAAGCAATGGAGCATGGAAATATAATAGAGGAACCAGTGAGAATTAATGCAATTTGAAAAGTTTAAATATTAAGGAAGGCGTGGCAATGACAAAAAAGGACAAGAGCTAATTACAGGTGAGTGGATGCAGCTGGGGAAGGGATCAGGTGGAGGTAAATAATTAAGAGCTGGGAAGCAAACAAGGCTCTGTGAACAAAAGGGAAAAGCCTGAAACTGATATAAACTGTAAACAAAAAGAAGCACTAAACTAAAGAGACAACTCCAAAACAAACAGTGATAGTAAACAAACTACCATCAGTAACAGCATCAATGCTGTTTTTAAAAACATTTAGCATTTTAATAACATTTGTTATTAAAAACATTTAGCTCTACTGTACTTATTGTTCAATTTTTCAGAAAATTTGGGTTTTCATTGCACCCTAACAATCTACATTATTAGAAATAAGTGCTTGAAATACATTACTGTGTGTAATAAATCTACATAATAGCAGTTTCACTTTTTGAAAAGAATTGCTGAAACGCCCCATCAATCTGCTTTCCATTTCTTTGGCCAATATACTATTATAGATAGGATGTACTCATAATATTTTTTGTACTAGCCCTTAATGAGTTTCACTTTTCCCTCCGTTTCTGTTTCTCTTAGTGTGCAAGAAAGAGAGAGACAGGGGGAGAGAGACTGGAAAACATTTTAATTACACAAATAAAGGTGGCAAGGCAGTTCTTATTAACTGCATTAACATATTAATGCATTGGTGTTGCTCGTTTTCACTTTTCAAGGCCTTACAAATCTTAATTCACACTGTGTCTACTTAGTGGTAATTGGTCACTGCTCTTTTGTTTGTTTTTTTGGATATTTCTTTGAAACAACCCCGTCACAGATTCCTCATGCTGGAGTCATTAGTAAGTGAAATTATTCAGACAACATGAATTATTGAACAGGCACGTTAAAATAATATCGTTTTGGCTTTTGTAAGTGTTTTGTTTGGAAATAAGCTATTGCAAATGGTGGACTATGATGTTGTTTTAAGGCCAGATTTAGATGAAGAGCTGGGATTCCACACGTCAGATCTCAAGTCTTTATTCTGACACAGCAAAGACAAAAGGTGGGAATTCTTAGATAATGTAATTGATAGTCCGGTAGATTCGGTTCGTTTGGGGACCAATCCAACTTCCATTTTCAGCTGGTGAGGTTTGCTTTCAGACTGCACTGTCAAACAAGCCAAACACTTTGAAAAACTTGTGCACCTCCTCACCTGTGGTGGCGCTGCAGCAAGAACTACTCACAGTGACATCAGAAGAAGTCACTGAGCTCAACTTCCTTATACACAAAATGTAAAGAAAACTGATGTAGAGTCAGATTGTTGGGGTTGTAGCATTTCTCTTTCATCTTTAGTAAAAGATGACAAGCCATTTCTCCCGATAACGCTAGACCTATGCATTTGTGTGTGATGTATTTACCCAGAATGCACTGCACCAGAATCCAGCAGAGCGGTTTCCGGCCCGCTTGGCATTCACATACACATTCGCAATGCACCAGAGTTCACTTCAAAACGAACGTAGACCTAGGTTTTTCAGCGGGCCAGAGTTAGCTTGTGCATTCACGCCTCCCCAAACAAAATGAACTTTCTAGACAAATGAACTACAGTTTACTTGAAGCAGACTAATCAGAGCTTGTGTGAATGCCCCCTATAGCTAAATTTCAACTTTTTTTTCTTTTTTTTGGACAAAAGCCACATCATCTTTTTAAATTTACCAGATGCAGACCATTAACAGTCCATGAATTTTTGGTATGAGCCGCAAGTAATAAAAAAGAATAAAGAATCCTTTGTAATTTCCTAGAGCCAATAAGCCAATCGGGACACAACCCAACTTCTCCCTTCTCTTTGTTATGGACAACTTTCAGTCAAGCCTATCAGCAAAATGTTGTTGGGAACCCCTCATTCTGAAAAACCTCTTACTATCAGCATAAAGGAATATGCAAGCTGTATGTCTGAAATGGCTGTTTGCTGACCAATCAGAATATTCCTTGAAATAAACAAATTCTAAAGAAAAAGGAGGTCTTCCCTTCCCTCTCTTTTTCCATTCTCTTTTCAATCTTGCAAAGTTAAAGACATCAGTGAGCTGACAATGAGCCTGTGGGAGAGCCTGCCACCCACTCACAGTTCACCGTTTTCCCTCCTCTGAGAGCATCTATTGCTGTTTTCTCTTCCCTTCCCGCTCCGCCATTGATTCAATGCTATTTCATCTGATGGGTGACAAAGGTCATTTCTTGCTAGTGAACAATGCTACGAAAGGTTACAGAGCATTTTTGCTGATAGGGTTCCCAAAAAGAGTCTAATCAGAGTTGCTGTGAAGATGACTAATATGAAGAGGACGTCGTGTCTTTTCAAGTTGGGAACAAAACAAGTACTTAAAAAAAAGAAAAAGAAAAGTGTAATAGATAGTAAATACAGCAAAACAGAACAATATGCTGGGCAGTAACTCTGTACAGTTCAGCAGGTTAAAACGTCTGAGCCAGGATTACTTAAAGCAGGCAGGACGAGCATTTCCACATAATTAAGTAGATAAAGTCAAACTCTGTTTAAAGCCACAAAAAGAATCCCAACCTCTGCAGTTGATGTCACAGATCTCAACTCTGATTTTGTTCATTAAATTTTTTTTTCATTATCTTTTATTCACTTTGACAGCTCTTATTAAAATAATCGTCACCTGCTGGTTTTAACAAAAAAAAAAAAAAAAACCTCCAGAGTCATTGTTCTGTTTCTGTCCATCATCAAATAAGACAATCAAACAAAAGATAGGAGCAGCTGGCAGTTGAAGCCTTTCATCCAGACAATGTGGTGACGAAATTAAACTTCTTGCGAGATTTAGTTTGTTAACAAAAGTACTTTTGAAAAAGAAGCTAAGTTTTTTTTAATTATCATTTTCAATGTGAGTTTAAGTCACAGCTGGCACTTAAATAACAAGATGCACAAAGATATCGGTTCATATTTCAATGTCACTTCAAATGATCGGTTACTTAACACGACTATGAAATAACTGGATCCCTGTTGATTACAGAAGAACTGATAAAACGGCAGATGAGTGGAATCAGACAACTTTCCCCTCGATTCTGAACTTTGATCTGAACAGCTGACAAAAATGTGAATGTAGGAATTAGAGGCGGAGTCTGATTCCTATTTATTTTTTTGAAATGTGGGAGGAAATTAGTCGGGACTTGAAACCTGACAGTTCACAGCTTCGTGAGCTCTGACCAGTGTCTGAGCAATCCCAAAATCAAAATCTAGCCTCACTTCAGCCAGTGAACGCACCATAAATAAGAACTATCAGTTTGTGGTAACAACACTTTTCAGTGTTGATGCTGTTACTAAGTGAGAAATGTAATCCTTACAATTATCTATTTTTATTATCAGGATGGTGTCCAAAAATTCATTGCCACTTATTTGACTTTCAGCACACACCAACATTGTCTCTTTATAATAAAAATAAAATTTTCTCTCACACACGGAGAGAAGCCACCTCCATTTCTAACATGGATAATTAATTATGAATCGTCACAGAAGTAAGGCTTGAAATGAAAAATCAATGCTTACTTTATATCTTCCTATAATAGAGCTCTTAAGGAGACATTATATTCAACAAAAACTGAAATAGACGGTTTAAAGCTTTACAGACTCCAGGGATAAGAAATCAACCACAAAATTCAGATAATTTAATCTCTCATTTTTAAGCAGAGTTCTCTTTCGGTACATTCAGAACTTTTATGCACTCTTTTCTTTTCCTACTCATTCATCTACTTCAACAATTCCTCCATCCCCCCTTTTTGTCCTCGAATGCAGAGCTTTGCTTCCTTCTTTTTCCTGTTTTCACTCCTTCCCGTTTATTTCCACACGGACTTTTTCGGTACATTTACTTCCTTCATTTCGAATTTGCTCACAACCTTCTCAAAGCGCCTCTTCCCATTTTGCAGAAGGCTTATAATTTTACACTAGTGCGATTATGATATCATGAATCAGGCGGCTGAGGAATGAAAGTCAACATAGGCGGAGCGTTCGCTGGTGGTATTTTTAGAATAACGGAGACAGCCGCTATTTAATATCCTGGTAAATCTGTGAGCTGGGTTCCTCTGTGTGACTTCCAGTATCGCCTTGTGTCTTCATGTTGTATTTGCTCAAGTAGGTCATATGCATTTCATATCAACATAAGCAACTCTGGCTGCATTATTACCAAAAAGCCTGTCAACTGGTGTTGTGAGAGAAGTTAATAAAGTCTAGAAATGATCATAACAGAAAAAGAATAATCCAATCAGAAATTGCACAGTTAACCTATTTAAAGCTGCAGTATTTAACTTTTACAAAATATGTTTATTTTACATATTTGTTCAAACTGTTACCGTGTCGTGACAGTACGCTTTGAGTCGGATAATCTGTGAAAAGCTCAATCCTCCTCCCTGTGTTAGTATTGCCATCTGAAGAACTGCAGCGCTCCCCACCATAAACAACCAATCAGAGCCAGGAGGAGTGGCTTAGCACTGCCAATCATGGTCGTGTACGGGCTGCTAAATGTGCAAATGGGGTAAATTACCAAACCGGAAAAACTGTTTATCCACAGACAGCAGTAGACATGCTAACTAGTGTTAGCACTCATGTCAGACTTTGCTGTGGCAAACCAGCTGTAGCGTAGGGGAAGGTTGTGAGCAGTGCATGCACTAGGATGATTGACAGTGCTATGACCCTCCTATTGGCTCTTATTGGTTGTTTCTATTTAGCACTGGGTGAAGGCAGAGGAGCTTGAATTTTTTCACAGATCATCTGTCTCATACTTTACTGTCATGACTTAGTGATAGGTCTAACAAATATGTAAAAAAATGTATTTTCTTTTTCATAAAAGTAACATATGGCAGATTTAAGCTCTACTGCACAAACCAAAATCATCATTCTCTATTTTTTAATTCTATTGCATCCTATGAAGTATTCTATTGAAATTTAACAAAAATGCAACTGTATTACTATCATGACCACCTATTCCATAAAAACAGAACACAAACACATCGGGACGGATTCTATGAGCCACAAGTTGAAGAAAAACTGAAAAAGTTCCATATGTTTTCCTCTGATCATCTAAATGCAAATGTTAAGGAGAGATGTGATCAAAGTTAATGTATTCTAAACTGCATGATTGCAAAGTGGTTAAGCTGAGCTTCTCCTTAAAGAGCTCCAATCAGCATGTTTAAAGTAAAAGTGTAGCGATCGTTTTCTTGATTGCCTGATATTCCACTTACTTGAGATGGCGAGTAGAGCCGACATCGCGGGTGGGCGTGTCCGTCGTGAGCAGAGCCGCCGCCTCCTCCTCCTCCCGCTCCGTCTTGAAGTGGCGCCGTTACTCCGCCGCCCAGACTCCCGACCGCACCCCCCAGACCTGCCGCGGCTGCGGCCCCGCCTGTCGCCCCGGCGATGGCGCCGATGTTTCCCATCATGCAGCAGAGGCCCCCCTGAGCCAGCTCCAGTTCAATTTCCGCGTCCATCTCCGCGTCCTCCTGCGCCTCCTTGTTGGAGTCGTCCAAGTGCTTCATGAGCACGGCGACGACCACGTTTATCAGGACGAACTGAGCCGTGAGCACGAACGACACGAAGTACAGCGGGGAGATGAACTGCAGCCCGGCGTGGCAGCCGTAGTCGGTGCCGGGGAGATGTTGTGGGCACTCTCTCAGAGTGTCCTAACAACGAGAGAGAAATGAAGAAACCAACAGGACATGTGGAAAGTTGGTTTAGACACCTAATCATTTACAAAGAATGACTGCAGAACTGGAAATACTTAAAACTTAGGAAACATTTTTATGATTTTACGTACATTTTAAGTACTTGCGTGGATTGGCAATTTTAGTTCTACTTGCTTCTGCCTCACTAAATGCTTCTTAAAGGAGCGGTATTATATACATTCCAAGCACATAGAGCCATTTTCATTACAATTAAGTAACCATGCTACCTTCACTTATAATAAAAATGCCATATATGTCTAATATGATTTATAAAAAATTGACTTTGCAACTTAAGGCTGTGAAATTGGGCCTCTGTCTCTTTAAGAACCAATTGCTCTTTCTGACACTTCAGTACATCATCACAATATTCCTCTATTAAATGTTAAATTTTTTTATTTTTTTACAAGCGTTTCATTGAGAAGTAGTTCATATAATACTGTAAGCTCAGTTCCAGCAGGTGTTTGTTAATTGCTGCTGACAAAGTCTGAAGGAACTGAGAGGAGGAGATTAAGGGATTCCCCATAAATGCATGTAACAATCAAAGCAACAGACCAGGTATGTTTTTGTTGAGGGAATAACATTATAACATGACGTAAAGCTCAAAAAAGTTGATTTTATATGAAACTGCCCCTTTAAGAAAATATTCAGAATTTCACTCATCTTTTCCTTAAAATTTTGAGGTTTTAACTAAACTTTTACCAAAACTCCTACCTTCATAATGCCATTCCAGTTGTCACCTGTTGATACTTGGAAGAGTGTAAGAAAGGCCATCCCAAAGTTTTCAAATGTGGCGTGGCGGCTCATTCCCTCACAAGGGTAGTCGGCGTTACACACTAGAAGAGATACAGGATGAGAAGAAAAAAAAAAGAAGAAAAGATCAGTTGGGGCTCTCATAAGATCATGTGGAGTTATATCACAGAGAACTTCAACATAAAAAGTACTTTTTTTGCATTTTGTGCAGAAATATTAACTCAAGCACATACCGAGCTCGCCAAAAAGCTCCACTCCAAGAGCAGCGTAGATGAAAAACAGCAACATGAAGAGCAAGCCTAGATTTCCCACCTGAAGCACAAAACGTATCGTACATCATATTGTCATCTCGGCTAAACCAGGCTGAACTTTAAATAATAGACTGTGAATGCCAAAGTTTGATATTCATGATCCTTACATCTAGAAATATGTATTTTCTTACCAGTCATACAGAAACATCTTACTTTATTTCAGTGTTTGCTTAAATATTTATGCTAAAAGGGCTGCGTTTTCCAGTCACATGCTATCATTTTATGGTACAATCAAGTAACTATGTTACCTTCAGAATGCTGCATATGACGTAAAACAAATTTGACTTTGTAATTCAATGGCTTGAAAATGGGCCTCTGTCTCTTTAAGAAACTTCTGCTCTTTCTAAGACTGCGCCTTCAGGAAGTCATCACAGCATGGCTCCTCTATTAGCCCTTTAACATTGTTTTTCGCGGGGCGTGCTGTGGTGGCGCAGGGGGTTAGCACGCCCCACGTTTGGAGGCCTTAGTCCTCGACGCGGACGTCGCGGGTTCGACTCCTGGTCCCGACGACCTTTGCCGCATGTCTTCCCCCCTCTCCTCACCTTCCTTCCTGTCTGCCTACTGTAGAAAAAATACGAGCCACTAGCGCCGCAAAAACCCTTCGGAGAAAAAAAAAAACATTGTTTTTTGCAGCTCATATAACGAGCTCACCTGATGTGCTCTTCCACCAGGTGTTTGCTATTTACTCCTGGCTAGTCTAAAGGAGCTGGGTGGGAGAGGGCTGCTCTGTGAGGCAGAAGCTTAGAAGCTTGGAAACTGCAGCTCTGAGGAGGAGCTTTGTCTTTAAGGCGGGGCTAGGTCCACCAACGTGTTTTGCACAGCTGAATGGTTGCCATGGAGATTAAAGGATTTCTCAAACATGCATGAAAGAATGAGGACAACAATCCAGGTATGTTTTTGATGAGGGAATAACATTATAACACAATGTAAAGTTAAAAAAAGTCATTTTTACATAATACTGCCACTTTAACACTCTTTACACATTTTTAAGTCATTATTATAATTACTATAATCATAATTATTTTTTATCCACATGGATAAAGCACCAGCACTGGATATATAAACAAACTAAACTTTATTTGCTTCAATTTATTCACTATTAAGCTTATTATCATACTCCTAAATCAGGGGTCGGCAACCAATGGCTCCGGAGCCACGTGTGGCTCTTTCATCCTTCTGTTGTGGCTCCCAGTGACTTCGGGAAATAGAATATTTTATTAAAATTAAATCATTAAAAAATTATAAATTAAAATCATTTTAAAATAAATTTCTAAATCTGAAGATTATGCTAAACTTGTAACATTAAAACAAAAGTTTTGAACATTTTTAGCACCCAAATTTTCCATCATAATACTGGTTTACTTGTAATAATACTTACACTTACATTTGTGGGAATGCTTGCAAGTAAAACAAGTAACTGTAACTTTGGTATCAAATAATTAGAATCATGGATTATTATCGGTTTCTTTTCAGAAAACATCTGTAATAACTCACATTAAGATTATAATAAGAGTAATTAATAAGTTATGGTTATAAAATTATAAATGAATGCTAAATCAGAGAAGCTAAAGAAGTTATAAATGTGATTTTGACATTGAACTTGAAATGGTGTAAAATGTGTAACTGCAATTAAACATCACTGATATGTTGGAGGTAGATGGTAGGTGAAAGGTGAAAGGTTAAGGGAAAAAGAGGAACTAACAGGAGAGCAGAGATGATCAACGCCTTATTTGGAAACAGGTTGTTGAACAACTTAAATGTTTCAAAGAAAAGGTTGTGCAGGCAATGGACGTAGGAGGACCATTGGGCAACCCTGAGACATTAGCACAGACATCAGGACATAATGTCTGTAAAACAGTGATGGATATGAGATCATCTGTCTAAGCAGACAGCCAATGAAACAAGCACAGCAACAGTGCTAGCCAATGCAAACGCACCAAAATGGTGGATAAACCCTATAAAAGGTGGGTGCAAAAGAGGAATCTTTGGTTGGATCCTCCAGGCAGCTTCGAGCCAAGATCGAGATGGACAAAGAACTCTGCAGCTGAAGAAGAGCTGGGACCACAGGGCCGAAGACTGTCCTGCGCATGGGGACCAAGCCGTCAGGCCCACAACCTGTGGCTTTGAATCTCACTTCTCTCATCAGCTGGGTTCAGACCCCAAAGACAAAGATGAAGACAAAGGCAAAGACAAGCACCCAAGTCCTGTGTGACCTCACCATCCATGCGGAGAAGAAGCTCATCAGACCTACAGAGATCCCGGCCTTCATCGATCAACATCATCTTGAGCCTGATCATCAAAATGGAATAAATCGATAATTGTGACAGAATAAAGAAAAGGTTTGGAGTTGATTGATACACGGACAGATGAGATTCCCCGAGTTAATCCAGAGTTAATCCCTTTACCATCATTAGTTTGTCGTGTTTTTAATAATAAAAACTTGTTAATAGTAAAAACTGTTTGGTGCAAAACACTGATTGAAAATCGATTTTTTTTTTACTGCATGTTTATGTCTGTTAAGGCTAAGATGGAGCGGCACTGAAAGCAGCTCTTTAAACCATTCAGACTATGAACACAACAGAGACACAATCAAACCTGTCAGATGATTTATTACCCGCGATAATAACTCAGAAATAGTCCAAATTAGGATGTGTTTTAATTTCTTTCCTACTTACGGAAGGTTTCTGTTTATATCGTAGGTTTGTGGTGCCTTTCTATCCTAAAGAAAGATATAAAACTTCAGATATTTCACAAAAACATACTAACATTCATGGAAAAACCTCACATAACCTTATATTAAAGCAGAAAGTACGGCGCCCACCGTAAGAAAGGCTTGCAGTGTTCAATTAGCTGCATAACTGACCCGTACGGTATTGCGAGGCAACGCAAAAGTTTTGCGAGGTAACGCAAAAGAAAAAAATTCCCCATGTCCCCTAGAGGGCTCCGTACCGTACTACGGGACACAGAAGCAGACTGCGCATTTTTTGGTTTGCTTGGTTCGTTCAGTACCGGTGGATAATATTTGGATACGTTTTGATTTTTATCTCCTGAATAAGAGGAGGACAGGTGACTGCATTCTGTTTCTATGTTTCCTTCAGTGCGGGCTGGGTAAGTTTCGATTTTTATTTCTTAAATACAAAGACCCAAATAGACAGAGGGTATTTTGTTTGAAATTGAGCATCAACAAGTGTAAAATGCGTTTTGTTACATGCAGAAATAAAATTTTGTGTTCTCTGCAGCAGTTCGTTGATTTCATAAACGCAACATGGTATCGATTTTTGTACATAGCATATACTGTAGGTTTTATACATATGACGTCCAAATGGGTTGTGGCTCCAAGTGCTTTCTTTTTATTGGGAGGCGGTCCCAAATGGCTCTTTGAATAGAAAAGGTTGCCGACCCCTGTCCTAAATAAAAAAAATTAAATAAAAATAAGCATGTTTCATAAGATCCAAAGTAAATGCTAACAATCTAAGTACAGGCTTATTATGTAGGCAGTCACACACTGGTGTGTCAAGGCAAATCACTTTACTTCACAGAGAAATAAATTGCCTGGAAATCCATCCTTGTAAGGTTACTTAGCATTTCCACGGGGAGATATGCAAAGCAAATGGATAAGGAACCCCCACTGGGGTGCTGTAGCGGGCGCTAGCAGCACACCATTAGCTAAGTCGCTTCACAGAGAAGCCGGTGGGGTGCTTCTGAATAATATGTATCTGTGCTAATCTTTGAGGCAGGAAAATAAAGTGATTGTCGATGAGGAAACAATAACATGTACAGTCGTCACTCAAGGAAAAGATGAAAGAGAACCGTCGCAGGAAGTGAAGATGAAAGTAGCGCTAAGCTGTGTTCACGGAAAGCCCATAGCAGTTTGAGGCAAGTAACTCAAACCAGTGTGATCCCTTTCGCTCCTTTGGGAAGAGAATGAAAACAAACCACAGTGCCGTAAAACTGCTTAAGACCGATAAAGCATAAAAGCCAGTGAGTGACGAGCTTAAGGTACAAAAGCAAACAGCTTCTTTCTGTTGCTAGCACGCCTACACTGGTCAGCTTTTTCTTTGAGCATACTTTTTTAATTATGCGCCTACAGTGTCCCAACTGTATAGAAATCTAAGCAAAACACAAATAAGACTCTTGCATTTATAATGGGAACATGGTTTTACACATTGTTATAATGTTTTCAACTATAATTTACTTTAAAATTGGGGGGGGATTTACTAACAGCTACAAAGTAGTTGATTTTCTATGTCTCTCAGTTAAAAGTTTACATCTGTTTGATAGATATTACAAAAATATCACATAATCTGGCATCTCACAAATCAAGATGATACTTTACTGTATGTGCCTGGAAAATACATGATACTGCCTCTTTAAAAACTACAACTAAAGTTAGTGTGTGCTTCTGATCAAGTCTATCAAAATAGAGGTAATAGATTTCAGAACTGATAATCATTGTTGATTTCTGCTGCAATTGATGCTTTTTGATAAGTAATACAAACAATAAGGTCATGTTATATAATCACAATTAATACATTTGAATGTTGATGTTTGTTTATTTCAGCAACTCAATTTACTGAGTGAAACATTGTGTAGATTAATTACACACAGATTGAGGTTTTCCAGCCTTTATTTCTGTTAAATATTATATCTCTTTGTTTACAGGTGATGAAAGCACAACTTTAAGATTATATTACTACATCATATCAATACCATTTCTAAAACAGAAATAATAAGTATTTTCAGAACATATTCTAATCTGACAAACAAGCCTTGTTCAACCCATATTCAGCATTCTGACTTATTGAATACAGAAAACTGTTGTGTTAGTATCATAATGCTGTGAAACTGATTTTTTTAAACAAAATTTACTATGACTTGAGATTTCATATATATGCCCAGTTGTGATGTTTTTAAGAAAAAAAACAATGGGAACATGTAATTTATCCTTATTGAAGAATACTGGATTAACTGACTTTAATCCAGTCGGTAGTAAGCCATGTCTCCAATATTGACTTTAAGTCAATATTCTTTCTTCTTTTACTATACGTAATTTCAGTTGATAGGTCAGCTATATTAAAGGTAAATCTCTGTAATGTATTTTATTTTACTTTACTTTTTTATTTTTGCGATGCCCTGTGTTTGCAATTCCTTCTGGTTCCACCTTCTGTCACACAAAATGAGGAACATAATGAAAGGAGAGCAAGCAAACACGTTGGACAAGAAGTATTTTTGTGGAAATTTACCTTAACACATTAGAGAAAGGCTGCTGTTAAAATGATATACTAATAATCAGAAAAAAAAAACTTTGAAAGAGAAAATTTGGTGAACACCTGAGTCCATTAGTGGCATCCTCCATAAAGAGCTGTTTCAAGGAGAAACAACTCCAGTTCCATTAGGCATTTTTAATGCATTCAAAAACCAAAAAAAAAAGCATAAATACATGGCTCCACAATGTTTGAGAAAGGAGACAAAGGACCAAATGTAAGTTTTATGTTATCTGCAGAAAAGCTGATCACACTTCAGAGAGACACAGAGAAAGAATAATGACATGTCCTCCTATTTTGCCATTATTAGAAGAAAAGAAGTCATTTTTTTTAAACACTTGGTTTTGGGAGTTTATATTCCCATTTTGAAAATTTGATTTAATTTATCTCTGCAGGCATCTTTTCAACATACTAGTCCCCTCATTACCACGAAGAAAAAAAATAGCATTTTGATCGGCAGCTATGATGGAGCACCTGCTGTTTTTTGTCTTCATCACCTTCTGCACTCCAAGGGTATTAGTGGCACTTCTGGGGAAGCAATTTTAATAAATAGGCATCTGTTTTTCCTAATTATCACAACAGTTTTGTATCCAGGCAAGATCTCATTACAAAAGTACTTGGATTAAAAAAAAGTAGTGCCAGTTTGAAAAGCAAGGAATAACTACGAATCACTTATTCTCTACTAATAATCAAAACTCTTGATATCTATAATTTTGTTCGATTGTAAAGTGGAGTAGCATAGTGTCACATATTGACAATTACCCATCTGTTATACTACTGTTTTGTTTCTTTCTTGTTTTTTTTTACATTTATTAGCAGATAATAGCAAATATAGGTTTAAAATAAACTTAACTTCATTGTACCAACATGTTTCATGCTGTATTATGAAGGTTTAGAGATTCCAAATCTCCCGAGTTTATATTGATCATCTTTTGAGAGATACATACTTATATAATTTCCTATCAGAAACACATTTCTAGGTCTTTGCAAATTTTGGGAAGAACTCGGAATTTCTAAAATATACATCATGTGCAGTTTTTTTTTTTTTTCGTCAATCAACCAAGTATTCAGATCCCTTCCCCAAAAACACTGACATATTAACCAGGGAGTTAGACCACTGAGGCTCCATTCAGGAGTCAATTCTTCACACGCACCATCCACCTTTTCATATATGACTCACATTTCTGTACGCACCGTTACATTTGAAGATACTTGATAAACACATACAGCTGAATCCTGGGTGCTCTCTCACTATTAGATGTAAAGTGAGACCGAGCTCGTCACTCTGTTATTACTTAATCTGTTGTGAAAGACGATAATGCTAAGAGCGCTTCATAAATTGATGATGACTTGGAAACGGAACGAAGCTTTTCCCGATACACAGAGAAACGCCCCAGAGACAGCAGAGAACACAGATGGTGTGAAGGATTAATGCAAATGAAAAAGATTAAATGATTCAAATAAATAAAAAAGGAAGATCTGTTGAAAAAGATTTTAGATTTTTTTTTTTAAATAACCTATTTAAAGGGGCAGCATTATGTGTTTTCAGCCACACAGAATCACTTTATAGCACAAACAAGTAACTATGTTGCCTTAAGTTGTTATAAAAATGCTGTATTTAAATCAGATATGACTTCAAAGAAATTTGACTTTGTAATTTAACGCATTGAAATTAGGCGTCTATTAGGCCTCAGTGTGCATCACTGAGGATGTCTCTTTAATAAAGTCCTGCTCTTTCCAACACTCCACTTTCACAACATGGCTCCTTTATTAACCCTTTAACAACGTTTTACCAGTGCTGCACAGAATAGCAGCCCGTATAATGAGTTCAGTATATGCACAGTGTTTGCTAATTGCTGCTGGCTAGTCTGAAGGAGCTGGAGTTGCATTTTCAAGATGACGACAATGACGTCAAGGTCAATTGAGCATAATACTGTCCCTTTAAGCAGGTATGTTTACTCTCTCGCCAGCTGTGGTTTTGTGATTCTTCCACCTTTTTTCATATTTTATGTGAACACCCCTTTGTTGAAGCTGAAAGTCAGCACTGGAAACCAATGTTCAATAAAACTCTAACCTTACACGTCTCAGTGACGCTAACAGGACTAAAATCCAGCTATTGTTCACATACTTTCACACTTAACAGCACATGAAAATGAAGGAAATGCTTGAGTGCCGAGTCTTTGTGTACTGAAGGAGCACAAAATCTTCAGCTGCTCTTGTCTCATTAATAGCTGTGGGAATAAAACCCTTAACTTTGTGCTACTAGAGTTCCTTTATTTCCCCAAAATTCAGATAAAAAGGCCTGAGACAGATTTTTATGGCATTAGGGAGAAGAACTTTGCCATAACCTGACTTCCTGAAAGTCAGTAATTCTCTGGGACCAGTCACAGTTTCTGGTCGTTTATCATTTAGCAAATGTTAATTAACTCCTAGGTGTCCTCGCAATAAGCTAAGGGAAGATACTGTGAGCGGTGTGTGTGTGTGTGTGTGTGTGTGATGAGACATACCTGAGGAAGAGCCTGGACCACTGTGTCCAGCAAGGCCCTCATGCCGGTTGCCATTTTCAGTAATTTCAGCACTGGGAAGAGATGGCAGACGATAAGAGAAGTTTGGCCGCAGGACAAATCATCCAATTTTAGTAGATTTTTGAAACGCTACGGACAAGCTTAAAAGGCAAAGGAGTTCAGGTATCGAAAAAAAAAAAACCCCCGGTGAAACAGAAAACTAGAAAAAAAAAGTCCTGCCTGATATAGAGGTGAGTAATCAAGATACATTAGAGATAGACAGGGAACATGAGAGAGAGAAATGATCAATAGAGGGGGAATGTGTTTCTGGACGCCACACAGGAGACCCTCCGCTGTTCCCAGGCGTCCAATTTCTGAAGGAACACAGACGCTGCCGGGGAGAAATCCACATGTGCATCACTGAGGATGTGTACTGCTTCACAGATAGCAGGAATATGGACGCGTGTTTACAAAGATAAATATTCTATTGCTAAAGTTTTTATAGAAATGGAAAATGTTTTATGATTCTAATTCAAACATAAAGACAGATTATTTTATTTGTTTAAAAATGCATATCTTTCTACAAAGACTGTAGTCATGAAGTGCAGTTTTCTAAAATATTTTACTTTTACAAAAGATTTCATGCTGTTCCTTGGAACTAACGAACGAAAATAATAGATGTACACGGTAGCACTTAATATCCGTTAAACAGCCGCTATATAGCATAAGCATTCATTAAACTCAATGATAAGAGAAACATATAATTTTTAAAATTAATTACTTAAAAGTGAAACGTATTAGCACTAGATGTCAATAAGAGATAGAATTATTATGTTTTGTTATCACTCTTACATTAGTAGTTTTATATTACTAGTTTGTTTTTCATTTAAAGGTTTTAGTGTTCTCATCCTAGAGAGAAAGAACTTGATAAAATGTGTAAAGACATAACTGGCCTTTCCCTTAACCTCAAGCATGTTTTTACAGGTGGTGTCTTATCTTCTAGGAATTCTCCTTAGTTGTTGTGAAACTGCCTGTGTGCAGAATTTAGTTTCTGTGTTCCCCCTCCCCGCTGTCAAGATAAAATGTTGCTTTCACTCTCCCACATTCCATTCTTGTCTTGTCTTTTTGCTAATAAAAGACAAGCTTCTGCAGTAGGATGGCAGAACGCACGGTGAACAGCTGGCAGAAGCCAGCCTGGCAGAAATGCCAGGTTTACTGTGCCTTCTCCTGTTGCAAAAGCTTGGTTGAAAAACTATAACATTGTCTGTGGTTCTTTTTATAAAGGTTGAGAAAATACCTATCATTAGGATTTGGAAAAGCTAAGCTATGTGGATTGATGCTAGCCTGATGAAACACAGCTCCCTTGTTCTACGCCTCACTTCATCCACTTGGACCCTCCAACATTGAGAAACGTTCGTTTCCTGCAGGCGTGGACTCTGTTGAAGTTTTAAATTTTACCCAATTGCCAAAGGTTGGACGTGTCGGTGGCATGCTACTTTGACGCTCAGAAGCTTAGCGGATATAGCCTGCGTTGTAAACAACTGTCCTCCACTGCAAAGAGAGAACTGGTGAGCCGAACAAAGCGGCTGTTAATGTTAATTGGCCCAGTAGAAATTCTTCTGGAGCTCAATGGCAGACCTGTCGACACTCGAAGACATTTTCCAAAATGCTAACAGACCCAAACACACTTAAAAAATGTTTTATGGGGCAACGTGTGTGGTAGATATCTGGAGACTCAATACAAACCGCAGCACCATCAATTTGTGACACTAAAATAGTTTGGAGCATCAAAATATTTGAATAAATTACACTTTTTATGTTATTACAGCAGAAACACCATTTTCTTTACACTACTCCTATAAAAGGCATTTAACAGGAGCTCGTTCTAATATCAGATTTAATATGTAATAACATCCACGCTTACAGTTTATTTAAAGTAAGTACAGTAGTTGGGTACTGACAAATATTCATGGCAGAATTCGGTCATTAAAACCCCCCAATTGTGCTTAATAATTACAAGTTAAAAGTTGATATGCCACTAGATAACAGTAAATAACAATAAAAGGCAGTTTAATTGTTATTGGCATGCAGTAATATGCATTTTATTTTATTATTGCCCGATAGTAATCTTCAGTTAAAAGCCCTGAAGGAGAGATTCAACTTTAGTCTAAATAATGTGCAAATTAAAACGTTTACATCTCAGACAGAGGAGAAACTGCAAAGGTATCATCACATTTATGTTTACATAAAATATCTGGTTGCTCCTCTACTTTCTTGGCTCGTATTGTTGTGATCAGATCAAAAATGCCGCTGCCAGTCCATGTAAGACCTTAATGTAAGCAGCTCAAATCCTAAAATCCAAACATCACTGGTTCTATTCCAGAGAAGGGATTCCAAATCTGAAGTTTTGTGTTTGCTCTCAGATTGGTGGCGCCTCTGTGAATGGCTTGCTGCAGAGGATTTCAATATTAGGTCTGTAAATGATGACTTCAATATTAGTCTTGGTTTCCTGGCAGAGGCGGCTGGGCTTGGCAGAGCTATAATGTCAAGGCTCTGTATTTGTTTGGCTGTGTGCTCGATGGCTGGAAATATGGGAGCTTTAGTCAGCTGTGCTCTGCTTACATAAGACAAAACTGTGTGAGATGATTGTGATGTTTGATGAGTTCAGAGATAGAAAAAATAATCTAACTGAATCACCGTAGCAAAAACTACACGGAAAAATAATGCCAGAATTAATAATTCACAGAAAGAAAAAATATTTTGCAGAATAGGTTATTTTTTTATTTTTACAGGGTGTTTTCACACCCAGTAGACTCAATCTGATTTTGGACCAAACATATTTTGTTGCATTTTCAGCTGCTGTGGTTCGCTTTCACACCGCAAGGCATCCAATGAACCGAGCCCTATGAGCAACCTGTTCCCCTCCTTGCCTGTGGTGGCGCTGCATCAAGAACCACTGAAGAAAACAACATGGAAACCTCGGAAGAGGACATGAGCTCATCTTTCTCCTTCACAAAATGTAGACAAACATGAAGTGGCATCATATTTTAGCGGTTGTAGGATTTTACTTTTGTCAAAAGACATTTCTCCCACTAGGGCTAGTCTAGCAAGTTTGTTTTGGTTGTATTTACCCAGAATACCTTGTGCTACAGTCAGCTTCCTGCTTTTGGAGTGATCTCTGAACACATATGGATTCGAAATGCACAGGAGTTAATCTTACCCGAACAGAGTCGTACAAGAGTTCAATCTCTTGTCCGTATCAAAGTTTGATTGCGCATTCTCACCTCCTCTAACAAACTAGACTTTCCAAGCAAACAAACTAGAATTTGATTAAAGCAGACTACACTGGACTGGTGTGAATACGTCCGTAACGTTCAAAAGGCACCTAGGTATCAATTTCTAATAGTTCTTATAGATTTTTTTACATTGCGAAGTGCATTTTCTTATTAGTCAATCACATTTACATTCCGTTCAACAAAATGTGTAATATTTACACTTTCCATAAACAGGCAGAAACACAAAAAGGTAGTAAATGACAGAATAATAATAGTTTAGTCATAATACAGAAAATAACATCAACTTTAAATATTTTCTGTGTTGTTTTCAGAAGTCAAGGAAAGTTTTTCCAGAGGTCAAACAATGTGGCAAGTATAACGAGAGCATAAAAGAAAGACTGAAAGTGACTTGTAGTCCTCACACGGTCAAATGCCCCTCTTGCTTCCAAATTACAGCTAGCTGTTGCAAAGTAATTAGCATATCACCCGTGGGTCCTCTCAGCAGTCCCTCAGCAACCCAGCGGAGGGCAAAGGGTGAACGTTAACGGGTGAGGATTATACAAGATTGATGTAATTAGACTTCATCCTCTTCAGTGTGAAGTTAAAATAAACTGTAAGCCCCGACGGGGGTTTGCTTTAATTTCCTCTAAATATGAGGAAGCAAAGTGCCAAACGGGAGACATTTAAAACCGCTAACCAATTGGCTTTATTTAGCAGCAATAAAGGCAGCTATACAAGTGATGAAGCTGCTTGAGATATGAAGTGTTTGTTGTCTCTGCACTTTTTTTTTGTTGTTGTTGCATCGACTGTAGGGGGAATTACCTCGCGCTATCCGGAGCACCCTCATGATCCTGATGATGGTGGGGTTGATGGGAAGGGAGGCATTGATCTCGATCTCCTCCAGAGTGATGCCCATCACCGACAGCAGAACTATAGCCAAGTCCAGCTGATTCCACCTGCACACACACACACACACACAGGTTGGCGTGGCTATCTATGTGGGGACTTTCCATTGACTTCCATTAATTTCTACAGCCTAAACCGAACCCTTACATACCTATCCCTAACCAAAACTCAATTCACACCTTAGTCCTAAATCTAACCCCTGACCCAACAACAGTGTTTCCCCTTGTGGGGACCGACCAGGCTTCGGTCCCCGCAAGGAGCAGTGGGTCTCCACAACGTAGTATGTGTCAGCAAATTGGTCCCCACAAGGTATTACAAACAAACGTGCACACACACACACAACAACAAAATCTCTAATATCTGAGATGTAAAATTAGACATTAATCAGGCAAAAAAGGAGCAGAGATTTGCCTAATTAAGTGTGTAGCTCTGAAATTTGGGAATTCACATACAAAAAGCCTAAATTATACTAATTTTGCAATGAATATTAATGCTTTGTATGAACTCTGTGCGCAATTTGCTTGACTTTCCAACCTGGCAGATGAATTGCTACCATTTGGCCATAATTTGAAAGGCTGTTGCTGTCATTAATATTAATAACAATAATGGAATGGAGATGCTAACAGCTAATTGAAAGTATAGTCTCAAATATTTTGGCCCCAAATTTACTTCACCTTATTTGCATTTTCTTAAGATGAGTAACTACTGTAAGCAATGCTAGTTAGGTTAGATACACACACATTATCTGCAGAAGAAGCCAAATATTTACATACACTGACTAAAAAGACACAAACCCATTTTCTTTCTTATCATCTGAAGTTAAACCAGACTAAACTTTTCTTGTTTGCTCAGTTAGAATGACCAAACTTATTTCTATTTGCTAAATTACAGAAAACTTGATCAGGACTATATATATATATATATATATATATATATATATATATATATATATATATATATATATATATATATATAAAGGATAAGAAGCCAGATTACAATTGACAAATCCTCTCAGGGACAAAGATCTCAGATCTGGGAAATATTTCCTAATGACCATTTGTACATTTGGAGTCGAAACGGAGAAGCTTGCACAAGACCAAGAATATTATTTCAACTGTGAATGCTGGCAGCATCGTAACTTTTGGGCTTTTCTGCTGCTGGAAGTCTACAGACAAGAAATGAAATTTAGGATTTAGCATCAGGCTGCTTGTCATAACGAGACAAAAAGACACAAAAATCAACACATTAAGAAGCTGCCCACCAGCCTATGATCACATCAGTGATGCTTTCAGGCATTCATACGCAGAGTTGGATAGTAACTAGTTACATTTACTTGAGTAACATTTTGGAAAAAATTTACTTTTAGGAGTATTTTTACTACACTGTACTTTGAGTAATTTTATTATGAAGTACTTCTACTCTTGAGTAATATTTCTGGATTCTCTACCCACTGAATGAACAACAAACATGTTTTAACCAAAAATTCACCAGACACAGACACACCTGCAGTTTATGTTGACGTTTCATCAGTTTTTTATTGAAAGACACTGATTTGGAAAAACTTTCTTTTCCCAAATTTGGTCATTTTTTGTTACGTACAAGGATTATTGTCATTTTGATTCTTAAAATACCAAAATTTCCACTTAACTTTATATTTTGGCCCATCTGATTACATAATTTTTAAATATTACTCAGTACTTCAGTAGACTTTTTACCAAATACTTTTTTACTCTTAACTAATTTCTTGGATGGAGACTTTTTACTTTTAGATGGAGAGGAGTAGGAATATGTTGAAGTAGTGCTACTCCTACTTGAGTATCATTTTTGGCTACTGGCTGAGAACTGTAAAAACTTTAGCATTCAACATGCTGGTAAAATTATAGAATTACTTTACACTTGAATCTGCCAGCGGTAAAAAAACAACAAACAAACAAACAAAAAAAAACTAGGCTGAACTGTCATTTCCACAAGATCAGCCCAGTATTAACATATTTGAAAGCAGAACGCCATTAAAATAAGCACATTAATGAAAGATAAAGTTGAAATGAGAAAGCAGGCATCTGGTAAAAAGCCAGAGGTGTACCTGTCCTTAAAGAAGCGGCGGAATCCAAAGGCCACTAGCTTGAGAGACGCCTCAATGACAAAGGTGGAGGTGAAGAAGTAGTTGCAATACTTCAGGGCGGTCTCAAGCGACTGAAAGCAGAAAAGTTCAAAGAGAAAAAAATGTAAGTTTGAAAGCAAAAACGGCATCAGGAACGCAAACTTTAATATGTCTTCTGTCTGGACTTTTTTTTTTTGTTCGTTTCATTTGATTCTGCTGCTCATTTATTTATCGCTTCATTTTGAGAACTCAGAAGAACATAATCTCAGCTGGTTATGAGGATTGTTGCTCTGCGAGTGTGTTTTGACAGAAGGAGCAAATGATCTCGCCAACAAATCTCTCTTAATAGAGGCGAGTTTAATTGAGACAGACAAGTAAATTATATGAGACTCTGGAGAGGAAATGCGCAGCATTTGTTTTTTGTTTGTTTTTAGCTACTACTCTGCAATTAATGAGGTATTGAAAACACATGATGATTAAATCTTATTTGCATGTAGATGGAGAGGCGAAGCACACGCTAAAGAAGCTTTGGTAATTTCTATCATATCCTACAAACAATTTCAGTTACATGATGCTTTATAATAAAGGAGTAGTGAACTCCTTGCAAGTCATCATGTAAACTAATAGAAACGCCATATAGTGAACCGTTGCCTCTTTGTAGTTCAGCATTTGTGAATTCACATACTTGCTGATTTTCCTGTGGCGCTTACTAGCATATTAACTGATTTATATGCTAGTAATAAATCAGTTACTAGCCAATACAGCTTGGGAACTTAAAAATACAAATGTGCATTACTGCTTGGCACGCTATTGGCTGCAGTTTACAAAGCAGCCAATCCAGAAGCACCATTTGTTTTCCTAGGTGCTGATTGGCTGTACGCCTAATAAGGACAGATATGAAGATAATCTTGGACGTTAGCTACTGTGGTAATAAACACGGACGGTATCCACTGTCCGTGTTTATTAATAAATATTAAAATCTATGCATACGTAAATTTTTTAGTTCAAGCTATTAATATAGTTCTAAGTATTTTCAGATTTCAGGTATTCATGAGGGGTTTTGGGCTCTAACCTCCATGAATACTCCAGGTCTACTGCTAGTACTACAGTAATAATCAATATGTTCCATCACTTTGGCAGAAATATGAGCTGTTTTGTTGGTTTTAAGTAAAAGTAATGTCATAATTCTATGTAGGACTGTGAAATGTTGGTGTTTTTGTTCAAGATTACTATAAGTATTGCCCTGATTCGAATTTGATATTGGATATCGGTTGGATATTAGCCAAGAAAAAAAGGAGTATCGGATTATATTAGCCCCTGTCTAAAATCTCAGATATTAGAACGCCAACAGAAGCAGTCCTCTCCAGAATTTAGTCCGCCTCAGCATTTCTATTCAGCAGCAGTTGTAATCTGCATGCAAACCCACTGGATAATAATACATGGGTCGGTTCAGTGGTCATACCTATTGCTATTGACTATTGTTCTCTGAGTAATATCACCTGATCAGAAATATTCTAACATTCTCCATAAGTAATCAAAGTCTGCATTATTCGTGCTGGTATCGTATCGGGTCAGTATCGGTATCGGCCAATACTCAAAGCTGCAATATCGGTATCGTATCGGATGTGGAAAACTTCTAATTACTGTACAGTAAAAATCTCATAAGGATTTATGTGTAGTCTGCTTCTATCACAGTCGTTTGGTATGGAAGAGCAGAAAACTATTGAGATAACAAAAAATAATCAAAAACAAACAGCAGGCAGAAATCAGCAGCAAGCGTTTGCAAGAGACCCAACAGCAAATCATCACCAGATGTCCTGACGCCATACACGAGTCCACAAAATCCCTCTGAATCAAGATGTGTGTTCACCTGTGGCTGGCTGTAGTGCTCCAGGGACATGGTGATGACGTTAATGCATATAATAAAGGTGATCACGAGGTCCAGGTAGTGGCTAGTACACAGAGCATGGATGGCCAGCCGGGTACGGCCGTAGGAAGAATAGTAAGGCAGTTTCTGGGCTTCTGCACCACAAGATGGCAAAAAGTCAGATTAAGGATTTAAAAAAAAAAAAGGAAAGATCGAAATAAACAGGACATGGTTTTGAGACATTTAAAAAAACAAAAGAACACCAATTATACAATGTGAAGGAGGTTGGCTAGTAAAAACACATGTGAAAATTCCCCCCCACCCAAAAAACAAAGGAGAAACTGTGCTTTTTTAAAAACAAGGCAAATAGAAAATGTTAATGTCAAATTTGTTTGTATAGAGCATTTAAGACAATTTACAGCAACGATTAAAACAATAAAGTCAGAGATATTAACAAACAGAAAACAAAGAAAGAGAATTAGTGTAGAAAACACAAGGCACAAACAAGGTTTAACAACAGTTTCAGTAAAAATGAGGAGCAGAGGAAATTATAAGAAAGATAGACATAAAAATAAGAGCTCATATTAAGGGAAGAAGTTTCATAATTGTGAGCCGAAGGTTGAGTAGTTTTAAATGAGTTCAAATAAAGACTCATTCTCATTTATGTTACAGGAAGACTTTAGCGTGTATTATCTATGTTTTTTAAAAGCAGGAGCTTATTTTAAAGTTTTCAGCCCAATATAACTGTATGTTACATAACTTTCTTCTTAGACTACATTTTGTTCTCAAACACTCCAAGATTTAAGAGTAGACATCAGTCTTCTACTTTATCAATTCTTAAACTGATGTTTGTCTGGTTTTAGCTTTTTCTGTGCTCCATTTGATGCTATTTTAATTTTGTTACCTTAGAACAGGGGTCTCAAACTCCAGTCCTCGAGGGCCGCAGTCCTGCAGTTTTTAGATGTGCCACAGGTACAAAACACTGGAATGAAATGACTTAATTACCTCCTCCCTGTGTAGATCAGTTCTTCCAGCCTTGCTAATGACCTAATTATTCTTTTCAGGTGTGGTGCAGCAGAGGCACATCTAAAAGTTGCAGGACTGCGGCCCTCGAGGACTGGAGTTTGAGACCCCTGCCTTAGAAGATTATTGTTTCTAGTTCAGTCCCCATGCCAGCTACTTCTCCCTGCTCAGTTCTTCACCTTCCCCGATTCATAAACTCATCACTTCCTAAAATCTTACCTAATTTACTACCTCTACATGTCAATCCACAACTTTCTCTTTCTTACTTCTCCTCTTCTTTTCCATGCGACGCTGGCGCTTTTCCTCCCTGCGCCTCGCCTCCTCCACCTCCTGGTGCTGCCGACACTTGTGGAAGTTCTCCACCACCACGCCCACGAACATATTGAGGACGAAGAAGCTGACGATCAGGAGGAACGAGATGAAGTAGAGCAGCATCCACGGATTGTTGTTGGTCAACGGCTGGAGAGAGGACAAGGAGAGAAACAAATGAAATGATGAATGACTGGGAGGGAAAAAAAGTGACTCTTATGGAATAAGAAACCACGAGCATGGTCAGATTGGAATTAAAAATATAAAATAATCTGTAATAAATGAAAAGTACTGAACTGTGAAATAAGAAAATTAGCTTTTCAGTTAATTGAAAAATGACAAGATAACAGTTCCACACCATTGGCGCAAAAAACAAAACAAAAAAAAAAACCCAGAGGATTATCTGCGTATAAATGTCAATATCAAAACCACATATATACTGGAAAAACACTAAATCTTTCCAAGTATTTTTGTTTATTTATTTATTTTTAATTAATATTAAGGAATTTTTGACTTAAAACAAGCTTCTGCATGCAGCTAAAAAGTAACATGTAAGCTAGTTTTGTCCTACTTCAGGTGTATGAAGATATTTCCACAAGAAACTAAACCCAAAATACTTGGTAAGGTTTTGTGTCAACAGTAACAGGTATTCATATTTAGGCATCATGTGGACAAGTTAGGAATCTGAATTTGAAAAACAAAATGCAGAGAAAGGAAACAAAAGAAAAAGAGTTGACAAAATGCTTTAGAATTAAAGACGATGTTAATTTATTGATAAAAAATTTAAGATAAAAATGCAAAAAAATAAAAATAAATAATAGAACTAAAGTGTCAAAAAAGAACAGGCTCAGAAGTGAGTAGCTCCACTACTTGTGTTGAAGGCCTTAAAGGACATTATGGTCCAGGAAGAAATCCTTTCTGCCATTGTTAACCGTTGCATTGTCCTGTTGACAAACCCAATAAGACAGATGTCTAATGCAATGTTTCCGTTGAAAGGAAAAACTCTTTTAGTTGGATATCCTTGTGATGCTAAAGACATGGAAGCCATCATGTCCAGAGTAAACATTTTTTCATTAAAAAAAACAACTTTAATCCATATTTTTGTTTTCTATCTTTAGTGCTGTTTGCAAAGTCAAAACAGAGCTGATATTTTATTTTTTTTTGCCTTTGAAGATATATTTTTGTAGCTTAGGCCGTTCTCTCACAGATCCCGACATTGTTGCTGACTGAAGCATCACTTTTTTTCCCCATCTTTGTTTGTCCAAACTCTCATAGTCTTTTAAAAAGGGAGAAAAGTCTGATTTCATTTAAAATGTCTCACTGTCTTCAACCTTGACAGTCTCAGTAAGAAAGGTATTTGCTTTCTTACTGATGGAGAAAGGTATTTGCCAGTGAAGCTCAGAGATCTTGAGATGTTCAAAGACGGAAAGTGTCTTTGCCTCTGTTACCAGCGAACTGTGACATGTAAACGCCTAACGGAAAACGACATGAAAGCCAGTTTTACTGGCATATTGACTTTTTTGAGACTGCGGTGTTCAAAGTTTTGAGCAGCTGATTTAGCATTTTGAAGTGATTTACAACACGGTCACCATCGCACCGAAAAGCACAAAATCTTACCAAGTATTTTGGTCTTGAGCTTTCTATAGGCAGACTCAGGTTTGCCTATAAAAACCTGAGACTCAAAATTTCTCTGTCAATAGAATAAGTACTTTGTCATCAATATTAAGGAATTATTTACTTAAAACAAGCTTCTATGTCTTGCTGAAACATTAATTGTCAGTTAATTTGTCTCATGTTAAGTGTAATAAGATATTTGCACTAGAAACTAGACCAAAAATACTTGGAAAGATTTTGATAAACATTTTTTTTCCCTCCGGTCTTAAGAGTTTGGTCAGGATTGAAGAGTTCAACAGGAAGTACTGCATGTGTGTGTGTTTGAGTGTGGTCACTGCCATGTGCCAGGCGTTTTGATGTGTTGTGCAAAAATTGGAGGTTTTTGTGTTTACCATGTATCAACCGCTATTTCTTTGGCAACAAAATGATGCAATTTTTGATGATTTGAGACACTAAAATCATCAGTTCAGACGATTTTAGTGTCTTTCTAAGTCCTGCCCTCACTTTGTCTCAGGTTTGCTAGCTTACAAATCCATCATTTGGCATTGTGCTTAAAGAAAATATTGAGTTTCTTTCAACCCTCAGTAGATTTCGATCAGATCCAAACCCAAAACTGTGCTCCAGTGAGAGACTTTAAGAAGCTTCCTTAAAATATTTGCACTTGTTAATGTTTAGAAGGCTTGGGCTAAATCTAGAAGAATCAAGTTGTGCCTGTGCTTAATTACAGCCTTCTGAATCTCTACAGGTCAGCATGTTTGTGACTCAGAGTTTCTATAGGCGACTCCTGACAGATAAAATAAGCTCTTGTTTGTTTAAGTCGGCGACGTTACCAAGCCTCCACCACATAAACGACGACTCCCATTGGCCGTCAAGCCTCTAAACACAAAAGAAAGACAAAAATCGAAGCAGAGGATAGAATCAGGAAGACAATGTGGGAAGGAGGAAGAAAAAAAAAACTGGAGTGATTTAGAGAAGAGGAGATAATCATCAGGAAACAAAAAAAAATCTATTTCAGGTGCAATAAAGTCAGAGATGAGAGAGACACATTTTCAATCTAAGTGCTGAAAGCTCAGCATGGAGTGTAAATGAAATTAGTCAGGCTGTGCAAAGTTGGAGAGCGGTGAGGTATTCCCTGACGTGCAGACTGACTCATCCAGCATGATGCCCGTTCTTACTGATGGAGTCGTTTTTTTAAGAGATGGCCACCAGAGATGATTCATTTGCATTATATCCTCTAGCTTTATGGTCACTCCTGTGGAAAACACTGCATTGTAAACACTTCTAACCCAAAGCTGAGGTGGAAAGGACAACAGCTCTGATGCCACAGTTACTAAAGAGAGCTCCAGCAGTGAGAGAGGAGTCAGACCGCAGAGGTGACCGTGGGCGGTGTTTGCAAAGATGAAGTTTCTCGGAGAAGAGAATGCTTTCTTTTACTTTCTTCTTCACTTGTTAAAGAGGCAGTACGAGGTAAAAATCGACTTCTTTGAGATTCACATCATGTTATAATGTTATTCTCTGGAGTGTTGATTTAATTCTTTCATGCATGTTTGAGAAATCCTTCAGTCTCCCATGGCATACATTCAGCTGTGCAAAACACTTGGGCGGACATAGCCCCGCCTTTAGGGACAAAGCTCCTCCTCAGAGCTGCAGCTTCCAAGCTTCAGAGCTTCCACCTCACAGAGAAACCCTTCCTCACTCGGCTCCTTCAGACTAGCCAGCAGCAATTAGAAACACCTGGTGGAACTGTGGATCTGCTGAGCTCATTATAGGAGCTTCTTCTCTGCTAAAAACATCGTTATAGGATTAATAGAGGAGCCATGTTGCGATTGCTTCCTGAAGGAGAAGTTTAAGAAAGAAACGCCGTCTCCTTTAAAGAGACGGAGGCCCAATTTCAAGGTGTTAAATTACAAAGTAAAACTTCTTTTAAGTCATATTTGATATCTGCAGCAATCTGAAGGTCACAAAGTTATTTAATTATGCTATAAATTTATGACTATGTGCCTGGGAAACACATAATACTGCCCATTTAAGTGTCCTATGTTTATATATATACTGATGTCATTGGATCTGTCTAATAACGCAATAACCACGTTCTCCAAATGTTCCTCCTGCATGTCTACCTGCAATAATTAGCTGCAGCAGCATTGTTATTTTCCTGAAGCCGAATAACAGAGAGAACATTTTGTCTGAAGACGCCGTCTTAGTATTTTAACTTCTCCTCCGCCCACCGGATGTGCTCTATTAAGGCCCCATTTATGCTCCGTTTATGTATGTAAATAGGGCCGTTGTCAAGCGTCACTCCCCTCAACTTTAAAAGCCGTTTATTAAGTTGCCACGGTTGATGGGCAACCGAGTCACTAGAGGGCGTTTTTCAATTAGCTTCCAAATTTAGAGGAGCGTCTCAGACGACAACAAACATGGCGACAGCGAAGGGGATCTTGATAGTGCGTAGTCTCAGAGAAATGAAAAGAGGCACCGCAGTAGTTCATTAAATGCGTTGCAGAATGTGAACTGAAGTTCTGGCAAGTCCAGAATCTTCATCTTTTTCTTCTTTCTTTTTGCTGATCTTGCATGAGCTACGCTACCCAACACTGCCTCTAGGGGAAGTGGTGGGATTGTTCAGTTGATGATGGACTAAAACACACATGAAACACTTCAGGTCAATTCAGTTTACAAGAAGACTGACATATTGTCAACTTTCAAAAAGAATGACCTCAGTCACTTTTTGCCAAAAGAGATTTTGGCATAAAAAAAAAATCAAAGCCTCTTTCTTTCCAAAAGACATTTTAGGCATAAAAAACAAGTCACTTTTGGCAAAAAATGACTGAGGTCATTATTTTAGGAAGGTGACCCAGAGTAACGTTGTGCTTTACCAGACCAAAAATAACTGTAGATAAACCTATACACGTGAAATGTTGTTAAAGAGGGCATCATTGAAACAAAGTTTTAATAACTATGTTACTGCAATGCGGTCAAACGATCACAAGCAAAACAAAGTCATCATGTTAAGAAATGTTTCCCTAAATGAAGTTGAATTCGACAGTTTACGAGACTAAAATTTTTGGGATCATTCTGGAGAGAAAACTTAGTTGGAAGCCTGATATTGACTGTATTAGAAATAAAACTGCAAAACCAACTGGAACATTGTTTAAAATAAATGATCTAATAAATGTAAAAGGCTTGTGTATTATATAATTCCTCCTCGGTTATTTGTCATATCAGCTGAGAAAAATGGGGAAATGATTAGGAGTACATCGTTGTCTGATGGTTTTCCCATCAGCTTTGTTGATTTTTTTTTTTTTTAACCACAAAGGCAAACATGAAATAATTCCACAAAGAAAGATTAGTGTAGCGGTAGTATCGACAACATAAAGCTGGAGTCCAGCTCAGTTCCAAAGACCATCTGAAAAGGTTTTTTCAGGTGACAGCTGGAGTTTTAAAATATTCAGATCAACAGGAGCTGTTTGAAGTTTGGTAGCAGTTTTTATAACGATGCCTCCAAGTGTGCCTCGCTGTTGTAAAACTTTAGGGAATAGTAGGGAGCTCCAACTGGCTGAGGAATCACAGGACCAGAAGGATCGCATTCATACCGTCCAACTAAAAAGACAGTATGTCACACCTTGACAAAAGGTAATCGATTCGACTGTGCATAAACCCAATGGACTGCAACACCGAGGAGTTAAGAACGGTTAGACTGAGCGTGAAAAATGGGTCACTGAACGCCACATGTGTTTACCTGCCGGTCAATCCCCACTGCGTCCAGTCCGTGGTACATGATGTTAACCCAGCCGTCTTTTGATGCTAGAACAAACAGCGACATAAGAGCCTATGGGAACACAAACAAAACACACGCTTAGATAAAAATCTTACCTGTCTAATAGGGAATTTGTACTTTTACTTCATTTGTTGTCTACGGTGGCCCCTAGGGTACATGGGTGATTGTTTTTTTTTGTTTTACTTTGGCATTCCCTCACAATAATGTACTAGTCGATTCATGCTGCATCTTGAACACTGAGTTTTTCCGTAATTATCTAAAGACAGTAAATAATTCTTAATGTTTTTCTCTTAAAAACAGGAGCTGCAAAAAATAAAAAAATATTATGCCAAATCAGAAGAATCAGTTTCATTATTAAAAAGAATTTTCTAGCAAAATACTTTCCGAATTATCTCCCACGTTTTCAGAACGACCTTTTGTGGACAGCTCTACGTTTTACAGGTTCAAAAATAATACAGACGTGACAAAAGGGAATATCTTTTTGTTTTTGGTTTTGGTAATGTTTTTGTCCCGTACCTGTCCAAGGTTGTCAAAGTTGTACTTGTGGTGAACCCATCGGTAACTTGCTCGGATGCAGTCCGTTTTATTCGTGATGTTCTTCACGTCCGAACCCACGCAGTAGTAAAACTTGCCTTTGAAGAGCTTTTGAGGCAAAAACGCAAATGGAGAGGGAGACATGAGTGAGCGAGACGAACAAAGACACATTCTGACAACGGCATGACGACACTCGTAAGCACAGCCAGACGCCGCCTTTTACAACGCTTTTGAAGAAATCTCATATTCAGCGTCTGTAATGCGTTTGGTTCTCAAATAAAGCTTCAACTTGCAACTTGATGGCAACGGTCAGGTGGTCTTCTGCCTCATTCCTATCAAATACGTCATAGACGGAGAATGTGGAAAGCAACGTATGCAGGCGGGGGGATATTGAAATTAACGCCAGTTGAGCTTTGGGGAGGAACGAGAGATGACGGGAGGGGAACCAATAGCAACTTGGGACTGCAGGTTCTCATTCATTCAAGTTTCCTCCATTAGTTCAGATGATTTGTCTTTGTCTAGAGATGCTGTCACTATTTGACACAATCAACAAATAGAATAATAATCCTCGATTTTCTACATTTTGGAAGCTCGACCATCGGCCAATACTGAAATCAGAAACTGTTCTTATCCATCGGTCAACAATTATCACGCCACTGTTGCCAACTTAATCAGCAGGTCAGGCTTTTCAAAGATCGGTGATCGGCCAGAAAACTGCAATCGATGCACCCCTTGTAAATTTTATTCGGCACGAGGGAAGGTACTTTTCTGAAGATGCTTTCATGTACCTGAACTCCGAGAATGCCAAAGATGATGAAAAAGGCACAGCAGATGAGAACAATGTTTCCGATGGGTTTGAGGGAAGTAATTAGCGTCTCCACCACCAGCTTCAGCCCTGGAGCCCTGCTGATAACCCTGTGACCCACGCGAAGGCAGACAGAGAGAAAACAAGTGAGACAAAGACTCACATATAGAGCGAAAGACAGAGAGCAAGAAAGCTGATTTTCAATGGAAAACTGTTAAATAGGAACTGAGTTTGCCATGTCATTATCATCAAAGTAGCAAATGAAAAAGCTTGTGTTTTCACCGTAATATACGAAGAACAGATGTATACTAAATTGGTCATAGATGGATTGACTTGGATCTTTTTAATTGGTGTTTATGACAAAATAAAGCATCCAATACACTTGGTGGCTTTCCTCATAAAGATGAAAAAAAAAAAAGCTGCAGTGACATTTCATAGGTAGAAAAATTCAACATTTTATCTGAAAGTACTGTATATCTCTAGAGGTAAAAAAAAACCCCAACAACTTTCTGCTATGAAATATTTAGTTTTTGGGCACTAACCGCATCAACTGTAAACTGAAGTCAACACAAGTCTCTAAGATACATATCTTGAGGTTGATTAAAGTCTATTAAAACCTTAAAATAGGAATCCAGGATTTCTTGTTTCTATGGAGTATAAATGTAGCGTGACAAAAAGGAGCTTTCTGCTTCAAAATGAAAAGAAAATAAATAAGGTATGTCTGTAAGACGGATGTGTGTTGGTCTTCCAATGAACTTGACTCTTTTTTTAATCGGTTCAGTTCCCCCATGCCACCTCCTCCCTCCCGCAATCCTCCTCCAGCCCTCCTATCCATCATCCTTCCACCTCTATCTCTCCTCTTTCTGCCTCCATTTCCTTCTCACCTTCTCTATTCGCTCCTACCACTCATCCTCCTTCCATCACTGTTGACCAGGTGTGGACTGAGCTGAGACGACTTCATCCTAGGAAGGCTGCAGGACCAGACCGGGTGTGTCCAAGGGCTCTAAAGGTCTGTGTTGCGGAATTGGGGGAACATCTACAGCAGGTCTTTAACCTGAGTCTGCGACTGAGTGTAGTTCCCACACTATGGAAAACATCCTGCATAGTCCCTGTTCCAAAAAAGGGTCGCCCAAGTGAGCCAAATGACTACAGGCCAGTTGCTCTGACGTCCCACGTCATGAAAACATTAGAGCGACTGGTCTTGAACATGATGCAACCCCAGGTGCAGAACGTACGGGACCCTCTTCAGTTCGCCTACCGAGAGAGGGTGGGTGTTGAGGATGCTGTTCTCTTCCTGCTTCATCGTTCCCTCTCCTACCTGGATGGAGGGGGCTGCTTTGTGAGGATGCTTTTTTTCGACTTCTCTAGCGCCTTCAATACCATCCAGCCCCATCTACTACAGGAGAAATTGAACATCATGGCTGTGGACCCCCATCTGGTGTGCTGGATAACAGATTACTTGACCAACAGACCACAGTTTGTCAGGATGGCGAGCTGTAGGACCACCACTCTGACCAGCAACACAGGTGCTCCACAGGGCACGGTTCTTTCGCCCCTCCTCTTCACCTTCTATACCTCCGACTTTAAATACAACTCAGTTACATGCCACATGCAAAGATTTTCGGACGATACTGCCATTGTGGCGTGTATAAAGGAGGGTGGAGAGGGGGAGTACAGGAGCCTGGTGAAGGATTTTGAGGCCTGGTGCCACTGGAATAAACTCGAACTGAACATCTCTAAAACAAAAGAGATAGTTCTTGACTTCCGTAGGGTGCCCCCCTCTCCTCAGCCTATTACCATCGATGGTATAGAGGTGGAGGTGGTCAGCACATACAAATACTTGGGCCTACAACTAGACAATAAGCTGAGCTGGTTCTCCAATACAGATAATGTGTAAAAGAAAGCACAGAGTAGAATGTACTTTTTGAGGAGATTGTGTGCTCTAAGCTCCTGTACATGTTTTATCAGTCCATTGTGTCTACTGTTATATTCTATGCAATCGTTTGTTGGGGGGGCAATGCAAGGAAGAGAGACACACAGAGACTGAACCGCCTCATCTGCAGAGCTGGCTCCGTGGTCGGTGTGAGCCTGGAGTCTGTGGAGATGGTGGTGGAACAGAGGACACTATCTAAACTCAGTCTAGTCCTGGAGAACACTAGCCATCCTCTGTACACTGTTTTCTCCAACCAGAGGAGCTCCTTCAGTGACAGGTTCCTCTCACTGGGTTGTTCAACTGAGAGGATTAAAAACTCCTTTGTTCCACAGGCCATTAGGCTTTATAATGCTGCTATCTGTGGGAGGGGAAGAGGAGGGAGACGAGGTAACTAGTATTTTAACATATTTAAGCACTTTTACTAGACCTCTTTTTAGTGGTAATATATTTATTTATTGCATTATTGTACCTTTTATGGATGTCTCCAGCTGTACGATTTTAATGCTGTGTGGATGTGAATTAATGTGTGAGCAACAGATAACCTCAATTTCCCTATGGGATTAATAACGTTTAACCTAACCTAACCTTCAATCGTCAGCAAATAGCTCCAACAAAATGGATGCTAGTCTGAAGAGTCAGAGCAATAATTAAAACAAACATACAAACAAAAAAACACTACAGGAATTTGGGGAACAAGCCTGAATGACGTACCAAGTTTATTTTTCCACTATGGACGATGAGAAGGAGAGTAAAGACAGTAAGATAAACTCCAGAGTCATTATTAGAGAGGTCAAAACAAAGAGTGGGGTCTTAAGAGTCACAAAGTCTCCAAGATTTTGGTTTCTTACTCTTAGATAGAGCCATATTTCTATTTCATTAGTCTGTCTGTTAGATCGTCTGTTGTAGCTCATGAATTGAAACCAGTGCTGTGATGGCATTTTCCTTTTTATTTACATGATTGCACACAGAATAAGAGCGTGACAGACCTAGAAAGAAGATAAAAAAAAAAAAAACTTGCACTACAAAGGAGACTTTGAGCTCAGTAACAAAGAGGTAGTGAAGGGGAGGAGAAAGCAGTTAACTCACTGACTTTTACCCGCTCCGAGTCAGACCGCTCTCTCTGTGATTGGACCTGTGATGGACTGTCCAGATTGAACCCTGACTCTTGTCTAGTGTCAGCCCGTCAGTCTCCAGGCCCTCCATGACCCCGGAGAGGATTAACCGAGTAAAGATAATAGATGGACGGACAGATAGCGCCATGTCTGGCAGACGAGTCCCAGACTATTTTTTGCATGGCTGGGAGCAGTGGTTGGAGGTGGTGGTCCGGCATGTTGCCTGGCAACTACTCAGAGATGAGTTGCTATTTTTCTTTACTAAGCATTTTTTCTAGGTAAGACTTTCGACAGACTTTGTAGTATTTAGGTAACAACAAGCTTATATTGGACAGTTGAAGTGCTACACTACAAAAACACCAAGTGTCAGTATTTTTAGTCTTTTTTTTTCTAGTGCAAATGTCTTATTACACTTGAAATAAGACGAAACAATAGCTATCCTTGTTTTAAGTAAATAATTCTTTAAGACTGATGAAAAAGTACTAGTTCCATTGGCAGATAAACCTACTTACAACAAGATATTTTCCAGATGTTACAGGGGAAATAATACTTTTTCATCAATATCAGGGTAACAAAAAAAAAAAAGAAAGGATCTGATTATGGCGATGGGCTAAATTCTGTCCATTTGTCACTAACCTGAGAGGCCGTAACGTCCTGAGCAACCGGAGAACGCGCAGGACTCCCAGGATCTTAGCGCCTCCTGCCATTGACACGACAATATCAATCAGAGACACAAAGACCAGGAAACCGTCCAGGATGTTCCAGCTGCTCCTCAGATACGCCGTCTCTCCCAGGTACAGGCCCATGGACACAACCTGGGGGGAAAGCGAATGGAGACATGACCCACATGAATAGACGACTCATCAGACACATGGGATCTTTGGTGTTTAATGTGTTGTAAAAATGTATGAGCTAATTTACAGATTTCTTCTGTTTTTGGTTTTGGCACACTTCAATGTCACACAAAGATAACCAAAGCAAATGCATAGAGATGTTCTAAAAAACACTACCTTAAGTGTTTTCACAACAATTAAAGTATTGTTTCTGTCTAATAATTTGTGTTTGTCAGAAACTGGCTAAACATGGTCAGAAACATGGTAAAATGAAATTGTTCTTAAAAACATTAACTAACTTTAATGAACTGATGAAAAGAAGTTATTTATACCAACATGGACCTGTGAGACAAAGTAATTTAGGATGTGAAATCTAAAATTAACTGCAGTCTAGTTTTTTTGTGTGTTTTTTTTGTAAAGCTCAGTTAAATTTAAGCCATTTTTTCTGCTCGACTGCCAAGAGGACACTATTCAGCTTTTGTTTACAAAATCTTCTTTAAAAGGGGCAACATTATGTGTTTTTCTGTCACAGTGTCATTTTATAGCGCAGTCAAGTAACTATGATAACCTTCAGTTGTTACAAAAATGCCGTTCATATCAAATATGACTTAAAAGATATCTGATTTCATCATTTAACGCCTTGAAATTGGGCCTCTGTCTCTTTAAGAAAATCTTACACTTTCTGAAACTACGCTTTCAGGAAGTCATCACAGCATGCCTCCTCCATTGACCCTTTAACAACATTGTTATCAGCATTTCAATGAGAAGTAGCTCCTACAATTAAAGGTGTTTGCTAATTGCTGCTGGCTAGTCTGAAGGAGCAGAGTGGGAAAGTCAAGAGGGAGGACTGCTGCAATGTTCTGTAGCGTACTATAATAACATTATAACATGATGTAAGACTCAAAACAGTTGATTTTACATAATACTGCCCCTTTAATCAAACTTCTCGATACTCATAGGCAAAAATAACAAAGATGTGGCTAAACTGCCGAATGTTGCATATTATCTCATTGCTCTGATTTAATATAACAAACTCTTGCTCCAGCAGGGACTCAAAGAAAAAAAAACATTTCAGTGCAAATTTTTCAGAGAAAAACAGAAAGACGCTAGGCTGAGGGAAGTGTGAGACAGCTACCAGTCAGTGAATTGAAAGGCAGAATTCAGGTATGATGAAGAAATGTACATAGAATAAAAGTGAAAGATGGAGTGAAAGGAATGGCAGATACAAGACCAAAAATAGAAGACGTCGTCAGAAACATGTGAAATGCAACTTTTTCTGGGGTGTTTTTGTAGCATTTTTATGTCCCAACAAAAATCTCAGTGGAATAAAATGACAAAGAGGAGTAACAATTGTAAATCTTTATAAAAACTAAATAATATTAATATGTTAATATAATTACAAGTATACTATATGTATCAAGTGATGTGGAAATAAGTCAGAAGCATTTCATTGACATATGACCATAATTGCATCATTGTGTTTGTTACTGTTCTATAATATAACCTTTTATAAACTTTCACACCACGAGAATAACAGTTTGGGGTTTATTATTTTATTTTCATTTCATTTCATTGTGACTTTTTGTCCAATTCAATTGATCTTAACTAGTTTTTAGAGTGTGTTTGCTAGTTTTCATTACTTATTAAATATTGTTTAGCTTTAGTTTTTATTGGTTACAGTGGTTTTAGTTTTTTCATACTTTGACCTTTTTTAATTCAGCAACTAAAAATTAACCAAAGTGTAGTATTGTGATTATGGATGCACATATTGGGTAATGAACACTCAGATGACGATACCATTTTCAAAAAATGTATTCTATTATTGTTGAACAATGAAATGAAATTCAACTTTTGCAGTCGCCATTTTGCAGACTAGCGTAGCCAGCAGGAGTATGGAGCGTCGTAATTTGTCAGCAGCTGATGTAAACTGGTTGAGTGGATGAAATAATATCTACTTTACATCAGTTTGAAAGGCTGATATATAGATTCATAAATATAAAAACAAAAGATATGTCTATAACTTCAGCATGTTTTAGTTAGTTTTATTATTTTATTGCACAATTTAGTTCCAGTTAGATACAGTTTTACCCCATTAGTTACAGTTTTTACTTATTTTAGTAAACGGAAATATTTTTTCAATTTCAGCTTTCATTATTTTGTTAGCTTTAACAAAATAAATACCAGGCCTGAGTTGCATTTACCGTAAATTTAGACAAACTTGTGAAAAAACTTGCACCACCATGTCACGGGCAGCAACAACAGCCTTGAAAGAGAAGCTTCCTTGTCAAATAATTTTCAGGCAGAAATTAAGAAACAAAACAAAAAGCGGCACGTCTCAGAATGGATCCATCCAGATAATAGAACATAGGGTTCAACAAGATAGGCCTTGTTAAGAACCCTCCAACATATTCTAAAAAATGTCTTCCAAAAAAAAAAAAAAAACTTAATCTTTCCACACTGATCCAAACTGTACAGCAGTACGTCCAAGCCACATCCCATAAATCAGGTTTTTATGTTTTGACAGCGTACATATGGAGTTATAACATGTCTGTTCTGTTATTAATAGCAGCCTGGTTATACTGAGGTTCCACTGCTACTATTGGAATGCCTCTGGATATAAATAAAGCAGATTAAACATCACCCCGGTAACATGATTCATTGGACGTCTGGCACTTCAATGCCAACAGTGACAAAGGTTACCTCGCGCTTTTCTTACTCTGTCGGTGGTGTGACACGCAGAGTGTGTCACAATAAAGTCACTTTTAGATTGCAGTCAAACTCCGTTTACAGTCTGATATTTCAGTCATCCCTGCTATTATTGGACTTGCTCTTCAAGTGTTTTTTCAGTTTAAAATGGGATTACTTGCGTCTGCGATGCTAAACGGTGACTTCAAAATGATTCTACTGGACTGATGAGAACAGCATATAATTTTACAGATTGCCTATTGATATTTCAGCGGTGGTTTGAATATAAAGCAAACCTTAAATCGAAAGTACTATCAACACACACCCTACATAGAGAAAGAGCCCCCCACACCAAAATCATCATCTGCCACCCTTCAAGGATAATCAGCTTTTGACAATGGATGGATGGATAGCTCAAGTAGGAACTGGAGACTTTCTCACTATTACAATAAATTTATTCATTTGAACCTGGCTGAACAGAATTTAAAACCAGTACTTGTTAAGGGTGAACTGGAACGACATTGAAACGAAGTTTCAGAAGAGCTCTTTGGGAAATGGCAATCATTGTGTTCGCCGTATCCGGCTCAGTGACTGTGGCACGGCTGAAAAGCAAGACACCAGGCCGTCTTTTTGATCTAATTTCTTTCAGCCTAATTTATTCAGCTTCTAAGAAAATCTAATGATGCAGATCTGAAGGAAACCCAGACACGAAATGGCATTCATCAGAAATCACAGCCTCAGCCCTGGAACTCGAAGAAATAGTTGGAAGGAAGCTGAAGTTACTCATGATGCGTTTAAATGGAGTCTAATGCCCGACACCAGCAAACATATTCTAAAAAGCTAGGGTCTTTAAAGATCTTAAGACAGTTACATTTGCTTTAGTGAGGAAGGCTCTTCATGTGAGAAAAATGTATATCTTGGAATTTTAATAAATAATCACTTGAAACAGGGAATTTAGAAAACTGATACGCTCAAAAGAAGAAGAAGAGAGAGACACTTTGTCCCACTACTAGACTGGGCATTGAAATTCTGCTTGATTATCATCTCTCTTCACATCTCCATCTGGGCTTTCTGCCATTAACCTATATTCCTCTGGTAGAATTTCAACCGTGCCGATTAGTGAACAGAAGAAATTGTGCCTAAAGATGTCAATCTTCTGCACTGTTTCAGAGTTGTAGTTTGCCTGTAGTTTTGGCAAAGGCAGCAGAGGAAGTGAACAAAGCCGTTCAGTTCCTGTTGGCCACTCCTCCAAATGCTGAATTACCATTAACAGCCATCTTGTTCGGCTCGGCGTTTCTCTCTTCGCATTAGAGGACGGTTATTTACAGCACAAGTAGCTTCCAGTAAGCTTCATAGCATCAATCTGGTGCATTGCATAAGTCACAGCCAAATGCTAACAATTAGGTAAAATTTTAAACTTCAAATGGAGTTCATGCCTACAGAAAGTAATTGTTTCTCAAGAGCTGAGGGGCCAGACCTTCTGCACATAGTGAAGCATGAAACAAAGGGCCTGTTTTTACCAGCCTACCCCACTGACACTTTCATAAATCCTTTTTACAAGCTTCTTCCAATAGTTTGCTAGAATTTTGTCCCATTCCTCCTTACTGATCTGGTGGAATTGAGTCCTGTTTGTGGGCACTAATATAAAATACCTTTCTACTCTGCCCATAAATTTTCTATGACAGACATTTTTATGGTCACTCCAAGAAACTGGCTTTGTTGTCCAATAGCCAACTAAAGTAGTGAGCTCAGGGTCACAGGTTTGCTTGTTTCCCCCTTTTCTCCCCTGCAAACGTAGCAAATGGTCGTTATGGTGAAACACCTTAAAAATTACATTTCAACAGATCACACAACATGTCTCAGAAGTTATTTTTCTCCAATTAATTTGTAAACTGTAAATAAAAACAAGTAATATGAGCCTTTTACATTATTTTAATATATTTTGAGAGATGCCTCAGTAATTATTTCTGCTAACAACTTCAAGTTCTATCAGTATTTTTTTCCACAGAGGACACAGTTACCACAATAATCATTTCTCTATCCTGGTTTAACAATTTCTTTTTTTCTTAGAACGAGCCACTAAGTGAGCAGCTGCTGACTTTAACTCTACATACTGAGATTTTCTTTGCCATACAGAGCAATTCTGGACCACTATTGTTTTCTCAAACTTCCAATCAGGAGTCGCACTAAACCTGGTTATGCTGGAGGGTTTCTGATGTGACATGGAAGTGATTTCTTTGCACTGTCACCACCTGCTTGGCCCACCTGAGGTATTGCTGGGAAATCAATAGTTTAAAGCTTCTAACTGGGCTTTTTTACATAGAGGAATTGTCGTAGTAAATGAAATTTGTCTGTCTTGTATTAAAGCTTTCAATTTTGTGTCATTGTGTGAGTGTGATTTTTATTTATTTGTGCATTTCTGTGTAATCCATTGGATTGGACCAGGTTTCTGAGTTGGTGCTTTCAGACAAAACTAAAGTGAATTAAACTGAATCTGAAGAAAGTCACAAGTTAGACGGATCGCACAGCAATGTATATGTATGATGCAAGAAAAGTAGTAGAAAGAGACTCGAAACCAGATCAGAAAGTGCAAATGGAGCAGCAAATTGAAAGATGATAATGGAGCTACTTTGATTAAATTACCAATTGGGAAAATAAAGAAAGGGATACAAGACTGCAACCAGCTCCATCCAGCAGTACCAGTGAACCATACACTGTCACAATCTAGGTAACAATCTGCTACACTTGCCTTCATTATCCATAATTATTAAAAAAATCATTGTAGGATTTATACTGGTGCAGAGAAGGCCTGGAGACTCAAAGATCTTAATAATGGACGGTTTAATGTCTTCTACAAGGCAAAATGGATAAATCAGAAAGCGTGTGTGTGTTTTTGATGGGAGGTTAGGAGTGGCTGAAGGCCAGCTGAAGAATTATAGTCTTCTAATTAAATTCATTATCTAGTTGCCCATCAGTAATGATACAAGTGCAACGGATTAAAACACCAAGAGTTATCAGTAAAACCGACAGGAGGAGCTAAATAGGAAGCTAGAGGATAAACAGTTAGGGAAGGATCCACCTTTCCCGATGGATAGATGGAAGACAAAAAAGGGTTGTCAATCAGATGATACAGTAAAAGAATGCCCAGAACATCCAAGTTCCAGAACAAAATTAAAAAGGTAACACTAGCTAAGTTTCCAATGTGCGTGAGTATTTGTCTATATTCTGCCAATGTGGAAAAACCACAATTTTGCAATTGCGGTTTTTCCATAAAATTAAAATCACGTGTGAATAAGTTTGTTCATGCGATAAGTCAATAAAAGTCATGGCAGCGATAGATGTAAACAGTTACATGAGATATATTCATAACTCAGCCGTGGCGCTCATCATCTATCAGCCAATCAGAGAAGATGTCAGCATCTTATTCAGGCGTTGGAGCGACAAGCCCCTTAGAGAGGGGAGCAGCTACATATGTGGCATTTTGGGGAAATTGTAGTCGGCCATTTTGCAGAAAAGCTGCAGATTCGACATTTTAGAATGACACAATTTTTGTGAGCTGTCTGGTGGAGCCAGCTACAGATTGTCTGAAAAAACTAAAACAAAACAAAAAAATGATCATTCTTCTTCCTGTTGTTTTCTTCTTTGCTGTTTTTGCCAGCACTAGCATGCGGTTGTTGATCATGTTACTCGTGTGATGCACAAAGTGCTTCAATTGCAGCTTTGCAAAATACACCACAAAAACCTTTCACTGGAGTTTTTTCAAAATTATGTTTCCATTAAACAAATGTGGTTTCATAATTTCAGTTCAAACATTTCTATATTTAATAGGAACACATTTTGTTTTTTAAGACAAAAAGAAATGCCTAATGGATTTAAGATAATGTGTTAAGAACTAAAATGACAGCAAAACAGGCAGAACTACAGCAAAAACAATATAAGAAAAAAAGAGTTGGAAGCATTTTACCTTGACCGTCATCTCTGCGACAAAGATGGCCGTAAAGATGTAGTTTGAAAGGGTGAGAAACAGTCTTTCCTACAGTGCAAATAGACAATAGAAATAGTTTGATGGATATACATATATAAAAAAAAGGAAAATAATTTTTATTCTAATTGTTTGATACAGTTTAATAATTGTTTGACCCACCTAGAAGGTTCAAAGCAACAAAATATTCAAAACACACTATAAATGTTAACCCTGTGCTGTGCTCTGAAGCCTCTCTGACAGGAGTTGTCAGAGAACAGCGATTTGGATCTTAAACTTGCCAGAAGTGTTCAGATTCAATTTAATTGCATCACTTGCTTGAACGAACTGCTCAGCATCAAATCAAAATACACCCAGATGCCAGAACATAATGAACTGTTGAAAAACGTAGGATTGTTGAGGAACTCTCTTAAAGAGCGTTCATGAATTAGATTATTTTTTACATTAATAAGGTCCATTAAACTGGATTGAATCAGGATCAGGAGCGAAAACACGACTCCAGTCAAGGGCTGAAATCAATGGTTATTAAAAAATACTCCAATAAAAGCATAAATAGTCCATGCTTTGGATGTATGTTGTGTTAAATGGTTGAAACAATAATTTTGTCTTTTCTAGAGTCATTTTATGTACAATAGTTGGGTTGACTTTCCTTCTACACGATAGCAATTCCAACTTTTACTATTGAAACTTTTACTAAGTTTGAACTTCAAAATCACATGTATTTTAAAAACTTTAAAATACAAGTAGCTATTTGTAGCTAGACGCTCCTGTTGCTAACAGCTACTGTAGCTAGTAGCTTCTGTTGTAGCTAATGTATCAAGTAGCTACTTGTATTTAAACGCTGTTAAAATAGAAGTGATTTTAAAGTTCAATCAAACATATCAATAGTAATGCTATTTTGTAGAATGAAAGTCTACCCAACTTTCCCTCTAAATTTGTGCACAGCTAGCTAGTGCATAAACTAGCAGGCTAGCTAGTTTAGCTAGCTAATTTGTGCATTAGCCGTGCTAGTTTGTGAAGAGTGAGTTAATAGCTAGTTTTTTCTTAAAGAATCAAACAGTTAAACACTTAAAGAGTTCATTTTATCATGAGTCTATTTTGTCTTTATCAGATTGGTATTAATTTGATGCTTTTACTCAATCTGTTGTTCAGCTCTGAAAGAGTCAATAAAATCTGGCACTACATATTTAACACTGCAAAATTTACTGCGTGTAGAGAATAATAAGTAACGGTGACAATTATTGTTCTTACCAGGCTTCCTTGAAGTATCTTAGGCCTTTCCAGAGCCACTGTGATGCAGTTGAGGAAGATAAAGACCAGGACCACGTAATCAAAAAGCTTATGAGCAATGATGGACTGACAGAGAAGCCTGAATCTGAGAGGACAGAGATACAATAATAGTATTTTAGTGCTTCACATAGATTTTCAAAAAATACTTTTCAAATTCCAGCACATGGTTATGTTTCAGTCTAAATATTAGCAAAACATCTCATCATGATATATTGTATTATGTGTTCTGTACTTATGTTTCAGATGACGTGCTGTTGTTTGGTCTTTTGTTGCTGACGTTCTCAGCATTGCCCAAAGGTTTTATTTTGAAAAATAAGATTTCTTCTTCTCTGTTTACTTCCTGTTTTCTCTGTCTCCTATTGTCTTTGGGTCACTCATGTTGAGTTGTGCTCTGTTTTCTGTGTGTGTGCGTAGTTTCTGTTCAAACTTTCATTCCGTTACATCAGCGGTCTGTAACTCCAGTCCTGAATTACCTCCTTGGTATTGTCAGCAGTTTTTGGAAAAGCCTGGTTATCGCCTATTTATTTGATTCAGGTGTGTTGGAGCAGGGTTGCAAACAAACGTTGCAGAACAGTGGCACTCAGACAACTGGAGTTGCTGACCCCTGCATTGGATTTTTGCTCTCAGATTTCTGACTCAGCTGCTTCTGCACCACTATTCAGTCTCTTGTCTGCGCCTCGTCACAACAATCATCTCTCCTGGTTTTCTTGGTCATTTGTTGGATTCATGTTCCAACTTCCAGTTCTAGTTTTACTAAAAGTTAAGTCTATCATTAAATCTCTTCATTTTGGATCTATTCCTCATCTTGCCTGCATTTTACATCGAAAACACATGTCCAAATTGAGACCTATGAGGCCTTCGCAGAGTGGTTGTGATTAAGTTAAGCACGCAAGAATAATTATTCCAATCAGGTGACTTTCGAAGTTGACTGCATTGGGTTTTTATAAGAAATATAGGAATAATGTAGGTTAAATACCAGTAAAACTTCTCAAATCATATTTGTAGAAAAACAAAGAAAAACATTTACTTCTTAATTATGTAGTTTTGTTCTACTTTATCCATTTCATAGTTCTTAAACAGTAATTATCTTAGTTATTTTTCTTTCTTTTTCTTCAGAATCCATGAACAGCTCAAGAGTATAGGAAATTACCAAGCATCTGTCCAATTACTGTACAAAGTATTGCTTTGGCAAGCTTGGCTTCATTTTATTCCGAGCAATTAATTTGATCTTTTGGGTAAAAAAAATAAAATAAAATAAAACGCAAAAGTTTTTGAAAGGAAGGGAAAATCTTAGGAGGATAAAAAAACAAAAAACAAAGCACTGCACTCGGAGTTGTGCTTCTCCCTTTCTAGAAAATTAGACCCGGATCATGCCCACAGTAAGTATAAGCTGAGAACTATATTAACTTCATGCACCACGAGAAAGCCATGAGGTGCTTGCTTTGTGGACATAAACTGCAGACTTGAGGAACCTCGCGATACCTGCTGCTGCGCTTCGGCTGAGGAAATCAATTAGCTAATCTGGCTGCCTTTCCTGCAGACCAGGATACGCTGTCCATCGACTTGGGGTAGCTGATGACGGGGACAGGGTAGCCATTGAGGCACTGATAACAACCATACAACCCACCTGGGTGGCTCATTCCTCCGTTAGGATGGATTCACACCAGCCCTGTTTAGTCTGTTTAACCAAACTTCAGCAGGTTTGCCTGGGAAGTCCAGTTCGCTTGGCGAGGCATAACAGAACTCTGATTCGGACCAAAAAAAAAAAAGGGAACTCTGGTCCGCCTACAAGCCTCGGTCTCGATTCGGCTGAAGTGAACTCCACTTCTTTTTTTTATGGCGGTTGGAAAGCAACGTATTGATGTGCCATACCGCCATCTACAGGAGTGGAGTGTGGACCGGGATGCTAAATGTATATTACCCCCTGCCCAAAACAAACAAACAAACAAACAAAAAACCCCGAAGTGAACAAGTTTTGAATGGATAGGACTGGAGACCTCTCCAAAAACAGGAAGTGAACTATAGTGCAGGGCATTCTGGGTAAATACAACCAAAGCAAATCTGTGAGTCTAATGCTAAAGGGAGAAATGGCTTGTGGTGTTTTGTCAAAAATAAAAAACAAATCCTACAATCGCCAAAATCGAAAGCCGCTCCATTTTGTTTCTTATATTTTGTAAAGAAGGAAATTGTGCGGAGGCTTTCATGTCGCTTTCTTCAGTGGTTTTTGAAGCAGCGCCACCACAGGTGAGGAAGTGGAAAGGTTTTCCAAAGAGATTGGTTTGTTTGACAGTGCAGTGTGAAAGCGAATCGCAGAAGCTGAAAATCTAAGCAAAGGTCGCAGGGTCAGTCCCCAATCGAACCGAGTCTACCGGACTATCCGATGTGAAATCACCACAAGTGTGTCTTCTTTCCCTGTTTCTAGCTCCACCCGGGTCGACTTTTAACACAAACATACGCAAATGCCTACACACACAAACCCAAGCGTGCAAAGTGGAATGAGGCATAAACAAGGCAAAGACGTACATATGCTCACACACTCCCACACGCGCATATGCGGAGCCCCTCTGAACAACAACAGGCAGCAAGTTATTACCAGAGATGTGGCTGAACAAGAGCGCGGAACACAAAATGGATGCTTGACAGATGGCACCTGCCGGCGTGCCAACACACCGTCCTTTGGCTTGGCTTCCTTTAAGTGGTCATCAGCACGCTGGGAGTCGGGTGAGCGAGCGAGCGAGTGGAGGACAGTGATTTTTCGTTCTTGCAGTGTTCATGGGGAGTTTTCTGCAGCCTCTGGAAAAGCAGCAGCTCAGCCACTGAAGAAACGTGCTGCATTATTCTTTTCTTTATTAAGCCATTTGTGGAACCAGAGAGCCATTTTCTCTTTTGGAACTGAAATTATTTGAAAATTGACTGCTTGCTCATTCCTCAATATTCCAGCAAGGCCTTAAACATTTCCAAACCTTTGTGTTTTTTGAAGGCAGCAGTAACTTATAAAAGGATATATGTTTTTACACATTTGTTGAAAATGTCACTATGTCGTCCCAGTGTGGCATGAGACAGAAAATCTGTGAAAAAATTACTATCCTCTGTCTTCTTCCGGTGCTAACTAGAAACAACCAATCAGAGCCAGGAGGCGGGTCTTACTGCTGTTAATCAGCTCTTGTAAATTCTCAGGCTAGTTAGCATAGCCCCCAAAAAAGGCATATAAAGGGTTTTCCTGTAATGGTTTCTCCACTTTTCTGACATCAGCCAATACATGAGCTTAACTGAGAGCGCTTAGCCCATCCCCCTGGCTCTGATTGGTTGTTTTTGGTCAGGAGCGGTTTCTTCAGATGGCAATAGTAGCTCAGACTGTTGCCATTATAACAAACACTCACAACATGGTGACAGTTTTAATAAATATCTTAAAAAAACAAACATTATTTATAAAAGTTTCACACTGCAGCTTTAAGGTTCTTTAAGTCTTACTGAGAAAACCGGCTTTCTTGGCACCGGAGCGCTAAACAAAGAATTAGCCGAACCGTTTTGCCAAAGTGCACCTCAACACAATGAGCACACATGCCCGCCACGTTGCTCTCCCCTCTGACGAGTTACATCTGTGGCATTTACATCCCAAGCTCAAGCCACTGCCAATCCTGCACTGGCTTGAATAAAGGTCATCGGATGTTGTTTTTTGTTTTAATCACAGTTATTGGAGAAATATCCCAATCAATTAGAATTTGGGACTGAAAAAAACGATGTCCTGGCAGCAGACTACTTTCTCTAAACATTCGGTAACGCTGCAGAAACCACTGAATGCGTTCAACGTTTTATTTTTATTCCATTTTCTAACGACTGTCCCTCAGTCGTTTGCCCACCGACAGACTGAAATTTGCCCAGTCATCTTCTGAAAATGGGTTAAGGTGAGTCAGAATGGAGGGCGTTTTTGACAGTTTCTCTAGTGACTTTGAGTGAAGACTGAGACTCTGCCAGCTTAGAGCTTCCAGTGTAGCTCTGCTGAGGGGTAGCTATTCAGGTCTTTTGAAGCCACTAACAGTTTTTTTTTTTTTTTTTACCAGTATTGGCCTTTATTTAGTACTTTTCATCTTTCCACCAAGTCAGACCAGCTCCCATGTCATGCTGAAAAAAAAAAAAGCAGTCCTACACCTTGATGTCAGGTCAAGTTTACTTGTAAGACCAATTTCAACAACAAGGCAGTTCAAAGTGCTTTAGAATATGAGCACATAACACAATAAACAATTATAAAACAAGCAAAAAATATATTTTGTAAAATGTCATCATTACAATTGTCAAGAATAATCACCATCAAATGTACATTGAACATTTTAATCAATGTTCCAGTTGTTATTAATTATTTAAACAACTCCAAACAGATGGGATTTTGATTTAAAGGAAGTCAGTGTTTCAGTTTTCCGGATGTTTCTTCCAGATTTGTGGTGCATAGAAGCTGAATGCTGTTTCTCCTTGTTTGGTTCTGATTCTGGGGATGCAAAGCAGAACCAGAAGACCTGAGAGATCTGGAAGGTTGATACAACAACAGCAGATCTTCAAAGTATTGTGGTGCTAAACCTTGCAGTGATTTATAAACTAACAGTATTTTAAAGTCTATTTTCTGAGCTGCAGGGAGCCAGTGTCAGTAGAACCGGTGTGATGTGCTCTAACTTTCTGGTTTTAGTGAGAACTCTAGCAGCAGCATTCTGGATGTAAAGACACTGTTGCGGTAATCAATGCGACTAAAGATAAACGCATGGATGAGTTTCTCTAGATCTTGCTAAGACATTAGTCCTTTAATCCTGGAAATGTTTGTTCAGGTGAAAGAAGGCCGACTTTGTAACCGTCTTTAGGTGGCTCTGAATGTTCAGGACCATCACTAGGCCCAGATGTCAAACCTGATCACTAATTTATATCTCTTTTAGCTGAAGAAGTGTACTGATTCTAGACCAAACGTAACTTCAGTTTTGTTTCTTGGGATTTTCTATTGGAGATTATGTTTAGTGTTATTCATACAGTTCTGAAGTGCATAACTAATAGTTGTTCTGCCAACAACTTCACCCACCTGTGCAGCAAGTTTGTCATAATTTATTTTCATTTCCCAAACCCCCATCACTGATGATTACGTCTCCATTCTTGATTTGGTCTTTAATTAAGCCCTGCCTGCGAAGATTGCTTTGTAGATTGATTTCCTGTGTTTATCTCTGCTCTGTCAATAAACAGTTTTCCTCTCAATGCTATTCTCACTTGGCATTTCTGTGTTTAAGCTTTGTTTAATAATAAATTAACACAATTGACTACAAAACTAAATATTTGATATTTGATATATATTCATATATGTATACGCACAACAGTGTATTAGGGCCATTGTAGATATTAAAAAAAAGAAGTACATTTCTCCGATTACTTTTTTTTTTCTTTTTTGGGGGGGGGGTCTGCAAAGGCCCTAATACTTTGCCATACATATACTTTTACAAAAAGCCAAAACATTTTGTCTCATTCACTCCAATGATTTCTTAAGCTTTACATCTCACAGCTGATTTACATGTTGTGGATTTGTAAAACTGCATTCTTTTTGATAACTTTTTGTGCTTAGACTTAAACAACATCTTAAAGAAATTATGTATTTTACCCAAATCATCTTTGAGTTTTATAAGTTAAAAGATTGTTTGTACTCACTTGTTTTGAGGAGAGAACATGTAGACAGACCAGTCCTCTCTAGTCTCACACCAGTCTGGTTTGTAAACCTCCATCATCTTCTGGATACGGAAGCACAAACTCTTTAATGAAAACAGAGAAAGGAGTGAATAAGAATCTGGTATAATGGTAGAAATAAAGGGTGTGCAAAGTTTTAAGTTTCCTGAAATCAAATCAAATAAAACACAATAACATTGTATTGTTTTATATACTGTTTAGTTATTTACACATAGACAATGTACAACATTTCTTTAACCTTTTAAGACGAGAGATTATGGCAAGAAAATGCTAATTTCCCACTGTAGTTTTTGGACAGGTTGATGTAACCAAGTATGATTTAACAGATTATGAACTGGTGAAAATCCATCGAGTAATTAATTACAGACATGTCATTATTCAGATCTCACTAAAACCCAAGCAAACCAACAGGAAAAAAAATAAACTATGTCTTTGCCTTTGTCAATAATGAGAACAAATCTGCTTACACCTTGTCCAAATTCTTATGCAAATTGGATTTAAGTGTCATAAAGATTACATTTTTTGTTGTGCTATTAAATGTATAGATGTTATTGTGTGTCAGGGCTCTTTGAATCACTATAATTAATTTCAGAGAGCTGGTTGATTAGTTTGTCTGGTGAGTCAATTAAAGGAAACCTATTTATGAAGGATGTTCCACATTATTAAGCAGGCCACAGGTTTCAAGCAATATGGAAAAGAGAAAGGATCTCTGCTGACCAAAATCATCAGATAGTGTAGTGCCGTATGAGAAGGTATGAAAACATTAGATATTTAACAAAAACTGAAGCGTTATCGTTGTACTGTGAAGAGATTTGTGGCTGATTCAGAACAAAGATGGGTTTGTACAGATAAAGACATAATGAGGAAGGTTTCTGTTAGACACATTCACAGGATTAAGAGAGCAGCTGTTAAAATGCCCGTACAAAGCAGCAAACAGTTATTTGAAGCTGCTAGAGCCTCTGGAGCCTCAAGGTGGAGGATCCTCCAGAGGCTTGCGGTGCATGAAGCTACTATTGGGCCCCTAACCAGAGCTCACAAGCAGAAACGATCTCAGTGGACCCAGCTGTACATGAAGATTAATTTTCAAACAGACTTGTTCACTGATGACTGCTGTGCAACCCTGGATGGTCCAGATGGACGCAGTAGTGGATTGGTGGTGGATGGCCACCACGTCCTAACATGGCTGTGACGTCAGCAAGGAGGTGATGGAGTCATGCTTTGGGCCGAAATCATGAGGAGAGAATCATTGGTCGGCCCCTTCAGAGTCCATGAAGGTGTGAAAATGACCTCAGCAAAGTAGATGGACTTTCTGACTGATCACTTTCTTTCATGGTTCAAAAAGAAGAGCCGTACCATCTGTAGCAAAATCATTTTCATGCATGACAATGAATGCTGCAAGGAATACCACTGTGTCATTGGCTGCTATGGGCATGAAAGGGGAGAAACTCATGGTGTGGTCACCATCCTCCTCTGACCTCTGACCTCAACCCTACTGAGAACCTTTGGAGTTTCCTCAAGCAGAAGATCTGAGGGTGGAATGCAGTTCATATCCAACCAGCAGCTCTGGGAAGGTTTTCTGACATCCTGCAATGAAATTCAGGCAGAAACTTTCCACAAACTCACAAGTTCAATGGATCAAGAATTGAGCTGTGATATCAAAGAAGGTCCTATGTTAACATGTAACTTGGTCTGTTAAGATGTTTTTGATTGAAACAGCTTTTGATGTTAGTACATGTGAACACTTAATGCTGCACATTCAAAGAATGACCGTTTGCAATTCTTTATAATCCATAAAATGTTTAGAAAATCTGCTGTGCATAATAAATTGGAACATTTTGCATTTTGAGTTTTTTATTTTTGAAAAAATTTCTCCTGGGGAGTTCAGGAAAATTTGATTTATACTGTAATAGTTCATGACTTGAAAATTATACTGACCATCATTTGCATTGACCATTTAGGAAAATCTGAGAAAATATCACTTGCATAATAATTTGGAACACGGTGTATTTAACAGCTATATTATTGTCCAACGTGCAAACATGAGCAACTAGAAATGTAAAATTCACATTTAGGTGGCAATGTAAAAGGGAATTGTAGTGTTCAGAATATGGAGCTTGTCCACTCACATAGTCTGTTTCTTCGTCTAGATCTGCTCTGTCCTTGCGTGCATTGACTTGAGGGAAGACATCGGTCATCAGATGGTTGTGGTGACCCGATGCCTTGCCGTTGCAGTCACGGTGGTCCGCTCCCAGACCGCTGCCGGCTCCCGAGCCTCCGGTGAGCGAGCCCGCCGCCCCAGACCCGCTCTTTCTCCCGTGGTCGGGGAGCTGAACGGGCGGCGGTGCCGGAGCTTGCCCGCCAGTCCGGAGCAATTCTGGGAGTTCCAGGGAAAGAGCCCGCCGATCCCGTCTTCCTCCGAAATGTCTGGAGAGGAACATCGGGGGCGGCAGAGGATGATGGGAGTGATGCGAGTGGAGAGGGTGCGAGAGAAGGGACTCCTGCTCCGAAGCGTGGTGGTAGGAGTAGGGGGAGCGGGTGCTGCGCACGCGCAGGCTCCCGCCAACAGGGGGCGCCCCACTGAAACCATATGTCCGCCTACCAAGGCTGTTGGAGCTGGACCTGAAGAGCAGAAGATGAAAAGCAGAAATAAAAACCAACAAGTGTTCGTGGCCAACTTATGAAATGTTAATGTTAAAGAAATCGACAATCTTCTGTGCATTTGCTGCAGTAATGGTTAACTGCAAAAACCACAGCTGAGACATGAATCACATATATGGACAGTTCAGGTTTCATATTAAGAATTTATTAAGACAAAATGTTAAATAAACAGCAAAGAATTGTCTACCTGCGACTCCATCCAGACTGTGGAGGAAAAGGTCGCCCCCAGTTGTGGTAGTTGGAACTGCGACCATGGCGCTGAAACATAAACACAAATAGTAAAAAGTACAGTTATCTAAACAGAGTCAAGATTTTGCTAAGGAGGTACGCTGTAAATTGTAACATTGTACATAATTGAAAAAATGAATGAATACAACTTGGCTTTGATCGAGTCCAGGGAAACTTTGAGCCCAGGGAATACAGAATTACTTATTTAATTGAATAAGTTAATTGGATTTGACTTATGTTGCTTTGGCTATACTAAGTACTTGATTTAAATAGGTTAAGGGCCCTTAGAGGTAAAGACATTTTAAAAATTACATTACTTCAAAATTAACTAAGTTAATAAAGAAAGAAACTTTCTTTTTTTTACAAGAAGATTCAAGTTAAAAAAATGTGACATCAAAAAGCTGTGGGATTTATTCACATATACAAAAAAATTAAGCTTTAGGTGCCTTTTAAGTAATTACAGCACATAATTGATACTCAAATTTATTAGGTTAGCTTAATAAGTTAGTGCAGTAAAACTGTAACAAGTTAATGTTATGTTTTAACGGAGCCTGTTTTATCCACTCCATACTACTCAGTATATGGCACGATGCGCTACCATAAACCATCATTTAATAAATAACAGTTATTTTACACATGAGACCAGGTTAGATTAGATAGTTTGGTAAAACTTTGACGGGTTGTGAATAAGACGGTCATGACATCGTCATAAACATGAGTAAGTCTTCATGAATATTTATGACTGTTGTCATAAAGTGTCATTCGGTAAATCATGACACTTTTAATACAAAGTTGACATTATTCAAAATGTCTTCGTTATGACAACTTGACATTAACCAAGAAATCATGATCCGACATAAATTTGTTCTAAAAGTATTACTGATTAAACTTTAAAAATTACGTAGCTTTATGTTATTAAAGCTAAAGTTGATGATCTGAGACAAGAGCAACAGAAAAAAGAAAAAATGAAGCTGAAAAAAAACAAGTAGAAGGGCACATGCAAACACAAAGCCTAATGTTCAAAGTTGAGTACTTCAGCATAAAGTATCACATTTTATGTACATCTAATTAACATTTGATAGCACTTTTTGTAATCTTGAATAGTAAGTCAAGGTAATTCCACCTCCAATTTGCACCAGATTTCAGTTCCCTATCAACAACAACAACAAAAAAATCATTTTGATTCAGAATCTATCAAACTCAGAAGCAATCCGTTAAAAAGAGTGACACCGATCGTATCACAGCGCCGCATCAAATCCAGTCCCATCAACGCAGCGCAACAACAACAAAGCAAAGCAAAGCAGAGCAGAGCACCACTAAATGGATCTGATTCACACACCCTGGAGTGTGTTATCATCAAAGTGCTGACTAAATGAGCGCTGCCAAAACTTCAGCCGGAACAAGAAATAAAAGTTTTTCATGAACACCTCTCTTGAATGCCTGTCATCCAGTTGTTTTCAGCACCAGGTTCTACAAATGGTCCCTTGTTATAGAAAAAACCCTCAAAGGTATCAAAGTGAGGAGGATCTCATGCACACATTGAGTTTAGCATCATAACCTCTGAGGTACGAGCGCCGCCACATTTCATTATCTCACCGATTACTTTGTTTTCACTTCTCTACATCTCCCTGCTGGAGTTGCCATCATATATTTATATATGTGTATATATTTCATAAGGCTTCAGTTCAGTTTACAAAAGGAAAAAGAAAGAAAAGAATGTATTTTGTGCATGTACATTAAGAGCTGGGTGCGTGCGGCTTACCCGAGGCAATTATGTGATTTTAATGAGGAGACCGAAACCGTACCAGAGCTGTAATGAATAGAATATACATCAAAGCGCATCAAACTCGATTCACTTGATCAAATCTAAAATCCCTCCCACACAGACATAGATGGCAGTGTTAGAAAACTAATCCTACAACAATGTGCACCTGTTACAAACTCAGGGATTTTTTTGTGTGCTGATATAGCAACAAATTCCTCCTCCTGTATTCCATCGTCGCAGCGGTGTCATAGCAACAGCAAACACACGCCTCAGTGAAATTATGACACGGAGTTTAAAAACAGCTAATGTGACATAAACTGCATGTTCAGTCTGACTCTGTGGGGACGACAGGGCGATGAAGTACCAGAGAAAGGGAGCGTCTCTCCAGGCTGCTCCGCCCGAGGCTCATCAAGCTGCTCTTCCTCGACTCGACGGTGAAGCTGCGCTTCTCTGAGGAGTAGGACCCCCTGGAGCCCGACAGGGCCCCGAGCTCCAGGTGACCGTTTGGTGTCAGAGTACAAATCCTTGGATCTAGAGGTGAGTGAGGAGAGAGAAAAATAACTAAAAGTAAAGCATTGTTTTCCTTTTTGTGCTACAGTCTTTTGATTAAGGGTGTTTTCCACGCCTGACGGTCAAGTAGATTAGGTTCGATCAGGGATCAAAATCAAAACATTTGCTATGGGGTGCACCGATTTATCGGCGGTGATTTCCTGAATTTTGGGAGATTGGTGACTGGTCGAAATCGAAGCACCCGTAATTTGTTGCATTTTCATCTGGCATGATTTGTTTTCACACTGCAGAGAATGAAAAACAAACACGCAAAAAACCTGTTCCCCTCCTCGCCTGTGGTGGCGCTGCACCCAGAACCACTGAGGCAAACAACAAAATCCTCTGAAGAAAACGCAACTTAACTTCCTTCTTTGCAAAATGTAAACAAAAATGGAGTATGGTCATATTTCAGTGGTGGCAGAATTTATCTTTGGTAAAAGACCAAGAGCCATTTCTGCTGCTAGACTCGCACATTTGTTTTGGTTGCATTTACCCAAAATGCCCTGCGCTATAGTTCGCTTCCTGTTTTCGGAGCACACCAGAGTTCACTTTAACCGAACTGGGACCTAGGATTTTATGCAGACCAGAGTTTGCTTTCTTCGTCAGAGTTCGAATACGAATACACAAACGAACTGGACTTTCCAGGTAAGTTTGATTCAAACGGACTAAACAGGGGTGCTGAGCATGCATCCTACATTACAAAAAATAAAAAATCAGTGCATCTCTTATTAGAAAATAAAACTAGGCGAGTAGAAATTTACATTTTGTCTTGTCTGTCTTTAATTGTAGTGTAGAATTTTTCTTTGGAGTTCAACTCTTTGTGAAGATATAGAATTTATAAAAAAAGTCAAATATAGTTTCATGATAAAAACATGTTTTAAATATCCTCAATACAGAAACCGAGTTCAGTTATGTGAAGAATCACACTTCACATAAACAGATCCGTCAGGAAGAAAAAAGGGAAAACAATAGCTGTGTGTTTTGCTTATGTAAGTGGAAAGTGTGGACGTTTGTTGTTTTGGTTGTTAGGAAATAAGCCGAAGCTTTTTACACTGCAAAGATCACATCTGAAGAGCTGCTGGCGTTCCCTCGGCTGCAGGCTGAAACGGTTTGCTGTGAGATCAAATCAAAGATAAAAATGTATTTCATCTTGTAAAACTGCTGAATAAACCCTCTGAGCACAAACTCTGGGCAACAAACTTCTGTAATGTATTCAAAGCGAGAGAGCGAAACAAAAGATTGTGAATTGGAAGGAAAATAATGCGTCGTTTTCCAGATTTGTTATAAATTGAAAACTGGAAAGTGTGGCATGACGTATGCGTTTTATTTTCAACAGTCTTTTTTTTTTCCCCAAAAAAATTTCAGAATGATGTTAAATTCATCTAATAGTTTAATGGTAAATGTTTTGGTTACATGCTTTTGCATTTTCATTGATTAAGATTATTTTTATGCTGCATGTGAATTTGTCCAAGATTCAAACAGTTTCTATTGGACACATTTTGAATGTGTGCTTTGGGATTTGAAATATTTTTTTCTATCTCCATCACATTATCCTGTGTTGAGTAGAGATGCACCAATCCGATAATAATATCGGTATCGGTCCCAATATAAAGAAAAAAAGTACTAGATCGGGTATCATGACAATGTGCCTGATAAAAATATGGCAGATCTATTCAGTCTAATTCTATGCTATGTGCTCTGAATAATATCATGATGTATTATTTATTTTAAATTATATTTAGAATTTAGGATTGCAATTGCAAAGGTTTGTTGCCGTTACTTTTGACCAAGATTGTGAAGCTATTAGTGTATTCAAGTGTACTGGTGCAGAGTTAAGAAATAAATGTGTTATTCGGTACATTTGTGTCTGTGTTTAAAAGAAAAACCAAACATTTTAAGTCAAGTTCAGCTCTGTTTTTCTGTATCGGATCAGTATAAGCCGATACTAAACCTCAGATATCAGTATAGGAGTTGAAAAAAAAATTGTGAAACATCTTGAAATATATCAAAATCCATCCACTCTATTTGATTTTGTCGTAGATATTTTATTTTTTTGGCTTGAAGCTGAGATTACTGATCCAAAGGAACAAAATATCTGCAGTAGAAACGAACCGGCGCTTGAGTTGCGAGGCGAATGAACTCACCAGACAGCTTAATGGAGTCTCGTTTCTCACTCTCATCATAGTTGGAGGACGAGCGGTCGTCGTCGGAACAGGAGCGATTCGCATCACCCTGCAGGCGGAGAAACAAACCAGGAGCGTGAAGCATTAGGCTCACAGGGCGCTCTTCAACGACATACCGCATCTTTTCTTTTTAAAAATGTCCTTTTGAAAAGTTCTTGTTTCACATTTTAGTGTTTTAAAAGCACACAAAAAAAAACATACACATTTTTTATGTTTCCAAATGTCATCTCTTTTGAAATCATTGCAGATTTACCATAAAAGCAGAAAAATCCCTGCGGGGCAAGGGTGATAAATCTAAGAGGCTCAATATGAAGTTCTTTCTGGAGATCAAATCAGTAAATGCTTAAAACCGTTACACACCATTCAAGAGACCCTCACAGGTTTGTTTAAGACCTACAGGGATTTTCCTACAGCTGTTACGACAGTAAATTGGCTCAATAATCCCTGGGGTGCGTATATGTGTGTGAAGCGGATGAAGGCGATGAAGGTGAGAGAGTCTGAGGGGGAGCGGTGGGTGGGGAAAAAAGGAGAGGAACATCCTGGAAGACTGACAGCTGCTGTTGACGTGTGTCAGCACGTTCCCAGCCTTATACAGTGGATCCGGTAATTCACTGATCAACGTTTAAAAAGCTGACAGTTATTAAACTAATCTTTCTGAATGAAATCATTTTTGACATTAGCTTGACAGTTAATGGGAGCATCGTTTACCAAGTGAGAGGGATGGTTCAGAAATGCTAAAGCGCCAAAATAATGTCTGAACATCTACTAACCAAGTTAACTAAAACTAATGACATAAAAACTGACGGGGAGAAAACATTTTTGTTTACTGGAATAATTAACAGAAAGAAATTATAACTAAGTGGAAGTAAATTGTGCGTTTACAAAACTAACTAAAACCTACCGAAATAATAGACATGGGGTTATTATGCCATCACTGTTAAATTACTTGAAAATTGTCTCAAAACAACAATATATTGTTAATCACTATAACTTCTGGGACAATTTGTTACAATGACACTAAATTGAACATGTATGCAAAGATGTTTGGTTTTTTCTGTAATTGGTTAAATGAATGTTCTGAAGAATGATATTTTTGGTTTTCATAAGACACATGCTTTGATCATCAAAATTAATAGAAACTACACTGTGTGTAATTAGTCTACATATGACATGACTTAAATGTTTAAATGTATTACTGACATGAATTGTTCAAGTTTTCATGTTCTGATGAATTAAGATGCACCTGAATTTGCAAAATACAGGTCATATCAAAATCATGTTATTTAGTGTGTTGATTTCCCTTTTTAATTTTATTTATACATTAATTATGCCAGAGGCTGCTGTGTGTTATGTGTTTATACTTTTGTAATTGAAAGCTGGATATACTACACATCTTAGTGGCACCCAGAAAAATAACACATTGTCCACATAGTTTTCATTTTTGCACCAAAGCAGAAAAAACCTGCAGATTAAAAAAGTGCTGAGCTGTATTTTAGATGCAGCCGTGATAATGTAAACGCGTTAGTAGTTGATGTAAGACGTACGCAGCCAGTTTGGACAGCTGCATCGATTGCATTTGAATTGGATCTGCCTCGTCAAATGTGGCGTCATGTACATCACAAATGCTGAGCTTAATTTAGCTCTAAATGCCAAAGGTCACAGTGTAAACGCCATCGACCCGCGCAGACAGATGGACGTCAGCCCTGAGGATGAAAGGATGGAGGGGCTGAAAAAAAACTACAAACAATACAAGTTTGTAGTTTTTGCTCCGCAGTAAATTGCTTTGGGATGTCACATTTTATAAAGAATTATATCTTTATCCACTTATTTATTCATTCATGCTGTTTTGTACATGTATTGCAAGATGGGCAAAAAGACTTGCAGTGTGTTACGCGATCGCAAAACAGAGATTATAACAAAACAGTTGAGACAAGCAAAAATAAACAACTCCAGAAGTTTTTTATGCATGTTACTAGTTGTTAGTACGGTTGTGTCTGGTTTCTTTTTTTTCATCATTTTTCATTTCTTATGGTTATTTTTTGTCTTGAAAATATTAAACGAATAATATTATAAGCTTAGCCTACAAATCATTCTAGTGTCTACATTTCTAGACACAACTTTGGAAATGTGAGGAATGTCTTAATTTTTTCAATTATTTATTTGGACTCTTCTGCTTTGGGTGGAATAAAATACAATATTTGAATACTTTTTTTCTTATGTGGTAAAATGTTTAACTTGCCCTGGACTTTCTCCCTAATCTACACAATAATATTTGGCAAGTTTCAGAGAAAACCACGCATTTTTTTTTCTTTTACTGTTATAAAGAAACTTCTGACATATTTCTGGTTGAATTTTGGTTCAATGTTTATTTTGACCACATTTAAAGTTGGGGACAACTGGCTCGCTTTTTGTTAGGCAACATTATTTGTTCCCACTTTCAGTCTATGTTTATATTCATTGTCCTGCTGTTATTGTGTCCACGTTTTACACATCTAGCTGCTTATTTGGTGAATTTGGAGGCATTAATATTTCCCCCTAATTTGTGCGGTGCACCGGTCAGTGACCCTGAGAATACAAAATACAGTTCAAATAAATAAAAGCCCCAAAATAATATTTTGTGGTTTTTTTCCCTTTAAAACAAGCTTATGATCATGACTTACCTCCGCCTGAAACCCTTCGACCAAAATGGCCACCAGCAGATTGAAGAGGACGTAGTTTCCAAAGGTCATGAGCGCCACGAAGTAAAGAGCGGCGAGCGGTGAGGTGGCTGCCATGCCGTTGTACAACACGGCGTTCCAATCCTCCTGGGTCAGAATCTTGGAGAAAAGCAAAGGAAACCAAAAAGAATCTTAACGGAAGCTTTGCACACACACTTTAGCACAAGTTGGTTGTTGTTTACCATCACTAAGATGGATATTAATCAGCACAATAACACCCACCGGCGGCGCCCAACCCAGGCATGAAACTGTTGAACTCTAGATCTCCTTCAATGACAGGCTGCTGCATCTTTGGTGCACAAAGCAGCGTCACAGCAGATCCTTCCTCCCAGCAGCTGTCACACTCCCAACAAACTCAAGTGTTTTCATCCCTTCTGTTATTTTGGTTATTTTCACAGTTTTACTCATTTTTAAATAACATTTCTGCTGGTATTGCACATGTTTGTTCTGCATTGTTTTTAATTCTCATGTGCTGCAAACATTCTGTTTTGTCTTTTTTATTGCACAAATACAAGTGCACATTAGGTACACATAAAAAAAAAAGTCCTTCTACTCACCTGCACATTTCTTGGATCCCTATTTTTGATAACTGCAGAGTATTTCTATGTTATAATCTTGTCCATAAAGTACAGAAAATTATTCTAATTTTTTTTTTTTTTTTTTACACAGTTTCAAGACTTCTTGATCTTTGTGTGAACCTACCTTGATCCTGCTGCTACACCTGAATTTCCCCACTGTGGGAAGATAAAAGATAAGTCTATTCTATTCTACCAATAATTAAAGCTAAACATACTTCCATAAAAATGTGTAGATTGTTATCAAAAACACACATTGGCTCCATTTTTCTAATACTTTAGATCTGAAACTTTGGCACGTCGGCTACCTGGAAAACGGTGACGATAGCCCAGAGCAGGGAGTCAAAGTTCTTCCTGTCTGGGACTGTATCCCCAGTTTCTGTCTTCAGACTGAATTTACAGCCGAAGATGTGCATCCCGAGGATACTGCAACACAAAAAAAGCCACACAGGCAATGAAAACACATCGGCTAAAGAATATAATCGCAATCTTCTATATTTACAGTATGCAGAGCATGTCATTTTCTCTTTTTTTTATACAAATTGTTGTTTTTGTCTTTGTTAACATTGATTAGAAGGTTGAATCCAAAAACATGGATAGCATTAATTCCTAAAAAGCAATTTTTTTTTTCAAGCAAACTCACTGAGTGGTTAAAAAGAGTCACGTGGATCGCTTAATGTGCAAAACTTTTTAAACACTTCTTTTTATTGTATCACAAATATTTGAAAATGCAAGCATTCACATGGTAATCATGACCAGACAGCACCACCATCACAGAAATATTTTTAATTAATATACAATACGTTACACTTTGTGGACTCCTAAATATAGATATATGGGTTAGCTTTATTTTATTTTTTCACCGATCATTTAAAGCAAATTGGAGGATAACAAAGTTCATCTGTTCTGATTTAAAAGAAAACTGACTTGAGTTGAACGATGATTATTACCTTTTACCCCGCAGTACTTAAACATTATCTTATGAATTCCAACAAATTCATATATATATATATGAATGGAGTTTTACAACATCCCTCTAAATCAGTAAGGCTCTGTGTATGGAGTTCTACAAAGACCTTCAATTGTATTTATTTGGTATTTTGAACCTTAGGTTAATTGCTGCTGAACAGTTTTGGGATTCCATAAACTTCAATGGAAATTTCAAGATCAAAAGAACTCATAAAAAGACATAAAATGTACTTTAAATCCCTAACAGAGCAGACAAGAACCAGGAAAGATATACGGATATAAAGATGTAGATTCTATTACCTTGAAATATTTATAACCAAGAACATACATTTCTTGACTAAAACACATGTTTAAGGAAAAGGAAAAAACAAAAAAAAATTTATACTGTATATAATTCTGCTTTTCTTATTAATTATGTCAGCTTTGGTCCTCCATATTCTGATGCCTGTGATGTAATTATTAATCAAGTCAATACAACTACAACAAGAAATATGAGCAAAAAACAGTTACAATATAACTGACAGTGCATGCATAGGTGGGCATATTAGCGCTTTGTAACACAACGACAAGTATTGCACATGTAATTCAAAGTCTTCTGAAACAGAAGATATTTTTATGAGGATGTGTTTCAAGTTTGTGACGCTAAAACCTCAAAAAAAAAAAAAAAGAATCAGCTCTGTGTTGCAGAGCATCGCCTTACCTAAAGATGAAGATAAAGAGCATGAGCAGCATGCAGAAGGTGGCCACGTTGTCCATGGTCTTCATGAGGACAACCAGCTGTCTCCTGAGTGCCGGCATAAACCTGACCAGCTTCAGCACGCGCAGCAGCCGGAACGTCCTGAGCACCGACAGGCCGCCGTCCGACTGGCCGACAATCTCACAAACGCTGCGGCGTCAGAGAAACAAAACGCAGGCTCACGTTTCAATTTAAATCAGAGAGTTTGTTTTAAATCCTCTTAACAGTCACCCTCAAAATGCTTACATGTAGGACAATGTGTCCATGAGGACACTGGTGGCACCATGGCATCTAAGGGGTTAATTAGAAAAAAACTCATATCTTCTCCAAAGTGCATTTGATTTATTTTCCTCCAGTATTCGTTATGTTTTTATATGTTTCAAACACTGGATGTGTTACGTAACTTGGACTTATGGTGTTTTTGCATCTTTGGATATTCTTTGCGTTGACTGAGAGTTTTTCTCTCGGACTGAACCAACCAGCCATCAAAGGGTCCAGTAAGCACATCAAAATACTCTTTTCCCCTGAACCGTTGAGTACTGAACGGAGGCACTTCCATAGAGTGGCTTTTTCCTCAATGGCCGAGGACATTCAGGAAGATGAAGACAGGGAAGAAAAAAAAAAAAACGGGCCGAGAAGCATGGGATTAGAAGACAGACGCAGAAACGTTCAATCAACCTGCATCTTTCTGTGATGGGTTGCACATTTGATCTTTTTTCAGTTTTACATGCTTTGATGTGTATTTCATCTGAGGTGTCTAATGGGGATCACAGACAAAGACTTCTAACCATATGAACTAGGGGGGGGGGGGGGGGGGGGGGGGGAAACAAAAACGCACAAGCAGATCAAAGCCGCAGCCATTCACAGAAAGCTCCAGGCACACACAACAAAAGACAAAACATGTTCCTGTTGCTGCCTGACACGCTGGCATCGCGATCCGTACAGGTGGTGCATTTGTACCGGGCAGCGCGTGTTTGACACTTTGACAAAACTGGGGTGATTTAATAGAAACCACCTCTACTGAGTAACCAGAACACAGAGGCAGAAAGACAGAAACAAAGACAGACAGAGAGGAAGACAGAAAGAAAAAAAAGACAAAGACAGAAAGAAAAAAAGACAAGGACAGAGAGAAAGAGAAAAAAGAAAGAAAGAGGGAAGAAAGAAAAATTAACGAAGACAGAAAGATGAAACAAAAGACAAAGACAGAAGGAAAGGACAGACTGACATAATGACAGAAAGAAAGACTGAAAGATAAAGAAAAAAGAAGGAATGAAAAAATGAAAGACAGAAGAGAGAAAAGAAAAAATGAAGACAGAAAAAGAGTCAAAGACAGAAAGTTGGAAACACAGAATGACAGTAAGACACATGATTTAACTGCACTTGTTCCTGCTTGTAACGCATTAAATTTGAATTAAACTCACACATTGTGAGCATAATGCACCAAGTTATGACACGTCTGCCCTTTAAGAACCTCGGCCTGTCGTAAGTGTGAGGTCTAAGGTTATTCTGCTTGTACCTTATGATGACGATGATGCCATCAAACACGTTGTAGGGGTTCCTCAAGTAGTTGAAGGAGCCGAAAGCAGTGAGCTTCAGGATCATCTCCATGGAGAACATGCTGGTGAAAACGATGTTGCAGATCTCCAGCACGTTGGTGAGCTGCTCCGGCTGACCGCCAGAGGACGCAAGATCAGAAATTCGAAAAGAAAAAAAATGAATAAATAAAAACAGAGAGAGGAGGATTAAAACTAAAGAAAGACAAGAGAATTAGAGAAAGTAGCAGGGAAGTGTCTTGAAGCAAGTTGCAACAAATGAAACTGTAATCAAATATGTTAAATGAAGCTCTTGCAGCTGTAGGAATGTTAGACTAAATATGTGAGACTATTTTTCATAATTCATTCTTTTATATCATCAGCAGTTTGGTTACAGCTGGCATAAACTTTTAAGCTCTTTATTGTGTCAAACTCACCATATTTTGCCCTTACTGTACAGTATTTTATTCTTTATTCTGTTTTTATAGCAGCTCCAGGTGCCACTACTGTGGGCTGACAAAAAAAAAAAAGAAGAAAAACAAAAGAGCAGCAGGACCCAGGACCCTCTTGCTGCAAGGCGACAGTGCTACCAACTGCGCCACCGTTTATGTTTATTTGATGTATTTATATAGTGCCGATTCACAACTTATGTCATCTCGGGGCAACAAAAAAAGAAAAAAAGAAAAGGACATTCAGTCCGTTTATACAGCCAGGTCACGTTCAGTTTCTCACTTAAATTGGCAAAAACAATAAAAAGTTTTCCATCCAAGGAAACAGAGCAGATTGCTTAAAGTCACTCACACTCAGCAACCACTCCTCCTGGATGAGCGCGTAGCGACAGTGGACAGTCGATTATTTTGAGTCGCCAACACTGCAGCAAAACCTCAAACTGAGGACGTGTAATTGAATTTAATTCAGTTTGGTTTGGAGACCGCTCCGACAGCAGGAAGTGGACTGCAGTGCAAAGCATTCTGGGTGTGTTTAGCGCTAGCAAGAGAAATGGCTCCTGGTCTTATACGAAAGACAAAAGGGAAATTCTAGAACCCTTGAAATCTGGTACTTGGTACAGCGCCGCCACAGGCGAGGGGGGGTACAGGTTTTTCAAAAGATTTGGTTTGTTTGACAAAACAATTTAACAAATGTTGTGATTTTCGATCCCAATCGAACCAAGTCTACCGGACCATCAGGTGTGAAAACAAAGCTTGGATTCCACAAATGGTATTTAGTGAGTTTGTTATATTTCTTGATGCAATTCCCAAAATATGTTTAAGGTTGGCTGAACAGATTTAACTGTAGTCATGTTTATGTTTATTTAAGCTTTATTAATCCTGTTACTACAATGCATGTTACTACAACATGTAGTCACAGTCACAGTTCCCCCAGAAAACTTGCTATGCCTGGTGGTTGGGCGCTAGGGCAGTCGTTCATCCAGCGGCCCGTTGTGTTTTTGAGTTAAACATTTTTTGCATTTTGTTTAAATTTGATAGTATGACTTGATAATTATGTGTTATCGAAAGATTGGAAGATTAATACCTCAACACCAACTATAAAGTCTTAAAAATCACTGTCTTTGCTTCTGTTACTTCTACCTCTACCGTCTTCACGCCGTCTGCTTTCACTCTGTCTCTCTTCTTACTCGACTTCAGCTCACTGTGGAACGTCTGTTGTTGCAGATATCAGATCTACAGTAGATTAATGTAATTCTTGCAGATTTGGCAGCGTTTTCCTTCAGGTTTTTCACTCTTTTTTTTTGTAATACCTTCCTGCACTACCTTTTCTGCTTTGGCATTCCATTCGTCATCAACCATCTTAGTGTCTTTGCATAGCAGTTGAGATGAAATCTGCTTGGATTCAACAGTTGGCAGCAGAAGAAGAACGTAAGGAAAAAGATAATTCCTAAAGCAACTCTAACTGCAAAGCCTGGGCTCATAAGTGTAATTCCTCAGCTTTTTTTTTTTTTTTTCACAAGTTTTAGCAAGATTTAGCAGTGATTGTTTCTCAGTGGTTATACCGAACTGTGCACATGCTTAAAAACAAAAAAAAACGGAAAAGCTGCCAGACTATTCCTTCGCCAATCGAGCTCCGCAAAAACTGACGGGGGGGAAAAAAAAAAAGGGGAAATACAAAACCCTCCGAAAGTGATAAACAGCGTACAATCATTCCCTTACACCCGATAACAACCTATTATCTCAAGTTATTGCACCTTGAATGTATTCGAACTGAGGGACAAACCAGCATACTTGGAGAAACCCAAGAACATACAAAAAAACAAGCTCTGAATCAGAAGCTTTTAAAACCTGGATTTAAACTCAGCAACTTGTTGCTGTTGGGCAACCGCTCTAAGCACTTCCACCTCGGTGTCTCATAAATAATAAAGTGCAACCAGAAATACCTCGTCTAATGGTATACGTGCTGTAAATTATGCAACCTTTCTTCCCCAAGCGGCTGTGGCCTTAGCCACAGGACTTTGAAGAACCACGTGTGTTTTTCCCCCCCAGAACAGAACAGGTGAGAACGAGATCACAGTCACAACAGACAGCGTCTGTGATTCCGGTGTTTAACCATGTCGCGAAGGAACACTCCAGTTTCCTTCCCAGGCAGCTAGACAGGCAAACCCAGCTTTGTATTTCCTCCCCATTAACACAGCAAAGTCTCTCTGTCACTTCCCTTCTGTCTCGCTATTTTTAGCAGCAGCTAGGATGAGAGACGACCTACCACTGCGGCGGTGGCAGGCATGAGTGGGCGATGGTATAGCGAGACAGAGAGAGAGAGAGCGAAATATTGATAGAAATACAAAGAGTTCAAAAAAGTTGAGCGACAGCAAAACATAGAAACCAGAGGGGGAAGAAAAAGCTAGAAAACATGCCACTGCATTGCTTTTATTACTGTGGGGCTTGGCGAACATAAACATTTCTATTATTTCTTTTTATTAAGCTTGGTAAAATCATGTCCTTTAGGTTTTGGAAATAATCAGTAAGTCACATTCTACATTTCGCCTGGATCCCTACAAATTTACTTCCTTCTCAAAACTTCTCAAAACATTACCCCAGGCTGACAAAGTGACAACACGCCAGTTTATTCCCATATTCACTTCTTAACCCTGTGTTACAGTAGGAGTTGGAAGGTTTTCTTCTCTGTACTCCAAGTTGGAGAAATTTTAATTGGCATTGGAAAATGTTTTCTAAATCCACACTTAAAACATTTGTTTTCTATTCTAAATAGCAAAAGTGTGCAGGTAAAAACAAAAACAAAAACTTTGCAACAGGAAATAGTTTATTTGAACATTTCCAGCAGGAAGTGCTCTTGTAATAACACAGCTGGCTTGGAAGTGAGTCAGAAGTGAGATAGTTTGTTTCAACTTAACTTCAATATAAGGTTCAATGTGAAGTTTGTTACTATATTTTTAGTAATAAATTATAGTAGTGAGAAAAAATTATTAATATGACCTGATTTCATCATCACAATATTCAGTCATATCACTTTGATTTATCCTGATAATACAGTATAACACAGCTAATATAACTTTAGCTTTGTTTTTACTTTTTGATGAATATGGAAAAAAAGCTTAAAACATTTCAGATACAATTACACACACACCCATACATATATACTGTATATACAGTATATATATATATATATATATATATACATATATATATATATATATATATATACTGTATATATATATATATTTTTTTTTTAAATAAATTTATTTTGGAATAAACCAAATGTGGAACAAGTGAATGTCTCGATTTCAATGTATTTTGTTGTTTTATATCCCTTCAGATTATAAGTTGTTTTTAAAATGAATTTGAATAAAATTGTAATTAGTTTCTGATCATAATTTTAAGGCTCAAAAAGTAGGACCAAGATTTTTTCTCTCTAAATTAAACCAAACTTTCACATTCTGCTATTGCAATGTATGCAAATAAAACTTCTGAAATTCTGTTGTTGCTTTTACTCTGCCAACGGAAGATAATTTTAGGCTTTGGGAACCTTGCAACATTCCCTGAGGATAGCTCAATTTGGAAGTCAATCCAAAAAAAGAAATGCTAAAAATGTAAATAGTTCATCACAATTCCTTGCACTAAGTTCATTTATCAGCTTTGGAGGGGACCTGTATTCAATGAGACGAGTGCGAGAGACGAGATCATTTTGCAAATGATCAAGAAAAAATGTGCAGCATCACAGAAAATGATGTAGTAGCTATTCCGGGCCGATGGGCGGCACTGTAACACTGCGAGGCAACGACACAAATAACACAGAATGGCGCCATATTTGTTATATGTCAGAGTGAGCCACATGCAGAAGAGACGGAGCTTCGACTCCATCATTTAAAAAATGATGCCGTCTTGCCACATGATAACATTAAACCGCCATTTTGTATCCACTCTGGAACTTGGTTTCAAAAATGATTTTTTTCTGGTCTCCCGAGATGCTGAATCTGTAAGGATGCACAGTCTAAGTAACAAAAAACCTTTACAGACACACCTGGACATGACCTTAAGATGTCAAATCCTTGGAGTATTAACAACTATAATAAAGTTCCAAGGAAAAACAGATGGTCAAATATGCTAACTAAGGTGTGTTATCAATTAATGCTTGTATTACCTGCTCATGGTGCTCAATCCCCATGCTGATGGTGTTGATAAGGATGGCCATCATGATGCCTCGGTTAAAGTATTTGCTCTCTACGATGCTCCACAGCTTCTTCCTCGTGTCCTGCCAAAGTTCTTTGCATTGTTTCTTTGGACTGCATCCTATACGGTTCTCGGCACTTTTCGGGGTTTTTTTGTCCTCGTCTTTGGTTCCTTGTTTTTGTTTATCCTCATTGTCGTTTTTGTCCACGGCTTCCTCCTCTGTTTCATCGCCAGCGACACAGACAGCTCCCACTCCGTCTTTAAGTTCCAGTGCTGCAGCACACTGAGGACAACCGTCTACCTTCGAGGCAGCGGTCAGGGCTACAGGCTCGGCTGACGAGGCGTGGACTTGTTTATGACGATGAGGGCACGGATGACCTGGGAACAGAAAACATTTGGAGGTCAGTATATATCGTGTGCATTATAACTACTGCTGTCTTTATCATGTTCACAGCCACCTACCAGGCCTGGACACAAGTCTCCTCTCAAGTTCTCGCCTTCCATTGGCCTTCTTCTCCCTCTCATCCCCTACTCGTCTTCCTCGCCCAACGCCCCGAAACCCACGGGGTTTACCTCGCAAACTATTAAAAAAGGCAACAGTTTGCCTCCTGGCCTTGCGAAGGCAGTGGCAGACCAGCTGGAAGAGCTCTTCGTAGCAATCTCCCGGCTCGCTGGCCAACGTCGAAGAGGACGAGCACCGAGCTCGCTGCTCCTGCATGAGCTGGTGCTCCCGCTGCTTGGTCTCTGAAAACTGGGTTGCGATGACCACAAGGCACAGGTTGATCATGAAGAAGGAACCGACCTGAGAGGGTGATAGGTGTGCAGAACGTTTGGTTGAACAAATAAGTTTCCAAAGAGAGGCCTAAGACCAAACGAGGAGAAGCAGCATTCAGCTTCTATGCACCACAAATCTGGAGCAAACTTCTAGAAAACTACAAAACTGCGGTAACACTGAGTTCCTTTAAATCTAGACTAAAAACCCACCTGTTTAGGTGCTTTGAAGCACAATCAATTAAGAAATTAACGATGGCACTTGTCTAAATGTAATGTGTCGATTGTTGTTTCTATGTTGCATTACTTTGGTTTTTGTGTTTTTATGAAGTAAAGCACTTTGAAATGCCCTGTTGCTGGAATGTGCTATACAAATAAAATTTGACTGATTGACTGAGTGAAGCAAGTGACAGCTAGGAAAGGCACCAAGATCAGAAATCAAATCTGATTGGCTGGTTCGAGGACCAATAGCCTCAGTTTCTTTATCATCTGGATCAAGCTTAAGAAAAAGCGCAAAAATGATTCTTGGGCTTTACAACCTCATCAAAACTAACTTTCACACATTAAGGCTCCAATTTGTAAATATATATATTAAAAAAAGACTATTGGAATTTATTTAATTTACTTATTCGTCCGGGAAAAAAAAAAGACTATCATTTTTAGAGTTGTATACACCGAACTTAAACATATAGTTTTTTACCGTAGAAAGAGAGTGGGAGGATAAAAAAATAACATCAATGTCATCCCAACCTGCAGGGGTCATTTTGAAAACCAATGCGAGAAGAAATGCATCAAGCCAGGGACACAATATACATCTCTGAAGGTAGTGATCAATAACCCTGATCAGCCGATTCTGTTTTCTCCCGTTGCTGCGTCAATACTTGCAGGTGAGAGCAGACGTATGAGCGTGTCTATATAGGGTGCTGTGAAAAGTGCTCCATGGGTAAAGCTCCACTTCATCGATTCAAAGTATTGAGTTTTCATCAGAATCGCTGTTTTTTCAGATGATTTTACAAGACTTGTGGTCAGAAAGAACGATAATGGATCCCAGAACCCATTCAGCACATTCACTTCCCCCTTGAAATATTTATACTCACACTCTCTTGGTACACTGACAGGACATAGATTTGTCTTACTATAGTCAGCTCTTACAAAATAAACAAATCAAAGCTAGCACAGCATAGCTGCTACACAAAGCTGCTACCGTGAATGTCACAAGTCAGCAGCTAGCCGACTTCCGCTACGGCGGAGAGGCAAATAACGGTATGTAGATATTAGAAAGTTGTTCCAGTTGAATATAAGGGGACAAGCAAAGAGGAGAAACGCTCAGCAGAACCCTGAAGAGGACATTTTCTCCTCGTGTGAAAAAAAAGACTGTACTAACAGGCTAGCCCACCATGATAGCTTAGAGGCTACTAAAGCTAGCATAATCACCATGATAAAGGGGGTGCGTTGAAATGTCAAAAGAGAAGTTAGCAAAGCTTTTATACTGATTAAGAAAGAACTTTACACTCCAGAGAAGAGTTAAGTCGACAGCTAAACTTTCAAATTCACTATAATGAACTTCAGGTGTTGACTCCAGAAGACAAAGTTCTGAAAAAGAGTCAAAAAAGTTCAACATAGTATTAGTTGAGGAATGTGCAGACATATAAAACCAGGTGTTTGAAACTTTTCTTGCTTCGTGCATTTTTATTTCTGACAAATTCGTCAATTTTTCAGCTGATTAGAACATTACATTAGTGTAAAAGATTTATCATAGCTACAATTGTTTTTACAACAAAACATTTAAATGTGGTTGTAGAGACTTCTGAGAGACACTTTATGCATGATGTGCAAACTGATGCAAACAATAAAATCCTAAATTTGCAGTTAAACCGAGCCGACAAGCATGATTAGTCTTCTAAACTATGTTGGTTTAATGGCATGTGCTTAGAGATTTCTGTCACTGATTAACACTGTCAAATTGTTGAGATGCGTTCAACTGTTTGAGTCACAGTCGCATGTCAGAGCAGAAGGCTTTATCAGACAGACTTTGAAACCAAATAATGTTGAGGATGTTGTTTGAGGATGCTAAATCTCAATTAAACAGTCAAGCTGTTTTCCAAATAATGCTCCGACTCTGCTGGGTTTCTTGTTCAAACTCTCGACGATGATAATCACTCTGAGGAATTTGTCAGCTTTATCCGACTCGTTTCATCTGTCTCTCCATCTGATGCTATCTCATGTCATCTAGTTCCCCTCAAGCCGTATCTCCTGTCATCTTCTCTGTATCCCACGCCATCTCTCAGTTTGATTTACCTCATTTTAGCTGCATCAGAGCGAAACCGCCAAACCGTTTAAACCCGTCTCCCTCTCTCTCTCTCTTCATACTTCCTTTTCCCTCCATACGTTCAGTCCGCTGTTGCTCGCTGGCTTAGTACTCTGTGTTGGAAAGTCTGTTGGACATTAATAAAAGCCTCTCCGTCTGTCCGCCGGTTTGACGATGGCAAGCGGGAGAAATGTCAAATTGGAATATAGAAAGTGAAAGAGAAATAAATATATTTTTGGTTTTAATGTACAAATTACAATAACAAAACAACTTGACTACTTGTGGAAAACCAGGGGTGGTAAAGATGTTGGAAATGCCCCATAGTAAAAACAAAAAAGTATTTTATTGCTGAAGCACTATTGTATGCTTGGATTTTTTGTGTGTGTGTCTTTTAATTCAGAATGTCCATGTTGACAAATTCTGCACAATATTGTCAATCCTTTGGCCACTAAAATAGTGGGCTTTTATAACATCTGACAAACGTCACAATGACAGGTGAAAATCGCAAGTCTGCGCAAAAATTTGTGAATGACGACTGAATTTGCGTCAACAGTTGCGAACGCAACGTCACAACTTCGTGGAGGGACTGCCTAATGTGGCTTTTTCATTAACGTTTAAGTGTGGTGAATTTACGTTTTTGAGTTAAACGATGCAGATTGGAAACAAAGTTCACTCCAGATTTTTAATGGTGGTGCTCAATGTTTAGATTGGTTGCTGGTCTCAGTTAGTCTGCAGCCACAAAAGCAGTTCCTTCCTCTGGTCCACCTCAGGTTTGGTGCTACGTAAGAACCACTTTATTGATTCCGGAGTCAGAAGAAGTAGTGAAACCAATGGGAATTGGTGCAAAGTAAGCACTGGCACCAGTTTAACAGTGGAGCTGGTTTGCTGGAAGAGGGGCCTGTGAGAGGTAGCGAGGTAAAAGTGGGTCCTGCTCCAGCCCAGTGGGCCTTGGCTGATCAGATGTGATGAATGTTGCAATATTGCTCAGTCTGGGATTCAAATTATGCCAGGCTTTTGATGTTTTATGCTGTATGGCACAAACTGTATATGTACCTGCCTTAATGTAGCATTACACTGGCTTAATTTGAAGGGTTTGGCATGTATCTTATTGTATGACACGCTTGTTACCCCGATCCTGTGATCAGGGTGTCTGCCCTGCGCATGTGAGCCATAAGAGGACACGCTGAGAGACTCACTCTAATTAAGGACATTCCACTTGACATCAAAGACGGCGCTCGCATCGCCTCGCTCGCTCGCCCTCCAATCCTCTCCTGGATTTCATGCCGACACTCCGGTCCGTCACCATCACCTCCCAGTTTTTCCTCTTCACATCTGTCAGTCATTCCCGTTTTATCCCCGTTCATCACAGGCTCTCTTAAGCCCACTCGGTATCTTACGGTTCTCCCTCGCGTATTCTATGCTGCATATCTGGCCATTCTTCCCCCTATCTAAATTTTTTCACACACATTTCATCATCTTTCTTTTAATTTCCACAAATCCTCACTCCTGCCTTTGGTTATTACTCTTCTCTCCTTCCTCCTCTCTTCATCCTTTGGTAAACGACGCATTCACATCAAAAGGCGGCCATTATTTCACAAATCAGCAGTAGGAAGCCAATGTCGGCGGTTTGATGTGTTGGATAGTGTCCAACAGCAAATCAGAGCCAGACCGTGAGAATTTGTCTTCGTGCGTCGGGGTGTGTGTGTGTGTGTGTGTGTGTGTGTGAGAAAATAACTTTGAATGTTTTATTGTTTGTGACAATATGTGTCTGAGAATAGATTGTAGACATACTGTAGCAGCATTTCCAATGACCATATACAGTAGTTGCGCAATTTGGAATTGTGAAAATAAATTTGCTTAATGGAAATATGCCAATTCTTTTTGATGAAATGTCTTGGCACTAGAATGAGGTGGTTTTTTTCTTTAACCGTATCAAAACTGGTTTATTTCGCAAAACTGCAATGGAAATGCTTTTGTCAAATCACATGAGTCACACTGTCAACAACCGGAGCTAACCGATGAAGAAGTCGACAGGAAATAGTTGGATGTTTTTGACTTGTCGCGTGAACAAATGTACGCATGCGCGATTTTAATTGAGCTTCTTAATTTAAACGAAACACTATTATTTTGTTTTTTCGACATTAGCAAAATATCAGCAAAGTTTTTGCACACATTTGTAATGGAATCGCATCCAGTTACATGAGTGACGACTGCTTACACAGTCGACTGAGAACGCAGAGGTGAAAAGAAGGCAGCAGAAGAGAGATATAAGGCAGTCAGAAGACAAAAAATAGTGTAAGGGGAATGGCGTATGGAAAAGATGGACTTGGGGAGAGAGAAAGAGAAAGCAGAGACGGAGGGGAATGTGTTGCGGGTGTGAAAGTGCAGGGAGCAGAGATTGACACATTCAAGGAGATAGAGTGATACTAGGAGAAGTGACACATTAACGAATGAAGAGAGTATCGGCGGGGAAAGGGAAGAGCGCGAAAAAGCTTGTGTCTGCCTCAGAAGGCGAGGCAATTAAAAGTCTAATAAAAAAGACAAGACAGCCCCTGGGTAGCAGAGTAGCTGGAGCTAGCAGTCACGCTGCATTATGATAACACTTCCACACACACTTCTAAGTACACGCCGACAAGCTAAAATAGAAATATACCGAGGAAGCCACGCATCGACGCTCACACACAAAAGCGTACTGTGGCACACATAGAGAAGCTAAAGGACTGGAATTAAAAAGTGTTTTATGGGAACAAAAGGGAGGATTCTTTAGGGATTTGTGTAGCAGCTCTCAGCAGGGGTGTGTGTGTGTGTGTATGTAGGGATTTGTGAGAGTGCACGTCTAGCTATGCGTACAGGTAAGACACAGAGGACAGAAACAATACAGGTCTACTGACAAATTGAACTCAACCAACCTTACATGATTATAAACTCACAATTCATAATTTATGTCATATTTGTCCAGATTAGTAATGTAACCAAATCTCTCATGAAAACTCTACTAAACTGTACATGTGATTTTTTTTAACCTATTCAGATTCACCACATTTACATTAAGCATTTAGTCAGTCCGTGTAATGTGTTCAACATTTTTGATTTAAACAAAAGTACAGTCAAGACTTACTATTATTAAGAGGATGAAGTAGATAAAGTTGTAGAAAGAGTGAGCATCCATTACATAGTACATGATCTCCACCCAGCCCTCCAGAGTGATCACCTAAAGTAAAGAAGACACAATAAATTCAGGGCCACAGAGTTTTCATTCAGTAAAAGGTTCCATCAAGGATTTGAGCTTTTTGGCGATATGCTTGTTTATTTTTCCAGGCAAGCTAAAGCTAACAGTCAGTCAGTTTTGCTAACATAAGTTTGAAATCAGGTAAAACATCAGGTAACATCTCTGAGTAACAAAACCTGTTCCAAATTATGTATATTAAACTATGAATCAAATCTATCTATCTGGACAGCCATTGAAGCAAATCCAGTTGAAACATCATATTACAGCCAAAATGGCATATATGTCCCATTAACCAACGATTGATTAGAAGCATAGGCATAAACCCAACCGTGGTCGAGTTTATGTCTAGTTACACCGAATTTTGCTAATTTGAGTACTATATGCCTAAATCTATCTCCGCTGTATGTACAATATTTAAATTATTATTAAACTTATCAGAAAAAGAGGCAAAAAGGAAGCAGCATATTGAACACTGCAAATAACACTCAATAGTGAATGCCAATTCAAAACATTTCAGGCTGCACAACTTAATTGGAATAAACTATGTTTTCTAACAGTTTGGTCTGCATTCATAACATGAAGTTGCTTTTCTGTGGACGCTTAAGGTAAATGCTGCTGGCACAGATTTTATCCTGACCCACTCTTGTTTTCTGTTGCTGGTGATTCACAGGCAGTTTTGTGCAAAGCTCTTAATCCATGAAGCCACTTGAAGTGCTTGAATTGGCTCGTCAAATCCTTGAGCCCACTTCAATATTCAAACCAGAACAATGCCTTGTCATGAACTTTGGGAAGGGCAGGACGTAATCCATTAGGCTAAACACGATTTCAAACCAAAGCCATAGAAAACAAAACAAAACAATTAAAACTGATGGAACTTTTCACTCACCTGAAAGATGACAATCCAGGCATAGGCAATGTTATCAAAATTGATGGCACCTTTGTGTGGGTTGCTGCTTCCAGTATGACATCTGGTGTAGTACTGGTTCCAGTTGACGCACAGGCCAGCTACACTGACGCTGTTATTGGTCAAAGGTTCAGGACTCAGTCCAATGGACTGACGGTAGACAACGTCCTCTTTGTCCAAACAACAGGCCCGGCCTCCTTCACGGCGGGCTGGCACATCTGAGCAGGACATGATGCCGTTGTCGACGGGTAACGAGCAGATGAAGGGCCGCTCGTCATCTTCATCGGCCATGTAGTAAGGTCGGGGGAGACCGATACCCGTAGTCCTGGAAGTGTTGAAAGGACGTTATGTTATAAACGTGAACAAATATTGTTGGCGGACCAATTAAAAAGCCAAAATCATGCATTGGGTTAAATCAGGTCAACCAAAAACAAATGTATGCGCAGTTTGTAAATAGAAGGTCTTCACACCCGATAGTCTAGTAGACAAAAAATTGCAACATTTGTTCCATTATTACTTGGTGTGGAAACCAAACCCACTGAAAACCCTGTTTACCAAACTATTTAGATCTTCCAGATAGCAGTTGTGCGGTTGAATATTATTTTAACATTCAAATCATAGATTAACAAGCTGACAATTCATGATCTTAATGTGACCCTAAGCAATAAAGATGTTTAAATACATTAGAGCAGCTTTCTAGTCAAGCTGGAGCAGTATCGCGAGGCGAAGCTTCCGAAAGCTCCAGAAATAATATATGTTGCTGTCAGGAATAGGGGATTGGAGAGACTGCCGTATCTGGAACGTCCTGGCAGAGCGAGTTAAGTGCCCCTCTGTCACGATGCTAATGTAGCTCATGCAATACTGACTGAGTAGATTGCACTATTTTGCTGCAAATATCCACCATTGTACTGATTTTAATGAAGTATCAGACTAGGACTCGGTCTCCGTCCAAAGAAAAAAAAAACCAAAACATAATTGAGTCATCATTAAAAATAAACAAGTGTGGGATTCAAAGAGCAATAACAAATCATGCTAATACAATTCTCTGTGTCATTTTTCTAGATTTAGACAGTGACTTATTAAAAAAAAAAGTGTAATTTAAACTGCAAGTTGTGTTGCTCCAGGCACAACTAAATAAAAACCTTCATGTGGAGACGGGGGTTCATGTTTTGTACGCTGAGTGTCGTATAATTATTTTGGCTATTACTGTTTTTTAAAAGGTTTGAAATCACCTTCTGTTTAAGGTTCTGTTGGGTCCAATTTTGACGTTCAGATTAGATAGTCCACAGATTCGTAGAAACAGAGAGATAAGGGTGGGGACAAAACTAGGGAAAAAATGCTTTTATATACCATGAAGGGGACACTCAGCCTTGGGTATTGTTTATGTTTTCTAAGCGAGCAAAACTGCATGTCCTTCATGGTCATCTCACGCAGCTCTGCCGTTTGAGACTGGAACATAGAGCAGTATTTTCTCTGAGATGGAGATGAGTGGATGAAAGGATGGGGAGACACAGAGGGACTTCATTATACGTGTAATGGTAAAATTGAACAAAATGAGATCAGACGGGGACAGGCAAAAAGACGGCACTATACAGAAACACGCACACTTCAAACTCAGCGCCATCAGCACCGTCTGTCCCCACAGTTGACCATTTTATGTAGTTTCTCGGTGTGCCAACCCTTGCATGTTGTACTTTGCACTTTTGCTTGCAGTCAAATTGACTGATTTCACACTGGTGACAGATCAGCCTCACACAGAGCTGTCTGACCAACTGCTCAACCCAAGGAATCACTAATTTCACCAATTTTTTCTGGTTTCTTTCCCTCTAATCTGCAAATCACAGTAAGAGCTTAAATATGCCTGTTAAGTTTTATAGTTGAGTCTATTTCCTGAGAATGAAACAAAGTGATTCATATCTTCTTTTTTTCCACTGAAACTAAGAGGCTGCCTCCTCAAAACCAGCCAAAAGCCATAATCCCATCTGCAACGGCTTTTACACTTGACACAATGCATCCAGGGAAGTGCTGTTGTCCTGGCAACTACAAAACTCAAACTCTTCCATCGAAAGAAGCATGATTCTTCAGTACAGAGAACACACGTCTACCGCCACAGAGTCCGAGTGCAGTGTGCTTTACACCGCTGCATTCACTGCTTTACATTACACTCGCTTAAATATGGCTTGGTTGAAAACCCATTCCATGAAAGTCTGTTCTATATTTACAGTTTTTGAGTCGATTCCGAAGGACTCATGAAGTTTGGAGGTCTGAAGCGACTGATTTGGCCTCAGCATTTGCTGAACCGGCCGTTTGTTTTTATGTGGCTTACCTATTTATGTCCAAGTTGCCGTCATTCCCAGTTGTTTCCACTTTTTGTATAATTTCTGTCTGGTTTGAGATCCTGGCATTGTACTGAATCTGCTTTACTAAACGGTAAAATGGTAAATGGCTTTGTACTTGTATGACACCCTATCAAGTCCAGAGGACTCCAAAGTGTTTCACAGTTTTTAAGACTTAAAAATATGTTGACACTTTTGGTTTCACCTACCTAGTTTATTCCAATTTATCTTTTTACCATCATAGTCAACTGCTAGAAGTCAGAGTTAGTCAAAAATGCATTTAAAGCTTTAATGTATTATTTTTTTAGGCAAAGAAACAGGATGTCAGAAAGAAAATGATAGAATTATGAGCCAACTGAACTGCATTTACAGATTTAAAGTCAAGAATACTAAAAACAATGAAAAAAGATACATTTTTATATTATTTGTCTTCACATTAGGATAAAACAGAGGTAGGACATAAAGAACAGCAGAACAATCTGTGATCTGAGTTTCTGTCTCAGGGGCAGAGCAGAAAAAAAATACTGATAAATGCAGACAGTTGGCAATTATATCTGACCTAGCGTGTGAGCTGGTTCAACAGAAGAACTGTGGCGCTACGTCGCTTTTCACTCAGTCAGTCTCTCTTAAGCATTCAGCGTCTCCTTTATAAACCCTGATGGACTATCTTACAAAAGAAAACACTTTTCAAATGCAACCGAGCAACAAAACAGCATTTTCTCAAAGGATGATTTGACGAAAAGGTTTGGCTTGATTTTTGGTGTTGGGCTCTTCTGTTTTCTGCCAAAACAAAGTGATTTTACAAGTTTGTACTAAAGTCTTTTGATTTGTAATGGCGATCCTGTACAGTAAATCAAAACGGAGATACTAGGGGTGTGGAGTGATTCAATCCAATTCAATTCTAAAATACTTTACTGATCCCAAGGAACATTAATGTTGCAACTTATATTAGATTCTTCAAAGAGTTCTTGTGGCCGAAGAAAGGAAGGTTTGAATAAAACACGCACACAAAAAAAGGAAAAAGTGAAAACTCAATGTGTCAAGCTGCTCCCCTATTTTCAAAAGTAGAGGTCTAAACCTATGTTTCTGATTTCTCTCTTTTTTTGACCCACAGAAATATAATTACTGTCCGCAGTCCACCAAATTTAGGAAGTGCTAACACATTTTTTTATTACCAATAAAAAAATAAGTATTAGAATTAATTGCTAGATTTTATTCCCACCCTCACCTCTACCTCCATTTGACTCGACTTACATAAAAGTTTCTTTTCTTTCCGTTTGCAAAAGCGGAGTGAAAATTTTAATCCTTTCATTCCTGCCTTCTCATAGAAACAATATTCTGGTAATTTGTTTTTTTGGTTATTTAAATCTAACTAGCTGTAGCCTGTTTAAATTACATTATTAATCAGTACATAACCTACACTGAAGACATAAATAAATAAAAACTCCACCTCTGTCACAAAAGAAGTCTCTTAGACATCCAGCAGGTTCATACCACCTACTTTTTGTTGGAGGGTTGTGGACTGTATTCTTTTTATTTGATGGCATTTTTATGGATCCTATGTATGATCCATGTGACATAGATGTTACATAACTTAAGTCTACTGCAAATCTTATCAAATATTCTCATAAAAATGAGGAAAAGCACTTATTTCTTCCTCCCATCCAGCGGCTGAACCCCCCTTATCCTTGCAGGATTGTTTGTCTCCAGCGGTCATTGTTAGAGAGGCGGGGAGCACAGCTGACCCTATATTGGATTTTCTAACCTTCTCATAGCTAAAAAAAAATTTATTTTTTCAAATCTTACTATTCTTAGGCAACTACTTAGCACTTTCATTTCACGGATCTCCACAGCGAAGCTCTCGTTTCTATGGCAATTTACATATGAGCTCACATTCATGCGTGCGTTAAGAAAGCATCGGCTTTCCAGCCGCGGGTCTGTCCAGAAATGATTTCCTGTGGGCCACCTGCGACTTCTGCCGCTTGTGTTTTTGCCTTCGTTGCCGACCACAGGCTCTGGCAGCGGCGAGAAGCCACCAGAAATAAATGAGGTAACCCACCCACCCACCTTCTCTACTTTACTTTTCCGCCACTGCTGTGTGTGACTAAGCCCACATGCAGTAGCAGCAGCCCGTCTCATTATTACACCGACTACTGGAGATGTGTCTCTGTGTATGAAGATGATTAACTTCACCGGATGACAGACCTTTTATCGTTTTGTACCTGAGGAAATGACTGACACCTGAGCAAAGAATTAAAGTTGCTTTTTTTTTTCTTGTCCTTCAGCAATTAGGGAAAGAAAAAAAAAAAACATGAAACGGCCAACAAGACAAAAATAATTTATTTTCTTTGGACGACATTACCACAATTAACTCGCCATCGGTTCAAGTGTAGGGGTAGGACATCCCATAATTGTGTTCCCTTTAAAAGTCTCCATTTTGTTTATGACATGGTTGCCATGGTGATGACCTACCCCAAAGCTTCTTATCAGATCATTATTTTCTCACTGGGCTTGGCAGTGCTAACACCTGTCAAACCCATTCCTCCATGCCGCTAAAGCAGGCTAATCAAGCGCTTGGCTGAGAGTTCGGTCTCCCCAGGCAGTCACAGCTTTACTCTTAACGGACCGGTTGGAAAAACAAACAACACCTGTTAAATATCCCGGCTTCGAACTTTGATTTGCTCCTGATGCTGCTGGGGAACATTAAAATGATTGTTTTAACTTCTGACTGGTGGATGGATAAACACTACAATTAGAGTTCATCCTTTATTTATTTATTTTTTATCACATTTAAAAGTCATAAGCACAAATAAGCACCTGCTTCTTATTTAAGTGAACGAATAATAAATAAAACCCGAGATACAGTTATGACTTGGGATCACCAACAAGACTTTATATAAACTAGCAAAGTAGATATCTATTTTTCTTTTAAAAACACTATTAGTAACTAAATATTGTGCAAAATTGGACTTTTTTTAGCTTTAACATCATGTTAACGTTATTCCCTCATCAAAAGCAGACCTGGAGTGTTGCTTTGATTGTTTCATGCATGTTTGAGAAATCCTTTAATCTCCCATGGCAACCATCCAGCTGTGCAAAACGCCTGCTTGGATCTAGCTCCATACTACTGTTTCCAAGCTCCCATTCTTCTGCATCATGTAGCAGCCCCCCGTCGCCCAAATTACCAATTCCGCTCCTTCAGACTAGCCAGCAGCAATTAGCAAACACCTGGTGGAGCTGAACATCTGCTGAGCTCATTATAAAAGCTACTTCTGATAAAAATGTTGGTAAAGGGTTCATAGAGGAGCCATGTTGTGATGAGAGACGGAGGCCCAATTTCACGGAGTTATACTACAAAGTCAAATTTCTTTTAAGTCATATTTGATATACAGCATTATTACAACAACTGAAGGTAACATAGTCACTTGATTGTGCTGTAAAATGGCACTTTAGTGAAATGCACTTCACTTTACAAACATGCACACAAGAAATACAGAAAAAAAGAAACTAAAATATCTGTAGTCTTTTTCTCTATACTTCCCCATGCTGTGAAAACAACTGTAAACTTTCACTCTCTTTTTCCCTGAGTTTTCTGAGGAACCTTAGTTTAGCTGACATTCATTCCATCTTCAAACAAACTGTGTGCTGTTTACTGAGCATAGTTTTCTCTAAAGAATTACAGTTTGATTCTGGGACTTTAAAAGGCCCATATTTAGTTTTGATACACGCGCTACACAGCAGCGCTTTGGCTCGAGGAAGTCCGTTAATCTACAGACATTATGTCAAAGAGAGATTAAAAAAAATAATTTATTTTTGATGTTTCTGACAGAAATTTAGATGGAATTTGTTTTTAATCAGTGCATGTAGTGTATTACAGTAAAGGTGAATTAAATTGAAAATGGTTGCACATTTCATGTTCTCAGAGCAGCCAATCGCAGACAGATAGGTTTAAAATATTTCCGATTAGCAATCAGTTGACAGAATGCGACTGGTTATAGATTAAATAATTTTGGTTATCTTTAGCAGCAAACTGCTTTTTTAAATTTTCATTTTCAAATTCATTAACAACAAGTACTCCCCTTCATATTGAATTGTGGTAAAAGAGAGGAATTAAACTCAGAATCTTTTTGCCATGAGTGAAAATCGGTAAAAACTGCAGCATCACACCTTCAGTGTTTAAAATCATTTTTCTATTGATCCAAACATGATTAAAATTACCTTTAAGTTTCACCTATGGCTTGGTGCATCTCCACTTGACTAATAATGAATTATCATCTGATACCGTAAGCAGAAGTTTCACATGATGTAAAAGAAAAAAAAAAAGACAACAAAAAAACCACACGCACGTTTCAACTTTTAATGAAGTGCCAAACTCGATTCCGAGATAATGATATTTGCTTTGCGCACATTTTGCCGTGCACAACGAGGTTAGCCTCATTATGTTAGGACTCGAGAGACTGAGAGCCGGAGGGGCTCTTCATCTCTTTTCTTTTTTCTGCTGTGATAACAGTAAATTGAGTAGATGATGTAATTATTCTTCTCACCGGTTCAGATCAGGTGATGAGAAGAGAGCTGGGAGACACTGGCACTGCAAACGTCACTCACATGTAGAGCTGCAACGTATTTTCTAATTCATGCAAGCTTTTTACTTTTTATTTATTTATTTTTTTGTGTACAAAATGAAATTAGGGCACGTTGTTACAGTCACGTTTCCATGGAGACAGAAGTGCACTAGGGGTTTCTTACACCCGTTTTCACAGGTTAACACACAAAACTAGACTTGGACTCACAGTGTGAAGTTCTCCTCTGGGTAGCAGCGGTTCCTGAGCAGCCCCGCCCACAGCTGCACCCCGATGATGCCGAAGATGAAGAAGACGAAGAAGCAGAGGAGGAGCACGTTACCCAGCATGGGCAGCGTGTCGAGCAGCAGGTTCACCAGGATACGCATGCCTGCAGTGACACACAGACGAGTGAAAGCAGTGTGAACATGCTAAGTGCAGCGTTTAAAAGCAGGCAGCTTGACCTTTATACAGATATGCGGTGAGTACACTAACACGTAGCACAGTATACATGTGTAAAAAGTATCCCGCAGGGTTTTATCAGCCTGGCGGGGCCACCAGGCTGAGAATTGTTTAATTCAGATGATTAATTTTTGTTTCCCTTTCATACGACTTTACAGTTGATGTTTAGGTATCGCAAATAATGTCTTTCAATAACACATAATCACCAAGTCATATTTTCACATTTCCAGTCAACTTTAAACATTTTTAATTCGAAAACTGGATGACTGCCATAGCACTTCTACCACCAGACTTAGCAAGTTTTCCTGTGAGAAACCCTGAAGTATTATAGCCATTTATTGTCAAACATTTTTTTTCCAAGTAGGGTACTCTATCAGTTGATCGGATTGTGTACAAACATTTAATCAATGGTGGACAGTAACAGTGAATTTTCTTGAGTACTGCACCATTTTTTGAGTATCTCTACTTGAGTATTTCTTTTTTGAGGGAACGTCAGACTTTCTCTCTGCTACAGTTCAAAGACAAATATTGGATCGCATCGTCATCCTCTGTAAGTGTCGTGAGCTGAGCTCCCACTTTCATTCAAACAGAACTCAGCAATGGAGACGGTTGAAGAAACCAGCACCGCCATGGCCAGATGTTAGCGCCATGTTTGGTGTTTGTAAGCTTCCATGTCAAATATGGCATTACTTATAGTTACCAGTGTTGCTGTTGGGAGAAAAAAAGTCTCTCCTGTTGTTTTTTTTTGTTGTTGTTGCTTTTATTGTGTGTTAGGAATTTTAAGTATTAAAATAATAACATTAGCTGACATTTTTTAATTGTGTTTTTTTGCTTAAGTTTTCACACATGGTGTAGACTTTTTGTAGCAGAGTGGCTCAACGTGTCAATGCATCATCAGCTGGTTTCAGCAAGCTAAAAGGTTCGGTAAAATAACACTGCAAAGTACTGACATTAAAAAATATAATTTGTACTTTTGAATAGTTAAGTATTTTCAAAAGTACTTTAAGGTGAGTAAACGTTTGACCAATCAACTTTTACATGCACTTGAGTAAGTTTTGACCATGAGTATCAATACTTTTACTCAAATGCAGTTCTGATATTAAGTAGAACTGTTTGGTCCTGGAACGGTGGATCGGTTTGGGCCTCAGGGCTCTAAAGTTGGGCCTGTGTGGATCACACTTTAATAAAGTTGGGAGGTAAGTGCTTTGGAGGCCATGTCATTGCTGTCTGCTATGCCTCTTCAGGTCCTCACTCTGTGACAGCCGGGTGGTGAATATCAAACTGACATGAACAAGACGTTGCTCAGCAATGTCCTGCTCACCAGAGAGAGATTTTAAAGATGACGTGCTTAACACTGAACAATAAATTTGAGAGTTTTATGATTGTATCTCATAATTAAAACGCTGTGTTAGGGCAACTGTAGATTGGGGGAGAAAAAGAAAAAGAAGGAGTATATTTCCACCAACAAAACTCTGAAATGTTCAGAAAAAAACCCAAATCAATTCCTGAGCTCCAAATTTGAGAACTTGGAAGGAAAAAAAACAATAAAATTGTTTCCTGAAAATTTTCAGATGATTTATATGAACATTTCTGAAGTTGTTATTGCAAATGTATATCTTTTCAAACTCAGAAATTTCCACGTTTTTCTAGAAGTTTAATAAAAAAAGGTGATGGTACTTTAGTGGACATTTACTCCTTTTTCATTTTTGTTTTTATCTAGAATGACCGCAATATGACGTTTTATGCCACACTTAATATTTTAAATAAAAACTGTTCTAGACACACGTCGCTGTGTTCCAGATGAGCGTATACATGAGAAAAAAGAAAAAGTCTTTCAACCGACTCCTGTAGTTTCATCTTGAACGCAAATATCCATTATTCCACATCAACACTTTCATCCTCTTGCTCATCCTGAAACTATTAAGAGTTTTGTGAAATTTTCATTCCATTAATTGCAATATTATAATTAATAAATCATCAAACTCCACAGTAACAATAGTCAAACAGCCTTTACTTCGGCAAAGATCTCCAGAAGAAAATTAAACCGGTGGTTAACGCTGCATGCAAAGTAGACTGAAGACGGATGGAGTATTTAGCTAATTGGGGCCAAGAGGGGTTGCTGTTATTTTAAAAAAAAGAAAGAAAGTAAAACATATTCTTTTATAAAACCGTCATTAAAACCTGTTTTTAAAGGAGTGAATATTTATGCAGTCATTATTTGTTGAATATGTTACGGAACTTTTTACAGAATTCAGTTTTCACTTTGACATTAAAGTTTTTTTTGGTAAAATTTTCTGTAATGAAAACCAAATTTTATTAATCATGACTTGCAAAAGCAATAAAAAAAAAAGGGGTAAAACACCCAGTGGGTGAACATGTTCTACAGGCAGTGTAAAATGTTCTCTAGTAAACACCAGAACATGCTTCTAACCGATCATCTGAAAGCAGCAGTGAAATTAAATCGGCTGACGATTGTAACTGGATTTCTTTCAGGTGAAAATGCAGCGAAGGTGTAGTTTAACCTTGACTTTGTTTCTGTCGGGTAATAAATATCACAGGCCGGGATTTCCTTTGAGAAAGATGAAACGGACGTCTCCCATTGATTAGGTCCGTTTGAAGTCTGCAGCAGCTTAAAGCGCAGCACTATCAAACTAGGCTTTAATTCAAAAAAAGATTGAAATATGCAGCCATTTACGGGCAATTTATAAAGGAAAGACGATCAATTATTCAAGTTATAATGTGCAGCGTAAAAGGATTCCTCTAGCTTAGAATTTAATATCTCCAATGGTTCCGTCTTCAGGGTGTAAAATCTTTTACAATCTTTTATTAGCAGCGATGGAACATAAAACAAGTATTCAATTAGCTCGTACAATTGATTTAATAATACCAAATATAATAGATAATGTCTTTAACTTTGACCAGCTGAAATTGCCTGCGCCAGCTGTGGAAACGGTGAGCAGAAGGAAACGCTATAGCCGAGGTGAGAACCAGGCTGAGACGGGCTCAAACCAGATTAAAGGCGAGGCGCATTGGGAGCAGATGGACACAAACCAACAGAGTGGGAATACGCTGATGGCCGTTGCCTTGGTTGCCAACACGGCGCCTCCCGTGGGGACTGCGGGTAATGCAGACAACAGACCCAGGCTTTTAAGCTGCGGCCGGTGGGAGCCAGACATGGAGAACTTCCATTAGTGCAATTAATTGACTCGCACCACACAGATCCTCCACCGAGAGTACGAGCGCAATCATTCAGTCATCTCCTGCTAACAGGTGTTAGTGTACACATGCATGCGTGTGTGTTTGATGCTGCACTCTGAGATGAGCTCTGTGGTAAATTGTTTTTGTTATAGCTAAGATTTGCTTCCCTATCCATGCTACAAGTACAGAGCATGGAGCTAAATAACTGCAGGTACAACTGCGGGTATAATAATAATAATAATAATAATAATAATAATAATAATAATAATAATAGTGGATCATATGGGACACTTCCAATCTATGTTGATCATTTTCTTGCCAATAGCTGATAGATCATAAAAGTGACATTCATTTAAAAATCAAGAAAGATGGCAGGATCCCCTCAGGGACGCGGCTTTAAACAGATAAACACTTACATGCGGCGCTGATGGAGGATGATGAGGGTAATTCACAGTAATAATCTTTACAAATCAGCAGTTATGACCTTCTACTTTTCTGCATAATTCGAGCCCGACAGCGTCGTCCCAGAGTTGGATTTCCACGGAAGGACTCCAGGTATTGATTTTTCCCAGAAGGCATTTTGACATGTCAGAGCAGCTAGTGGCTGAACTCCATCCAGCCACTTCATTTTCAGGCCAATCACACTCCTCCCGCTCTCTTCCACACACACTTTTGCAAGGTGTGTGTGAACCACCAAAGTGTGTGTTTAGTTCACTAAACAGTGGTGAGAGTCGATAAAATGAACTCTGTGATGAGCTAGCTGTTGGTAAGATAAAAGCAGATTTCCATGAGGGAATAAAAGAAGTCATTTTAGATCACAAAACAATTCAGTTGGCATTTTATACTTATATAAATATATATTTTATTTCATTTTTTGAATTAACATCTGCTTAACCTTCTGAAAATTTGCTTTACATAATTCATGAAATTACGGTGAAATTAAGGTGACTCTCAGAAACATGATTGAAAATAATTTAGTTTTTGGTCAAATGTATGTTTTAAAAATATAAATGTATGTTCTGGGTTTAAAAAAATGCAAAGAATCACTAAGCTTAAGTTATTTAGTATGCTTGTGTTTAATGAATTTTAAAAATATGTGATATTAGCTTAGTTTGAATGCATATTCTAACGCAGGCGTCTGTGGCTGTGTGGTAGAGTAAGTTGTCTTGCAATCGGAAGGTTGTTGGTTTGATTCCAGCTTCCTCCTGCCACATGTCAATGTGCCTCTGGGCAAGGCACTTAACCCCACATTGCCTACCAATCAGAGTATAAAGGTTCTGCTTCTGGCTGCGTTTTGTGTCTTTCATCAGTTCGAGATCTGACAGAAACCATAAACACTCAAACTTGTAAATTAATCAGCAATTACTCTGTTTACACCTGAATTCCAATTTTTTGTGTGTTTCACAGAACACGGCGACCACAACGCTAACAAATCCACTGAAATAAAACTCGGCATGGCTCTGAACGCGCGTTCTCTTTTTATCATTCATAATCGCCGCTCCCTTCATTCCCCTCACGCCACTCCTCTCGTCCTTTTTGTCCCTCGCTTGCTTTATCTCTATTCAACAGATGACTCCCTCCCTCTGTCCCCTGCACTTCCTCGCGTCTATCTATCATCGTAATGGCCTGTTCATGTGGGTTCCCCAGCATCTCTCCTCTCGTCATCGCTCCCTCCCTCCGCTCCATCTCCACCCGTCCCTCGTAAGGCTGGATAATCCCATCTCCCCAACTCCATTTATCTCTTTCGCTTAACCCCCACAATCCCATCACCTTCGAATTTTCCCTTCGTGCAAAAGTTTCACCAGCCCAAATTCCATGTCCTTATTGGAAATGCTGGATTCTGCATTTATTTTCATATTTGCCAGCTCACCTTTAATGCTAATCACCATCTTATTGATTTATTTTATGTAAAATAATGATATGATGCTGATCAATATTTGCTTTCAATGGTGACATTTTTAATCAACTTATGCTGTATCATTCTACTCAGGCTTTTACTAATTACTCTTCAATCCATTAGGTGCTGATCATGCGTTTGTTTCTTAATTGCTTATGTCAAAAGAGGAAGTTCTGCATTATTATTAATTGTTTTGTTATGAATTTGACAACAGATGCATGTTCTTGCAGTTCAGTACATGAGAGCATCCTGTTAGTACCACAGCATAAACCCAACACCTGGTATCTGGCTTAAAACCAAGAGAAATTCATTTTCCCATTATTTATAAAGACAGAAATATCTGGTGAGAATGTCAGGTTATGGTCCTGCTGTCCCTGCTGATCAGCTCAGCCTTCCTGACTCCACAATTCACAATTTAAAGGACAAGATCATACGTTTTTTTCCCCTTCATCTCCTTCTCTCTCCCTGTGGAACAAATTGCTCCCAGAGGATGACTAGTGCCTATACCATGGAGAGATACAGTAGATGAGATGAAATGATGTAAATGATATAGGAGAAGACGGTTGAAGAAAGCTAGAGTCAGACCAAGTGGAAGGAGACTAACATTATGACTAACATTATCAACCAAGAGAGGTGAAGTTAAGTGCATAACACTGATTATCTCTTCTTCAGGACGCCATGACACTGTTGGGATTTAGGAGACACCAAATTAACATTTTGCCCTCGATGTCTCGGAAGCAAAACAGATCGGCAAGTGAACAAGACAGGGAAAAAAAAATAAAGGTTTGAAAGCTATGCCAAACCAAAAGATTTAGAAACCACTTTCTACTTACAATGATTCTCCTGAAGGGGCAGTATTACGCGTTTTACAACCACATAGTGATATTTTATAGCACAATCGAGTCACTATGCCACCTTCTAGTTGACGTTTTTTTTAAAAAGCCATATATATCAAATATGACTGAAAGGAAATTTGGCTTTGGAATTTGGCAGCTTGAAATTGGGCCTTTGTCTCTTTAAGAAGCTCCTGCTTTTTCTGCAGCTCTGCCTTCAGGAAGTCATCACAAAATCCATCCTCTATTGACCCTTTAGCAAAGTTTTTACCACTGACAAGTAGGCCTGTCATGATGACAAATTTTGCTGGGTGATAAATTGTCCCAGAAGTTATTGCGATAAACAATATTATTGTTGTTTTGAGACAATTTCCAATTAATGTAATGGTAATAATACAAGAACACATTCTCAAATATCAATAAACTTTAAATCCTAATGAACATTTAACACTGGGACAGGGGGACATTTCAAATATCCAAAATAAACAAACAACAAACGAAATGAATTATGAAGTCTCTGTAAACAAAATTGTACGTCAAAAAAGAGCCAGTTGAGACTAAAAAAATTAGACTGACGACTTTTGTTGTCCAGTTTTTGGTAGAAAAAGAGAAAAGAGAAAAATGATAAATCACGCAAATGGAAATGATTGAGCCCATTTATGATCCGAATTTATCATGCGCATAACTGATTTATTACTTATTGTGACAGGCCTACTGACAAGTAGCTCATATGAGTTTAGCAGATGTGTTGTTCCACCAGGTGTTTGCTAATTGCATCTGGCTAGTCTGAAGGAGCCGAGGGCTTTGCCTGATTTCCCTGACATGATACGTTCGTTAGGTCCAACCAGGCGTTTTACACACCTGAATGGTTGCCATGGAAATTAAAGGATTTCTTAAACATGCATGCAAGAATCAAGGCAACACTCCAGTTTTGATGAGAGAACAACATGACGTAAGCTCAAAGTCAAATTTACATAACACTGCCCCTTTAAACGCCAGTATGAATTTCATGAATGATGTTGTGTATTTACAGCATGAGCGCAGTTCGCTTTGAGCGATATGCATCACTGTGTTCAATTTACCTCTCGGCAGAGCTGAACAGAATATTCTGGGCCATTATCAATGATGTTAACCGACCCGGCCGGTCTCGTTCGATCATTTCCTGACACTGGGCTGACCCGATCGCATCTCTCAACTCTCCCTCCGCACCGTCACACACTTTTCGAGCACTTCGTGTAACAACACTGGCTCATACACACACCGTTTCTCAAATCATGCCAGAAACTCACATTAGCAGTACAAAAGTGGGTCAATACCCTATTAAACAGGCCAACAGAATGTTATACCTAACTGGTGTCAATATTGTTAAAGAAAAAAAAAATTGCTGTGATAAAGGAAGGATGTAAGAATGACATAAAAACAAGAACATGGAATTTTGGTAAAATAAATTTTAAATTAAAAAGAATTTAGAACATAACGATAAAAAAAGGATCAATTGACGTTTCACAACATGATTTGCGACAAAAAAAAAATACCAATAAAACCACATTTCTTTTTCACCAGCCATATTGGCTTCCCACACTTTTATAAAAGCAGGGAGACAAAGAGCTTCGTTTGCGCTGCAGATGTATGAGCTGTGGGTGGTGCGCAGCAAGCAATTACAAAGGAAGCAAAACATTAACTTCAAGCACCAGCCTCCAACTTAGAGAGTACTCATAGCCACTTAGAGTGATTGCCTGCTAAGCACAATTTAGTCATATCAACATAGAAAAAAAAAAAAAGAAGGAAAAAATGTGGCGAGCAAAAACGCTCAGACAGTTCTCATCAAAAGGACATCAACTTCAGCAAAACACTCGTGGAATTGATGTGACCGGCTTCAAAGGCGCGTTTTAATCATTTCATTGACGCTTTTGACTGTTGGAAGCTTTTTTCCTTTTTTTGCCCCCTCTGGATTGACAGTTTTCTTCGTAGGCCGTTCATTTTCAAGATTTCGATTAGTCCTCAAAATCTTGAAGCATGAACTTCCTGGTTGGTTTAGTCGTAGAGAATAGCTCAAAAAGGCAACAGCTACACATCCAAAATAACTTGACAGAAAGGCCTTTGGGATGTATTTTGCAGAATGTTCTCCTGCAATGGTGCTTGTTGTATACATTTTATTCAAGTACATGTACGTACTGCATAATAATCAGTGACGTGCGGTCAGGGGAGGCAAGTGAGGTAAAACCTCACCTGTCATGATGGAAAAATATAATGGTAAAATAATTTATATTGCTATTTTCACCTTCTGGTTTGTGCTCTAAAGTATTTATTTTTCATCCATCCATCCATCCATCCATCTCTTACTACAGAGTAAGAGACAGTAGCAGTGAGCTAGCCATACAGTAAAGTAGAGTGCAGCGATATATTTATACTTTTCTCCTCTTACCACAGCAATCACTTATTAATAATCGCAACATAAACATTAAGCCTAAAACAATACTACTGCAACAGACTGAATGTTCTGCTCTTTTTGTGGGAAATATTTCAGAGTTTTTTTTAGGGCCGTTGTTGTCAGTTCCTATGGCAACGAGTCTGCATGTAGCCTGGCCAATACAGAGAGCGAGAAAGACGTGGTTTTGAGTTGTAGGCCTACTTGAGTTGTTTTTCCCTTTGCTGTGGAGCACAGCACGAAATTAATAATATCTACATCAATCAATCAAATTTTATTTGTATAGCACATTTCAGCATTTCAAAGTGCTTTACATCATATCAAACACAGAAACACAATGCAACATAGAATCAACAATCAAAACACAACATTAAGTCAGGTTCCATCAATAAATTTGTAACTGATTATGTTTCAAATACAATCCTGAACAGGTGAGTTTTTAGTCAAGTTTGCCTCCATAAAGGTTTACCTGGTACACTCCTACTGTGTTATATGGAACAAAATACCTGTTGCTATTTTTATTCCCACTCAAGCTCACAATTACACAGTTTAAAACGATGTAGACAGCATTTTAATGGGCTTCTGGCACGAGGCTCCGTACACCTCTTTCATGGAATTTCGAGCAGGGACTCCGCCGTCCCTCACGGATTTTTGTGCAATTCTGTGGTACCTGTTAGTGTCTGGAATTTACAGGGTTTCCGTTACGCGCAATGACCCTCAGTCACTCGCCGTTTTTCTTCCTGCACGGGGCTCCGTACACCTCTCACGGAATTTCGCTCTGGGACTCCGTTGTCCCTCACAGATTTTTGTGCAAATTTACATGTCCAAGTTTGATTGAGTCAACAGAATTACTCTACGGCGGCAGCGCTGCTACGCATGACATGTAAAAGAATAGTCTTTTTGCCCTCCAGCGTTGTCCTCATGTGCTACATTTAATTATGTAAACAATACCATGCAGGTGTTCTATATTTGTATATGTTATTATGATAAAGTCAGTGCCTCACCAGAGTTGCACCTCACCGCACATCACTGATAATAATACGACAAGCTGAATGTTCACGTTGCAGTTTTAAAAATTCTTATTTCAACCCAACCTGCTTCCAAACCTGTCAAACCTGGAATTAAACCATTTCTAATACATGATGGAGATGAAGAACCACGAGAATGTTCACATGTATACATTTTTAAGTAAATATTATTATATGTCTTATTATATTATATGTAGTATTATATGCCTTTATACACGCCCAGTCGACTCAATACGACTAAAACCAGAAATAAAAACAGATATTTTCTAATAAACTTTCTAAATTAAAGTTAGAAAGTGGCAAAATCACATAAATAAAGTAAAAAAAAAATCACTTTATTCCTCCGTTATCAAAGCAGGAAATAAAAAAAACAAAAAGGGTTTGGATCGACAAACTGTTATTACAAAATGTTCTGCAGCAGACGCAACCTTTCAGTAACCCAGATAAGTCGGGTACGGAACAACTAAACTGCCAAATTACAGAGTGGTTAAAATAAATAGCAGATGAAATAAAAGTTTTGGTTTTTGTTTACTCAGAACATGAAATAAAATGAAGTCTGAAGAGATTTGGCCACTTACTTGGCACCCTGTTGATGGCCTTGAGAGGCCGCAGCACCCTCACCGTCCTGATGGCTGTGAAGTTGATGTTCTGCAAATCCAGGGAATATTCAACCATCCTGGAAAACACACACACACACACACACACAAACAACAAAAAGCAGATGATAATAATTAGCATCGCGTTATGATTTAGTGGTAATTTTATCTTTAGTCGCGCCCTCAGATGATTCATTATCCATTTCATCCATCCAGATTTGTTCCCAATAGAAAGCAGAGGCAGAAACACACACACACACACACACCCCTACACACACATTCCCACACAGCTTGGGTCCTGCCGTGCTGGGAGTAATATGAATAATGTGCTTGAATAAATGGACTTTTTAATTCAACTTATTCAAATAAAGTTCGAGGGATATCTCTGCAAACAAGCTGATTTTTATCGCTTTTTTTTTTTTCTTTTAAATTGTTAGCTAACCATGAGGCATCTCATTTGGATCCAGATGAAAAAAAGAAGAAAAGAAGAAAGAAAAAAAATGTCAAACTGCACTTGAATAAGTGCAGTGGATCCTCCTGGGCTCTTGAAAAGTGGCTCTGCTGTCTTTTAGCACACGGAGCAAAGCATCAAAGTGCGTCCTGTCGGTCCCGAGGCATCTGCGAGCGAGAGAGAGACAGAGAGAGAGGCCCCGAGACTGAATGTGCAGCCGTCTGAGACGAAAGCGGAGAGTCACGAAAGGCGGCGAAAAACGGGAGGCGGAGGAGAAACCCCGGCATCAGGTAAAACCCAAGAACAGCGTGCGATAATGGAAAACGAGAGGGGAAGGCAAAGAGAACGCGTTCTGCTATTTGACCCATTTTTGACAATTCATTACACTGACAAATATACTTCGCCCGCGGTACGGAAGACAGCTGGAGAGAGCGGGAAATACGAGGCGAGGCTGCCGTGAAATCAGAGGAGAAAACAAATACTGCAGGAGATGGAGAAGAAGCACACGATGGAGAGGGAGGAGGGAAGAGATCAGAAACAGAGCTGAAAAGGCGCCGAGCGTTGATTAAGTGCAATATAATGAAGGCAATAAAGTCAGATTGAGAGGGAGAGTCGGAGGGAGCCCAAGGCTTTTATCAAGCGTTGGAGATAATTACAACTTTAGGAACACACAGACAGAGAGAAGAGAGCAATGGGCACATATATACCTGCCTGAACAGAAATAAAAAAGCTGCTTGAAGACTTAAATAATGAAAAAAAAGAAAGAAAAAACCGAGTGCTGGGGAAGTGAGAGGGCAGACTGTTGTCAAGAGGTGCAAAAGAACAGTGTGAGAAACGGAGGAAAGTTTCAGGTATTTGACACAAATGTTCTACTTTTACTAAAATATTCCAACTCTTCGTTTTAAGTAGATTTCCATGAGAGAATGTGCGAATTTTTTTTCAGGTGAATAAAAAGCCCTGGAGAATTTTTCACTTTCAAACACTTGACCTACGACCCGGAGGAATCGTCTTTTAGGAATTGTCAGAATATTAATGATGACTTGGAAAGTAACTGAGTTGATTTTAGAGGCAGTTCAAGAGAAGAAAAAAAACTATTAGAAACGCAATTCCTACGACTATTAAATTAAATGGCAGAGTGGAAAAGGAAAAGGCTTCCTAAAGTTGGAGAAATGTTTAAAAAAAAAAAAAAGAGGATAAAAATCTGCCATGTTCTGTGGCGTTTGTATTAGTTAGAAGAGGCATGTCATGTTTCCAATTAGCAGGAAGGTGATGAAGAGCAGCGGAGGCTGGAGGGATTGAGAAGGAATACATTATTTTCAGCCTTATTTAGGCTTTAGTGGACATTGTGACTGGTGAGCTGGCATGTAAAAAAAATTTAAAAATTACAACTTCCTGTTCTGTGGACATTTGATGGTAAAGAGTCATTTAATGCTGAAAAATTCAAATAATAAGAAGAAACGATAAAAACCGAAGAAGAAGCTCATGTTTTTCCAACCCAAGATTTCAAAAAAAAAATCACACATCAGGTTCACATGGTTTAAAATCCTTTACTCAGCACGTGGAAACAGATTTGCCCTGTTTAAAAGTCAAACATTTCATTTCCTGTGCTTTCAACAACACGGAAAAATGCCTTCAGATTTCTGTCTTTTTCTTCTTTTTTTTAAAGAAATCTTAATGGTTTCTATGTTGACCACACCCTTAAAAATATATATATTTTTTTCTTATTTATCTATGTTAACTTTTGGAATAGTGTGCTGGTTTTGGTCATTTCAGCATGCTAAATGGAAACAGGTTAATTAGCGTGGCTAAAGATGGCTGGCGCTGCTTGTGACTAAATGTTTAAGTTTGTATTTATTCACCATTTCTCCCTTAAACACATTTCTGACTGATTTCATCTCTCTAAAGTTGACCAGAATGCTTTAGCTTAAACATTGCTGTCGTAATTGTGCTTTACTTACAGTCCCGGGGTTTGTTTGCGCTAGCATGACGTCACATTAGCATTTGTGTTTTTTAAAGCGAACACTACTGAACCATTGGACACATTTCTTCTGTTACAAGGTAAATTTCTGGTAAATCATTTCTGTTTTTTTTTTTATACTCACCACCACTGCTCGTCCATTTAGATCCCGCAGCCGGAGCAGGTGTTTGTGTCAGCGGCCGGACCTTGCACTTCCTGTATGACGTCACTGATTGTATCAACGGGCCCAACCAAATGGACGGTTCTCTTTTTCTGTATTTTATCGTTTATACTCTTTAAAGTAGCCTTTTGAGTCAATTGTTTTAGCTTGGAAAACATTTAATTGTGTAGATGAGTTTGTAAATTAGATTTACAAACTTATTCCTGTTTTTTTAGGGGCTCTTTTTGTTTGTTTGGTTTGATCTTTTTCTTAATCATACAGACTAAAGAAATGCAGGTGGTTTTCCACCTAATTCTGTAGAAGGACATGTTAGCAATATCATGAGCACTTCAGCGGGTAGAAGAAATAAAACCATTAAGAACAACAATGTGTTTATATTCTATAGCTCAGCACTTATCAGTACACAGAACACCAGAACGCCAGACGGGCATTTTATTAGATATTAAACTGTGATTGTTCAGAAATCAAATGATGGGATTAGAAGTTTCATTTTTATAGGTACCTGCACATATTGGGGTTGAAGGACATGAAAAAGGAAAAAGTGGATGGAGTGGCAAAAAAAAGGTAACAATAAGAGGAGGCAACTTTAGAGTAACCACACGTAGATCAGGGGCAAGAAGCACAAGTAAACAAGAACTAAAGGGAAAAGTGGCAGGAAGAATGGACTAAAGGTAAGAAATGACGATGATATAAAAACATTCAAAAAAGAGGGGGAGAGATGAGAACAGGAAGCAGAAACAGAAGATTACTAACAAGATTGAGATTTGGTTACACTGGACTCAGTTGTACACTATTTACAAAACATGAACGCGATACTGGAAAATGTCAATATTGTGGAGAATTTGAAACAATGCAGCAGGATTTTTAAGATGTTGGAGACGGGAGGTAGAAAGGAGGTTAACGAGGAATTTAGGAAAAATAAGGAAATAAATAAATACGCAAGGAGATTGAGAAAGTTGTGAGTATTCAACTTTTGATAAGGTTTTATGGAAAAAACAACGCTGATTAACAAAATGAGATCATCAATATAACATCTACAATTAAACAGACGTTTTGGGCCACACTCCATACCAATCGGTGGCAGTAATGCATACCTAATGTTTTGTTGTTGGGTTTTTTTGCCAGCCCCAAAATAAATCAAGAAAAATAATTCTGTAGTAAACCAGTAAAATTAAAAAGTTTGATGTCAGAAAACAAACATGGTCAAGATTAAATTCCACAGTCTGCTGCTGCTCATTTCTTATATTTCCTTTCTTGACACTGAACGCACTACTTCACGTTGCTTTGAGAGACCTCAATCAGATCCACAAAAAAAGAGCCACAAAGAGGGCAGAAAATCAATCATGAAAGACTGAAAGAACTCTCCTCCTCAGAGTTCAGACTTCTTCATTAAGGAGGTTTACTGATGCCTAAAGGGTAAGATCAAACCTGTCCTTGAGCTCTTTTATTTCCGTAGCATTTGGAGCTTTAAATTATTCATGGTGCCGAGCGGTGCCAAGAGTCCCGATATCGTTTTGTAAATGTTTAGATTCTGTTTAGATGCTTTCAGATTTGGTAGACTCTGCTGCGAGCAAAGTTGCCCTTCAAGGAAAATAAACTAAAGTACTTCATGTCAATTATTCAAGGTTGTTCTGATCTTTCTTGAGAAAAATTATTCGCCATTGTATCATGATAGTGTGGGAAGTGTGAGTGATAAGGATGAGGGGAAATCCATTCTCAACATCAATGACGTATACAATGACTTCTCTGACTTTTTTTTTTAAATACTTTTGTTCACAAAATGAAATCCCAAGAGAAAAAAGAACTCACCAGCTGGGCTTCCGTTACGAATTCACGCAAAACTTTGTCAGTGCTCCACTAATGTTGAAAAAACACAATTTCGCAAATGCAGTGTTTTCATTAATAGGAAACGCAAATAAAATCACACGTGAATAAGTTTGCTCATGCGATAAGTCATTAAAAACCATCGTCCAACTACTTCCTGTCGTCTTTTTCATGGTTTCTGCCAGTAGTAAAATCCGGTTGTTGATCGTGTGGCTTGTGCGATGCGAAACAAGTGTTTCCATTGCAGTTTTGGGAAGTAAACGAATTTAGATTAGAAAAAAAAAGAACACATCATCCTAGTGCCAAAACGTTATCGAAAAACTAGAGTTCTTTTTTTTAATTGTCATATTTTCATCAAGCAAATTCATTTTTAAATGTCCATTTGCTCAGTTAAATGGTCAAAGGAAATGCAGCTGCTGTTACTGGCAATAGAGAATGAGTCATTTGCCTTTCAGTCCAACCAACCTACCTGAACATTTTTGGTGTAGGGAGGTTCTGGGTCTTGCTGACCCAGGCTTCAATAGGGAGGCCTGTGAGCAGCTGTGTGGGTCCAGCTGCTGACCCGTGAAGTATGAAATCACTGCTGCTGACAGGATTATGTCTCAACCCCGATCATGACAGGAGGAAGCCAGCCTCTCTTTCTACAGCTTCTTACTCAGACAAAAATGTGCTAATAGCACACACAGACAGAAGGCTAGGTCAGAGTTCACTGCATTTTCCTTTAATGACACAGAGTTGTGTAGTTGAGATCTGTTTTTTGTTTTTTTGTTCATTTTTTCTGTTATATTTAGAGGAAACGCACTGCATATAGCCACCAAACTGTAAAAACTATGTATATTGTCATAGCAATAACAAATAAAATACAAATGTATTGTCATGAATTCAAGTATGAGTGAAAAAAGGGAATCTAAAGAAAACATTCTCAGAACAGCATCCAGGTCTCCCTACACATTCAAAACCAACTAAATTTGTTCAAAATGTCTGTTTTGTCAAAAAAAACCCCACAAAAACCATTTATCAATCAGACATAGTTCATCATCTGTTAATGTATTTTCAACAGTCATTGGAAAACATGTATACTTGAAAGATTTAGGAGAAATATTATCATATTAGGATTTTAACAATTAAACATATTCAGTGTAGTCCGTTGTCTACTATTTGAGTTTATAAAAACGTTATGGTTCGTTAAAGTTTCTAAACTCTGATCTGAGCTCTAGGTTTGTCTTCTCAAGAAGGACAGAGTCTCTTAAATGTCTTTAAATAAGAAAATGGAGGAGGACATGTCTTGAATATTGACAGTTTGTTTAGCAACATCTGTTGCCAAGAAAAGGTCTGATCTAGACCAGAGTTATTCATTGAAACTAACAACAAAATGCGGTGGCGACACGGCCACTCAAAATCCATGTATTGGTGACTAACAAATGGTCTTATAGATTAAAAGATCATTCTCTTTTTGTTCCCGAATAGATGACAGACCCTCAAAATATTGAATAAGCCCTTTGATTTTTGTAAATTTGTCCTTTTAGGATACTTTTAATTACTTTTCATTGACTTTGTTAACGGCCTATTGAACTCTGGAATTGGTTCATTTATTTGGAGTTGCGCAACAAAACAAAAAAACCAATTCATTGTTTATTGAAACAATACTTACAATTAAGTCAATTATATATAACTTGAAAGTGCACTTTAATTTGATCTGTAATTTTAATTTGATCTTTAACGTGAAAAATGCTTTATGGACCACAGCAGTTATTTCACTGATAAATGTGTAGTTGTTTTGGATAGAAGTAAAACTGTTTAAATGTGAATGCTAATTAGATTTTTATTTTTATTTATGACCTTGTTTAGGTCAGATTTTTTTTCCCACCCCTGTTTCAACCCAGGATGGCGAGCTACTGGATCACCGCAGCTTTGCGGTAGGACTTTATTGAACCAAACTGCTTTTCTTTTCTGGACCTATTGCCTTGGATCATGGACTAAAAACATTTGGATTATTGATGGATGGAGGATTAATCAATTTGGATACAAAAGAACGGACTCTTGGGCGTCATCAGGGTTTATTTATGTTGTTGTTTTCCTGTTGTGTTTAGGAAAATATTATTATTATTATTGAATACCTTTCTAAATATATGCAAATATGTAAATTTTAATACAATAACTTAAACTTACTTCCTGTCTGATGGTGTTTTATTCACACATACACAGCCGAACCTTTCTGACTGCCTATTACCATACTTGGCCGTAGTCAGGCGCCTAGCCTTAATTAGCGTTACACTAAGCTATAATGAAAAACCCTAAACTATAGTAACCCTGATATAGACTAACTACTTACTACTTTGTGTTCAAAGTCAAAAAGTCAAAGAATAAAAAACAACAACAACAAAAACTGTAGTAGAAATTATAACACAGAATAGAAATATTATCTTTGGCAGTCATTGAGCGAGAGGCGGCCTTGTACAGGTTGCTAGTCCATCACAGGGCAACACACACACACACACACCCCCACCTACACACACACACACCCACAGGACAAAAAAACCTCATTCATGCACAAACTCCACTGAGAGCAATTTACAGAAACCAATTAATCTTTTTCAGACTGTATGTGGACGCCTAAGTATGGTTCCGTATGGAGAAAATAGAATAAAAGGAGGCTAAAGAAGTTCAGTGCTGCTCCAATCTGGGTTGCAATACCAAAGTTTGGATTTTATTTAAGAGCAAGATCTTTGAAAGCAGTTGCTAATGCTAATTAGCGGCCAAAAAGAGCTGTTCTCCAATGGCCTAAACATGTATTACCACAGCTATCTAATTAGAAACGCGGCCAGTCGATGGGTTTGGTCAGAAAAATATTATAGCTAAATAAATATTGTAGGAACTGGTCGTACACCGGCCTAATGGAGAGGAATATACTATCGTGGCAATTACCGCAGAGCTCTAAACGTCTCGTTTTACGCTTGCAGTCCAGACTAAACTCCTCCTGGAGAAGACAGCATCAATTATTAAAATGAGATTAATGAGCGCGGTACATTTTTGTCTCCCAGAAGTGGTTATAAAGTCAGAGAGAAGCTACAGGAGTGAAGTGGAGCGCACGGACGCGAGGCTATCATCCCGGGTCTCGTATTTTATCCACCAACTTTTCACCTCACAAGATCTTTCATTAGTCTCCTGCTCTCCAACTCCAACTCTCCCGTTTGGATGCTCTAATTCTTCAATCCTGCTTTGTGTTTTTCTTTTTTTGTATTATTTCCAACCTAACAGTACAACACATCTAGTACACCAGAGGGAACGAACAGGAGGGCTCAGAAAACTGTAGAGAAGATGACAAAAAAAATTGATTAAATCATAATCTCTTTTTCAGTCACTATGACTGGGTCTGTCACGAAAGCAAATCTTGCTGTACGATAAATTGTTCCAGACGTTATTGCGATAAGCGATAATATTGTTGTTTTCAGACCATCTTTTTAAGTAATGTAATGGTAATGACAAAATAATAATGCAAGAACACATTCTCAAAGTTCAGTAAACTTTAAATTCTAATGAACATTTAACACTGGAAATGGAAGACATTTTAAATATCCAAAATATTCAGGAATACACTATTTGTCTTTTTCATCTTTCTGATTGGCTGCCACTCACATTTATCAAGTTGCTTTGTTCCTCCAGTTAGGTAAGGTAATTAGTGTGAATGCTGTAGGCTATTTTCACCATTCAACTTTTATACTACTCAGCTTGCTCTCCTAATGCCGGCTATATCTCTTGGTATTCATAACCTTTATATTTTTAATAATATTCAGCTTTTTATTAAATTTTCACCCCATGGGGGAAACCGCTCCATCCTGTGGCAGAATTGAGAATTACAATATAAAATGTCCGTTGTGTTTCACAGTGGATGTTTTAGGTCCTGTCTATCAATGGCAATCAATCATCCAGTTTCAGGGCTGATGGAGGACACAAGGCAGCGGCCATTTTGAAGTTGGACAGTTTAACAGCTTTTATGCTGTTTAACACCTGGGAATAATCTGAGCTTTTGACGTTGGTTTTTTCGTGCTGCATGCGGCATGGTTTTTGTAGTCACTGTGCTAAACGATGCCTCCAAACAAATGTTGATATCTCAGGAACCATAAAAGGTTTGGACTTCATTCGCCCACCGTTTTTGTCAGAAGGAATAGGAGTACGTTTCTGTCTTTTTCAACACCTCCCGACTCGGAGGGACTCAGAGGCCGGTCCGACTCGGAGGCCGGTCGCGATTCAGGGGACAATTCCGACTCGGACGCAGGTCCCGACTCGGCGGCAGGTCCTAACACTGAATTTCTCCATTATTCAAAAGCTTATATATAAAACATATTTTATAGAATATTCTCATATATTACATATTCTCTGGCCAGAAGATGCCAAGCCTGTTTGGGGGCTGCAGTAAAAGTTTAGCAACTCCTGTAATAAACCACTAACATATCAAGCAGGTTGGTTACGGATGATTCAATCCTGTCTTCTCCCTTCTTACTTCATCATTTTTATTTCTTTCCTTAGCCTTCATGGTGCATGCAGGGTAAAATGCAAATGGCACGGTCTCCACAGCGCCTGGCTATCGACGTCAATAAGTCATTTTACTATAAAAAGGAAAATAAATAAGCTGCTAAGCTGCTAAAATAACTGTTGTAAATTCATCAGGTTGTCTCTCGACTTATGCGGCTCACTCAACATGCATCCGTCATCAAAGAAACAAGTGACAGTCGGTGCATTTAAGTAGACATAAGAGAAAAACTAACTCGGGGAGACAGCGCGTAATCCCCAACGTTTTCACAAAAATATATTTTAATAAGAGCTGATTATTCATGTAAGACGTGGTTCTTAAGAGCTCACATCTGCTTTTTCAGCAAGCACAAGGCAACAGTTTGTCTCTTTGCTGAAAAGACACTAAAGCCTTTTTTCCCCTCCGTAACTCCTGAGAGAAGATTGACTTAAGAAGCATAAGACGTGTCAAGTGGAAAAAAAACAAGAAATCCTCAGTACATTTCCATAAATACATGTTCAAAATTTCATATTAATGATGTTCTTCTTTCTAACTAGAAAAACATTCACTTTGTCTATCTAGACATACACATACCCACTAATGTAGGTGAAATCAAGACATAAACAATCAATGTAATTTTTCTAGACATAAGTATGTAACGTGGAAACCGTGACATTTTTGTCGCCTTCCAGCCGATCGTTTACTCGTCACCAGAGATCGGCATCTCTGACTCCGGCATCTTTTTTAAACCAAGTCTCGGAGTGAAGCATCCTACCGAGGTGTGAAAATGCACGCGAGCAGAATACGCAACTGAAAGGTTTTATTCTACGCATGTACAGGCACATAGCAGTAAAAATAAAAAGAATAATAAATGTCGGATAGAATTGTGCGCGCCCTACTTAACCAATTCAGTTTAACACCAGGTCTAGACCTCTCAGGTCTTCTGGTTTTGGTTCTGCTCTGCTTCTCCCGAACCAGAACCAAACATGAAGAAGCAGCATTCAGCTTCTATGTACCACAAATTTGGAACAAACTTCCAGAAAACTGCATAACAGCCGAAACACTGAGTGCCTTTAAATCTAGACTAAAAACCCAGCTGCTTAGAGTTGCTTTTGAAACATAATCAATAAAACATTAATCAACAATCTGATATGTAATGATGACAAAACGTAAAGTTTCAGTTGTTGACTCTGTGTTTTATGAGTTTGTAATTTTGTGTTTTTATGATATAAGGCAGATGCCTTGTTGCTGACATGTACTGTACAAATAAAATTTGATTTGATCTACAGATACAGAATATGTGTTGCATGGGCACCTTGTTCATCTGAGACACTTTGTGTTTCTACCCAAATCTCTTCCAATACAACAGCTATTACTAAAAATGAAATGCATTATTTCAATCTACTATGTCCATTAGTTTGAGCCATGTAATGAGGCTAAGCTAAAAGCTCTTCTCAAATTTTACTACATTTGTTTCGACCAACAGAGAATGCCGTACATCTTGCATTCTGCATTTATACTAGTAGGTATTTTATAATACTTTATAGTAGGGATGCACAATATTATCGTTACTGGTATCGGCTGATATTAGCTGTAAAGTTTAAAATCGGACATCGGCCGTTTCGTCAAAATAATTCACCGATATAAAATGTGTTGTTTTTATCTGACAAACCAGAGACAGTGATGCCTGCAGCACAACGTCAAATTTGCAAGTTTCAGTGTCGTCATTGTCTTAAAGAGAGCAAATGTCATGAATAAATTTAAACGTAATGCAAGTTGAAAGTGTTAAAACATTTTCAACCTAATATTTAGCATTTGCATTTGGTAGCAGGCTAAACGGACAAACATAATGCAGCATTTTAAACCCACAGTAGAGAAAGCCATATAGTTTCAGTAAGTAGATCTAGGCAAAAAAATATCGATATTGGAATCGGTTATCGCCAAATAAGTTTTATTGTATCGGCATATTGGATATCAACGAAAAATCCAATATTGTGCATCCCTACTTTATAGTCTTCACTTAAAGGGAAAGGTTGGGGTATGGAATACCGCTCTGGGATGAATATTAATCTGTTGCTATATACATGTAAATTGTCTTTTCACATTTTGGACTTGTCAGAGCAATAATATACAACAGCAAACAGTTGAGTTGTCACTGGGGCTGTTTACTCATGAATAAGCAATGCGTACGGTGCTGGAAGGCCTGGTGTGTGTGTTCGGGGAAGGTCACTTTATTATTATTTAAATGTGTGGCAAACGTCTTTGTTATTGTGTTGCGATGCACTCTTAATCTGCCCTTTCACAAGATGACACCAGAGTTCCATCAGTGTGAGAAGTGGTTCAGAAAACAGACTGTAGTAGACACGCACACACACACACGCACACACACACAGTTGCCATTTGATGGGGTTCACTTGCTGCAGTTTAATCTAAACAGCAACCTTGCAAGAAGTCCCACCTTCATAAAAGCTGTGATGTTCAGTCGGTGCAGATCTGCATCAGGGATGCCCTTCCGTCTGCCGTTCTTAACAGTGAAAGGTTTGACAGTTCACAATGTGAGTGAAGCTGTTAAAACGTGTAATCCTCCCAGCATCTGTTTGATTCATGGATATGACATTTACGCAGCGCAAATGTTCTACAGGAACAAGCTGGTGTTCACAAACAGGTAGGGTAGCGTGGATGCGTGAACAGACGGGAAGCTAAACGTCCTGACAAACGGGAGGCACCACTGCTAGATTCTGTTAGCGTTAGCTCAGTAGCTTAGGGTTTTAGATGGATTTTTTTATTAGACACATTAAAAAAACAATTTTGACTTATCTCAGACATTCAGTTTATTATCGTTTCTGTTTATCCTGTTCTGTTTTTTTTTTTTTTTCGGTTCTCATGGCCTTTATTTGAAAGTGCTCAGACAGGAAAGTAGGTAAAGAGAGACTTAAGACATGCGGCAAAGGTCACCAGGCTGGGAATCAAACCTGCGACGGCCGCGTCCAGGACTGAGGCCTCCATATGTGGGTTGTGCTTAACCCCTGCGCCACCACAGCTCCCCTGTCCTGAGTTTTATCAAAACATTTTAAAGAAAAAAAAAAACAAAACACCAAAAGGACAGAAGTTTGATGAGATATCAAACTGTATTAAAAAAGTATTAGTATCGCAATACTGATGCTGTATTTACTTGGTATCAGATCGATCAAATCATCCCCAGGAATGGCTGAAAAACAAACTCCAAAGCTTCTTTGTTGTGAACATTTATTATTGTAACAAGACAGTTTTCCCATGTTATAAGTGAAATAACCTGCCAATGGAAGTAGTACTTTTTCATCAATATTAAGGAACTACTTAATATTAAATCAAGCTCCTATATCTTGCTGAAATGTTACTTGTAAGTTAGTTTTGTCTTATGTCAAGTGCATTAAGATATTTGCACTAGACCAAAATATTTGGTAAAATTTTGTGTTTTTGCAGTTTTTGTTGTGTATCTAGAACCTCCTTGTACGTCGTCTCATTATCTGTTGGTAAAAGCCATTTTGAATGATAAAACAAACACAGTACTGTTCTTGGTTTCAGAAAAACAATAATAAATCCATGTTAAGCTCATTTGGAGCTTAATTGTACACCTATGTAAAGTTCAATTCCCCTTTAATTAGCCTCATCAAGAGCTTGTAGCCAAAGTAACAGAAAAGTTTACACCTCGTGTTTGAATTAGAATCCATCCCAAGTGATCAAAAACATAAACTGTGATGTTACAGATACATCAGCAGACGGTTAGGTCTTGTTGTCTGCTTAGCTAACAGCCCACCGTTTCAACACCTACGTGTTTATTTGCATATAAGGCGGCAAACTGAGGTTCAGTTCCCTCAGAGCACTTTTGTTTTCTTCTTTCGTTTTAATGCCAAGTGAAAATGTAATTGCTTTGTGAGGGTACATTTTAGCTGAATTAGCCCGGAGTCACGGCAGATATGAACTGGGAGAATGACTCGGCTGATGTTGCGTGTGGGCATGCATGAAGTGGACCACGAGTATGTCAGTTTGGCAGGTTTACATGGAAACAGCTAAATCTTTAATACGAACAAGGGGCTTCGTGTTAGATGGATAATTCCTGGTTCTGATTCATGTTAGGGTTGCAAAAAAAAAGAAGGAGAAATTCACAAAATTACAAACTCTGGCATTATACTTTGACACTTTTTTTGGGGAGGAGGGGCGGGGACTAAATTACACAAATCCTCCACTCGCAGTGTGATCAAATGGAATATTTTCTCTGCTGTGCTGCTTCTGCTGAGTGCTGCAGACAGATAGAGCAGGTCAGACGGGTCTGAAGGAGCTCTGAGGCCTCAGGAGCTTCTTCTGAACACGCCGATAGCCTAACCCAAGCACATCCCACCAGACAGGCTGACAAAAGAGTACACACACCTCTAAATATAGAGAATACACGCATTTCTGCAGCTACATATAAACACAGGAAGTGTGTCAGGGACACAGGACTGCTTGCCTCCGTGTTGCTTTGTAGAAAATGTAGAAATGAATCTCTTTAAAGGCGAGTCGGAGTCACTTTGGGGAAAACGATGCTGACAGCGAGCAGAGGTGGAAGGCATGATAATTATAGCGAACTAAAGCAGACTGCTTTCATTCTGCTTTTTCCACACTCTTATGCTCTTTTCTTTTAAATGTCCAGTGTGTTTTTTGTGACAAGAAAACAAATGATTTTTTCTTGCAGCCTGCCACAGGCAAGCTTTGGTGCAGAGGTTTGATCGCTAACAGATTAGCACGGTGTCTCTAACAGGATGTAGCCTTATCACGTCGTCGCCATCTGGCCGAACTGGGCTATTTTTGGTTCATTTTCAGCCAGTTTTCCAGCACTGCGACAGTTTTTTGCGATTGGGCCGAGTCTCAGACTAGTAGCGTGTCAAGCATGGCGTAGTACGCGGGGCGGAACGAGAAGCGATTAGCACCGGGGTGTTCAAAGTGCGGTCCGGGGGCAGTTTGTGCCCCTCTGAAGGCTTTTGGGCGGCGAAATCTGGCATGTTGGTTGATGCAGATGGACGATTTTCTGTATTTTAGGGAGAAATTTCTTACAGATAAATAACATCTAGATATAACCAGGCCCTATTTTGGAAAAAAAACGAAAGAAAAAAAAGGTAATTTTATGTTAGCCATTTAAATTGATCACTTTGCATATAAATAATCCATACAAACAGATTCACTTTGAAGATATTACGCAGCAACTTACTTTGAATTACTTAAATTAAATCATTTTTGAATGATAATCTAATCTACACAATAGGGCTGAAATTAATAATCGGATTAATCAGATTAATTGTGATGAATCGATTATAGAAATAATTGTCAACTAAGTTAGTGGTCGATGAATCACCAACTGGACGATATGAACTCAAAAAAAGACCCTTCGCTTAAAATATACAACATATTCGGAGCAGTAACTAAGCCAAAACTGTTCAGAAATACACATATAGTTTGGATTTACGATAAACACATCTTTAGTGGCATTGATAACTTCCACCTGGTTCACATTCACTGGAGGAATGTCATGTTGTTGCATTTTAAGCTATAAAATGTCTATATTTCCCTGTTTAAAAAAAGAACTGAATCATTTGTTCATCTGCATATTTTAATATATTTCTAATAGTACATAGAAACACTAAAGTGGTTGAATGAAAAATTTGTTGAATGGCACAAAATTCAAATAACTGATAGAATAATCGTTTACTAATTAGTTGCAGCCCTACTATACAACAACAACCAAGTATTTCCGTGTTCAACCTTTGGAAACATGTCAGTCATGAAGTATCTTGTATAACGAAGTTGTCAGAAAAATGTACAAAAGGAAATGTTTGGTTTCAGGTTGGCCAGCTGCCTCCTCCAACTCTCAGCTAAGTTCTAAAAATCCTCAGATTTCATTTTTAACTACGCGTGGCTCCAATCTGAGCAAGCCAAGCCAAACTCCCGCTGCTCGTCGACTCCTTCCTGCAGATTGCTTACGGTTCGGTTTGCGTATTTGCAACACGCGTTTCCCCGGGGGGCGCGGCGTTTTCCCACGCCGCTACACACTCTGCATGTGGCCGGTGTGATAGTAGAGCGAAATCGGGGAATGGCAGCGGAATCCCTCTGCCATGCACACGTTAAGCATCGGGATTTGGCCAAAAGATGATGGAAAAGGTCTCCACTTAGCGCCTAATACTTAAGAGATGATGAATGAAGGAGAGGGAGAGAGAGGGAGAAGGAGCAGGAGGATGAGGAAAGATATTAGAGCTGAACATTTTTTGGAATCAGAGGGAAAAAGGGATTAGATCAAACATTATGCAAAAGCCCCTCGGGCATTAGGGCTGAAACTTTGTGCCACTGAGAGATAAAAGCTAGAAAGTCAAGAGAAAAACCATATTAATGACAGTAGGAAAAAACATACCTCCGTTTTGAATGAAAAAGAAGAGATGGGGGAATAAAAAGGAGGATTTAGAGGAAAAAGGAACACCAGGAAAAATGTAATAAACACATCCCGGATGTCTTGACAGCCACAAACTTCAATGTATTTTCTTTACATTTTATGCGAAAAAGACATTTTCTATAGCCTTTTTGTAAAAAAAAAAAAAAATCATCTTCCGCTGCAGAGACGGCTGAAAGTCTGAGTTTTTGTCTCTCTTTACCTTTGCAAACAAGCTCTCAAGTTCAAATTAGAAAAGCATTAGAGATGAAATTGATCTTAAAACCAGTTTAGTCACCTCTATGTCAGCGTGTTCATCTACCTCTGTTTGCAATCTTTAAATCAAGCCTTCTTAAAAAACAAAATACTTTTATTCCAGAGGCTTAAAGACTAGATGTTAGTCTTTAAGACTGAGGATGTAGGATCTGCTACAGCAGTTTTGGCGTAAAGTGTCATGATTTCTCCCGACTTCAGAGAATCTTTTGACTTTTTGTTAAAATCATTTTTTGCATCTCTCTCCACTCATGCCATTTCCACATGTTTTGACATTTTTAAGCAAGATGTTTCTGTTTCAGAATGTGAGTTTGTCGCTTGATAACACATGAGGGGTGTTTACTTGTAAAAATAGATCCTGGTAAGGAGCAAAGACATGTTCCTGCAGAAACATAAATTATGAAAGAACACGTTAAACTTTAGCTTTTAGGAATGAATTTTAGCATTCCACAGGACTGAGATTAGAAGTTGAGCCGCCTTTTGTCTTTCTTTGAAATTATTCTATGAATATATTAACGGAAATAAACCCGAGAAGGACAAAAGGCTGTCTGCTAAGGCTGTCTGCGGTGTCCACCGATGGAACAAAAGTTTGACACCAAATCACAGAGTTTTTTGACAGAACATGTGACCTGAGCAGGAGTCAAGAAGTTTAATGACCTGTAACTGGACAGCCTCAGGGTTTCCACACCCTGATGTTCTCCCTCCTCACAAGACAGGATAGAAAGGATCCCGTGGTTAAATAGACTGGCGTTTTAGCAGAAGCTCGCAGGTAACCTCCTACACATTTAAACATCATTTATTGGGATTCATAAAGACAGGTCATTTAATATCTCCAGTTACTCTGTATAACTTCAATTCACTGCAATGTTTTGTGTGCAATATGTGGGAAAGTGAGATGTTAGGAATCTACAGTCCCAGTACTCTTTGGTAAGTCAGTATGATCAATTTCCTTGAATCCAGCAATGTGGGAACCATTTTTGCTAGGGATGCAGCACCCATATGAAAATTTGGGCCAATATCGATGCTCAATATTAATGTTGATAATATGGCTGATAACTGATTTTTACAGATGTTACACACATAGTATAAATGTTTCCCTACTGGCCCAGTTTTATCAATCGGACCCAAACCAATATGGTCGATACCGACACCGCATATCGTGCTTCGCTAATTTTTAGGGCAACAATAGCCCATAAATTCAATACAATACAATATCCCAAAAATAACCAACAAACTAAACAAAACAAACAAACAGAACCTCCATTGTAGAGTCAAACAATTAATCATGAGTAAAAATTGATTTTAGCCACAAGTTTGCATCAGATTTTGACAGTAGCTGTGTTTCCATTACAAATGTTCTCAAATCACTGCCTATATTCTGCTAATGTTGAAAAAACACAAATTCATAAGAAATTAACTTATGGTTGTACAGATGTGAACAGTTACATGAGATATATTCATAATTCAGCCGTGGTGCTAGCTCTCATCATCTATCAGCCAATCAGAGGAGACGTCAGTGTCTTCTTCAGGTGTTGGAGCCACAAGCCCCGCCTACGGCTACGTATGTAGCGTTTTGGTAGCGGTAACGTGTGTAGAATTTTGGGGAAATTGTCATCAGCGATTTTACAGGAGAGCTATTGAACCCGTATAAAAAAAATAAAAAATAAATAAGATAAAACTTCTTCCACCTACCACTTCCTGTTCTCTTCTTCATGGTTTTGGCCAGAAGTAATATCTGACTGTTGGTCACATGACTCGTGTGATGCAAAAAAAGTTTTTAAATATGGAAAACAACACACACACTTAATCCTAGCGCAAAAAACCTTTCACTGAAAAATTGTAGTTTTTCAAAACTGGAATATTTCCATTAAGCAAATTCATTTTCCTAATTCTAATTTCTTATTACTAATGGAAACACAGCTAGTGACTTTTTGCCTAAGACAGAAGCGCTGAGGCGTTCTGCATGGTAGAATTCAATTATTCGATTTGGAGTCATTTAAGTCCTTCATGGTAGATAATGTCAGTTTCTTTTTGCTTTTTTTTTTTTTTTTACAAACATTTGCTAAATTTCAGGATCCATTTATTATTAATAATAAATGGATTATTAATAATCCATTTATTATGGATCTGTGTTTCAGATCTTTAAACAAATGTCCTTATCAAACAAAAATGACCCGACATGTAGAAAACATTTGCCTGTGAAATGTTTAAAAACTCCTCATAAAACCATCCCAGCAGTAAGAGACGTGTCCGAGATTCCTTTCATAAGCAGCAGCAGGAATCCGATGCAGGATTTATGACAGGCTCATTCCAGCTGATTCATTGAATTATTTCACGATGATTAGCCGCATCATCACAGCGTTAATAGAGGCGCTGTCCCAGGTGAGAGCCGGCGACTATCAACATATTAATATTTAACGCTGCCATATATATTTAACAATGGGATGATCAGCCATGCATGAGAGCGCAAAGGAGCGTGTCAGGAAGACAAAGCAGTTTGAGACGAAAAAAGCGATTCAAGGGCCAAGTCTTTAAATAGAGCCGCCATAAGTCATGGTTACATTTGAACTTTGGAACGATTCAAACGTGCTGCACTGGCAAGCTGTGGCTGCGATTCTGAACGTTTGCAGTACGGCGCAATGTTCAATGTTTAAGGTACACAACTTTAAATGATTCAGCTATATTTTGGTCTGTATGTTCTACATTCTGCATCTTATTTACATATGTTTCTGTGCCACTTTGTGAATTTTCACTACACGTGTCACCCCGCCTAGAGGAGGATCGAACAACGGGAACAGGAAGTTCTGACCCTGCCATGACGATGAAGAAATCCAGCCGGTTCCACGTGTCTCCAAGGTAGCAGCGCCGGCCGAAGATTCCCAGAGCGACCATCTTTATGACCATCTCCATGGCAAAGAAGATGTAGATGAACGCATCAAACGCCTGACGAAGAACACAAATAAAGTTAATGGGTTCAAACTATAGCAGAAGGGAAAGTGTTTTTTTTTTAAAACTGTTTTGCATAAAAGGAAAATAAATACTTTGTGTTTACCTTAAAGCTACAGTACACAACTTTTATAAAAACAATATTTTTTGACACATTTGTTGAAACTGTCACTATATCGTGACAGTGTGGCATGAGACGGATAATCAGTGAAAGAAGTGCTTCCAATGCTGACTAGAAACAGCCAATCAGAGCCAGGGGCGGGTCTTAGCGCTGTCAATCAGGCTCCATTTGGCCCGTTTTCATCTCCCTCACCTGTTCTCTGCCCGCAGCAGAACCCGTTGTGAATGCTCAAGCTAGTTAGCACAGCCACCGATGATGGATTTCCTGTACTAGTAAGTTGTTTCTCTGCCATTAGCACATTTAGCGGCACGTACAACAGATTGATTGACAGCGCTTAGACCCTCCTCCTGGCTCTGACTGGTTGTTTGCATTTATTCAGATGTCTATAGCAGCTCAGGGAGGAGGTGGAGCAGAATGATCTTTTCACAGATAATCTGTCTCATATACATACTGTCATGATTCAGTGACAGTTCTAGCAGATATATAAAAAGAACATTTTTTTGATAAAAGCAACTTTGGGAAAAGAAGACAAAATGTGTTTGACCTCTGTTAGAAGGTAATAAAGAGAAACAAACTGACTGTGCTCTGTAATGATGGCAGCAGTTGTTTTGTCTCCCACATGACTGAACAAAACCTTTAGCTTTTATACATCACTTGATGGTGACAATGAAATTTTAAAGACAGAAAACATGTTATTTTTCCAACTCGATGGGTCCATATCGCCCACTGTCAAGAAAACACAGTGATATGAGGAAGTTATTATGTTTGTCTGCTCCTCCTTTATGAAGAGGATATGACTTACATCATGCACTTTCAAAGTTTGAGCATACAAATTCAAAAACAGAGCTGGATACATCACTGCTGCTAAAGATGTGAAAAATCTTGAGATTTAAACATTTTCATTTATTTATTTTGAACTAAAGATGAAATACATATAATTTTTTTTTAAAATCACAGTTGCATAGTCTCTCACTGATGAAATTTAGCGCAATGTTTAAATATCCCATGGCAACCATTCAGGTGGTGCCTAACTGCCTGCTTCTGAGATGCCCCGCCTATTTCCCCAAAGCTCCGCCTTGGACCTGCAGTCCCCAGACGAGCCCCCACTCCACAGGGCGACCCTCCCCTGCGCCTCCCCCACTCAGCTCCTCCAGACTAGCGGCAGCAGCAATATTAGCAAACACCTGGTGGAACTGCACATCTGCTGAGGTTTTTATACAAACTGTAACGCTCCACAGACAGTCGAGAGTTGCTGCGATGACTTGAGGGAGTGCTGGAAAAGGGTGGGAGGTTCTTAAAGAGACAGAGGTCAATTTCAAGGCGTCAGATGCAAAGTCAGATTTCTTTGAAGTTATTTTTAATTTATACAGTATTTTCATCAAAGCTGAAGGCAACAGTCACTTAACTATGCTATAAAATGTATCTTTGTGCCTGGAAAATATGGAATGTCCATCCTTTCAAAAATTTCTAACAAAATCCTTGATAGCACAATTGTTGCAATTTTTTAAAGTAAATGTCACTTAAGTTTATATATATATATATGTATAATTTTTTTAAGTTGATCAGATTAAAACCTAAAAACTCTTTTGTTTTCCTGGTTTAAAAATATAGTATGACACAGAAGTTAATTCCTCTTAGCCTTTTCCACCAGGCCTTAACATTCTGTTCATGCACAGTGAACAGAATGGTAAGCGAGGCAAACTCACATAAAATAAATGCCTAAAATCAAAGTTCATACCAACTTCTTCTCTAAACTTGCTCCCTCTTGTTCTTCTAAGTTAATGTTTCATCTTTTCTCTAATTTCTTATCTGCATCTCAAAGCCCCATTCGTCTTCTCTCTATTAAATATGAATTACATTTTTTTTTCTTGCCCAAAGGCTGCTCTAGCCTCTTATTTTTTCCCCGTAGAAATTGAGCATTTTGCCCCTAAATGGTAGGATAATAGAAAATAATTTGTTTGAAAAGTAATCAAAGATGAACCTCGCATGGGCAGCCCTCATATCACACCCAGCTTTAATCAAGCATCTAATTAAATGGAGAGAGAGAAGGGGGTGAAAATAAAAATAACAAAACAAATCAAAACGATCTCAGCTTGTAACGGGGTATTGCTGTTTTGAGCACAAAGCTTTGATTAACTGTTCTCTTCTGTGTAAACGGGGGATTAGAGACGAACTGACACGCTCGGCGTTGCTTGTAATTTGATTTTCATGGGGGGGGGGGGGCAGGACCGCAAGCGGCACGATCTCAAGCCGAACCGTCTTTGTTCGGTGACGAGCTCGCAGCCGAAGAGCAGCGCACCCCGCTGCCTACGGATTTCTGGGGAATTATTTTCGAGACACGAGGCTGGGCAGCTAATAAGGAGGAAGAACTAAAGTTTGCAACCGTCCAGGGGAAAATGGACAGAGCCATAAAAATGATGAAGCGTACAAGCTCTCTTCTCTTGTACGCTGGGTAATCCCCGAGGATAGAACTGGGTTCAATTTGACCTACGATCCCGACAACAAAAACTGTTGCAAAGACTAAAATGAGATCCTCAATATTCTTTATTGACGTCCCGATGAACTGCTGATAAAATTAATCCATTCTACCACATTTGTTGTTGACTGAGATATGTAATTACTTTAATTATTACTTATAAATAATATTACTAACTCAATAACCTCTCTACATTGTCAGTAGCAGACCAACCCAGATACTTAGACATCGGACTTGGAGCCTTCCTGCATCTTAAAAGTATGTAAGGTTGTACCTGCATACATAGTCAGCTTTGATGTAGTTATATTTGTTTTTGACTCAATAGGTTATATTTCAAAATCACATGAGTGTTAGGGTTACAGAAATGAACCAAAATATTACAATCAATGCCCCCTAAAAAAGGCTGGGTTGTTTTCGTAACCCGTCTGTTGGGTAGAAGCCGTTGGATCACAGGTTGGGTTAGTTTGACCAAACATTGGGTCAAAAATCATAACTCAGGAGTCGAGTCGGCAATTTATCGGAAGTCTACAGCTTGGCTAATCCTGTTAGGTCACAGGTTGGGTAGATTTGAACAAATATTGGGTTAAAAAGGTTTTGGGGGTTAAAATTTTTTTACCATGGGAAAAAATGTTCATATATTTTTTCCATCATCATGAAAAATTAACATAAAATTTAATTTAAAAAAAATTGTATCTGTACTGTTACAAGATCCTTCAGGTCAAGCAAAGAGAAACCTCCATATACAGAACTTGCTTGTTTTGCCTACTTCATAAATCAATATTGTGTTTCTCATACAACTCATGATTTTTGGGGGGGTTTTTATTGCACAATTTGAAACATGATATTTATGATCGGTGAATTGTTTTCATGTCGCCAACTTCACATGTACGCATTTTTATGAGGTCACCCGTTCCTGAATTTCAATTTAGGGATATAAAGATCATTGCTGACCACATGATCAAATCTTTCATCTTTGCAGAAAGACTAAAGGGTTCACGGGAGTTTGGCTGTCCGATCTACATTTATTGGACATGGTGAAGATTTATGGGGAGCTGAGATGATCTTAAGGACGATCTAGTCAAAAACCAATAAAAGAGTTGAGATGCGACTCATTATATAAGCGCATGGAAACATGGCTGCATGGTGGCACAGCTGCTTCCTTTTACAGAAGGTTTCAGCTCTTACTGCAGTTATCAATGTGAATATTTGGGATGGAAAAGCCTTCTGACTGCATACTGGATCTACATAACATCCACAGAGCTGTTCCACTTTAACCATCATGTTGCAAAGACTTAATATTCAGTGAAGGCTTTGAGGAAAAAAAAAAAGGGAAAAGCATGATTTTTAATAAACAATCAGGATTTATGCAGCACACAGTCTGAAACACTCAAGAGGACAAGTTGCTGCTGTTGTTGGAGTTTTGCATCAACTTCTCTTGGGTTCATGTTTTACAACCTTTCTGACTGACGACTTCAATAGAGTGTGATATTTACCCTGGGCCACTCAAAGTATACAGAAGTCAATTTATGGTCATCTTGAGGGCCAGTGGAGAAGCTGCAACAACTTTGTGACTTTGCTCTCTGGTACTTTGTGCGAAGCTGCAACGATTGTTTTCTGATTCTGTTTTCACAGGTATAATTGGAAATATCTGTACAGCAGGGTCATAATAGTTTTCAGTTTTTCTATGGTTTAGTTTAGTCTTGTTACTTTTTAGTTGTCTAATTCAGTTAGATTTAGTTTTTAGAGTGTGCTACTTTGTATTAGATAAATATTGTTTCGTTCGGTTTATATTTCTAATAATAGTTTGAGTTTTTTCTTATTCTGGTTACTTTTTAGGTGTAGAATTCAGAAATGTCAAAGAATTGTATTGTGATTATGTACATATGAAGTGGGTGATCAACACTCAACAGAAGATAGTATTTTCAAAAAATCGATTCAATTATTGTTAAACAACCAACTGACTGATTGTTTTCTCCCAACTTTTGCTGTCGCCATTTTGCAGACTAGCGTAGCGTAGCCGCCAGGAGGAGCATGGAGTAGTGTGAGTTAATGTCACATGACTTAAACTGTATGTGTGGGGCAAAAATGAATAAATAAATAAATCAACTTCACATCAGTTCAAAAGTCTAACAAATAGATACATAAACATGAAAATGGAGGGTATTAAGTCCATAATTTCAATATGTTTTAGCTAGTTCTGTAAAGGCATTACATAGTTCTAGTTAGGTACAGTTTTTCCACTATGAAATGCGGTTTTTCTTTATCTCAGTTACTGAAAATGTTTTCTCAGTTTCACTTTTCGTTAATTTGTGAGTTTCAGCTGCCCACTCATCTTGGTGCACAATGGTGTAAAATCTACTAAGATCTACTGAGCCACCAATCATCTATTACAAGTTAAGACAAAGCCTCTCCCGAGGATCCACGTGTGTTAAGAGTTCACAGATGTTAGCTGAATGTTCAGCATTAAGCAATATGTTACTGAACCACAAATTTTCTGAAAGAAATCCATTGATTCTGGTGAAGCTGCTCACTAAATCCATTTTTGCTATTAAACAGAGTCCATAGATACTTGGAGGGGAAACTCTATTAGGTCCAACTCAACAATCGGCCCCCCTTAGAGAGTTAAATCAATCTACTGCCAGTGTTTGCAAGATGTGCCTGTCTGTGTGCGCCGGTGTGTGTGTGTGTGTGTGGTTTGAGAATGTAAGGAAAAGGAGAGTAAGCTGGTTTAAGAAGTGGCTTCCAGCAAAAGACTAAAGCCATGTATGCACACACTTGAGTGCAGATGTTGCACCCACTAAAGACACTTCAGGCATTAAAGAAAGGCTGTTCTGTGTTTAGCAGCTTGATACCAAAGCTATTCGAGACTCAGGCTAATTCAAAAATACCAAAACCGCTCCCTAATAATGAATGGTGACCCTTTATTAAAACATGACAGAATATAAAATACCATATTGCTCCTGCAGTAAGTTAAAAATAAGAGTGAGGAATGCATGTTCACACAAAAGGTAAAATAAGAATAAGAGACTTCACAGTACGGGAAAATGTACAACATTAGAAAAAACAGTACTAGACAGTTGTTTTGCATACTCAAATTAAAAGAAATGACTCAAATTAAAAGAAATGAGTTGGGTAATTTAAGGAAAAAATGTACAAAATGTGCATGTACTGTATATGTCCGTGTAAGAAAATAAATAAATATTCGCACCAGTTTTACGCGGCAAAAGACTTACAAGGTGAAACTATGGTGGTAATAATCGCATAATGACTAAAATCACAATTTTCAATAAACTTTAGCCTTAAAATGATTAGAAAATGTAAAAGATTACAATGAATATGATTAAAATTATATCCATATACAACTGTTCAAATGTTGACATCCTACAGTTATCCCTTTTTAGTGCATTACTCATAATTTAGGTGTATGCAGACCAGTTCTAAACACCGTTTCTGTGAAAATGACGTGCGGATTTGTGTACCTGTAATATCTGGCAGCGGTCTGAGGAGCAGTCGATGTTCTCGCAGGGCTGGTACATCCCCAGGGTCACACAGTTCAGCAGGATGACCATCATGCTCACACGCTCGAACCACGTGGAAACAGGCAGTTAAAGAAAACGATTGGTCCATAGTTTACCACATCAAAAAAAAACATCAACTCTGCTATGAATAATAGGGAAAATGTTTTATATAAAGCTCTGGAACAAATGTAGAGACCACTGCACTGAACCTCCTGGTTATTCCACCAAATATTGATTTCTGAAATCATTCTGAGTTAAAACATTAGCATTGTTGTTTCTAAATTAATATGAACTTGTTTCCTTTGCATTATTTTAAATCTTTTTTTGTTATTTTGACCATTTCTTATTTTCTGCAAATAAGTACACATTTTTTTTCTTGGAATTTCAGAGACATGTTGTCAGTAATTCATAAAAGAACAATCTTCATTATACTCAAACATAAACCTATAATAAGTAAAATCAGAGAAACTGAACATTTTGCTGTGGTTTCTTTAATTTTTCCAGAGCTGCATATTAAAACTTATTTGTAAACTTTCTTGCTGTACATAGTGTGGCCCTATAGTTTCTTCTTCATGTACAGACACTTCCTATAAAATCTGAATATTAGTGAAAAACCAATTTAGTTCTGAAACTTTATCAGTAAGAGAAACATTGTATGAATTACACAAAGATGTGTGAAAGCTTATATTTCTGTTATCTAAAAGCACACATTGTTTTTACAATTTTTTAAAATTTGTTGTTAGTGTTCTCTGACGTGAACACTACCAGAAAAAATAACAAAATTCTCCATTTAACTTAATCTTTCCACGAGCACTCACACATACACCTCAAATAATAAATAAAAAAAGCTAAATGAGCCGTTAGCGATGCTACAGGTGCAGCTACACAGAACTTAGCTGCAGCATCTTCTGTCTTTTTTTTTCTTTGAGCGAGGCCATTAATTCGTGTTGATTCAGCGATTCTTTCCGGGATCTGAAAAAGCCCTACGAAGCAAAAGTTTAGGAATGTGTGACGGTGCCAAAAATTCACACAACAGCATGAATAAGCCCAGTTTAGAGGAAAGAGGGGAAAAAAACCAAAAAGAGTTCAAACAGGCTGGAGAGAGAAAGTGCGGTTCAAGGTGTTTTTGCCAGAGAAGAGTCAAAGTGTTACAGATTGAAAACAATACGAATTGTTCAGGCAGTCGCTGCACAGCTTGATCTGCCCAGGAAGTCCAGGTCCTCCCTCAGGCTGCTGGTAACAGAAGGAAAGCAGCCTTAACAAGAAACAAATCATAAAAGAAAGTAACTTAAATATTAGAAAACTGATCCCAAACAGAGGAAACTGCAGAGAATTCTCTGGGCCCTTCAACAGAGAAAACAGGTTACTGTAGACATCACAGCGTGGATAAAGATAGGCTGTGAGTGGGCAAAAAACACACGCATACACACGCACAACACACACGCACACACACACATATCGAGACTTGCACACAAACACCCACTTCCCAGTGCTTACATGAGCAGAAAACGTGCAAAAGAAACCCAGCAGGTTCGAATACATAAACGCTAACATTCACCCACCTACATTTAAACTCTTTCTTTCATGAGCACACACACACACCCACACCCACGCACACACACCTAACATTCAGTCTGAGGCTGGATGAGTGAGTGCCAGCTGATGGGTATCAGTCTTTCAAAAATAGTTAGATCTGCAGGAAAACATGTTTAAAGTCAATGTTTCACATGCTTAAGGAGAAATGTAAGAGTTTAAGGGAAGCAGTTTAATAAATTTAACTTTAGATCCTTAAATTTAGTCATCAAATGTTAAGTGGAGAGCAGGGAGGTGTCTGAAAATCGATTCATGTATCCATTTCTTTTTCATAGCCTCTTACTCTATTCCTCTCGTGTAAGATGTGAACAATCTTCAAGAAACTATTGATTTTGTTCAACACAAGAAATTGGCATTTTCTTTGAAGTTTTACTTATTCTACTTGAATTTCTCAGTGTTGTAAAAAACTTTATTGAACATCCATCTTTCAAAATCAGCTTGACATACATACAGCGTTTGTGTGTCAAACTAACTGTGTTAACTAAACCAATGTGTGTTAACTAACTCACACTTATTGTCTGTGGGTCCACTAAGCCGTTAAACGTTATAGTAAACTTTTAAAGAATGCCATGATCTTGAATGAAATGCCATTAAAGTTTTACTTGGGTATATTCTGTTTACTATTGGAATTCTTGAACATGTTGGAAGTTTCGGTGAAAATGGGTTTTAAGGGTTTAGCGTTGTATTTATTGCTTTGTCGCTGCTGTTTTATTCGTTTTAGCTTCAGTAACTTTTTTTCCCCCCATACGACATTGAATATTCAAAAAGAAAATGTGCTGAAAATGAAGGAACGACTCGCCTACAATTAAACGCTGATCATCGTCTTTGCAATCGACATTTGATAACATTCACACAAAAACGAACCTGACACTGTTTTTTTGTTGTTGTTGCTACTTTCAAGGATGGAGGACTTTTTCTAAACAGCAAAGCCTTTCCAGGAAAAATACATATTTTAATGGGAAGCAAAACTGAAGGAAAAAAAAAATACTTTGGGGTCAGCTTTTTCTTATTTCTCCACTCTTAAGTAGGTATGACAGCCTTAAGGCTATGAGGATTATCTGGAGGCTATATTATCCCACCGCAAGTGAAGTCGACACAAACAGAGTCCAAGTGTTGCTAAAGTGGCGAAGACTTCCTGGTGGCTCCTGGGGAAACGCTAGCGATGCAAACGCAACCATTAACACCGTGTCAGTCCGTCTCCTGGTTCTTCTGAAAAATGAGTCAATTAGTGTGGGTACCTTGGGGAAGTCTCCATCTATTATTTTATTTTCTTTTTTTCTCTGTAACAATCACATGCTACTCATCAACTCTCCAATAGTGGATCTCAAAGCACAGAGCTCTAACACGGCAGGGATATTGGAGGGAGATTACCTCCAAAATAGTTTCACGTAGCTCAAGATCACTTTATGCTTTAAGCATTTATTAAACATCTGTATTTAAAAATAAAGATGTTTGCAAATGACTGTGTTACTTTTTCCAGCACATGCTGTTTTATATTCTGCTGTCACTTACTTCTGGACGTCCATTGAAAATAGTTTTGTGTATCGTATTATCCGGACTATAAAGCGCACCTCACTATAAGCTGCACCTACAACGTTTTTTTTTAAAAAAATTTTAAAACTGGAAACGTACATATATGAGGCGCACCGGGCTATAAGCCGCTGGTATCTCCATCGCTCTTGGTTTTTCTTAATAAATCTACTATTAAGGACGCAGCCCTCCGTCTCGGCTGCCATCCTCCAGATCGATACTCCTCAATTTAAAAGCCGCTTCATATGAACTTCTTCCTGTGGTTTCCATGATGAGTTTGAAAACATTTCTCACTCGTGCCTGCTGCTAGCATGTGCTTGTTCTAAATGAAAATGATCACTTTCTTCTTTGATTTCCAATGTTGACTTCCAATGACTAGCCTCCTGCTATAGAGCCCCCTGGTGGTTGAAGAAATATCCACAGAAAAGCCGCACCGGCCTATAAGCCGCCTGGTTCAAAAGGTGGGGGGAAGTAGCGGCTGATAGTCCGAAAAATAATACAAAATCCTAATCTGATGTACTGATGTTTACACAAAGAATCTGTAAATCATCCTGGAAGTATTCTAGGCTACAACAATATGACAGGGGTTCTATTTATTTTTATTTTATTTTATTTTTTTGCTTATTTTTAATATATTTGAATCATTTGTTTTATCTGTGAAAAAATCACTTTAGTTTGTTTTAAGCACATCTTGATCAATACATTTCTGCTACTGTTGTATTGTGGACAAGGGCTGCACACAATTTTGGACATTCCTGCAGTAGGTCATGACAGACACTTCAAATTATGTGAATGCATGGCTATAAGATGGTTTGTTTACAGATATGAAAGGCAAGCAAGAAATCAAAGCCAGCAAATTGACAACAACATCAGTAAGATAAGCCACACTACTTGACAATCACTCTCTGTCCACCCATTTTTAGTTTGAATAAAGTTTTTGAGACCATTGTGTATTATAATTTAATCGGGAATAACTCACAATAAAGAAGTGTGATTCAAAACTCTTGGAAAAATATTCAGTGAGTACATCACAGACCTGTCAAAACAAAATAAATAAAAAAAGACTGAAAAGCTCCACAATTCAGCGGCAAATGGTGGACCGTTACCAAAATGACGCACATGAGCCGGAAGCCTCAGTGTGACAGAGCCGCAAAGAGACGGAAAGCTGAAAGCATGCGACAGCAGGTGCTGGATAAATTCTTAACACCTCGCTGCATGGAGTTACGTTTTCTAACCCAGACTCCATTACCTCTCCCTTTCTCTCTTTCGCCTCTCCTCTGCAATCTTTAATTGTTTCCAAACAGACGTCCAGGAGGCAAAGTGCCTCGCGTTCCTTTGGCAACCTGTCAACCGTCAGAAAGGGGATTCACACAAACGCTACTTCATTTCCCACATGGACATTTCAGCATCACGTTTCTGCATATGGAATAAATATTTGTCCCAAATGCCAGTTTACAGCAGCCGTTCAATTCCGTTTAACAATGAAACAGTGAGACACGCTTAGCGCAAATATCCCAGAGTAAATAATGCCTCCTTCGGGGCGAGTGGAGGCCTAGCAGATAGAGTAGGGGCCTTGCAATTGGAAGGTTGAAGGTTTGATTCCAGCTTTCTCCTGTCGCAGGTCAATGAGCATGTGGGCAAGGCACTTAACCCCTAGTTGCCCACTGACCTACATATCGGTGTATAAATGTGAGTGTGAAATGGGTGAATGTGACTCTAGTGTAAAACGCTTTGAGTGGTCAGAATATCTGGGAAAGTGTTGTAGAAGTTCAGTCTAATAAACCGTTTTTTAAGTTAAACTTTTTTAGAAAAATTATTGTCCTTGGTTTGAACGCATTCTTGTGTGAAAATTACAGAAACTGGTGAAAGAGCACACCGCAGGAAGTCAGACATATATAGTTACTTTGCTTCCTTCACCTACATCTAACTTTTTCTTTTTGGCCATTGTGCACACATTAGAGTATTAAGTTTGCCGAGTTGTTTTAAGTGGTCGCAATTCAACACACAACTTCCTGGACTTTATTCCAGTGTGTTTTGACTCTCAGATAGCATCAGAAAATATACCGTACTTTTCAGAATATAAGCCGCTACTTTGTTCCCACGCTTTGAACCATGCGGCTTATATTTGTACGTGTCCAGTTTTTTTTTTTTTAAACTTTGTGGGTGCAGCTTATAGTGAGGTGCGCTCTATAGTCCGGAAAATACGGTATGTAAAATCAGCTATATTAAAGGACAACGTTTTTGAGCTGGGGAAATTAGGAAAAAGCAAACAGATGCAAACACAGTATGCATTTTTTGTTTTAGCTATTCTACAAATTTTTCATTTGTTAAAAATTGAATTTGAAATACTTCATACTGGAGTGGTAACTTGAACTTTTTCCCAAATTTCCAGAGGCTTCAGAAATCAGGTGAAATAAGTAACCTAGGTGTGAACTATCTGAATTCAATGTGAACCAAGTTCCCAGGAGTGCAGCGGAGGTGGGCAGTGGAGAGTGTGTTCTTTTTATTTACCACACACATACACACCCACACCCACACACACTCTACTGCTGTGGCTACCAAAAGTTGGTTTTTTTTCCCGAATTTCCACCTCACTCACCAACACATCAATTTCCACCTCATAAAATTGTACTTTTGTTTTTAACTCTTTTCTCCATGGTTGCCATTATTAACCACGAAATATTATTGATCAACTAAACACACTTCAGATACTGACCGTGTTTGGTTGAATGTGGATGTGTAGAAAGCAACACTTGGGGTGAAACTTTGTACACAAACATACAAAGAGCAACTGTGATTTATAAAGAGGAATTTGCTTTGCATGCGCATGGCACGTGGTTTTATAAATCTTGAGTTTTCTTTGCCGCATGTACACTTTTCGCACAGATCCTACGCAGTTAAGCAGCTCTGGAACAAATGAAGAGCCCACTGCACTGAGGTCCATTGAAAGCCTCCTGGTTATTCCACCAAATATTGATTTCTGAACTTTTTCTGAGTTAAAGTATTAGTGTTGTTGTGTGGAAATGAATATCAACTTGTTTCCTTTGCATTATTTGAGCTCTGAAAGCACTGCATCTTTTCCGTTATTTTGACCATTTCACGTTTTCTGCTAATAAATACAACATTTTTGCTTGAAATTTCGGCGACATGTTGTCAGTAGCTCATGGAATAAAAAGAACAATGTTCATTTTACTCAAACATAAACCTATAAGGAGTAAAATCAGAGAAACTGATCATTTTAAATGGTCTCTTAATTTCTTCCAGAGCTGTAATTAAAACTAATGACCATTCTTGATATGTCCCAGTATGGAAACCCTAGAATCAAAAGGGAGTGTACTTCATTTCTACTGTCATCACTGTAGCTTCAAATGGACATTATAGACATTTAATTGTATTTATTTTTGTTGTGTCATTGTTTTAAATACCAGCCTTTCATATTAATGTGCTTCATTCATCCAAGACTCTAAGCTGTCCAAATAGATGCAACAAATGCCAAGCTTGACCAGTTACTAATTAAACCAGTGGCTGCAGAATGGAATATGTGGGTCTTTACGGATCTTTGAAAATTACACCTTTCTGATCAATAGATAAATCCTGAGCGTTAGTCATTAGAAACGTTAGGAACATGCCAACTCTCCACCTCGCCAAATCAATGAGACTCCCGTCTAAATCAGGCGTCCTCTCCGCTTCTCTCCCAGGTGGCCGGCGCACAGCTGCCATACAGTAAAATTCATCAAGACAATCTCTGCCCTGTTGCTGTGGCAACCAGCGCTCCTCAAAATATTAAAGAATCCTTTGTTGTGTTACCATTAGTCTTGCATGCCCTCCTTTAGCACCAGAGAGTAGTCCTGCTGTGACCTTGATGATTATCTGAAAAAAATAAAAAATTGGAGTCTAACATCTCATTTTTTTCCCCCCCGTCTGAAAGATTTCCAAAAGTCCATGGATAACAAGGTACCAGACACCAATGATTAGGAAGGCTTGCATTAATGGCATGCTATAAATCTTTGATAAAAATGTTTGTATGTTTCCAGGTTTTGTGCACCAAATGGTGAGCAGGATGTTAAAAACGGGAAATCCGGCATTAAACAATGTGAGAGAATTACATCCCAAGGCAGACATGTCAGTGTTAACTGGACGGGGCTTCCACGTGTGTGTGTTGTGTTTGTGTGTGTACTTTTAGTGTAAGTTTCAGTGAACAAATCCCTATTATGTCCTGAATTGTGATCATTTCATTTTTATTAAGATCTTAACTAAAGAAAAAAGAAACCAAACTTTTACTGGTTATTAGATTATTACACCAGAGTAATAATCTTATAACACAAAGATACTGCTCAGTATCTGAGTCATTTTGAAACCATCATTTCAACTTGTAATAAAAGACTAAAGGAATTAAATGAAATTGTACATGACCATCTAGAAATATATGTTCTTCTTTTAGCATAATACTGATGTTTACTTTTTTTTTTTTTAGCGATGAAGTTTAGAGGCTCACTGATAAATCGGCAATTGTGAAATTATGCCTTTTTACATTAGTGACATATTGACAAAGTTTTGCGCACATTTGTAATGGAAACTGCAACTATTGTCAACATTTTTTTGTCATCTGTAATAGACTATGAAATTAATGACACTTGTGGTTTTGTTTAATCCTTTTGGTTTTGAATTTAGTTTCCAGATCACTACATTTCCTTTTTGTGGTTTGTGTCCTTTCCTATTTTTTCCAAACTTAGTTCTCAGACTCTAATTTAGGGCTGAAAGATTTTGGAAAATATTCTAATTGTGATTTTTTTTTACCTCAGTATTGCGATTATTTTCTCAATGTTGGCGTGCACCAATAGATTGGCCCCGATTTCCTTAATTGTGGGAGATCGGTGATTAACTGCTGTCCTCTTCTGCTCTGCTGTGAGAGAGTCGGACTGACTGACCAGTCCACAGGATCATGTCTGCACATTTGCAGTTAACAATAGTCATCCCAATACTAGCAACTCAGCGACTTTCTTGCTACATTTAGCAACATTTCAGACAAAAGATAAAAAATTGGTATCGGCCAAAATCGGAATCGGCAGGTCAGATTTTTTTTTAAAATCGGTAATTATCGATCGGCCAGAAAACTACAATGTAATAAAATCCTTTAACATATTCATTCCTGCTTTCAAAGAAATGTGCATCTCTCAAAACAGACACTAAAAACCAATGGCTTAGGCAGTAAAACCTTTACTTCATTTGGCAAATACTCACCTCCTTTCAGTTGAGGAGAGTCAGTACACAGTAGGACCTGTGAAGATTGGTGGGACACATTAAATGGATTCTGCTGGTTTACTAACAGCTGTACCTCTGTGTCTCAGTTGTGGTGAGAGGAAATTGAAAAAAAACAAAAAAAACAAGAGAGAGCCTTCAATCGCAGGCAGCATTCTGCTTTTATTAAAAGATGAGCAAGCTCAGCAAATCTTCCAGTTCACACCATCTGGTGTTATTTCAGTTTTGTTTCCCGTTTTACAATCTGTTTTATTCGTCTGTGCTTTTCAGCCTCTCTCTCACTGTCCTGCGTTTTATAGGCAGGCGATAGATGAAATAAGGATAAAGTCCAGGTTTTCTCTTTAACCTCATCAATTCGGCGACGCAGAGTTTCTGTCTTTCTTCACTGAAATTATTTCGCAACTGAAAGCAACGTCGAAGCGCACAGAGTGACCACCGATACTCGGACAAATTCACTCCAGCAGAGATGAGGAGCCTCGGCGCAAGATGAGGGGAAGTGCCGAGACGGGGGCCGCATTTAAATTCTGATTATTTTTCACACACGAGGACATTTTCATCTTGTCAGCACAACACAAAAAGTGGGAATAAGTCTCTGCTGGATTCCATTTTTAGGAAACGCTCTGATTTTATTTATACGATTTCGTCATCTGTGGCTTTTTTTTTTCTTTATAGAACAACATTCTGTAATAATCCCTCGCTTCCTCGTTGAGAACTGCAGCTTTGTGTGTACGCATAGATGCTATGGATATATGTTTGGGATGTATATGATTTTATAGCTGAGTATGTGTATATATTGGTGCAATTTGAGGATTTTTAAAATAATGCCAAGAATAGTACATTTTATGGGGATCTAATGGATAATAAAGCATGTTATCTTATATTAAGGTTAAAAATAAAATCTTAGCTCTATTGTTCAGATTTATTTTAATAAATAAAATAATAGCAGAGGAAAAATGTCAGGAGTGTTTTTGACAATCAGAGCAATAAAAAAAAAAAACATAAAATACTATTTTGGATTTAATTACTATTAAATTGGATTGGAGCCACAAAATAATTAGCTGATTTTGCAATTTGGAATCGGTTTCTTAAATGCTTCACTGCATTCACTCATCAACATTTGAAAGGAAATAGACCCAGTAGACAGCCAGCAAGATCTTAAAGTATTATTTGAAAGTAGAGATTAGTGTAAAAAAGTGTTAAGTAATTAACTTATTTATTTAACTTATTTAACAGTACATAAATTGTAGGGAAAAAAACGATAAACAGGGAAGAACAAACCCTTGTTTGTCACAATACAGTACGTACTAAAAATGTTTCCTGTTGTCTGCCGTCACTGTAGTGTGACCTGAAAAAGGTGACATTAATATTCATTATCTTGATGAGAGGAGCAACGTGTTGTATCCTTAGGGACGAAGATCACTTTCAGTGGCAACAAGAGGGTTCCTAAATTGAGTTGCTTGTGTCAGAAAAACACTGTCGTACACGCCCTCACACACACACACACACGCGCGCGCGCGGACGACGCGTCAACACACGCCGCTCAGCAGCTCCCAAGATAGTGCGGTGCAGGCAGCAATCACTGGAGGCGAGTGTTAATGACAGACTAATGACTGCCATTTACCAAATTTCGGGGAATGTCTTCATTTATCTGGTGGTTTATATATATATCATCTAAAAACGTTCATATATGAACAGAGTATGACACGGGTCCTCATTGAAAAAGCTCATCTTGCATGTGTTTTCTTTAAAAGGGACAGTGTTATGTAAAGATCAACAGTTTTTGAGCTTTACCTCATGTTATAATGTTATTCAAAAGCAGACCTGGAGTGTTGCTTTGATACTTTCATGCATGTTTGAGAAATCCTTTAATCTCCCACGGCAACCATTCAGCTGTGTGAAATGCCTGGTTGGACCTAGCTCCGCCTTCGGGACGCAGCTCCTCCTCTGAGCTGCAGTTTTCAGCCGTACAGAGCAGCCCACCCCGCAGACTCTCCCCTCCCCCACTCAGCTCCTTCAGACTAGCCAGCAGCAATTAGCAAACACCTGGTGGAACTGAACATCTGCTGAGCTCAACATAGAAGCTACTTCTCAGTGCAATGCTGGTAAAAATGTTGTTAAAGGGTTCATAGAGTAGTGATGCTGTGATGACTTCCTGAAGGCCGAGTTTCAGAAAGAGCAGGAGCTTCTTAATGCTTCAATGCTTTAAATTATGAAGTCAACTTTCTTTTCAGTCATATATGAGATGTATAGCAGTTTTACAACAACCGAAGGCAACGTAGTTGGTTGATTGTGCAATAAAATGGCACCATGTGCCTGGAAAATACATAATACTGCCCCTTTAAACTCTTCCACTACATTAAACCATGTGTACTTTTTGTCATGTACACACCGCATACAATTCAGTTCCTTTTTTTTTCTGCAAAGAACAGTTCAGAAATTTGTGCCAGCTGATGCACAAAGGAAGACAGAAGCCTGAATCATCTCTCATTATAATAAACAAAGCGAAATTTGCTACAACACCTGAATTCTGTTTTTTTTTGGCTCCGCTCTTTGGTTGCCTCAGCTCCATATACTCCTACTGTACTTCTATTACCTAGATGTGCAAAGCGCTTGTTAAAAGCATGCTGTACATAAAAGCTACGAGGATTCACATTTATACGTTGCTGTTTAAAACTTACAATTCATTTCTCCGATAAGTACAGAGGCTGCTGTTCCAGTTCCTGCGAACCGAAATCTTTTGACTGGTTGGGCACATTCAAGATGACCTGTCACCTACTCGCACATACACACATGGAAACACGCCCGCACCTGTGCACACACACACACACACACACACACACACGCACACCCCTTAGCCATCTCTCCACAGGAAGCAGTGTGTTATTTCAGCACCTGCAGGCCCGGTGGGCGATGCCACGATGACAGTAATGCGTATTGGCAGCAAGCAGCGGGAAGGCAAAGTAGCAATGGGCGGCTCCAGCTGCACAAGGCTGTGTGGAGCAGAGAAAGTTAATGCAAAGTGGATCAACATGCAAGTAAGAGTTCTAAATTAAATCTCCGGGGTCCATATCTCTGCATGAGATGACTGCTCCAAGATAGTGACTTTACCTTTTTTTTTTTTTTGCCTTCCAGAAAATGTATGCACTGCTCATGTCAAATGAAGTAAATATTGACATAATTAAATCCAGGCGCTGTGGGAAGCCTTATGAATTTCATAAATGGTTAATTCACTTAGTCTAGTTATATTCATTTTAAATATTTGGACAATTTATTGTTTCGGTGCCAGCTTTCATTTTGACGAGATGGCGCCAAACACGTTTTTAATATACTGTGGCTCAATGCCGTCACACAGTCGTTTAAATTAAAAAAATGCGTGCCGTGCTCTGTTTTCATCCCAGCCCAAAATTATCAATACCTCTGATAGATTTTTAATTCTAAGTCACTTTCCATACTAACTTTGTTTTCTGTCCACAAATTGTCTGACTCAAGTGAAGGACTGTAGCTGGGCCACCAAAACGCTACTATTGTCTCCAACCAGAAGAGACATTTTGGTAAAATCAGAAGAAAACCTACTTCATAATACCTACTGGTATTTTTTTTAAGCAACACAAACTAAAACAAAAAATATTACCTATTTAATTTATTTCTACTTCTTAAGTTCTTATCGCGGTGGATTTAACCTTTTTTTTTTCCAACTAGTTGGTTAAGTTGTCGTGATTTCTGGAGATGGATGGATTCAAGGTGAGGTCAGGGAGAGGCAGTGAGTACATGATAAAATATTATAACGACGTAGCAATTAAAAAGGAACTCGGGGAAAAATAAGGAAATCTCAGGGAGTCAGGGAAGGAGAGCAGCTGGAACTAAAAAGGGAACGGGTAACATTGAGGTAATGGAAGAAACCAGTGAGGGGAGGTGGCTAAATGCTGGGAGCTTGGTTACTGGACAAACAACCGGTGTTAACTACAAACAGGGTGCAGCTGGGAGGGAACAGCGCAAGGCAGACTGAGGGAGAGAGAGACGGCAGGAGAAGTGGTACAGACAAACCAGTAGAACATAAATGTTGAGTAAACAAACAAACAACTGCTACTTAAGTAAACACTGATTGAAAGTAAAACACACATCTAAGGTAGATCACAGTCGAACAAGAAAGTAAGAAGCAAATGCAGAAAAACCAAAACTACCCGGGATCCTGACACACACAGGATCCCGGGAAACCTGACCTCTATCTGCTCAGGTTCGGGCTTAACTTCTATGACAAAAGCTCAACATTTTAGGTTCATTTTAAAAAAAAAAAATCCAATATGCAAATAAATTTAATGTACAAATTACTCCTGTGTATAATAAGCAAATCACCTACACGCTCCGTCCTTGTTTACTCCTCATCTCCTGTCACCTCACTTCATTCCGTGATTGTTCTTCAAAGGACTGACTCACAGTAAACACTGACGAACGTCGTTATCTTGGAGCCGAGGGATTTTAGCAGGCACGCTCTGGTTTCTTTAATCTTTTCTTTTTATTTTTGCTGAGATGTGGTAAAATAGCAAAAAAAAACAAAAAACGACATTTTAACATACATTACAGATAAAAAAGAAAACAAAAACCTACAGAGCATTTACATGCCGAGATTGCATTGATCCTCATGATGTAAAACAATGACAGAAAAAAAATGTGAGACTATAATCTAATTCACACATATTCTTCTCCGCCAACAACACGCATCGGCGCTGGGATTTCCTGGCGGGCGTCTTGTCCCCGTCAGCATTACGCCGACCTATTCACTGGTGAACACTTCAGAGGGAAGAGGACAGGGATTAAACAAGCGGGATGCTGTGGGGCGTTAGAAAACAAAAATGTTTTGTCCTGACGAGTAGCTTTGACTGCAATGAAGATCCACCTTTTAAGAAAAACCTTGTAGAAAAAAAAAAAAAAGTCAATCAATGATCATGATTTCAGGGGGAATAATTCTACTAAACAACAACTAAATAAACACATTTTAAAAAAGCGCATTGTTTAAGAAACTGAGGAAGAAATGTAAGAATTTGAGGGGCATCACCTGGATGATACTCAGGTAAAGAGATCAACTATTCTCACTAACTCAATTCAGAGAAAAAAAACTTCTTTTTTTTTTTTTAGCATTGACAAAAAAAAAAGAAAAAAAGAAAGAAACTCAACAACAACAAAAAATCAGAGTTGGGGCTGTTTTCGCTCCTTAGCAACAACATTAACTTCTGACTTTGAGTTTATGAGGCTTCCCCACCGCCGTACTGAATGGCCGCCCCGCGCAGAAAGCACGCAGCCTTAACGGGTGCCCTGCTCCAGGTCAGGCAGCCTCCATCGCGCTGATATAAAGAAAGCGCAGTGCGACTGTCACCTCTTCAGCACACCTCAAGGTGCAGCTACAATCTACTCTGTTTGCTCTCCAGATCCACTTCCACCCTCCAGGTGGACTGGGTCTTCACTGCTGAACACGGGATCTGGGCTGGAGGTTAGCGGCGGCGAACAGAACGAAGTTACTGTCAGAGAAAGGAAAGGCTCGGCCCGCAGCGTCCCAAGCTTCGATCTAAAAATGTCACGTTGACCCTGTGAGCCGTTATCATCTTTAAATCAGTCTGCGGCTGAGCTTCTGCGGAGGTTAACCATAAGGGCTTACTTCGTAAGACACAGAAGCAATTGAAATTATTTCATAATGTTCTTCACACCCATTGTTTAATCAGCTCTAATCTCTCCCCTGGACGTTTTAATGTCTGCAGTCTTAAGACCAATACAGTCCAGCCCTGCAGCACCATCAGCAGCTGCAGCAGGAGCTGCAACCTTTTGTCTGTGTTCTGCTAATGTCCAAAAAACAACACCACAATTTTGCAATTAGCAGCGATTCCATTAAGCAAGAAATTAAAATCACACGTAAATGAGCTTGCCCACGCGACGGACGTAAATAGCTACAGTACAGACCAAAAGTTTGGACACACTTTCTCATTGAAATCAATGAGAAAGTGTGTCCAAACTTTTGGTCTGAACTGAGTACAGACCAAAAGTTTGGACACACAGTTGTGTCCAAACTTTTGGTCTGTACTGTACATGAGATAAGAGTCATAACTCAGCCATGGTGATTTTGTGAACCTCATGCAAACGTGAAACGTTTAAGTAAGGCAGCGCTAGGAAATCGGCTGGTGAGAGAAATCAGACATTTTTGGTCAATTGCCGCTAATTCGTGACCAGCTAATCAACAACACAGTGCTGACGATGGTGAGCTTCAGTTTGCATGATGTTACTTGCAGAAAGAAAAGACTCAAAGTTGGTTATTTTCAGTATCGGCGGATTCCTTAAATTTACTGGCTCTGCGGAGGGAAAGAGATCTGACTTGAAACTAAACTGCACATCTGCAAATGTGTCTGGGATTCATTAAGGCTGCAGAAGAGTGACAAGAGAGCGAGTCTGTCAACAGGTAACAGGAAGCCTGCAGGTATTACTACAACGTTTCACGTGAGGAACTTTGTATTATTCCGTTTTCTTTGATCCAAAACAGTTCTTGGGTTTGTTCGCTTGCAACATTTTTAGCCGGTTTAATTTCATTTCACGTTGCGACAAACAAACAAAATTAAAATAGAGCAAAAGCCTGTCGCTTCAAAAAATGCAAGAACGTTCCCTCAGTTTAAGATTCAGATGAGTCCAGAGTAGCAAACATCAAGGCAGGAAGTTTAAATGTCGTCTTATCGTTAGTTTGTTTAATGCAAAATCACCTGAGAAGTTTCCTGAACGATTTTGAGAAGACGTCTTGAAAGTTGAACATCTGTCGACTATTAGCGAAGCAACCATCAATCTTTAGTGAAGCGTCTCGCTTTAGAGTGAGAAATAACATCCGACCGAACAGCACAGCATTTTAACAGATATGTTAAAACAAAATGTAATACATTATGAAAGCGCCTCTGCGCAAATCAAGTTTGTAACTAACGCGCAGGCTATGGTTTAACTCTACAAACCGCAGTATCTACAGAGCAGCTCATTACTGCTAAGACGTACACTAGGCACAGCTTTTAAATTAAAAAAAACTAATTAATGGTTCTTGTTTAAAGCAGAGCATGAGCAGCAGGAGACGCACGGTCACCTATAGCGCACGTCAGCAAAAACCTGCTGTTATACATCATTAAAAACGAAACCTGCAGCCAAAGGGATGAAAGTAATTCAGTGGTCAGATTCATTCTGTTGAGCAGACCATCTTACACAGATAGTCCAGCTTAGCAGCATTGCTGTAATAATTAGATTATTATATTGACCGGAGGATGTTTCTCCCACTATACTATGAGCGGTCACTTTGCACGAAGTGTAACTGAATTTGCATTTTGCAGGGAAAAGAAAAAAAAAAAAAAGATCACACAAGATTCTGGTCCAGTTATAACCGGTTTGACTTCCTCCAGTGTCTGCTTGCTACATGAAGGATCCCATTCATTTCAACGGCTAACTCTTGTCCACAAGGGTTATTACATTTAACGGCCCATTAAACATCTGCTAATTATGAAACCATTCAGCAGACTGACATCACGTCACATGACCCCGTTACTAGAAGCACAGCCATAAAGCCAACATGATTATAACTATAATCAAGTAACAATGGGAGAAGTCTCAGCCAACAACAAGCACATCTATATAATTCAGCCCAGAAACATAAATGATAAGCTCACTGGTCCGCTTGAGCTATATTTTTGATGCGATATGTATGGAATTGAAAAACAAACTAAGAATGCAGCTTTGGAAAACATTCGAGCAGACAAGGCGCAGCGCTTCCACACGAGTGTCTATAAATCAGCAGACATTTACAAATGTGAGATTTCTTGAGCGACGGAGTGCGGTGATGCTGGAGGCGGAGAAGGCCACATGTGTTAGTCCAGAGGCAAATAAAAGCAAATTGAAAATTATTAATCTGCCCTTCCCTTCCTGTCAGACTCGCTTTAGAGCCCAATCTCTTTTGACTGCATAAACTCGTCTTTCTCCTTCCTCTCTCCCTTTCACTTCCTTCCCTACATTCATAAGTAGAGATTAAGAGAGCAGCATTTTTTTTTGTCCCACTTCTTTCTCAGAATCCTTCCCTATCAGAGTGAAGTGGACTGTGTCTTTGCCTGAGAGCTGCTTAATATGACGAGGCGACACGCTCAACCCAACTCCCAACCCGAGTCACAGAGAAATGGATAAAGTGACAAGAGTCCCTGATGGAAACGGCCTTTGTTGTACAATGTAGGGTGAAAAAGTAAAATGAGAAAAATAAATAAATAAAAACATACTCCATGACGTACAAGGTCTGACATTTCATTTCTTAGGCGACTCTGAAGATGATCCAGCGTGGGAATATTAGTTTCTGGCACAAACAAACAGCAATTTCGTACAGACGGCGACACTGCTGGCTGCGCCTCCGTCTGAATGTGTTGCAGTGTATGAAAACGGAAAACTTGTTTCCAGGCAAAATGGGCCAAATAAACGCGTTTGTTCTGTTAGATGTGTGTACAAAATGCCCCGAAGAGAAAGATCTGAAACAGAAAGACTGAATGTCTTTTAGCACTTTTAGATTTAAGGAGAAAATACATTTGTTGCTGTAAAGTCTGGAGGAAAAAGTTCTAATTTAGACACAGTTTGTTCTTTGCTCCCAATTAAATGCAACTTCCAGCCAACGATGGGTTTTCAAATATTTCAAACTGCTTTTTTAAAATGAGTGTTCTTCGTTAATATTTGCATGTAATTGTTTGAACAGGTGAACATGGCACTTTTTTAAAAGTTCTAATACGCTTGTTCGTTTTGGGTTATTTTCTGAAAGATGTCACACAAGTGTTAGAGGTGGTGCCTATTTTTATCTTATTTTGTTAACAGAAAAAAAAAGCTTAGTTTTCTCAAAACTTACCTATTAAAAAAAACACCTTAAAGAGGCAGTATTACGTAAAATCGACTTGTTAGAGCTTTACATCACGTTATGATGTTATTCCCTCATCAACAACCATTCTAGGAGTGTTGCATTGATTTGTTTATATTTGAGAAATCATTTAATCTCCCATGGCAACCGCCCAGCTGTGCAAAACCTCCTCAGAGCTGCAGTTTACAGGCTCCTGCTTCACAGAGCAGCCCTCTCCCACTCGAATCCTTCAGACTAGCCAGCAACAATTAGCAAGCATCTTCTGAGGTCATTATAGGAGCCACTTCTCAGTGCAACACCGGTAAAAACGTTGTTAAAGGGCTAACAAAGGAGTGATGCTGTGATGACTTCCTGAAGGCGGAGTTTCGGAAAGAGCAGGAGACAGAAGCCCAATTTCAAGCCGTTAAAGTCAAATTCCTATTAAGTCATATTGGACATATATGGTATTTATATATATGTATATTATGTGAAGGTAACAGTTACTTGATTGTGCTATAAAATGGGACTATGTGCTTGGAAAACATTTCAAGTTTGCACAATTGCAATAAGAGTTTTGCTGGATTAAGCATTATGTGGATTTAAAACAATGATATGTTGCTGATAGATTTTGCAGATGTGGCAGAGAACAAAAACATACAGTAAATATCAATAACCTTCTGACTGAACGGAAGCCCCACCGTAACCGGCCTCCTTTGAGAGAAGGGTAATCTACTCAGTCATTATTTCAGTGTTTCCCTTTTTAAACCTGAAACCCAGAATTTCAAAATCAAAGCTTAAAATTTTTACAAACTCTCTGTCTTTTCAAAGAAAAACAAAAAACAAAACAAACACACGTCGACTCCGATCACAACACACATGCAGTGAAGTTCCCGGAGTGGATTTGGCCACAAAGGACACTTCTTGTGCAGATCAATTCTCCGCAGCCACTCAGTCTGACCACACAAAGCGAGAAAGTGGCCTTGGTCAATAGCAGCCCTTTTATTTTGGGGAAAGTAAAACGGACACACACACACACACCCACACACACCCACACTTTTTAGCGCACGCATACGCACTCACACACAGTCGCTGCCACGCATGTTTCCACCCATTCAGCCTCTTTGATTATATTTAGTGTTGTGAGATTGACACAGAGTCCATGTGCGGCAGATTGTTCTCACTCTGCATGAGAACAAATTCACCGAGGCAAAAGACCTTTTAGGATTTCATGGAGTAAAAGTAAAAAAAAAAAAGAAATGTCAAAAGCTAACCAGTATAACTGGGCTTTCCAGCACAAGTACAAAATGTGTTAAAAACCAATTTCCACAAGTTTGTACCAAAAGCGACATTAACTTCAATTGCTCGTTTTAGCTCTACCTTATTTCAGCTTTTTATCGGTATTGAGGATCATCATGGCTGACCTTCCCTCCTTCTTAGACTTGTACAGGTCTAGAGTTGGGGGGATGGGGGAAAGGCAGCTACCACTGCAGCTCTGCAGACCCCACACATCCTGGACATCAGCCGTTTGGGCTTTTACCTTCAGATCGGCGCTACAGAGTCCTGTCTGTAAAGATCAGCCACCACACAGACAGTTTCTTCCCCCAGGCTGTCTCTCTAATGAACACTTCACAGCCTGAGTAATCACCTGCTCTGCTGCTGAGCAAAAGATGCATCTTTTCACAAGAACAATCTACTCACGTTTCTCTCTCTTCCTCATGTAAACAAATGGCTGGAGAATCGCATACATACTCACCTTTTCTCCTTTGTTTCAGAAAGAGCAGGAGTTTCTTAAAGAGACAGAGGCCCAATTTCAAGTTGTTAAAAGAAATTTTACTTCCTAACTTAAGTCATATTTTATATATAAAGCATTTCTGTTACAACTGAAGGTAACATGGTTATTTGATTGTGCTATGAAATGGTACTATGTGCTTGAAAAACACATAATACTGCCCCTTTGAAGGTGGATGTTTCCAAGTTGATTTATCATGGTCTATTTTAAATTTTTTTTTACATCAAAAATCAAGTCATCTAACAGGGTCAGTTGTCAAACTCACATGTTTTAACTCAAGTGATATGTATGCACATTGTTCCACCAACTATATTACATGACAATATCACCACCTTCCTAAAATAAAACATTTTTTGTCAGAAGTATTTTTTTTTCTTTACCTACATTTGTTTCTTTCAAAAAGAAACAAGCGTACATATCAGAATGCCTTTCATTCCTCATCATATTTTGTTTCTTCTCCTCCTCTCTTCATTCCCCCTCCCCTGTTTTCTCTGCCGTTTCCCTTTTCCATATCTCTCTCTCTCTCTCTCTCTCTCTCTCTCTCTCTCTCTCTCTCGCCGCCTCAGTGACTTTCTACCAGTTGGCTATATCTCGCCTGTTCGCATTCTTCACTCGACTGTGCTGTTCCTGATAACCCATATATTAACTCCCACCGTGAGTCACGCATTATTGCACTGTAAATGTTGCTCTCAAGACTCCTGATAAGCACCCTGCGCCGATCTGAGGGGGCAGCATGCTCTGCGTGTCCTGCAATCTGACACACCTGTCATTACTCGCACAGGCAGAGAGCTAAGATATGAATCCGTTTGTGGAAACACTACGAGAATTTAAAAGAAATAAAAAAATCTAACTAATAAAAAAAAAAAAACAACAACACACAAATATGTGAATTCCGAAGGGCAAGAACCCGAGAGCAATTCAAAACAGAGAAGTGAACACGAAACACTCGCATAAGATAAAATGAGGTAACACTTTGCAAACGCCGTCTGATACGATCGTCAGCTTTGTGTTTGTGTTTTGCAAAAGCAGCACAACTCCAGGGCTGAACGTGTTAGATCTCGAATCTAAAAAAATAAATAAATAAAACGCATCCAATTCACCTCTAGCAGGGACTTGCAGACGTATTCACAACCACTTCGCCACGTTCCAAACACACATTTCTGTTCAGTCTGAGGTTTAATCTGACAGGTCAAAATAAAGAGTTGCACTATTTTGATACGGAATGAAAACGATGCATGAATTCCCTGATTTTTCCCCATCGAGGGACAGTCAAAGATCTCTTAAGCTCTGAATCTTCCAGTGAATGCAACCGGAGTCATACTTTGGACATCTTTTCACCATAAACCAGCCACATTAGAGGTCATCTTCAGTCTGACACAGCAGTCAACGTGACATGAAACCAATCTGTCCGAGATCCGTTAAACAACAAGGAAGATCTTCAGAAAGACGTAGAAACACAAGGCACACTTTTCCAATAAAAGCAATACATAAAATACTCATCTGCAATCGCATCTGTGCACAAAACAAAAGCGACAAAAGTGACCTACGAGTCAGATAAAGTTTGGTCCGATGAGGTCAAGTCTGGATGTAATTGCCACGCCGTGTTTGGAGAAGAAATTATTCTGCAAGTCAAAGTTGTTGATGTCAAGAAACTGGAGTTTGGAGCTAAACACGGGGAAGAAAACCTGCAAGAGACTCCAGGCTGGGGGGAAGGTTTCCTAAAACATGCGGTCAGAGCTACAGTGGAAAAATTTCAACCAAACCTCTTGGAAAAGTATAAACCTAAATCTCACTGAGAATGTTTGGTCAGACTTAGAAATTATTATTATTATTTTTTTTCAAAAAATTCTCTTCATTCAGTAAGGCTGAAATACAAAAGAAAAGGCTGATGTTTTTGCCTTTTCTATCAACATAACACTGGTTTTGTTGATAGAGGCGTAATGTGATTTTCTTCATTGTACTGACTAAAGAGGATGAAGGGAAATTAATAAGTACTGACTGAGTAAAACATGACGAATACAGATATGTATCTGCTCTGCATCCCCAGAACCAGAACCAAACGAGGAGAAGCAGCTTTCAGCATCTATGCACCACAAATTTGGAACAAACTCCCAGAAAACTGTAAAACAGCTGAAACACTGACTTCCTTTAAATCTAGACTAAAAACCCACCTGTTTAGAATTGTATTTGAAACATAATCAATTACAAATTTATTGATGGAACTTGACTTAATGCTGTGTTTTGATTGTTGATTCTATATTGCATTGTGTTTCTGTGTTTGATATGATGTAAAGCACTTTGAAATGCCTTGCTGCTGAAATGTGCTATACAAATAACATTTGACTGATTGATTGATTGATATGATGAGATGAGATTTTTGTTCCCAGACTTCCCACTCTCAGATTAAAGGATATGGGCTGCAGACCATGCGGATGCACAGACTGCGTGGGCAGGTTGTCTGCTTCAGACAGAAGAAGACCACAGGAACCAGCTCAGGATGGGGCACGACCAGCACACTGGTGTCGCTGCTGCCGCCGTCGGAATCGTCGTCGCGCTCCTCCACCACCTTCAGCTCCTTTTCTTCTTCTTCGAGCCTCTCTTCCTGAACGACGCCCTTCTCTTCCGCTTCTGCCTCTTTTTCCTCGGGATAGACGGGGTAGCGAGGAGAGGGCCCGCGGGGGGGCGAGGACGAAACGACGCCATCTCCGCCTTTGGTTGCGGCTTGTGCGGTCCCGGCGGCTGTCGCTGCTGACTGCGTGGATGCTGATGCTGCAACACCAGGGCCCTCCTCCTCCTCACTCATGGCAACCTAAGAGTCTTGGGCGAGAGAGACGGAGAGCAAACTTTTAAACAACACTTTTATTTTAGAGGCGGCGCACAAGAGGAGCTTGTGGACAATGGGAAAAAACCCCAAAAAAACAGAAATGAGAAACGACAACAACGTAGGTAGTCAGACCTGCATATTATAGTCCAAGCTCACACTGACAAAGGACTGGTGACATATCTTATGGTTAAGCCAGTGAACGCAGAGACATATTCAGTAGTACGAGATGTCACTTTAAAGTTACAGAGTCAGAATTTTTACAGAAAAAATTTGGGTTATAAGATAGAGAAAATAAATAGGGGTTAATTTAAAAAAAAACATATATACATATATTTTTACCATGATATCATTTCATTTATACATCATTTCAAAGTAAATGGTGTAAAGTTAAATATTTAGCATGCTAACTATTTTGTTTGCAAGTAAATCATTGAGTTAGAACGATACTTAAGCTAAGTATTTTTGCCTCTAGCTAAATGTTTAATTAGCAAGCTAAATATTTAGTTCTAAATTTTAACATTAAGCTTAGAGCTAAATATTTCGCTCCTGTGCAAATTCAATTGCCAAAAAGTGGAAGTGTGCTATCAAAGCTAGGTAAGCGAGGTCTCTCTAACCTCCTGCTGGGGCAGCCGTCGTTGTTGCTGAATGTCTATTTGTAAACGTCTGTGTTGTCATTAAAAGGGCTGATGTGACGTTTTGCAGAAATTATTTTGAAGAGGTGGCATCAGGAACAGCAGTTTTGAACATACGGTAACGGTCAGGCTCAACGGCCTGACCGTTGCAATGTGGCACCGATAAAAGTTGCTTGAACTTTATAGTTGCCCATCTTGTTCTGCTTGTTCCACCTCAGCTTTGAGGACAAAATGATCACTTGCTGCTTAATATATCCAAACCGTCAAAGTACATAATGCCATTACTGGTATATATTTTAACTTCCCTTCATACCATGTTCTCTTATGAGTAACATGGTGTGGTAAGCTACTTTTAAGGCAAAGATAAATAGAACCACAAGCACACAAATTAGTCCAAAAGAACAATATGATCGCCCCCCCCCCCCAAAAAAAAACAATACGATCAATTCAAAAATATTTTAGAAATGTGATATTTTAGGTGCTCTGACTTCGGGGACAAGGTATCAAAAGCAAAAGATCACCAAAGAGAGGGGAGGGGGGGAAAGCGAGTAAGCAGAGAGTCAGAGTGGAGAGTTTAGTGGTTCAGTCAGAATCTTAGACGGCTGAGAGGATTCTTAGATTGTTGAATGGAATCGATGGTGTGCGGCTGGAACAGGAACAGAGAAGATCCCGAGCAGCAGCAGCGAAACGAGGGATCAGAACACACTGATCTTCCTATAAGCTACTGAGTAAGAACGGCGTGAAGACAAACTTTACACTTTGGTTGTTTTAGTCGTTTCATCTGCTCTGACCAATTTCTAATTGCTTAAGAGGATCACAGATGGTTTGAGTCAGCGGCGAATTATCAGCAGAGTTTCCTATTAAGGGCAAAGCAAATTGTGATCAGGCTTAAAGAACAGGTGCAAAATAAAAAGCAAGGGAAGTCGAAATTCATCTGCTATTTTCGTTGATGTGTGACTGCAGAGGGCACAACACCACAAACTTAAAGCAATACAGACGGTCAAGCATTTCCTCAAGAAACTGCGGAAGGCGTTACTTTTAAATAACATGCAAAAGGTACAAGGTCAATAAATCATAACTATTAGCAAAACAATAGGAGAAATCTCCAAAGACAGACCAGGAGAAATGCTTTTATGGATGCGGTTGGCGAGCGCGAGGCACATCGAGCCACACTTAGGATCCATGTACATAAGCTGCAACCATTTACTGCCACATAAGCAGGTTTATTTTATGCTTTTGAACAGCTGTCAGATTTCTGTTCTCATGCTCTGTTAGACATAGAAAATTCCTTCCTCCTCAGACGGCTGTTTCAAAGGAGATTTAACACCAAGATGACAGAAAAGAAAATCCCAGCTGGTCTGCTGTGACTGTCCTCCCCTCCCCATTTGTTTAAGGCCTTCAGCCAACCAGTCGGTGTTGATAAAGGTTGTCTTAAAATGTCAGATAAGGCGACTTAATGTAGATCGTTAGGACCAAATGTCTGGCCTGTGCGTCCTGTTTATTGTCCACATCGACGTGCCGTTTGGCTTCCCTGTGTGTAAAGCTGATTTTAATTGGGGTTATTTTTTACAGTGTGCCGCTTGCTAACTAAAGGTTTCAAGCTTTGCTTTTTGCTGAAGCACATATCGTGTCGACTCTCAGCAGCCGTACACTGAATGGTTGTCATAACATTACGAGTTAGATTTGCATGATTATTTTCCTTCTATAACTACAAATTATTTGGAGTACATTGAGATACGATTTAAGAATGTTTTCTGCTATTAACATGTCACACAACGGCAAAGGTCAATGACAAAGTTTGGATGTTTGTCATTTTTCGACCCTCTTGGTGGTGATGGGTATTATTTAAAGGGGCGGTATAATGTGAATTCTACTTTTTAGCTTTGCATCATGTTATCATGTTACTGAGTCACCCAAAACACACCTGGAGTGTTGCTTTCATTCTTTCATCAATGTTTGAGAAATCATTGAATCGCCCATAGCAACCATTTGCTACGGGAACGCCAGTTTTTATAAACTGTCGCCTATTTCCACAAAACTCTTCCTCAGAGCTGCAGTCCCAAAGTCGAGGTTCTGCCTCAGAGCGCCCCTTTTCCCCGCCTCCCCCTCTCAACTCCTCCAGACTAGCCAGAGGCAATTAGCAAACACCTGGTGGAACTTTGAGTCGAGGTTATTATACAAACTACGTCTCAGTCCAGCCCTCCTAAGATCGGTTGTAAATGGAGTAGAACTGTTGTGATGATGTGTGGAAAGGGCAGGAGCTTCTTAAAGAGACAGTGGCCAGTTTCAAGACGTCAAGCTGTGAAGTCACATTTCTTTTAAGTTATGCTTGACATATTCGGCATTTTTGTAAGAACTGAACGTAACCGTTACGTGACAGTTATGAAATGACACTATGTACCCAGAAAATATAAAATACCGCCTCTTTGAAGCTGCAGTAACTTTTTATTAAAAATGTTTTTACATATTTGATAGCTTGGTGAAGCTATCACTCAACAAATATGTTAAAAAAAATAAAAAAATAAAATTGAGCTCCTCTGGCCTTCTGCCAGACCTGTCACAACATGGTCAGAGTTTTAACAAATATGTAAATAAAAAAACAAACAAACACTTTTTACCTCCTGTAGCTTTAAGCAAATGCTAAGAACAGCAAAGATAAATAGACAATTTCAAAGATGTTGAGACACTCAATATTTATACTTAAAAAAAAGGAAGTCTCTAGAATTATTCAGGCTGTAATCATTGACCTCAACAGAAGGTTAACCAAACATTGGGCCAGGGCTTCTGTTCGTCTGTCTGAAACTACTTAAGCACCGCGACTTTAATCACCCTCAAATTATGGAAAGATATTATATTGTCTGGTCTATTATTTTTTTTAAACAAACGGCAACAGCTTTCTGAAAAGACAATAAGAAAACCCCATGAATTTAAATGGCTAAGCAGAGAAGATGACTGTCTCACAGTCACATGACGACTGCTACCTGCGACCTGGAAAACTAATGACTGATTCTTATGGACGTCTGTGTCCGCACAGCTGGCAGTGAACTAATGCTTCATGTTACTGAATTACAATTTTGAATATTTTCTTTAGTTCTACTGGGACAGACAAACAGAAGCTGTTTAAATAATGTTCATCCCTCGTGCAAGAACAAAGATGTCTCCTGTTGTGCTCCGTGTACGGGGAGAAATAAACGGCAAAACTATGTTAGGTTACAATAACTGGGTATAAGCAATGGCGCATAATGTTTTTCTAGTAAATTGTTGATGTACTCTTCTCTGTGTCCTGCAGAGTGTAGATAATTGTTGAAGTACGTTAAAAAAAAAAAAATCACATTCTTGTTTTATTGTAAAAAGCAGAAAGTATATAGGAGTATCAAAAAGTCAGCTTTGATTCCGCTTGTTCTTTATTGTACTTCATTGATATAGTGAATTATATTTTCAGAACAAGTCATGCATGTGGATGTTGGCCTAATCGCTAAAATAAGGGTCAGAATACAAATACCTCAAATGCTTTATACATTTTTACGAGTGGAACAACATGAAGACAATACATTTTCTTTCTACTTCTGTAATACAATCATCCGACATACAATGCCAATAAAATTCGTTGATAGTGGTATTGATTGACCAAGGCAGTTTTTTCAATCTGAGTTTCTTTATTTCACACTGGCTATTCTACTCCCAATTGCACCAACTGAACGAATGAAAAGTTACGTAATTATGTCATGTTTGACCAAGCTTGCAAAGCTATTGGTGTAATTAAATGTGCCGTACTGGTGCAGAGTCATCAAACAAATTTGTAATTCAGTACATTTGTGTCTGAAACTTTTTCAGTCCATTCAGCATTGATTTCTGTATCGGACCGGTATCGCCCGATACGTAACCTCAGATATCGGTATCGGATTTAAAAAAATAAAAAAAAGTGAATCAGCAAGAAACACCGCTCTAGGAAAACACATTCAAAGCACAGAGTATGAGAAAATAAACAGAAACGCATTAAAGAGATCAATCAACTACACACCACAACAAAATTGTTACAACTCATATCAGCTCAAGAAAAAAAAAAAGAAAAAAATACTTAACACAAGTTGAGAAATAACCTGTGGTAAAAAATCCAGAGGCTGGATGTGAGCTCTCATAATTGGCGCTAAAAAGACAACGTCACACTGTAAACTCCCTACTGCACCTTTCACCGAGCAAATGACCTCATAACACATAATATTCACAGCCAATTAGGCATGGTGGCAGGCAGGGGCGCCGAATAGGGGGGAAAAGTTATGACAATTCTAATGGCCCCTGACCAACAGGGGGCCCTCCACAATTTATTTATTGTTCACAAAAATTTAAAAAGGGGGCCCTGTTAATTACAAAATTAATCATATTGTATTTTCGAAGATTGTTTTAAGCAGTAAAAATTAAATGTTCCCACTCCCAGACCAAAAAACACACATCCATATTTGCCCTGAACCCCCGTGGATCTGCATGAAATGGTTCGTTCCTGCTTGGAGCTTGACGGAGACGATGTTCAGCAGCAGAAGTAGAAAACAATAACGACTGTGGCTGTTACTACGCTGCTAAGAAAAATGATCAGGTATTAAAATAAAAAAAAAGAGAGAGAGAGAAAAAGTTAAGAGTGTCAATTTGTAACCCAGTTTTTCTCTGAGAGGAGGGTAGACTGTGTGAGATTATCAACCATTTAGCATAGTTAGCTTAGCTACAGACTGTTTGCCTCCATTTCACTAGCAACTAATGAATTAAGGAAAAAAAATTACCAAGATATTCATATATTTAACTTGTTCCTGCACCTTTTACCACTTAACTACAGGTGAGTCAGTCAGCAGCAGCTCTAGTTCCTCCTGATCTTCCCTCTCCTGAGTGAAATTAAAGCTGCAGTATGTAACTTTTATAAAAATATATATATATTCACATATTTGTTAAAACTGTCATTATGTTGTGACAGTACAGTATGAGAGATAATCTATGAAAAATCAATTTCCTCTGCTTTCTCAAAGTGCTAGAAACAACCAGTCAGTAGCAGGAGAGTTTTAGTGCTGTCAATCACAACCTCGTGTTGCTGCTCATCCCTATGCTGCAGCTAGCATAGCCTGTTGTAAATGCTCAGTCTAGTTAGCATAGCTACCAGTGATGGCAGATAAACATTTTTCCTGTAATGATATGTTGTTTCTCCACCATTAGCACATTTAGCAGTGAATGAGGTTGATTGACAGCGCTAAGACCCTCCTCCTGGTTCTGATTGGTTGTTTTGGTCGGAACGTTGCGTTGCTTTAGCCAGTAATAGTAGCTCAGGGAGGAGATTGATTGTTTTCACAGATTTTCTGTCTCATAACAAACTGTCACAACATGGTGCCAGCTTTAACAAATATGGAGAAAACATATTTTTTTATTAAAGTTAAATACTGCAGCTTGAACAAAATGCAACTACATAGCATTTTTTGAGAAGTCTGGATTGCTTTATGTGTATTTTGCATGTTGCCTATGACTGTTGCTCGTGGGGAGAGACATTTCAGTAATCTAAAACTAATAGAAAACATTTAAGCAACCTACTTGCAAACTGTCTGATGTAAAATTCATGAGCAGTAAATATTGTGCTAGTTATCAGTATTGGACCAAAGAAAGTAAGGCCGTTGCAAGCCTTTAAAATTGTGATGCTTTTGATAGATCAGATAGACTCAAGAAATTGTAACAGCAGCTGTGTGGAGGGGCCCAATTCAATTTTTTGTCTTGGGGCCCAAGATTCCTGGCGGCGCCCCTGGTGGCAGGTATCAATTACCATGAAATGCATTGACCACAGAAGTCAAACACAGTGATACACCCACACAGCTTAAACCATCAAAACAGCAGAGTCAGAGGCTAACAGCTGGCTGTTTTGATGCGACACACATCCTCACTAGTAGACGTGCTGGAGGCTTATTGTCCTGCAGCCTCACTTCCACACAAACGACAAACTCATAAAACTCATGACATACTGCTTTTCTGTACAATCCCAAATTATTTTTCACTTGCATCGCCTTAAAGATAAAACCGAAATAAGCCAAATGTATATATTGAATATGATAGACACTCGTTAGGACTGAATCACGTCAGCGCCCCCTCGCCCCCCTCTCTGGTCAGGCGTATTTACATCCAAGCACAGGGAGCTAAAAAGCAAACAGCAGTCTAATAATGGCGTAGGCAGCCCTAGATGAAAAGCTTTAAGTAGGCCCCCCACTTCCTGACATTTCCTTCAGCCTTCGGCTCGTTGCGCCTCAGATATAAAACAAGCCGACAAATGAGCGAGGATCCCACATAGCGCCAAGTCGTCTGGTGTGGAGACGAAACTTTGAAGGAACTTAGAAATGAGATGATAAAGGCAGACGCGTCACCATTCGGAGATTCTGTTTGCTATAGACTTTTGGAAGAAAAAAACCCTAAACATTACTGACTTTTTTTTTTTTGAGTAGGTTTTGTCTAACTTCATTTGCACTTGTGCGAATAGAAGCAGCACCACCGATTCTGATCCTGTGAAACTGATGTCGAGTCAAATCCTAGAACTGCCTTGTAATCAAACATGTAGCGCCCTAAAGAAGTTACCACTTGCTTACAAACACGTTTTTTTTTTTTTACAGCCAGTTTTCAATCTAATTATGTTCTGTTGAAAGAGAGTAAAACGAGAGCGACGCGGTACAGAGGCCTCACTGTTGTACTCCTTCAGGAAGCAAGAACAAATTCGATCAGTCGACTCATTCAGAAGGAAATGTGTTTCTTTTTTCCTTGATTGGGAAGAGGCTAAACTCAACAACTATTCTACAAATTTATTCAAATGTGGCATAACTAATTATGCCACAGAACACCAAACAAAACTGTCTGGTGTTCTGGCTCCCGCTAGTGTTACCATAACAACCAAAAAAATATACTTGTGGTATTTTTGCCACTTAAATACTAATCTCATTGAGAGCCACAAGGTCAACTGATGTGGCAAACTAACAGGCAGAGACTGCCAAACAAAAACAAACAATTTTTGGTAACATTTTGTTGGAAGGGGTTTTCATAAGACTGACATGACACTGTCATAAACGGGATACAACACCTGTTGTGACAGTGAAGGAGTCTTCATGAATGTTTATGACTGTTGACATGAAGTGTCATTCGGTAAATAATGACACTTTCAATGCAAAGTTGGCACATTTAATTGACTTTTAATGCAGCTTTGCTTTGAAAGTGTCATTATTTACCGAATGACACTTCATAAAGACCCCTTCATATTCATCACAGGTGTTATATCCTATTTATGATCATGTCAGTTTTATGCACACCCCTTCAAATAAAGTGGTACCAAAGTTTCAAGTGCATTATGGTCTAAACACGCAATAGATTTTCATTGTAAGAAAAAAAACAAAAAACATAGCAAGACATTTCAAGAACCCATATCCTTTTGCATCAAGTCTTCCACGATAGATAGATTTTTTAGTATCTCTGAAATCTTTCTACTAGATTCATTAAATATATGTCATCACTGACATAATTGCATGATAAATATATTTTTTTATTCCAAGTGGAAAGTTTGATAACCACAAGCAAAAGAGCATTAGAGCAATGATCCAGTTCCCTGATAGTGACTGGTTAAAAAGGTGTTTACGCCTCTGTGGTTTCATGTCTGGACAGCAATGTTCCCAGTTTTTACTTCCTGTTCGTGTTAGCCTGAAGCCAAAGCTGTCATGGTGGGGTGTGGCGGTGGACCCAAACGCAGCAGGCAGTAGACGTAGGTAGAAATAAGTGGATGGTTTAATGAAGAAATCAACCAACAAAAAATCCAAAAGCAAAACAAACTGGAAACACAAGGGAACAACAGGTAATCCAATGAGAGAAACATGGGTAGTAACGATCAGGGTGACACGATGGACAGGCGAGTTGTGACGGGGATAGAGGAGCTTAAATACTGAGAAGTAGTAAATGGAACAATGGGCCCAACGAGATGAGATACTACTCACTACAACTACTCACACTTACAGGTGTGAGTAGTTGGTGTGAGGGGTGGGGAGAAGATGGCACAGGTAAGCTACGGAGATATACTGGAGAAAAACAGAGAGGAAACACCAGAGAGCTGAAAATACCTCAAAACAAAAGAAACACTAATACTAAAGAAAGCCTGATAAACTAGAAGACAAAAAGACATGAGGGAAAACATGAACAAACCTAAACAGAAAGAAGGCTGATCTACCAATAAGAAGGAGACATAGAGTCATAGAAACTAGAAGATCTGAACAAAAAGATAACCTAACTAGAATTACTAGAGAAAGACTAAATAAACCTAAAGTGACTAAATAAGATCTAGAAACTCTACAGGGGGAACTAGAGGGATTAAATAAAAATAAACTATAATCACTAAAGAAGCTCAACAGACTCAGACATAGAAGAAAAACAGAACCTAACTAAAGAATAAACCTAACTAGAAACACTATGAAGGGCTGCAGATAAGGAAAACAACAAGGCAATTTTAATCACACTAAATAACCTCAAGCAATAAAACTGAAATGACCATGAAGGGCTAACCTAAAGAGAACTAAAACATAATGATAAGTAAGATCGAAAATAAATCCAAAAATCCTGTGTCCTGACAAAAGCTTTTTACCCAGCAAAGCCCGACGGAGGAGTTGGTGGAAGCCCCGCAGATCGCTGCAGTGCTGGACATGACACATGACACGAACCGTTTCCACACCGACACCGCAAGGCCTGAAATCCTGTAGAGATGTCTTTGGGTTGGACGGCGAGCGAGACCGCAAATGTCAGCCGGATTTGTTCTGCACTGGTGGAGATTTCTACACCTAGCCCTCAAGCAAAATAAATAAATAAATACAATTCTGGGAGACTGGCTGGAGAGACGGTGTACGAATGAAGCAGCAGCATTTACTTGAAGTGACAGAGAGAGAGAGAGAGGCAGTGTGTGCTGATAACACACAGATGTTTCTTCGGTCTTATGCGAATGCAGAAATCTTCATCTGACATTATTTACCTGCTATATGGTGCAATGAGCAACATCCTCAAGATAAATGCTAACCTACAACTCCTTCCTTGTATTTCACCCTTGAACTGCACATTTTCAGAAAACGTTGCTTCTGCAAAAGCTCTCAATGTTCTCCAGAAATTCTCTGGCTACATCCACACAGCAGGTCTTCATGCAATGTGGGAATGTAGACGTCACAAACCGATGGAATGATTAGGCATGGAGCCATTTATGGATTCATTTTAAAGTTTATCCAGCATTGGGAGCAGACTGCATCATCGAAAAAATCACAACACCACAGAGGAAACTAATGAAAAGAAAGCACAGCTAAAAGCAGCGGCCTTTTTGCAAAGAACTGACTGCAACTTTTTGCGAAGTCTGGACGCATCACTCAAAGTTAAGAGTTGTGGGACCGCGGTTTGAAGCGCTTCAATGACACAAACCTCTTTCATAAACTCATGATCTGAATTTTCAGCCTTTGCTTGCGTTCAAATTTACCGCGTTTGGCTTTTTCTGGTGTAAACTTGAGACGAGTGTCTCATGTCGATGACGTAAAAGTTGGATAAAATATGACGCGATCGTTCAGAGTTCAGAGGCTTTGAAAACAACCGGATACACGTCCGAAACAGTAGCACATGGAAGTGGCAAAAACTGGCTTTTTTTTTGGGGGGGGGCGGGGGGGTAAAAAGATCAGAATCAGGTTGTTCAGAAAAAACAGTCAGATTTGGGTCGCATGTGGGGGAAAAAAAAAGCGAATTTGAGTCACACTTGAGTGACCCAAATGAGCTTCAGATATTCATGCTTGTAAATCTCACCATTCAAGAAGTTCGACTTTTCACAGAAACCTTGAAGAAAGCAAGAGGTCTCCTAATGTTTTCTGTATTAAGTTCTAAAAAACAAAAGGCGATTTGAATCGTTTTCCACAAAATGAGAAACTCCTGCTTCACACAGCGTTTGTACCGTATAAAGATTGACCTAACTAATTATTCATGCCCAAAAGGAACAAATAGTTTTTTCATTTCATCCAGATACAGTTGCCAAACAGTTAGCGGAGACGACTAACTGCAGATTTATTCATCTAAAAGCTCCAGTCAGCTAACCACCCAGCATCTCCGGTCTCAGTTTCTCTTCCTCTGCTTCAAACTTCGACTTCAAACCATAAACAGCAATTAGCTGGGCTCCCCGTCAGACCCAGGCAGGAGAAACGCTGCTGAGCAACAAGAGGCGTTTGGCTGCAGACGCAGTTAAGGGAATAAAGGATTGCTACACTTCTCTGCAATCTGGACTGCAGCAGGTGTTTTACAGCTGCTGCAGTTCCGATTAGCCACGTTGGCTTTGTGTGGATTCGCCCTATTCAGACAGTCGGTGCCAGCGCTTAGAGCTCTAGTGATGCTTTACAAAACATTCAGACTTAGTTGTTGGCACGAGGAATGCTCCGTGTGCATGATGAACCTGTGTGCGTGTGTGTGTGTGTGTGTGTAGGTGTGCCAACTCTGTAGGTGTTGCTGAGACGTTGGCGGGGTTTAATGCAGCTACAAGTGGCTTGTGTGTTTTCATGCCGGTGAGATTTTGCCTTCGTAAGTTTAAATACGAGCAAGTCTGTCTGCATCTGTTTGCTAAGTCTGACTAATACCCGGCCGCCAGCTTCGTTTCCATTCCAAATGTGAGCAAGATTTTATCGACGTTCTCCTAATGTTGAAAAAAAAAACACACACACAAACACACACACAATTGTGCAAAGGCAGCATTTACATTAAATAAAAAAACACAATTTGTAGATCCTCCAGCTACTTCTTAACGCCTTCTCTGTGGTTTGTGTCAACGGCAACTTCTGCTTGTTGATCATGTGACTCGTGTGACGTAAATAAAATGTTCTAATCGCAGTTTTGCAAAACAAACAAATTGTGATACGGCCAAACAATCCACCTCATTCTAGCCCCGATGGATGAGGTGGTGCTACCTTTTACACCACCTCATCCACTGCAGATTTAACAGACTAAAAATAAATAGATAAGCATGCCAGATTGCAAAGCCTTTTTTTTTCTTTAAAATAACACTTGATCAAGTAAAACTGTATACATTATAAAATAATGAACCAAAAAACAAGATTTGTATTTATTCATTTTTAAATTAAGCTAATTTATTATCGAAATGTCAAACTGCACAGTTACGGTTAATGGAAACAAAGTCACTGAATTTGTGTGTTTTTGTCACTTCTGTTTTTTACTGGATTTCTTTATGCATCTTTAGACAATGCTGACATGGAAATTGGCACGCTGCTTTTCCTCCTTCAGCGTTTAATGTTGACATTTTTTGTTTTGCGACATTTATGAATCGAATGTTACGACTTGATCTTAAACCTGTAAAGCTCATACAACATTTTAAAACAGATTGGAGTTATTCAGAGAGGATATATTTTCACGGAACACCTCAGAAGCGTCGCTTCCTCCTGTGAAGGTATACCAAAGTAAAACTAGTGAAAATATGTGGAATGGACTCATTAACCTCCACAGGTCTGGTTCATCAATGCATTAATACTTCCTGTTGCCTGATAGCGCCCTGTTCATCTGCTAAAACAATTAAATGCAAGTATGTGCAATAACTTGCCACATGTACGACTCTTCAAATTGAAATTGAAATTGGAAAGCTAAAACATGACAGTTGTTTAAAAAAAAAAAAGCATTAACAAGAATTGATCCTACTGAGGTTTAATGTTTGCATAGCTTGAGCCATTTTAATGTTAGAAAACCTCACAAGACGGCCTTCGGACACTTGTGAAAATAATTGTAAAATAACAAAAAAAAGATGGCCAGCATTTACAAAAACGGGTTAATCTGATACCAAAATATCATTTTTTTTACCCCTCCAGGGGGTCTTTTTGTGGGCTCTAGTGTCCCTTATATGATGGTGGGCTGACAGGAGGCAGGGAAGGAGAGGGGGGAAGACATGCGGCAAATGTCGTCGGGTCTGGGAGTCGAACCCGCGACGGCCGCGTCGAGGACTCAAGGCTTCTAAATACGGGTCGCGCTAACCACTACGCCACCACGGCACGCCCCACCAAAATATTATTTTAATGATCTATTATTATTTCTTATCTACAGATAGTTAATAATGTAGAAATAAAGTGAACTTTATTGAATTATATACTTTATTGAACTTTATTGAATTAACATTACATTTTTATTGAGTATTTCACAGTCTCGCTGCTTTGCAGAGTTTTTTGTGCAGTTTTTTTTCCACAGTGCATTGTGTTCTGCGTCCTGATTGGATAAACAGTCTCCGCGCTTCTTCTTTATATACTGTAATGTGCCAATAACGTTACGGTATTTAAATATACGTAATACAGCTTGGCAAATTTTGGCAAATATTTTTGCCCAGAAGAAACAAGAGCGACAACAACTACTGATAACTATGTTCTTCTCTCAAAAAAACACACCTGCACCACACAGGCTTCAGAAGAAAAAGACACTAGAGAGCGGAGTCAGGCAGCAGCGTCACAGCCACAGGAACAGCGAAATACACGAGTCACAATTTGTCCTACTGTACTTCGTATTGATGATTAAAATGATTATTTTACTGTAGTTATTTGTAAGAAAACATTCTATTTGTTTTAAAAAATGCTTAGGCCTGAAAACAGTTTTTGTTCTTTGGTTTCAATGTAGAGTATTTAATTATGCTGTATAATAATTGTAAAAAATAAAGGTAGCTACTTCACGGATTTCGCCTATCACGGGTTCTTTTTGGAACGCAACCCCCGTGAAAAACGAGGGTTCACTGTACTTTGTTGGATCTCCAATAATGAAAAACTGATTATAAAAGGCTGTTATGAACTATTGATCCAACGATACACTGCGTTCACTCTTTGTTCCAGCAACAGAAAGAAGAAGAGTTTCAGGAAAGATACTCTTTAACGTCATGGGGTCCTTCAAACTCTCACGACTAGGATAAAATTTTGTCTCCCATCATTAGGAGACGGTCTCCTCCTGTGCCTGAGGACAAAACATTTCTCCTACAGGCAGAGAGAAGACCTGCTTCTGAAACTTGAAGAGTTTTGGATCCAAAAATTCAAGTTACTGCTGGCACATCGAGTATCTAATCCATCCGAAAGGAGCAAACCTTGACGCTGGTTTGTTCAGAACTCTGCAGAAGGAACCTTGGAACTACAGGTACCCCAAGATTCAAAGGGGAGCAGATGATCCAGCCAGATGCAAATGATGTTGTGAAAACCAGAAGACCCGAGCTGAGAAGCAGATTCTGGGGGGGATTCACGAAACCCTTGACCGAGAGCTCTAACCTTTAAAGAGAAACATTTTTTTCACCTATATTTCCTCCATTTTGGTTCTCTCTCGAATTCCACATGTGACTCATTAAGCTTCGGAACAAAATCATGGTCACTTTGAAAACAAGAAGATGATTGAACTTGTTAGAAATGTATGTGTAAACTGATTGAAACAGTGTAAAAAAATCAAAAAAACGTCAGATTGGGATGAGGTCCCAGCCTGCTTCAACTACTACAGCGTGCAAACAGTTGGGCCTCTAACAAGCTGCTGCAGGAACGAGACAAGAGTTGACACGACTGGTAGAGATCCGGTTGAGTAACTGAGAGAAATTCAACCTGCTAGGAGTAAACTTTTGGTTGTCTCTGACCTGCTCTGGCTCGGCCATGAACTGGAGTGTGCAACAAGCTAACGTGGCGCGACGCGCTACATGCCTGAGCTTTGATTTTATTCGAGAAGAAGTCAGCTCAGTGTGGATTTTAAATTTAGTACTTCAAGTAAACCTTTTCAGCCCAGCAGAAACCTGCCGTAGCAACACACGCACACACACACACGAGAACAGAGTGCTTTCCTCAAGGACGGGTTTTAACCTCAAACTGCCCCACGACCGCAGTCATTTTACTGTGGCTTCGCACGAGCGACTACTTTCACTGATGTAGTCCCCCTCGTGATGAAATGCACCAGCAGGTCAAAGAAAGACTCATCTGGACGTACGGAGGCTATAAAACGAGAAAGCCTGACACAGACGCAGAGTTAAAGTGGATTAGACCGAGAAGTATGGCTCAGAAAAAAAAAAAAACCACGTGTGGTGCTGTGGAAAAGTATTTGTCGCCTCACAGATTCTGTTGATTTTTTTCTGTCACAATTGTTTCTGATCAAGCAAATTAGAACAACAGACCAAGAAAAGAGGCGTTTCACTTCAATAGAGCATTTCAAAAGTGATGGTCAGTAATATTACCACCCTTTATTGGTGGCAATAAACATTTGGGATAACAGCCAGTGCGTCTTGTTCAGGCTTACAATAGTAATCCAGACACTATAGAAGGTTTTTTTAGTGTCAGTGACCGGTGAATGATCGCACAACAAGATTTCAAATGTCTTAACATCCAGGATTTGAGAAGATTACTCCAAACTCTTACTCATGTTGAGCCATTAAAAGGAGAACATTCTGGTGTGTTCTGGACCATTGTCTTGCCAAATAACCAAAGTGTGTTAAATCTTGATGTGGTTTGACATTCTGCTTTTGATGTGAAGAATCAAGATTCTATCAATTTCAGCAAATCGTCCTGGTTCGAAAGCGGCTCTAGAAGAAGAATTACTTTATTCATCCCAGCAGGGAAATTATTTTGCAGTTACAGCAAGAATTTTTTATACACAGATTAACACACACACGACGGGAGCTGCGTCTGCAGGCAGCCAGCTGAGCTGGCGCCATTTTTGAAGGAGGACATACGGCAAAGGTCGTTGGGACCGGGAGTCGAACCCGCGACGTCCGCGGGTCTAAGGCCTCCAAATGTGGGGCGTGCTAACCCCCTACGCCACCACAGCACATCTCTGTGTCTTGTAATCTTCACAATGACTTTGGCACACAGGGTTCGGTGTTTGTGTTTCCTTTTTTTCAGTAGTGGTTTGTGACTTGGAACTCTCCCATTGAGGTCATTTTTTCCCCTAATCACTGTCACTTTATTGACTTATGAACACTGACATTTACTGATGCGAGAAAGCCCTGACTCAGTGCCTAAGATGTTTGTTTTTTTTTAAATAGTTTCTTCTTTGCTTTGTAAATATACAAATACACTGATTCTCATCTGTTCTTGAATTTCTTTAAATGGGTCATTCTAGGTTGTGTTTAACACTATTGTCCAAAACAGACCTAATATTGGGTCTGTTTTGGACTATAGTGTTAAATGGGGGCGTCATTCTAGGTTGTATTTAAGTGATTTTACAAGTCTAAATCTAGTGATTTAACTATGTATCTTCAAAAGGTATCCTGCTAAACGGCACAATGACTCACTAGCTGCGTCACCGTTACAAATTTGTGCAAATTTTTGTCCATATTCTGGTAATGTCAAAAAAACACAACTTCGCAATTCCGGTGTGTCCATTGAACACAAAATTAAAATAAAATTACATGTGATAAGTCATTAAAGATAATGGCAGAGACAGATGTGAACAGTCATAGCAGAAATAATAATTGACGCTAGCGTTCATCATCTATCGGCTATCATGGAGGCGTTGGAGCAACAAGCCCCTTTTGGTTGGGAGCGGCTACGTATGAGGGAAATTGTAATCGGCGATTTAACAGAAGAGCTGTGGGTTCAACACGTTCAAAATGACACACAACTTTTCATGTGATGCTCTGAGAGGTCTGGTGGAGCCAGCTGCACGTCGCCGGGAAAAGAAAAATATACATCATCCTCTTCCTGTCGACTTCTTTGTCGTTTCCACCAGTAGTAACTTCCGGCTGTTGATCATGTGACTCTTGTGATGCGGAAAAAAAAAAAAGGTTTCCATTGCAGTTTTGTGAAGTGCATTTTAGTACAGCTAAAAAAAAACAACCTGCCCTCATCCTAACGCAAAAGCTATCAAAAAGCATGAGATTTTTTTTCATTTGCGTGTTCACATAAAGGAAATTTATTTTCGTAATTTCAAATCGTGCAGTTTTATGGTTAATGGAAACACGGTCTACAGTAATTATACTGCTTGGTTCCTAGAGACGACTAGGTATCACCACTAGAGGGCGCCTGTTCCATTTTCTTTTGTTGTAATCCTGTACAGAGTAAGAACTCGCTTCCATGTTGTAGAGTGGAGAGACATCTGCTAAGGTGCAGAGCGGTGCAACTTTTCTTACTTTTCTCATGTATAAGAAGATAATAAGTTAAGAGAGCTGGCTTTACATGGACAAAGTGAAATAAAGTCAAAGTGTGGAATCGTGCGTTCTGCTGAATCGGGTTAGTGTGGTTAACTGCCTGCTGCTAACTCCTTCTCCACCCTCTCACTGCACCATCACAACAGGTATTGATCAGTGTTAGTCTACATTTTCAAATGCTTTCATTTTTTGCTTAACCAACTGTATTTAAGTCTGCGGACCAGAAAGCAGAATTGTCTTAGATTTTTAAATGAAGACGAGGGAAAAACCTGCAAAACCGTGAGGCTATGGGTGAACAGGATGACCTGGAGGAAAACTGAGGTGCAAAAGAAGGAACCAGTGGAGAATAATGAAACCAGGGAGCTTACATATACTGACGAGAAATCACAGAAAGACCAGAAGAGCTAATTACAGATGAATGGATGGAGTTGGGGGAGGTGCAGGTAGGGATAAATGAGGAAATGATGAGCAGCTGGGATAGCATGGAGAAGAACGGTGGGCTGAGGTGGAAATACTAATCTACTAGAAAAAGATCTAAACACAAACAATGAAAACAACTGAAGTAAAACAAAGGAGCAAACTAAAAAAACAAGACAGCAGAAAAACAATTAAGAAATGATCAAGACTGAAAATCACTGAAGCTAATTGTCCAAACATCAAGGGATTGCAACAGTACATTGAAACTGAAGTTCGGATGTTAAGTCAGAAAAACGAGGAAAACTTAAAATACCAACTGGGGTCTAAGAATCTTCTTTTCGCTGTCAGAAGTCGACCGGAGAAGCTATTCCGGTTTCTTTGGCCTCCGACTCGAAGCTTTTGATCAAACTTTAAACGGAGCTGCACGACGGTTCATGTTGTCACATCGGGTTTTTCAAGAGAATTTCTTTGCAGCTCTTTTTCTAAAAAAAAAATAAATAAGGATTTTTGAAAAAAATGCATCTTCCCCGCCGGATTAAATTCTGTGCTGCTGTGATTCCTGGTGTAAACATCAATACCAGCCGTCGATGTAAGCTAGTTCCTAAGAGCATTCAGCTTTGTGGAAATGTCAATGCTACATGTACGATACATCTTCAATTCGATCGCATTCTGGATGTTTGTTTTTTTTTATTATTATTTAAATGCCTTTTAATTTTTTCACTTATTGGGTTCCTTTTTTCATTCACAATGCAACAAAAATAATTGCTGTGTAGAGATTAATAATCAATCTTTTGGTTAAATTCAATATGTGCTAGCTTCTTTCTGACTCTGTATACCCACAGGTTTGGGGTTTTTTGGGTTTTTTTACTGTGTGAGTGAATAACTGCTGTGTTTTTCTAAGCCTGTCCTCCATTAGTCTGGATGTGAGGCTCTGACAGTATCAGACCACTAGGATCTATGGCTGGTAAAAATAGATTGCGATGCAGCTGTAGCCCTCTGCTGCTAACACAATCTGTCTATCTACGGCCCTGAGAGATACAGGAAGTGACCGTATATCAGTCTCTCACTTCCTGAGATAAATAAAATTATTGACACGCGCATGAGGAGTAAGTATTTGGAGGAGTGGAAATACACACACCTCATGTTTACTGGAAGCAGCCTATCACAGTGATTGACCAGAAGTTTGGGAATTTGTAGTGCATCATGGGTAAAGTTTAATGCTTTATACTGTGTATTAATATATATACATATATATATATAGTTTTGGGTTTTTTATTTATTTATTGTGTCTTTCTTTTACAACATTTAGTCTTGTACCTTCAAAAAGGTTTGTTATGAACTATGTTTCTCAAGATGTTCTATTTATTTCAACAACCTTTTTGAGAGGTTATGTGAAAAATACAGATGCATTAAAAGGTATTCATGGTGCATTTTTCTACAGCCCAGCCCTGACTGACCCCTACCATAAACCCTACCCATTTATACCAGTCCATGTCGTCTGGTACCTCTGTACTGTGTTTGAATTCACCAGATACTTCAGAGTCTTTCTGAGTTTGGCGAGTTTGATCACCTACTCCATGTTCAGTGGTTCCCTTTCAGCATAAATTTGATCTGACCCGAGCCCACTTTGACCACCTTCCTGCATCTCCTGGCAGGACACCCAGGACAGACCACCATGTCACATGGCGCAGGCTCTCTGATTGGTTGATGCTCTGTGTACAGATGCAAAAGTTCAGACTTTTCCAACTCCAGCGTCTGGGTAAGTCTGTGAAAACGCGCCACGAGACTTCGACGTTCGAAGATGCACCGTAGTCTTTGCATGTAAACCCGACGACCCCGACGCTCAAATCCCGAGCGCAGCATAAATTATTGCTGCTGACTTTCAATCAAACGTCCCCTGACATAATGAGCGGTACCTTGAGCTTTGAGTTTTAACCAGCGTGCGTCGCTCTTTATGCATCCCGTCGAGTCGAGCCGCATCAGTCAAATCTGATGTGTTTGTCGGCAGAACGACCTGCAGAAACGGCACTAAACTAATTGCTGATCATCAGGCGTAGCCGTTTCTCGCACAATCTTTTATATTCAAAAACGTCTAAAAGCCTTCTACTCCCGTAATAAATCCCATCAGTGAGTCACCACCCCCATCAGGGCTGCCGTTGCTTATTTTCTGTCCTGGCACACATTCGTTAGTGGCATCGACGGGCTTTTGATTTCAAAAAAGGGAGGAAGCTGCTCACCCCCTTCTACAAACACGCTGATGAATTCCCTCCCCCCCCGTGGCTGAACGCGGACGGACGGACACACACACACACACGCGCGAGTGTGTATGATGGAAGGAAACTACGTTCCACAGCGGAAGACGGCCTGAAACGGTGAAACATTAGGAGAACGGCGTTTGGCGGTTAGGAGCAGGAGAGGCTGTGGGAATCAGATGGATATAATAAAACAAGATGAAATTTGTATGCATATGAGAGACGGAAAGGGAGCGGAGGGTGGAGGGAGGCATGAGCACGGGGATGATGTATGGGAGAGAAAAGACGGGGCTGGTGCGTGGGGTGGTTGATTTGACAGATACCCCGCGAGAAAGATCAGCCCCGAGGCAAAAGAACTCATCACTGGAATTACACAGGAGCACCCTTGAGTTCTGTGCGAGTGAGCATGTGTTGCACAAGGAGCCGGGATATATAGGTTTATACTCTTGGATTCCCGTGTGTGTTTTATTTGGAAGATGTGTGAGACACCGCAGAGAGACGATAAGAAAGGATGGTACTCTTAAGCGACAGCATCCATTGTACGGCAGTGGAGAGAGAGAAAGAGAGAGTCAGACACAGGGGGAAAAAAAGCAGAGATAAGTGGGTTTTGAAAAAATAAAAATAAATAAAAAGAGAGACCTAAGGTGGATTAGACAGATGACAAGGGTAAGGGGGAGGAAGAAGCAAATGAAAGGGACAAAAAAAGAAAAGAAGTTGTGCTAGGGTGTGAGATTAGAATGTGAGCAACAAACAAAAACACTTCCACCAACACACTCGCTAACCGAAGATGACAGCTGGGTTGTCGATATCTGGACCGCTGTAACTCTCTAAGCATCGGAACCGCTGACTGAGCACCGAAACGGGAAGAAAATCATTATGGCGCATCTCTGAGCTTCAAAGGAGTTTTATTAGTGATAACACAAAAAAAGGTAGGAGGTTGAAAGAAAAAATGAGGAAAGAAATGTGTTTGTTTTTTTTACTTTTTATGCGCCCCGTATTTCTTAACGGTAAATGAATGGTGTGGAATTAAAAATGCCCTTCGATGGGCTAGGCTACTTTTGGCAAAATATTGCGTGAAGTGGAAATTTTTGCTATATTTTAAGATCAACTGATGCATCTGGGCGTTAAAGTTTAATGCTCAAGAGACGGTGAGTTACTCAGAATCAGGCGGGTTGTCAGGTGTAGCCACTCCGGTATCCAAAGTCAGCAACATTCATGAGTGCAGACAGAGCGTCAGCATGGCGTAGTGTGAAATTAAAGTAAATCTTACTTTAAATGTTGCAGCAAGATTACGTTCTACTAAGGTTTTCGTCTCCAAACTCTTATATGTACGTGCATTCAAGTCAACATCAGATTAACTTGTGAAACCTTCATAGACATGTTAAGCCTTCTGTGAAAAGTATTGTTGGCATTATTTCCCCATTCTTGATCCGACCCAATCGACTCAACATAATATGTAACAGCCAGTGTAGCCATGGTTGCCTCGAAAAAGGAATCCGACTACAGATTACTGAATAATCTTTTAAAAAGTAATGCCACGTCAAGTTTGTGATGTTCAAAAGTCTCTTAAGTGTCGCATTTAAATGTCGTAATTTAAAATAAAACAAAGGAACCAAGAGTTGGAAGTGACAGACCTGTAAAGAGAGATCAAAGAAAGGTCTTGTGACATCGAGACGTCTGTAGCTTTCTATACAAGCTTTCAAACATCTTGCTTTCTCGACTTACTACGACTGTTTATTAGAGCCATTGTAGGTAATAAAAAATAAAAAATGGAGTAAGTTCCCACCAAAAAAAGATATTTTGAGATTTATAAAACAAAACAAAAACAACTTGGAAGTTTATTTCTTGAAAATTTTCTAGAAAAAAAATCTTGGAAATTTCTAAAGCAAAATAACTCAAAAAATTCCAAGTTTTTTTTTATAGAATATTTCTGAGAATCTCAGATTTTTGCTTTGTTTTGTCTTGTTTTCTAGCAAACCTTTGAGATTAATCCCAAAAGGTGAGGGTTTTTCTTCTTCTAAAAAATGTTTAGCTTTTGGAGATCCGAAATGTTCTTGTTTGTCCTAAAACCTTTCTGAGATTAACCTCAGAGCTTTTTGGGGGGGTGAAAATATACTAATTTTCTCTGCCTACAATGGGCCTAATAATATGCTGTCATAGCTTAACATCTTCATAAGGATGGTGAACAATTATTTTACTAACAGTACTTTACCAATGTGCAAGGCGTAAGCTATCTGAGAGGGAATCTCTACATTCCTCCACTAAATGTGCAAAAAAAAAAAAACAACCCGTCAGCTGTGAGAACCTTGAATTGTCACATATAGATAATCAAAAACTCCACATCAATTTTAAATATCATATAGAGAACAAAGTGGAAGTGGATATAAACACATAATGAATGGGAGCTGTGCTTCTTTTCTGGAAGGAAAGTCTCTCTCTCTAGGCTTACACACACACACACACACACCCATGCACACGACAAATATACACAGCACTGCACAGCAACAAAAAACCCACGCACTCACATGCAGTGATATCATTAGTCGTTTCCTTTTATATTAGACTCTGTCAAGACTTTTAGCCCCACTAGCCCACATGCAGGGGAACATGCATGCGCACATACATGGGTAGAGGGAGCATTTAAATTGTGTAACCTGCTGGTTTTATGTAAGTGTGGAGCACACCCACTCCATGGGAGCTCAGAGTTCGCAGAGCACTGAGGTGAGAAGAAGACAGAGGCAGAGACAGACAGTAAGGAAATGCCGCAGGGAAGCCATGACGGGGGGAGGCACAAAGAAATACCACACTTGTTCACCTTATTTATTTCATTATTTTCTTATCATCTGCTTATAAGTCGGGTACTGTCATTTGTTAACAAGTTTGCACAGTTTTCTGTTGGCTTAATAAAAGGATCCCGACATGCTTTGGTTTTACGCAGCAGGGGTTTAAAGTGCTGCAATTTCCTACTTAACTGAGTTGAAACGGATGTTTCTAGAGCAGCTAGCTTTAGCGCTCGTGTACGTCTTAATCTACATGAACGGCTCCCTAAATGACATATTTTTGTTACAAGGGTTAGCACTGTTTGGGACTTCGGTCCGTTGCATCCACCCTCTGAAAAAATGTTAAAAACTATTTTGGCAGAAATAAACGATTTGATTTCGCTGACAAAAATGTGATGCACCTGGACAAATTTGTAAAAATACAATTCATCTACATGTGTTGGAGAGGCAAAGTGAGCCGATGATTGCAATGATCATATAATTAACACTATGGGTATTTTCTTATGAAGAGCATAGAGATGCACCAGTTCACTTTTTTCACTTCCGATACCAATATCGATATCAGAGGTTTAGTATCGACCAATACGGATACGATACAGAAAATCAGTGCTGAATTGACTCAAACGTTTTATTTTTTGTTTTTTTTAAACAGATATAAACGTACTGACTTACAAAGTTTGATAGCTCAGCACTAGTACAACAACATACTTATTACAGCACACTTAATATATATATACAGTACAGACCAAAAGTTTGGACACACCTTCTCATTGAATTCAATGAGAAAGTGTGTCCAAACTTTTGGTCTGTACTGTATATATATATATATATATATATATTTACTTTTGTTTTGTTTTTTTTGTGTGGGGTGTGTGTGTGTGTAAACGTAATTGCCTTTTTTAGAAATAAATATAAACAAATAATTGCAATACATTAGTTGTACTGTAAATTATTATTCTGGATTTATATTCCAATATGAGGAAAGTGATGGCAGCATGCCATGCAAGTGAAAAAAGAAAACGTTTTGCAGCGTCATCGCAGTCCGTTGCAGCTGAACAAGTTGGTCTGCTGAGTTATTCATCGCATAATTTTCACTGGTAATGTCTTTGAGAACAGATGGAGCTTTATTAAGTACCGCGACTCACTAATATGTGAAGCTGCAGCTTCAAGTTAAAATTACAGTATGCATGAAGCTATAGCAACTGGGACTAACATTGCTAGTTTTATTGTTGGAGAGCATTAAAAATCCTTTTTTTCCACTTATAAAAAGCAAGTGTTACTTCACTTAACAGTCGAGGTGCGCTAACAGGAAGTGGCTACAAACAAGCCAGCGCTTGGAAGAGTTATATAATGAGAGCTACCTGTATAGCGTAAGGCTAACCTGAATGAGCCATTGTACATACTTGCTAATGTTCAAAGGGGAACCGGGTCGTTGGCCAACAGGTGGCCAACATGCCGCCAGTCTATGCCAGGGCAACACAGAGACACACAAGCCAAATTAGTTAAACTAAATTATTTACCAAAAAGAAATCCTGAAAGTTTCAAGATTGGTTAGACAATTTTACTTTTCTTTTTTTTTTTACTAATTAACTAAGCATACTAAGTTAGTATGAAATATAAGAGATCTCTCTCAGAGCACGATAACTCTTTATGTCCGGCCCGTCTGAACGCGCTCAGTCACACAAAGAAATATGCCGGCGGCCCGTGCCAGCGTTATCCACACCTCCCGGGATAAAGTGTTACTCTCTCCTTTTGTTACCACAACACATAAAACCAAACAAAGCGCATGTGTTAAGATCCTTCTCGCACCAGCCGGCGTGTTCAAACGCTCGCACTTCGGTTTCGATGGAGCAGAAAATGTGGAGCGATTGCATCAGCCATTCACCACCGAGCGGGGTGTTGCATTTCCTCCCATCTGCTCCCAGCGAAACGGGCAGCGCTCTCGCATCTATCACGGCAGATTCTCGTTTAGTCGACGCACGTTATCGCTCTGGCTGTGAGACAACGTGTTCGTGGAAGGTACCGCAACAGGTGTCAACGGAAGTAACACGTGCTCATTTGTGTTTTTTTGGCAAATTCTCTAACATAAATGCAAATTCCATACAACAATCTGTCTTTCTTCACATTGTCTTTCTGGAGCAACTTTTAAACCTTTGATAGTGAACACTGCTGCCACCTGATTGCAAATCAGCCTTTAAAGGGGCAGTGTAATGGAAAATTGACTCTTTTGAGCTTTACATCATGTTATAATGCGATTCCCTCATAAAAAAAACCCCCTTCCTTTCATATGTTTAAGAAATCCTTTAATCTCCATGGCAACCATTCAGCTGTGCAAAACGCCTGGATGGACCTAGCTCCGCCTTCAAGCACGAAGCCCCTCCTGTGAGCTGCAGTTTCCGTGTTTCCGCCTCACGGAGCAGCCCTCCCTCTCTGACTCCAACACTCGGCTCCTTCAGACTAGCCAGCAGCAATTAGCAAACACCTGATCAAACTGCCTATCAGTTGAGCTATGAGCTACTTCTCAGTGTAACGCTGGTAAAAATGTTGTTAACAGAGGAGCCATGTTGTGATGACTTCCTGAAGGCGGAGCTTCAGAAGGAGCAGGAGTTTTTAAAGAGACAGAGGCCCAATTTCAAAGTGTTAAATTATGAAGTCAAATATGTATGATATATACAGCCCTTTTATAATAACTGAAGGTAACATGGTTACTCAATAGTGCTATAAAACGGCACTTTGTGCCTGGAAAACTACATAATACTGCCCCTTTAAAACAGATGCATTCATCTTTGAAACTCAGACCTGATGGCACTAAAGAATATTCTAGATAAATACTTCTGGAAACATGAGAGAAACTAATTTATCTTCTCTTAAATTTGTTTGGGTGTTTTTAAAAGTCATCTAGCACAGTCAGTACGCTGCCACACAAAACGCCTGCGCATGTTTGAGTACCTAATACCAATAGTTTTCTCTTTTCTCCAAAGAACATTTGCATATCAAGAAAACCAGCGATGACACTTTCAGACAATACACTAAAAGCAAAAACGACGATGAAAACAAGGACACTCTGAGGGTACTTGAAAAACATCTGTGGAGTGTTTTTTGTGCGCCTCTGGCTCAATTAAAATGCTGCAGCAGCATTAAAGAGTGTGACACGTTCACCTGGTGTTGTTCAAAAGCCTCGGCTCATTACTGCTCTTGTTCCAGCTGCTCTTATTCCTCCCCCCCCCGATTGTCTCTGTGCTTCCCGCTTCCACTCTTCTGCTTCACCTCTGTTGATCCGCAAGAGCTGAAGCACAATGGCTCCTTGATCCGCTTCCAGTTGTGCTTTCCCACCTCTCATATGTTTTAGAACCGTTTCTTGTTTCGGTGTATCGTTAAACTTTTATTCCCCTCTTTCTGTTTTGCTCTTTTTTTTAATGACATTCTTATTTAGTCATCTCACTCGCTTAAGGTTGTGTTGACTTGAATGCACTCAACCAGCTTCAGCATGAGACTGTTTACATTCGCATGTTTCCTTAAGTGGCTGACAGATACTCGTATAAATGGACCTAAATGTGAAGCGGTAAAGTCTGTGAGCACGCATTGGACTAAACCATCAGTTCTGCTGCTTGATTTCCTGCTTCGCATGTTGGAAATTTGTCTTTACAGTCTCTTATTTCTATAATTCTTTTTCTTTTATCTTTATGTTAACATGCACGCTCCCACTTACCTTAACTCACTGTTATGATATCTGGATTCCCGCAGTGTGGGGCAATAAGGGATATTTCTATACTATTTTATTCTACTCTAATCTAAGATTAATCAGAAAATATGACCAATTGGCAAGCTGGAGGGATGGGAAATTATCATTTTGTTAGACGTCAATAAATTGAGAAAAAAGTGTTTAGAATTCATTTAGCTATTGTTTTCCGCTGCTCGTTCCATAAAAGCATCAATGAACACCATTCAGTTTAGAAAATATTGACTGAAAGCAATTATTGTGCGACATTTGGTTTACTTAATGGAGCTGGTGCACTGAAGCCTCCGGGTTTGGATTTTTTAATATATTAGCTTTGTAATTTGCTCGAACTCTCGTATTTTGCTTTGCTTAGTCATCGCTGCTCTGTTCACTTATTGGAAAAATTTTTTTTATCCTCTTTCTTGGTCCTTTGCAATCATTTTGTGTTTCTTCTACTCCACCACTCATGCTTCCTATGTAGTTATATTCAGTTAATCGCACACCTGTTCTTCGTTCCACAATCAGTCTCCTCTGTGTTAATAGCTGCGGCTCCTTTGTGCGACTCTAATAACTTGCAGCTTTTGCTCCTCAACGGTTTTATTCCATTCCAGTCAGAGTCTCTTTTCCCTCTGGTTTGTTTGCTACACACGTTTCCATACGAATATGATCTTGTAAACCTTTGCCGATATGTCGAACAGACATGTGAATAAGTTTGCTCATGTAACAAGTCCATAAAAAAAAACAAAAAAAAACATTGCACCATCATCCTCCTGCCTCTTCCTGTCGTCGTCTTTGTCGTTTCCGTCAGTGGCCGCGTGCGCTTGTTTGGTCACTTTTTTCGCATGTGACGCAAAAAAATGTTTTACACTGCAGTTTTGTGAAATACGCAAATTTCAGCTGAAAAAACCACTCCGTCGCAGCGCAAAATAAACTTCTCGTTAAAAAAAACGAGGCTTTTTTCGAAGTTGCCGTGTTTCTATTAAGGAAGTTCGTTTTTGTTATTCCAATTTGCGCACCAGTGGTTGATTGAAACACGACTACAACACTTCTTAAACACTTTAATTGTCTTTTTTTTTTTGTTTTACTGCTCTCTCAATAATAATCACCAAAGGTTGTAATACAATTTCAAGTACATCATCCCTCAACTTCAAACATTAGTGAAATCCAGGTCCAACAACACATTAGAGACTAACAATTATAGATTTTATTGAGGAGGTTTTAAAACCAACTCATCCGTCAATAGAGTTGACAGAATAATTACAGGACTTAAAAAGAGGAAAAACGTGTTCTCTGGCTTTCTCTTAGAAGTTCATCAACATACAACAATCTCATGAATTGCATCGCATTCCTTTATTTTGCTACCTGTTGTTGCTTTATATTAATTAGAAGTCTTGGGAAAGTGGACAATGAATGGGCTAGTCACAGCTCAATGAGAAAGAAATAATTAACTTGCATTCATGTTTGGAACACAGCAAAAGGGAAAAAAATAAAACAAATAAGGTAGATTGTATAATCATAACAATACAGTCTAGACTGGCGAAAGACCTTTTGATCTGTCTTCCAAGTCTGAACAGAGACGAAGGGAAACTTTGAAAGGCCCAAGAGACCATTTAAAAGCGATGATAGAGTAAACTTGTTGTTACAAACAGCTCAGATTTGTAAGCGATCATTTCAGTGTGAGCGGATAAATCATTTCGTGAATGCGTCAGTAAGGCCGGCTTCCCATCGTCACGTCATTCTCTGCTATTCAGCAGGAGCTGACAGACAACAGATGAAAGGTTTTTGAACTGTGTGCGCTGAAATCCGGTCTGCAACATTCAGCCGTATATTGTTGTTTGACACTTGAGAAAGGGGGCCTGGTGAATTTCCAATAGCCGATGACCTACACAGTTAGATGTCACCGAGTATTCTCACGGGCAATGGCTGCTACGCGTGAAAGGGCACCGACACTGTCCTGCTCACAGCTCCTCTCCCAGGACCCCAGCTCAACTTAACTTTCACATTCTCTCGCCAATGAATTGTTGGCTTTTTAAACCTCGTACTCCCCGTCACTGACCTTTAACTAATAAACAGTTCATCAAAGCATCATCTGCTGTTTATGAACATTTTTAATACAAGCAGTAATGTCAAGAGATTAGGGTTTAAATGTCTCCTTTTTTCAGCAGTACCAAGATGTTGGCTGTAGCCTTTTAGTTGATCATTGTACATTCTCTAATCCAGTTTTGGGCTGCTCGACTGATAATCTCAGAGATATTAATTCAGTTGATAGCAATGTTGCTGCAGTTCATGGCTATGTTAGTCGCACAGTCCAACAGTGTGACTGTGGGTTAACTGACCACATTGACCGTGCACGTTGTCTTTATGTGTCTCTGTGTTGCCCTGTGATGGACATGCAACCTTTCCAGGCTGTACTCCACCTTTTGCCTATTGCCAAAGACCATTGGCAATAGGCCACTACCCCGTCACCCTTTAGACGCTCCTACCCCCTGTGACCCTGACAGAATAAGTCGGTATAGTCAATAGCTGGATGAATGATTTTGACATTGTGGGTATGAAAATGTACTTTAAATCAGTGACTCTCAAAATAAGTAAGACACGGATACGGCTACAAATAGAACAGCATTTTGTAACAATGGTTGTTAGAAAATGTACAGTTGCAGATGAATCCCAAACCCTACACTAAAAAATGCAAGGGCAAAATGATCAAAACTACTGCAGTGCAAAATGGTGAATGAGCAAAATGACCAGCAACCTTAACCCCAGATTTACACTGCATGCGTCTCCGCTCCACTATGCGCACTTCGGCGGGGGATCGCAGCCGTTCCTGATCACCCTAATTTAGATTCTACGTGGTTCTGCTCTGCTCAGAAGTGCTTCTAACAATGCATAGGAAATGAGAGTGTGTTCAATAAAATCAGTCATAAAAAGAATGAGTAGTGTTGTCTAAAATGCGGCTGCTCTCAACTTCCAAAATCATTATTTTTTGTCCCTCCATTGCGCTTACTTCGTCTGCCTTGACAAACACTCCTACTGAAACTTAAGCAAGAGAACTTACCTCAAGGTGTTTCAGAATAAAAGTCAATGTTTAACTGACAGCATATATGTATAAATATACCCACATTTTTGAGAAAATGTAGTCATGGGTGCGTATTTACTGCAGAGTCCGTTCCGTTGCAGGGAGCAGCGAAGCGGAGACGCAAGAAGTGTGAACAAGGGGTTTAGAGGATCATGGCAACAGTGGGAATTCATAATGCTTCATTTTGTTTGGATGTACTCCTCTGACGACTCCAGTTACAATATTTATTACTTTCGCAACATTCTATATGGTACCTCGCTACTGTCAAAATCTTGGTGTGAATAAGAAAACAAATTTGGTCTTACTGACTGAAATTCTACCTCTAAAACATTTATGTTTGTCTTGATGACAATCTGAGAAAAAGAATTTGATACAAGATTAATAACAAATGTGCTTTATTTTATTGGCTCTCCTCTGAATGCACGACCTTTGACATACATCAACCCCCCAATATAAGTTTGAATGTTTTTTTTAATTCTTCCGTCGTACTGACTATTTGTAATTAACAACCTGGTTGTTCAGGAGCTGTGTGAAGACGGTCGATATCACCTGCACCGCTTTAGTGAGGGAGGCATGTGCTGCACACACACTGTCTGACTCAGCTTATCACTTTACTAACTGGTTGAACTTTGCTGTGGCAGACACAGTTACCTTGCATGTCTTACGCATTCCGCAACAATTAAAAGTCCAACCATGGACAAATGTCCTTACGATCAAATGCTCATTCCAAAATGTTAAGCAAAAGCAAATAGCATAAAAATATAGAGTTCAGTTCTGGTTCATCCAAAAATACAACTCACTGCGAGTACAAATAAACAAAGATTTTATGGCCTGCGCATTAGGCACAAATGCATGAAAACATGTTTTTTCAGCTTTTACTTTTATCCTCGGTTAGTTCACCATTGTGGTTATTTGCAAAATATAAAATATACAAGCTCAATTATGCCTGGGGTTCTTTCGTCTTGCATAGTTTTGTATTGTAAAAACGCCTCCGGGCATTGTTTAGAGATATTAGACCAGAGGTGGGGACTCGAGTCACATGACTTGGACTCGAGTCAGACTCGAGTCGTTAAAATCACGACTTGAGACTTGACTTGAAAAAATGCTCAAAGACTCGGACTTGACTTTGACTTTCATGCCATTGACTTGGGACTTGACTCGACTTGAAGCTGTTTACTTGAAAAGACTTGATATTTTTTACTCAAAGTCTTAAAATTTAAAACACATTATTTATAAAGTGGCGTCATTAATTAATTTCACTCATTCCGTATCAATATGCGCAGACCGTCACTGTGTTTTTCCTCTCTCCTTATGTATGTATGTGTACGTAGCTGCAGCACAACCAATCAAATTAACAGGATTTGGACGTTTAAAAAAACGCGGCAAAGCTACAGAGCTCAGGGAACGAAATACAAAATAACCGCTCGAATATGCTTCCGCGAGTAATTTCTTTTGGCTATGTAGGTTATGAACTTTCGACTAAAAAACGAACTGCGACTTGTAAAACATGCAAGAAGAGAATATCGGATGGAGATGCCACGAAGTCCAACTTTGTCCGGCATTTGAAGCTTCACAAAGATCGGTAGGTGGCACTTTTCTTTTGCTGTAAGATAGTTGACTATAGCTAACTTCGTGTTAGCATGTGTACTCCGGGTTAAATTGGTGATGATTTACCATAAATCCGGTCCTTCAAATGCCTCCACAAATAATGTGCACCGTGTTAGCTCAGGAAGCCGGTGGATAGTGAGCGGGGCTCCGGAACAGAAAGCAGATTCTGGACCTGAACACAGGGAACAGAGTCTCTCTGTCCCATCATGATGATGAGCCGGGTCTAGTATCATCTAAGGATGGTTGGTGTATTTGAAGACATCTACGTTGGGAAATTATATTGACAATATATTGTTTACTGCAGTCAGTGCATTAAGTCAACTGTTTTTGACTTAATGCACTGACCAGCATGATTGTCACATGTCGCACAGAACCCATTTCCAAGTAGTATAGCTTTGCTGGGAAAAAAAAAAAAGACCAAATACAGTGACTGTCCCAAATAAATTTTGTGTTTAGAATATCTGTCCCATATTTACGGAGGACTGAAACTAACATACTTAGAAATAAAAGCAGAAAAATAAATGCACCAGCAGTGTTGTATAGTAACGAAGTAAAAATACTTCACTACTTTACTTAAGTATATTTTGGAGTACTTCATACTTTCCTCGAGTATGAAAATTTTTGATGACTTTCACTTTTACTTCACTATATTTCCGAACTTAATTGCGTACTTTTACTCCGATACATTTTCAATGTGTGGTTTAGTTACTCGTTACAAAAAAGCGAAAGAGAGAAACGCAAGTGTTTTGATCCCACCTACTGATTAGCAAGTAGGCTACCGAACAAAGTCGGTAGCCTACTTGCCTGGGCTGGTTCATCACCACCAATAGGATACACCTGTTTTGCTTCTCCCATTAAACACAAAGCAAGTCTCGCAATCAGCAGCAGCCACATGGAGGAGGAGACGGAGACCACAACGACTGCAACTACGTCGTTCACGGCTCCAGGGGAACCACCAGCTGGTGATGAGAGCCCATGGCCTTATTTAAACACAATATACTCTTTCGTGGGTGTTAAAGATTCGTCGTACCGCATGCAGTTTATGTTATTCCTGCCCGAAGATGTGGAAATTCTATCTTACAAAAATTCCCCGTCCAACTTGAAGAAACACATCGAGGTAACTTCTTATGAAATGGTTATAATCCTCCTGTTTCAGTAACTATAGCTTGGTCACTAGGCACTACTGTATTGTGAAACGTTGACCATAAATGAACTTTGTTTGGCATTGTTTCAGTTCCATACGTGGTGTATTTAGCTTAGGCCTAATGTTGACTGTAGCAGGCTACCTAGACTCCTCTGTTCAAGGGGGGACAGAAGCCATAGCGATAGCAATTTAGACTAAATTTAACAAATATAGGAAAGGCATGCAAGTTCAAAACCAGGTTTACAGATGCCAATAAGCTGCATTTCCCTCCCAATTCTTTTTTTCTTTTGCATAATGACCAGTTGTGTGCACCACCTACTGACTGTAGCATTGACTGATTCACTGATTTGTGAAGTAGAGTAATCGTAACAGCTCTTTTTCTTCATGTTGGCCGCATTTCTGTACTATTTATTTTTCTCATTTTCAGCACTGACCTTACTTGAAGGGAAAACTTAAGGCTTACAAAAACTTTGTATTTTCTGTCCTGGAGGGTATACTAAGAAGCTGGTTCAGTTGTAAAGCAGGTTAAGTTAACCTTGTGCTATAGGTAAAGCACCTAATTTTCTTAACTAAATGATGCCTGCAGGTATATCTATTAGCAGGTTTAATTTTGCCTGCACTTGGTTGTGTACATTATTTTAAGTGTATTTGACAAGTTTACCAAAATATAAAAAATGTCATTCAAACTGCATTTGCTTTGTTTTACTTTTTACTTGTACTTTTCATTACATTACTTGAGTACATCCATTTTTACAGTAATTTCCATACTTAAGTACAAGAAGTTTCAGATACTTTAAGACTTTTACTCAAGTAACATTTCAGTCAGTGACTTGGACTTTTACCAAAGTCATATTTTGGAGAGGTACTTGTACTTTTACTTGACTCTGAGATTTCAGTACTTTATACAACACTGTGCACCAGACCTTCCTGAGTTTACTTGTGATAACTTCATTTATACTTATTTTATTTTTTGAAAACTATGATTGTTGTAGTGTTGATGTTTATTTATGAATAGAAGGAGTAAACTAAAGTCAAATGTAATTCATGAAAGGCTGTAATTTATTTTCTGACATCTGTTTACTTCTGACAGATTTGAAGAATGCCAGATGAATAAGAGGATCACAAATGAACCTCAAATACATATTTTAAAAAGAACAAATGGTCTATTATTTGAATTTTATGTATAATTGCAAATTATTTAAAAAAATAAAATAAAAACGACTCGAAATGACTTGAAATTAAAGGTTCCTGACTTGAGACTTGACTCGACTTTTGCCTGTTTTTACTTGAGACTTGACTCGGACTTGAGGACAGAGACTTGAGACTTACTTGAGACTTGCAACACAGTGACTTGGTCACACCTCTGTATTAGACTGGACCACCGACAACACAGAGCTGGACATGCCAAAGAAAATACATAGCTAGGCAGTAGGTATGGGGGAGAGAACAAACAGATGGAGATTACACACGCTGAACAACAAAATAATAGTCACATAAAAAGAAAAAGGGTGGATTTGATAAACAAAGAAAGGAAAATACCTCACACAAGTAATTACATTTCCAAAGGTTTTTGCAGAAGCTTTACCCTTATTTTGGACATGGAACAAAAAAAATGTCTGAGCATGAAAAGCAAGCCAGTTAATGAGGTGCACTTGTTGTGTTGTGAAGTAGTAGCTCCTTTAATCAACTGACAAGGGCCACAAGAGCTTTTTTATTATTATTTTAAATAAACATTTTGGGATATTTCTAAGGGACAAAAAAAAATCCCTTTTTTCCTCTTTATTTCAATTTATATTGAAATAAAATTAAAGGAAACATAAGTACACACACAAAAAACATCAAAATCTATTAATTCACCCATAACTTCCCAATTGTGGAAGACATTCAGAAAATCCTTCGAGGGAAGATTTCCAGGATGCCCTGGAGCAGGGGAGTCAAACTCATGTTTCGCTTTGGGTGAAATCAAGATCATGAGTGCTCTTAAAGGGCCGGTTGTGTCAGAATGTATTGATAAAACCTGTTCACAAACTTTTTAAAAAAAATCAATGAATTCTTAAAAGTAAATAATAATATTGAACATCTTTTCAGTTCCTCCAGGATTTTGTGAGATATCGTGAGTGTTTGTGGTACTAATTAGGAAACATTTGCGATATTTGCGCTTATTTATGACGGCAAATGCGACTTTTTGTTACTTGCTGTTCAGATCGCGGGCTATAATCGGACACCAATTAAGGCTGAGGCAGCTGATTAGTAAAGGTAGGAAAGTTTTTGACCATTTTTGTGGAAAATCTACAATTAACTACCTATTATGTATTAGTGCGAAAAAAGTGTGATGGATTGTTGATTTTGCGTGAATTTCCACGATAATTCTCAAAAAACTGGGGGGACTGATTAATATAATTTGGCAGTAAACAGATAAAAACTACAATGATTTGATTGATAATGTAATATTTAACCACACTGAGTATTTTGTCAATAATCTAGAGCACAGGTCTCAAACTCCAGTCTACAAGGGCCGCAGTCCTGCAACTTTTAGATGTGCCTCTGCTGCACCACCTGAATAGAATAATTGGGTCATTAAGGCTCTGGAGAACTGATTTGCACAAGAAGGAGGTAATTAAGCCATTTCATTCCAGTGTTTTGTACCTGTGGCACATCTAAAATCTGCAGACAAACTGGGCGACAGGGGTGTCAAACTGGAGTTTGACATCTAAAAACTGTCCTAAAATACTAGAAAATTTCAGGAATTGATCTAAAAATTTCTGAGTTTTTGGGCAGAAATGTACTCTTCTTTTTTCCTCTCTACCTACAATGGCCCCAACACGGCATCATACTGTATGGACTATGCAAGGCACCACGGGAGAAAGAGAGGAAAAGGACTTAACAAAAAACATGGTCAACATGTTCGTAAGGAGACATTTGTTCCTTGAGGACTGGAGTTTGACACCCCTGAAGAGGGCCACATAAAAAGCTACGGCAGGCTGGATTTAGCCTCGAGTTTGACACGTGCCTTAGAGACTCTACTTCTTGGGCGTGTACAGACGAAATTCTGATCAGATCCCCAAACCAACTTGAATGAATGATTCCTTTTGATGCAGAAGACCATCAGATATACTCCAAGCCCCTAAAAGACGTTGGTGCTTCTCCCCCTCCCTCTAGTCCAGCCACCTTGTGGAAGAAGCTAATCTCAGACATTGAGTTACGGGATCTTGTCCCAACGACCACTGATGAGATCTGATTTGTAGATGTAGCATTTAAAACAATTTCTTCTAAGTATTTTCAGTTTACCATGATAGGCCAGAGCAGCACTCACATTACTAGAGGTAACAACATGGCTGCACCTTGAGATTCTGTGCACGAACAATACAAACAGAATCGATAACATGGAGTCCAAGCAAGACTGACTTTCTGCTGAGAATGCAAACCTTCCTGCTTTTCTAATGCAAGAAAAGTAATTCAAAGCAACTGCATATTCCCAAAGCAGTCCTCTGAAAATGCCTTAAAGGACGCAGTTTAGATTTTTCCAGAATAACTGGAATACATCCTTAAGTATTCCAGTTATTGGAATTCCACCTCCTTGAAATCAAGCAAAACTGCTGTCAAATGTTTGTGCTGCTATCATTTTAAGATATTAGTCAAAGTTTGTGGAGGTCACAGAAGGTCAACCAGCCCCTCCCACATTTACAAAATCAAACAAATTTGTTGTCGGTGAACTACGTTTAACATTTTCCTGCACATACGTAGCACAGAGGGTAGAACAAACTTAGGACACCGATTTTGTTTGATTTGGGTAAAGTGGAGGGGCAGGTTGAACTTTTGACCTTTAAACTTTCATGAATATCTTCAAAACAAAAGAAGCACAAATGAAAATCTTAGCAGCACAAACTTTGATTGACACCAACGCTTCATAAATCCGGGCGAGACGTTTCTGTGGCTGACCTCCAGAAACGTTTAGCAAAATCTTAAAAATGATAGCAGCACAAATGGAAAGTTTTGCTTCACAAACATTTGGCACAGATTTTGTTTGAATTGAAGGTGGCAAATTTTCTACAAATCAAACTAATTGCAAGTAAGGACACTTGAAAAAGGATCTCAAGTCCCCTTTCTAAAAGCCGAGACCACCACCTTGGCTTGGCGCTTCACAGGTGTTTTCCAAGTCCTATAATATTAAAGACATGTCTACCACAACAATCCAATCATTGTCAGACTCTTCGGCATCTTGGGCAAATCTCATCTACTCCGATTACCTTCAGTCCTCATATACTCCATGGAATCCATGGTGACCAGATCCCATTTCTGAGCAAACTTTTCCGTAGCCTTTCCATTCTCCTACGCCAGGCTTTTTCCTTGGTACATGTCTGCTTTTTCAAAGAAAAATCCTCTCAAAGACAGCAAAGCTCTAAAGTTCCCCTTTAACTTGACAACTTCCATCCTCTCAACATCAACCTTACGTACGTTTTGTAAGTTAAACATAAGAAATGTCATTAAAAGCATCTTACGCTTAAGCATTTCGTTTTCTACCACTAATAAGCATAGTGCTGCATATTTGCCTGTTGTTTTCCCTCAATAAAATATCCATATCCTGGAATGAAAATCGTTTGACAGTTCTGATGAGCCATTTGCAAGTTGTTGCACTAGATTAAATTGAATCATATTTGACATTCAAACGCCTCTGCTAGGGCTCGCTGCATCAGTATTTGTGGGAGTGGAACTAGGCAAAAGCCATTGATTATTATGTGGGTGTGCATAAAATTTCATATTCTGCTTTACATAAAACAAGACACTCTTTTTTACCTCATGACTGACAAAAGGGAGTTTCTCTGTACTGACGGGAAAATTCTCAAAGAACGAAAAACATATCATGAGGCCAATTTAACTTGTGACTGCTGTATTATATTTATCTGGAACTTTACAACAAATAGTCCAGAAACTTAACCAAACTAATAATTCTCCTGTTCTTTTTTTTTTTTTTTTGATTCACAAATGTTAAATGTCAAAAATTAAAAGAAATGACAGAAGAAAAGGTAATAAATAAATGAATAGCACACGCTGCAGGACCAAACCCACATTTTTATCATCATGTGCGCGCTCTCGGGTTTTGAAAGACAACCTGCAACTTTGAAATTTTACTGTGTGAACAAGGCGAAACACAAAACCGTTTTGAAAAACAGCGGCTTCCAGCCGACGTCATGTCGAAATACGCAATTTGCTGTTGGGTCAGTAGTCAGTTCACACCCTGCAACTGCGCTCAAATTTCACTCAAAAAACTCAAAACATGTTTGAAACCTGAAACTTTGAGATCGGGTCAGATCGATACTCCTCTCACTCCAACAGATTTTCGGTTCAACATGCTCTGCCAACCTGTGACAACAACTGTAGACTTTTCTCTATTGGGAATTAGGGGGGGTATGATCAGACAAAATAATAAAATCAGACCGTGTGTCCCCAGTTTTATAGCTCAAAGTGACCATCTGAATCCAAATCCTAGCTTCCAGTTGTGCGTCCATGACTGCCTGTGAATGTCAAGAGAGGTAGAGAAGGTCAAACTTCTCCATCTGGACTATGGCATTTACCTCCATCCCTGAATCTCACGACTTTTTCTTGTTGACGATTCATTTCACTCAGCCTTAGTACCGAGTTAAAGAGTCTCTCATGTCTTTGGTGTCCAACTGTCTGCCAGCCGGACACCTTGGGACCACAGTGACTGCTGGCAGACTCTGCAGAAACTTTCGTCTAGGGATTTTTATTTGCTTTACTACACGGTGCTGCCATTCTAAGTTTTCTTGGGCAGCACCAGAACTCACGCAGGATAATGTTCAAAGTTTGACAGGCTGACAATACCACAAGCTTTACTAAAAGGATATTCCAAGCATTTCTCATGATTAGGGGTGGGAGTAGAGGTTTGATGTAACTCACTTGTTTTCCCAGACATGTTTAGGTTTGAACTGGATCTGCTTGATAAATTGTGACTTGACGTGATATTTGTGCTGTTTTGGTACAACATGAGTGAAGTGAACTGACTTGAACCGAATTGAGCATTGTGGCATTTGAAGAATCATTAGAGAGAAAAAAAACCCAAATAATGTGAAAACTACCCACCGAAATACTTCATTAAAATATTTTTTTTTTACCCCTAGATCAGCTGATGGTTTACTCAATGATCAATTAAAGAGGGATGAACCCTGTGGCAAAAGTAGACTTGACTTCTGAAGATGTAACCTTTTTCTTAAAAACAATGTCACAATGAGAAGATTATGCATTTTTAAAATTAAACGGCCCAGTGGCACCAAGGTCGAGGTTTACTGCAGTAAACACGAAATTACCGACATCAAACTGAAGATATTAATAGCAGAAACACAATACAGCTTTCAAGTCTCGTTATTGCTGGTTTAAGCAAATGAAGCCAAAACAGACATTCCCACTTTACTCTAAAATGCAAAGTTCTGCATGATGGGGAATTTTATCAGCTGCCCTTGTCCTCCAGGAACCTGCTCAGACTTCAGCATGAAGCCTAGTTTTGTATGACTGCACTGTGTGTGTGTGTGTGTGGGGGGGTGCGTGGGTGTGTGTGTGTGTGTGTGTGTGTGGGGGGTGCGTGTGTGTGCTGAAAGCAACAGTTAAACTCCCAATTAAGATGTCCTGTCTGACCATAAGCGGTGCTCCCCGCAGCGCGCTCAGAAACCTCTTCGTTATTATTGCATTATTGCTGTGAAACGTTGGTTTTGTGATGCACCGCAGAAGAGCACGAAGCCTCGCACTGCGCCGCTTTCCAAGGTGAGATTTATTGAGCCTCTACGCGTACCGACCTATTCAATAAATCGAACTGTTATTGAAAAGTTAATTTATTTCAGTGACTCATTTCACTGAGTGAAACACATTATGCAGATCAACTACACATTATGCCGATATCTTGGAGCCTTTATTTGTGTTAATTATGATTTTTTTTCCACTTACGACTAACAAAAACATGACATTTATGATTACAATGTTGCATCGGACCGACAAAAACACATTTTGAATGCATAAACGTGGGCTTAATCAAAACGTATGTTAAATACCTTTTTAAAGGTTGTCATTCTTTATCCAACAAACAAGCCTCATGGCAATGCATTTCTTAATTTATTGGATATGATTGTACCATTCGAGACATATTACCATTAAACTGCTACAGACAAACCTACACAACTTCTCTCAGGGGTGTTTTTCTTTTTGTCACAAGTTATTCCTGCCATTGTGGTATGGTGGTTAGCACTGTTAGCTTACTGCATGGAAGCAATAAATTGAAAAAAACTGAAAGATAAATGTCTATAGCTACCCGTCAATCTGTCTAGATATCTAGCTGTACGTCTTAGTCTTGCTTACAGAAAGTCTTAGTCTATGTCTTGCTATACATCTCACTAGCACTAGCTACCCACCAATCCGTCTATTATTCTTCATTTACCCAGTTAAAAACATCCAGGTCTCATTGAGATTAAAGTCTTTGTTTCAAAACAAAACCAGATGTAAAAGCAGCAACACGCTCTACAACGATCCTCGGCTCACATTGGAAGACCAAAACTAACACTTGTCAGCTTTGCTGCTGCTGTTTTCACAAATATTCCAAGTCAAGCTGTTTCCAATTCTTACAAATTCTGGTGCAGAAAAACCGGCTCACGATCTTGTTTCTTCATACTTTGACTACTGTGAAGACCTTCTCGTTGGAATCCTAGGAAAACATCTTCAGAAACTACAAAACACGGCAGAACTGGACACACGCATTTTATACTTGCACCTCTTGCTTCCCATCACTGAATACAATGTCTCGCTTCTCACCAGCCGGTGCGTCCATCGGCAGCCCTTCTCCTATCTAAAAGAAATTCTAACCCCACAAACTTCAACATGTTCCGTCCACATCATATTATCAAACCTGAAAAAAGGAGATTTTTTCTTTCTTTCTTTCTCTGCCATATTAGAATGTGGAATCCTGACTTGGTTTCACAATGTGCAGGTAAAAGTGTGACAGTGGCTTCACAAACACAAAAGTAAAAATAAAAAGATAATGTGAGCCAACAGCGGTGGGTGGATTTGCACATGGGGGAAGAGAAACGGCATCTAAATTAGACGGTTCTGCAAAAACTGAGCAAAATTAGGACCGAAGGCGCTTTAACTCAAGCGCGCGAAGCCTCACTCCCTCAGAAGACAATGTACTTCTTTTGTTTTGATGCTCACGTGTTTCCTTTCATTGCGCGTCCCTCTCATCTGTCTATCTAGCTCCGCTTTAATGATCAGCTGCCTGCCACAGACATTGAGTAACCACTTCTGACAACCAGGTGTGGAATGACAGTGATGCACACACATTTGCCACACACACACACCCACGCAGAGAGAGAAAGAGAGAAGGAATAACACTTTAACAGGATGCATGAAACGATGAGCCTTCATAAACATAAACAAAGGGAGACACCAGCAGATATGAAATCAGGACTGCCTCTCATGCGTTCGTGGTGTTGTGCCTCTCCAAAACGGAACGGGGGGGGGGAAGCGGCAAAACAATGACGCAGACATTTTAGACTCTGTGGAAACAGATGGCAATCAAGGATTAGTTACAGGTGTGAGGAAATGGAAAAGAAGAATGGGGACAAAACAAAGAAGGAAATCTGAATTAACTGAAGGTGGGTGGGAGCAAATTTTGTAAAGTGAACATTTGTGGGAGTAAAATAGTTAAGTTTCAGTTGATTTGAATTCATTTGAAGTCGGTTGCATTGTCATGAAAAACCTGCCCATCGTTACAGTAACTGTGTGTTATTTCGATCCTTTAGAGAGGTTTACGGTCCAGAAGAACTGTAGTCGTCACACCGGCTTGCAATCCTGCCAGTGTATTCTTAAGCAGGAGAGAATTCAGTAGTTTGCAGTGAACCGGACTTCAAGTTGGCCTTTGACGAAATTTTTAAATTTCAGCAAAAAAAAAAAAAAAAGTCAGAAATCTTCGACTTTTGAAACTCAGAAAATTTCCAAAAGTCAAATATTTTTAACATTTGAAATTCCCAAATTTCTTCTAGAAAATGTCTGAGATTAACCTCCAAATTTCTTCGTTTTTTTGCCGACATTTACTCTTTTTAACTACATTGTCGTATTCAGTTTGATTTAGTCTTTTCATTATCTTCCTGAGTTCATCTCATGCTTCACTTTATTATTACTCGCCAACGGAAATAACGAGTGTCGTTCTCGTTCTGTACTCTGCACAGACGTCGACTGGTCTAAGGTTCCTTAATTGGGACATGTCTGTACAGTAACCCCACTACTGCCTCCATTATTTGCTCATGTTCCAGCTTTTCCCACTGGGATGGCAGCGTGAGGACTGAGCAGTGATCTGATTAGCTGTAGATTGGTTCAGGACGAGCAGCTCTGATCACGTTAGCCTTGTTAAGTTCTCCAGATATAATAACAGGAGCCTCTGGAGATAATGTTTTTCTACCGGACGACAATAATGCGAAATTCCTTTAGTGACCACTTAGTGTAGGCATGGAAGGTGAATGTAAAACAGCGGTGCAAAGTGCTGCTCTTTGTGTAGTCCTGGGATTTTAGCTTCACATGAGCAACGGCTGCCTTCGGTAGAAAGGATTCAGTCGTAATGTAAAATGTATCCCATACGATTCAAATGAGAGACAGAAATGTAAAAGGGGAAAATGTGCAAACTGGCAAAACCTTGTTTTGTTTGCTAAGAATAGAGCTGTCCTTTATTGTCCTTCATTAGGGGGAACTTTCTGCGAGATCACATCTTAAAACTAATACTTGGTTGGAAAACATTTTGATTCAATTTCAGCATCTTTGGCAAATAGAAACCAAACAGTCTCAGCATGTTGTTGTTACCACCATGTGTCACTGCGGGGACAGAGTTCATTCGCTGAAAACCCTTTGCAGTCGCGGCCGAAACGTCGTGTTTTTGGCTTCACCTGACGGGTAGCACATCCGAACACAACACCGAGGTCAGCTTCATTCAAAGAAAAGGCTACTGTAATAAAACCCTAATGTTTTTACTCCAGACATGTTGAGTCGACGAGAAACTGAATGCAGCTAGTACTTGGAGGAAATTCCTGACACTCGTTCTGTGTTGCTGTAACCCTCTTGACAGCATTTTTCTGATGCATCTTCACAAATAAAAAAACCAAAAACAAACACCTAGCTTTTGGAATGGTCACATATTTCCTCCAACTATTTAATAACGTCTTAAATATGCGCTTTATGTAATGCCACCGAATTATGAATTATTCTGTAACTTTAGCCAAAGCTTCCAAACAAACCGGCTTCAAAAGAAAATCCCACAAAAGTTGAGCTGATGACAAGTTAGGAATTAGACAGAGTGACAGCTGAAATTGAATCGAAAGCTGCTTTTAAAAAAATGAAATGACGGTTGTGCACACATGCAAACAGGTAAACTGAGCTAATATGTTGTTTTTACAGATTAGCTTATTTCTTAGTTTTGTTCAAAATATTTGTCGCATTTAAGATGGAAAAATTGAATTTTCTTTCGAATTATTGCTCACATTTCTAATCTAAAAGATGACAGACTTCCAAAAAGTTTTTTGAAAATGAGCATTATCTGATTCCACCCACAGTTCACTTAACATTGAACCAGGACATCATGTCCTGCAGGTGCTAGTCTGTAGGAGCGTTTCCCTGCATAACTTTCCTGACAGGAGCTTTGACCCGACGAGGCCCTGCCCAACAGGAATCTCCGGATCCTCGTCTTTCATCTCGAAAGGATCCATTTTATTGGAAAGTTTCCGGTTTTGTTTACCCGCATCGATGTAAAGCTGCTGGTTTCATGAAGCAGAGCCCGCCAACAAGCTCTTGCTAAGTCTGAGTGTACAGGAGGAAGGATGAGCACTTCAAAGTCTGGGCTAATGATTCTCAGAAACCTGCTTTGCTGCTTCTAAATTGAGAGCAGTAATTGGCAAAAAGGGGATGCGAGTCTGCAAGTCGTGTTCGTGGGTACCAGAGGAAACGTATAGACTCTGTGTTCAGAACACAAATGCATTGGCGTGGATTTAACAACAACTGTGTTTCTTGATAATAATCCACATTTACATGTGTCTTGCACACAGCGATTTTGTTGCGGTACAAGACCGGCGCCTCCGTGTTGCACTGCCTTCTCCCCGCGTTGCATCACAGGGGAAGCGTCAAACTTCAAAGGTAATCTCTGGCATCTTTTATTTTGATACGCCACAACGAAATAAGCTTCGGCAAAGAGCACGTCAGTGTCTCTCCTGGGTCATTTCAGCATTATTACCTAAGCGGCAGCTGTAGATGTCAATGTTTTCTAATGAAATTCTGTCATTTTATATCTATGTTTCAATGCAGCAAAGAGAAAACCCTAGTTGCGTCTTTAAAAAAAATACGGTGCGTAACATCTGCAAAATTATAAAGTCAGGATCAATGCTTTTTTTTTTGTTGTTTTGAAGAAAGCTGTTGACATCTTGTCTTATTGTTTTATTTTATAATTGTTGGCAAATAAACTCAAAATGTATTTATCCATAGGCGTATGTCTGCATTATGGGAATCCTGTTTTTATGTGCATGATATTGTTAGCATATGACTGTTTAAAGATGGCAAAAAATGTCAAACTTTTATGCATATTAATGAAGTATGAACTGATGCGCTTCCCCCTCCCGCCTCCCTCCAGTGTTCTACTTTCCCAAAAAAGCGATCCTCTGTAGAAAGGGGGGAGTCTTTGTTCCAAACTGTATTTTAAAATGGATAATGGTAAAAAAATAAAAATAATAATAAGGTGGTATAATAAATAAATGACAGCAAACAAGTGGATCTGATTTAAAAGACAGACGGAGACTGAGAAAAATAGATGCTTCTGCTAGCTGCGTCGTGTGGCTAACAGTCTCATTGCTTTGGTGTTTTCAATCAATTAGCTTGCAGGAGCCCTCAAGAGACCTACACACACACACACACCCACACACACATTAACAGCTCCAATCAGTGCAGGTGATTAAGGATCAAATCAGAGACAAATATTCAATTTTGTAAATGATTACTCCTTTGGTTTTGGAGCATAAATGTCAGAGCTTTCCTTCTTTAATCACATTTGCATAAAAGTCATTTTTGATCCCAGTTTCTGTGGAATATACTAATTTCCCCTCCTGTGCGCCACCTGACCTGTTAACAAACACAACACACACTGCTGGATTACCATTTGTGGGTTTTGCAAAAGAAAAACAAAAAGGTTAACCACCTGGAATATGAATATTTCTCAAACAGGTGTTGAAAATAAAATGTAGTTTTTACCTTTGTTGTTTTTTTTTCTCTTTTCATGTCACCACCTGTTACAGCTCACTAAAGATACAGATAATAATCTCTGGACCTCACTAATAATTGGGTAAGTATCTTGTGGCTGTAATTGTACAGAATCATGTGTTTATCAAATCTATTATGCAGATATGTGGTAGTCAATGAGACAATAACAAGGCAATAACTGTAGAGTACAATCAGGGTTATATGCTAATATTAGCATATAACCTACATTTTGGTATCTTAATTTTGGTTGCATGTTACAGTAACAAATCAAAAATGGTTAATTACAGACTTAATAGTCAGGGTTTATGATTATATACAAACTGAGACAAAGTGTGTGTTTCAGTATTGTTTACATAAGCTATTACCAGGTAAAACAATAAAACGTCACTTCATTACTTTACTAAGCTGACTGATAATTAACTTCTTAAAACGATTGTAAATTGTTAAAAAGAAAGTTTGTATTTAATGTCATTCAACTGTGACTTTATCATGTCACAGTTAAATAAAGGAAGCAAAGAAGGCAGCTCCATTGATAGCTTTTTTGCTTGCCATTTACGTAAAAACAACAAATTAACACTGTGAATATGTAAAAAAAATTCCTCAGTATACATAATGTAGACTTTTTGACTTTATTGTTTGGTTATGCCTATATAACCATGATTTTCCAGCTTTACCATCAATAACTACAGCAGTATAACCGCTACAATACTTTCCACCCCAATTTTAATTACTCTGACACATTTTACACATGTACTCACTGTAATTAGCACATAATTACACAGCAATAAATCTCCCAATTTGGAGTTTTTACTGTATTACCAACTTTGTTCTCTCAATTCTTTTTTTGCATATTTATTTCTATTAAAACTAATACAAACACATATGACCAGACAGCAGAACTTTACTGATTTTGATCATTTGAATGGCACTCATACATTTTTCTCACCAGCCTAAAACCCTATTGTTATCATCTTATTGAACAGAACATGGTCTTGATTTTATTTTTTAAAATATTGATCTTTATCTATCTCTACCATTTGTAGAGATTCTCTTTAAGTACTTTAAATCACATCTGCTTATGAAGTGCGTAATCACAAAATTATGTCACAGGCATAAAAATAAGTTGAATAGTTTTCCTAAAATTATTATTTGTTCAGGCAATATCTGTTTAAATAATACTGGAGGCTTTTGATATAGCTCACAAATAGTACAGAAAATAGCTTTGCATGTGGAAGAATGCCTGCATCTCAGTATATATAAATATGTGTGAGTGCGCGTGTGTGTGTGTGTGTGTGTGTGTGTGTACCACGTCTCCAGAGGCCAATAATAATCTGTGGTCAGGGTCAGGGGCCCTGAGTTATGAGAACATATTGATTCCAGTGAGTCTGGCAATGATTGAGGGCTGTTTGTGACCAGAGTCGTTCTTCGTCGTCGTGCTCGGAGTTTTCTCCATTGTGCACCAGAAAGCCCCGACGATTTGTCATCCAAAATTGATGCTGAACATATTCTTCCCTTAGGTTTGTTGACTGCAGCAGCGCAGGATTTTACTGGGCCACCAAGCTGACCCATAAAACCAGCATCATGGCCTCACCTCATGAGTGGACGGCGTGTGTGTGTGTGTGTGTGCGTGTGCGCGCGCGTGCCATCAAGGTCTCTAAAAATTGGTTATCACGCTTGTGGTGAGTTATAAGTTCCTTCAATTTATTGCTTCCGAGCCATCAGATGATGCGATTGACTCATGAATCACCCGTTATGCTCGATCTAAAAAGCAACAACTAAACTGAGACTGAAGCCGATGTGGAAGTCGCTTAAGTGCAATATCAGTGAAAATAGCCTGGGGGTGCCTATAAAGAAATAAAGGAAACGGTTTCCTCCTCCTCCTCCTCTGCCCCGTGTCCAAATATGATTCCAGTGCACGTTTATTTGAGGTTTTACTGAAAGATTGAGTAAATGTAGATTATATGTTTAAAAATATCAAACCTGAGAAGCTACAGTATATTCACTGTGTGTTTTTACTTCTACATTTTTCTTCAAGAAGCAAAACCAACAATATTTTTTTTTTCAAAATTGTAAACAACTGACAACTAGAGCCTAGCAGCCAGAATAGAAAGGAATTACAACTATTAGCAGTTTCTATCTCAAATCCTGGTGATGTTGTCAAAGTGTGGTTTAAGGTAATTAGTTCACTGGAAGGCAAACCCCCTCTACTATTGCCCCATGATAACAAACACAAGTCCACACCCCCAACAAAGTTCAACTAAATATGAACTGGGCCTCTGTATCTTTAAGAAACTTGTGCTCTCTCTGAAACTCCGCCTTCAGGAAATCATCACAACATGGCTCGTCTATACTCAGTTCCATCAGGCGCTTGCTAATTCCTGCTGGCTAGTCTGAAGGAGCTGAGTGGGGGAGTCGCGGGGGACGGCTGCTCCATGAGGCAGAAGCTCTGAAGCTCGGAAAATGCGGCTGTTCAGACAGAAATGTGACCCTTTGCATTTAACGTGATTACAAAAATTTCAAATTCAACAAGAAAGCATCAATTTTTATATTCTTACATGCTAAGTTTTTGTCTTCCCGTTGCATTGCAAATGAGGTGATCCAATAAAATCTGAAAAATAAATTTGAAAAAAACCTAAGGTTCAGCAGACACCCCCTTGCCCACTTTTTCTCAGCTTGTTTGATATCTTTACTATAGATTTACCCGTTTGGCTGCAGAACACTGCAACCAAATGTGACATCATTTTACCTCCGACCTTTCAACTGTACCACACTTGTCCGTTTCTGAGACACTCCCCTTCAAACAGTGTCAATATTTCTCATCAAATCTGTAACAAGTTAATGTTGATTTTCTTTTCCTTTTTTTATGAGCTACTTTGCTGCGGTTGCTTTGAAAGACTCTGACGAACAAGTGGTTATTAACCATAAAACGGAGGTATGTCTGTGGGTGTTACTGGCGTGTCTGACGAGTTGTGGGAGTAAATGACAAGCTGTTTGGACGTGGCTGCCCAAATGGTCGATTCACCGTTGAAACAGTTGCATTTACAGTGTTTTGACTCAGCTGTGGCATGATGACTGTCATTTTGAGGCGATTCCAGTCGACCAATAGGCAAGAAGATACACTCTTTTCTTTCATTGGACTCTATTGTTGTTGTGGCAATAATTGTGTTGCTTTAGATAATCACAACTAGAAACTCTCAAGGAGTTTTTATTTCCAGTTGCTATGTAATAGGACAAATGTTGACGTACAGATATTTCTGGATTTCTTCTTCTTTTCTTTTTTTTTACACCAATCAGTAAATAACTAAAAGCTAAATTTTATTTTTCATGGGCATTTGAGCAGTACTTATGATACATAGGAGCTTGGAAGGCCATGAACAAAAAAAATGCAAAAACATACACCTTAAGATTATTTTTGTTCCTCTTTGTCACACTTAGACGTTTTGAATCGTGGGAGAAAAATTGGTCAAAAGTAACCCGACTAAATACAAAAAAATATTTTAAAATGTAATTGCCCACTAAGCCGTGCACTATGAGAACCTTAAATGACTTTAGGTACGGTTATTCTTTATTGTAAAATGCCGTGTTAGATTTATGCCAGATGTAACCGATCACGTTTTCCAAAAGAACTTTAAAACTTCAGAACTCACTTCTGAATCATGAACACTGAACTTAACTACGGCAACTATAACCTCCAGTCCTGTCTTAGTGGTGGGATTGAAATTAAAATTGATTAAAATTAAACATTTTAATCAAGTTAGTAGCCGAGTTTATAGTTAATTTTTGCTTTAATCAAAAACTAGCAACACTTTTGATCCAAAACCCTTTTATGCTGCTTAGTTACTGAGCAACAAACATATCTATATTTTTTAGTCTTTTATTTAGATAATTAAACCATCAGATTGGTGTAAAGTGCTATTGTTTGTTGTTGCATGTGCATCAGATTTAGGTGCGTACCATAAACGTGCTAATACAAAGGTTCAACCTGGAACCTTTGCATGGAAAATAAATGCGATCAATTGCATTGAAATTTTCAAAGCGTTTAAATCTATGTAATGAATTCAGCAAAATGTAAGCATTTCCCTGCCCAATATGGGACAAAATGTTTTGATTTTTCAGATATTTTACTAAGCTACATGTTGTCAGACAGGTGGAACTGAATCAAGAAATGCGGTTAATTACTGTTAATTCATGATCGAAGAGTAGAGGTGATTAATATTTCAAACATGGCCAGGTTTGTGTGTGCAGCTTCTTTATTTTTATCCCTAAATCATCATTTGGGAACATTTTGTCTTAACCCAGGTTATTAATGTCTGTTGATTTTGCATAAAATCAAAACCAAGGACAGAAGAAATATCACAATGCTGTATGTGTTTGCAAAGCCTGTTATAAAAGCATGTTTACATGCATCAAATTTCTCTGAATTGTTTTTTTTTTTGTTGTTGGAAATATTACATTCAAAAGTGTGAATTCAGTTTTAGAAGTCAACATCTACTTGTAGAAATGCTAACTCGCAGAACGTGGCAGCCTTTAATTAGGCCTGACAATTAATCCTCATAAATTCTCAAGCACTTACAAATACCAAAAAAAATTCATTAAATTAAATTAATTTAATTATTAATTTAATAATAACTCAAACTGAAGGTGCATCTGTCACAGAAACTGCTAATTTATTTAACAAAGCGGCCTTTTTACGGAGAGAAAACCGGAGCTGCGAGTCAAAAGACACCGACGGGAACAGATGGAGGTTTCACACGCACACACACACACACACACACACAAAAAGAAAGACACAAAGTATAACTCACTGGCTCAAAAAGGGAATTAATGAAGTAAATCATCACTTCCGTGACAGACTCTATGACAAATCTGTCAAGGTTCTCCCAAAGAGCATGTTCATCCCAGGACCCTCAATCAGAGGCGAAATGACACACCGCCCTTCGCTATATAAAAAATAATGTGATTCTCTTTCATCTTTACACCCAGATCTTCCCAAATTCACTTCTAGAAACAGCCAGAGGGTTTCTTCAACTCACAGCAAACTGCTACTGCCACCCAGCTCTCTCCAGTCACCAGGCCGGGAAGATGTGGCAAGGTCGCTTTATATATAATTTAAGACGCAGGAGGTTAACACGGCTCCCTGATCCCACTTTACGGCTCATTGCCCAGAGCGCACGCTCTAAAAGAAATGTTGTTGTTTCATGACCGCCATGATGGGGTTAAACGCCAAGCTTGACCTCGCCAAAATCTAAACATCATAAAATCTTTATGTGCGTGTCGGTGGCCCAGAGAGTCGAAGCAAATTTCCTTCTCCCGTAATACCTCACAGAGCTACAGGCGTTAATATGGAGAGAGATCAAATATGTTCTGACAAACTACAGCAAGAGCATGAAAGGGCCTCCATAATAACAGGGCCGGAGCCGTTCTAAAGACAGCGGCTACTTGAGAGAATATTTCATGTACATCTGCAGCGAGAATGATAACTTGTTGGTGTAATTTGCAATAAAAATCTGCTTATGAATTCAAATGTACAGTATGTCCTTTCACTTTATTTTTACTCCAGTATTTCTTTGTTTATGTGGGGGGGAAAAAACTTAAGAGAAACAACCTGACTTTAACCGAGTTCGGCAAAGAAGTCTCGAAAGGTTTGTGAAGCAAAACCCTTTACAGAGTTTAGAGGAAATGTGTAAGTGTTACTACAGTTAAGGGTGCATCGTTTATCATGATAATAATTCAGATTTATCGTTGTCGCAATAAATTGCTATCAATGTTTAACCCAACCCTAAAACTCTCTAGATTATTAAAATGTTGGTTTTTTTTTTACCATTTTCTCCACTATTTGCATCAATAAGTTTGAAAATATAGTTAAATTGCAGCTCTTATGTGCAGTTCAGTGATAGAAATCACACTTCATTATACGATTAGTGTCCTAAAGAAGCATATTTAAAATGTTTATGTTTTTTAAGAGAGTTATCTGGGTTTGCGGGGCTATAATTGCTGTGTCATGCAGTCAGTCAAGCAATACACAGTTCTTATTGTCACTTTTATCGTTATCACAATAGTACCACCAAATATCGTCACAGAAAGCTGGAGTCCATGGTTTAAGATGGGCTGCTTATGTTAAGACACTACTGAACTTTAAGCAACTTCAGAAGAGTCTTACCTGGGCTGACAAGGGAAAGGAGTGTAGCTCAGTGACCCAAAGTTCACTTTTTAAACTATATCCAAGTTAATTGATGTTCAGTAAGATGTTAGTTTCCATAATCAGGGATGACTTAGGAAGTCATATGATCAACTAATGTAGGAAAAATCTTTTCTTCTCATGTCCAAAGTTTGGGCTGAAAGTCCAGGCTTCAGGTGCCAAGTCATGTTAGACTTCATATCTACAATAGGTGTCTCAATTCAACTTATTCTCTCCTGATACGATACCGATATTGCAGCTTTGGGTATTAGTTTAATATTATGGTATTGGGTCAACCGATGTGGACTGATTTCTGATATCAACATTAGATCGGGACAATCCTAGCACCTACCCACATTCCCAAAAACACCAACAACTGATGTAATGACCACAGAATCACTGTTTTTGATTGGCCAACAAACTACACTCACCTGATCACCATAGAGATCCTACGGGGGATGATAAAGAGGAATATGAAAAACACCAGATTCAGCAGTGCAGACAACCTGAAGGTTCCTTCTAAAGCAACATGGGGTTCGTCAACACCTCAACAGCGTTTCAGGCGGATCACCTCCATGCCACAGTGATGCAGTAATTCAGACCAAAGGATCCCTGAACAAGCGTTGAGTTTGTATACTGTACAGTACATGGGCATAGTTTTAATTAGTTTTAAATCATTCCTGTATTAAAAAAAAAATCATTTCTTTGTTTTTGTTTTAATTGGTTTTAAACGGGCACATAGTGCCATTTTATAGCACAATCAAGTAACTATGTTATCTTCAGTTGTTATAAAAATGCTTTATATATCTTATATGATTTAATAGAAATTTGACTGCAATCTTTAACACCTTGAAATTTGGCCACTGTTCCTTTAAGACGCTGTCATGAAGTGCGGTGTAGGTGGTGGTGGTGAGGCAGACGCAGCAGACCCAGGATGCAGTGAGAAATGATGATTTAATGAACAAAAACCAAAACAGTCCACTAACACCGGGCAGCACGGCTGAGCTGAAGCCAGGGCTCGACGCCGGTAGCAACCGGTTACCAATGGACAGCACGAAGGACTAAGCGCACATTAGACAAGGACCCGACGAGGACGCAGACACACAGGTGGCATTAAATACACAGAGGGTAATCACAGAAACGAGACACACCTGGGAATGATCAAGGGGAGAACAGGACAACACGGAGACTCGGAGACACAGGAAACTCAAAATAAACACATGGCAAAACACAGATCACGACAGACGCTCTTGCTATCTCCGACACTGACCTTCAGGAAGTCATCACAACATGGCTCCTCTATTAACCCTTTAACAACATTTTTACCGGCATTGAACTGAGAAGCAGCTCGTACAATGACCTCAGTAGATGTGTAGTTCCATCAGGTGTTTGCTAATTGCTGCTGGCTAGTCTGTAGGAGCAGAGTGAGAAAGTCGCTGGGGACGGCTGCTCTGTAATTCAAAAGCTCAGAAGCTTAGAGAGGAGGAGAGGTGCCTCAGAGGCAGAGCTAGGTCCACCCAGGCTAAATGGTTGCACAGCTAAATGGTTGCCATGGAGATTTAAGGATTTTTTTTTTTTTTTGAAACATGCATGAAAGAATCAAGGCTGCACTCCAGGTGTGGTTTTGATGAAGGAATAAAATTATCACATGACACAAACCTATAAAAAGTCAGTTTTTCATAATGCTGCAAGTACCTTTAAGCAATATTTTCTCAGAAACCGAATGTTGGATTTTTATTACTTCGAAGCCACAATCATCAAAACTTAGAGACATAAACACTTATGCTACATTTTTAGCATGTAATGACTCTAGACAATATCTGCCAGTTTATTACAAGGCAACCCAGAGACACACAGGGACAAACAACAATGCACTCCTCTGGGTCGGTTTGCAGGAGCCAATTAAATCTACATTTTTGGACTATTGGGGCGAAGCTGCTGTAGCTGGAAGGAATCCAGGCATTCAAAAGAAGAATGTGCAAACTCCATGCAGCAGCAGTCGGAATCCAGGACTGTCATGCTGCAGGGCAACTCCGCAGCACCAAGTCCATCTAAATCGATATAGAATATTAACAGCTGTCAAGGCCACATGGGCCACTTTATTATTATTATTAAATCGGAAAAAAGAAAACAAAGCCTGGAAGATGGACTTCCTTCAAGGAATTGATGAGATGGACACCAGAGGTCGCTCTCTGAATGTGATTATCTCATGGCCAGAGGCCTGAGACCCCCACCATCCTCTGGAGACCACCTTGGCAAAAGTTCATTCTGCGGAGAATTGGATTCTTCTCCAACAGAATGCGTGTGGGGGAGTGTGTTGGTGTGTGAGGAGACCTGACCTTGAAGAATTGTTTGTTCCTATTCTCACAGTTTCTCTATTGCTTTCCCAAATGCTTATTCTCTGTCAGCAAAGCTACAGTATATCATAGCTTATTATCATCTGTGTGTTGCTGCGTGTGGACTACGCTCCTCCATTCGCAGAATTTTTTGTGGCTTTGTTGTTCCTGCTGCAGGATGGTGTCAAAGTAAGCATGTGAGGAAGTAAGAGTGCTAAGAACTTTTGATTTTTCACGAGTTTTTAAAAACATTTTTTTGATCATGTTTAGTTTTATCCTCTCTGGAGTGATAATTGCTGTAATCAGTGTTTAACTGCTGTGAGACCTGCAATTGAAACACATTTTAATCCATGTTTTCCTCATCTAAATCTGTAGATGGGCAACAGCAAAACATTTGACAAACAGATATTAACCAGAGCCATACAGAGTTTAACCATAAAAGCATGCAAAGACATTTCTTGGCCACATTTTTATCCATCAGGTTTAACAGTAGCCTGGTAAAAAGCAGCCCCTTGTTCTACGCTTCTCTTTGTACAGAGGGTCTGGAAATTAGCATAGCTTCCTTCGTAGGAAGCTATGCTAATTAGCTTACAGAAAATTGCGTGCGCTGTAAACAATCATCCCATACTGTAGTGCGGAGTCAAAATGCTTAACAGCAGTAAAATGTCTTACACGTTTCTCTTGCTCCGACTTTGCTCAATATTTGGAGGCGTGGCCAAGATGGACTGAATGTCTTTGTTTACTTCCTCCACTGTTGTTGTCAAACTACCACCAAAGTCCAATAACAATTCTAAAACAGAGCAGAAAATCAACATCATTGTTCGCTGATTGGCCAAGAAAAAGTTCCTCCTGAGAAATCAGACTCCATGGGAGAAATCCCAGATGGAGAACTGATGGGAGATGAGAATCGACTGGGATTGCATTGGAAAGCAATAGCCATTCTGGTTTAGCAGTGTCACGAGCTTGGTAACATTAGCAAGTAGTTCCTTAACTTGTTTTAAATTGGAGTGGATCAATGTAAAAGTTTGGGCCGATATTGATACCTAATATAAATATTGCTATTATATTTGATAACCAATATTACCAATATTATATATATATATATATATATATATATATATATATATATATATATATATATATATTTCCCAACACTTTGTAACACACTGCTACATTGCTTTTCCGCTTTAGTTGAACACCCCAATAATCCTCTGATGCACCACTTGTTCAGTCATGTCATCACATGATGGCACAAATTCCACATGGCCGACCTCTTTACCCCCAATTCCTGAAATACAGGCAGCAACAAAATGAAAATAAACATCTATTGTTTACATCAGCGTAGTTTTACTTATCGGACGAATACCAATATGTTAAATTACCAACATCAGCTGATACCGATATCCTAATATATTGTGCATTCTTAGAGGCAGGAAAGAGATGGATGTTGTCCTGCATCCGTATCTCATAATAAGCATCCAGATAAAAGCAAATCTACAGCCGGAATTACAATCTCCCAACACCAAAATAATCCCCACGAGAATCAAATACAATTATAGTTGTTTCGATTTTGTGTTCCATACATTGACGGACTGAACCGCTTGCCTCATCGGTCAAGACGCTGCTGATTTCCTGTACAATGAAAGTCTGGATGATTGTGGTAATTATCTCGACACCCAGAGAAGTGCTTTCAGCAAAAAGCGCAATCAGAGTAACCTCATCCAGTGATTTGCACAACTGAATGGTTGCCATGGGAGATTAAAGGATTTCTCAAACATGCATGAAAGAATTAAACCAACAGTCCAGATATGTTTTTGATGAGAGACTAATATCATGATGTAAAGCTCAGAAAAGTCACTTTTACATATTGTCAGGTGATCGATACACCTTCGGTCTTGCAAACAGAGGTTGAAGGCCCTCAGAGGTCACTTGAATATGACATCACTTATCACAAAGAAAAGTTGGCATTTGCTTCCTAAACAGCCTCTAAAAGTGCCTGAGAAGTGAAAGACAGAAGAGATGTCTTCCATCCCCAGAACCAAAACCAAATGTTAAGAAGCAGCATTTAGCTTCTATACACCACAAATCTGGAAAAAAAATAAAAACACCCAGAAAACTGCAGAACAGCTGAAACACTGAGTTCCTTTAAATCAAGGCTAAAACCCCACCTGTTTAGACATGCATTTGAACCACAATAAATGGAACATTGACTAATATATTCAAAACATATTGAACCTAAAATACTTATTTATATTCTGATATAGAAATGCCTTGCAGCTAAGGGATCTTATTTCTAACTTTTCATAAACTTGAGATTTTGTTTTCTGGATAACAGAACACATAATTTCAGCCGAAAGAGCGCCCCCATTTGCCTGGATGGGAAACTTTTTTTTTTTTTTTTTTTGCCATGAGTTGACCCAGACAGAGGTCCTAACAGGTATTTTCCTTCTGCACAACCAGTTGACAACCGTTTTGCATCACATAGGAAGAATAAACGAACTGAATATATTCGTACACGTAGTTAAATGATGCTCGTTTCTCAGATAATTCAGACATCGAACCGTCTGAACCGGAACATCGGCGACAACAAAAATAGCACGAATTGTTATTTTTTGAGCGAGATTTCGGTATATTTTAAAATCGAGGCTGAAGTAGTGACACAATTTGCCATTCTGTTTGATCTGCGGCTCTAAACGTGAACGCCACGTACTGCATGTACTTTATAGTCAAAGAAAAAGGGAGAAACACGGGTCTATTAATTAGATACATTGTTTATTATTATTATTCGGTTTGAGTTTTAATGTCCAAACTCAAATTCAATATCTGTAATGCAGCAGTTCATTCAGCTAAAAATTTAAATAAATAAATGTCACGCTGATGTTAAAAAGTGATGTAATGTCCCCAAAATTTACGAGGCCTCTGAGATACAAGCAACAGACTCATATGAATCGGAAATGTGTGTTTTAAAAAAAATTATTATTAATATCGACGGGATTTGATTTCAGTAGTGTTTTAAAAGCTAAACTCTTGTTTCATTGCAATCCGAATACAAGCAACGGGAAACGACAGACAGACGCGTTGGTTTCTCTTACCTTTTCAGACATCAAACTGGACGTCTGTGTTGTTCAGGAGAAGAAAGATAGTTTTTTTTTAAAAGACCGCCTGGTAATCCTCAAACGTGAGCGCCACTTTCCAAATTCTTCACCGTAACTCCAGAGCACTGCGTCTCCCCCATGATCGGGCTCGATATTCCAACCGCTTTGTTCTCGAAACCAAAAAAAACAAAACACAATCACAACCGAAGTCGTCCTCGGAGTTCAAAAAGTCCCGAATAGTGATTTCCTTGTCGTTTTGAGTCGTTCGGTGGTGAAATTTGTTGCATAACCGTGAAAGAAGGACGGGGTAAATAATTGGACCCCGACGCGCCTTGAAGCCATGAACGTTGGTTTAGCGCGTTTCCTCCTTCCCTTCTCCATCCGCTTTCTGCTCACGCAATCGCTACAAACTTAAGCGATGAGACCGGCGGAGAGAAGTGCATCCAAGTTGAACAGAGGCAGCTCCATCAGCCAGCGCGGGCTTGACGCGCTGCGCCCCCAGAGATCGGGGAGCTCAAACACGCGTCTCGGGGTGGCAGATCGGCACCGTTGCAAAAAAAAAATACAATAAAAAAAAAATGGAGGGAAAAAAAGAGAAAATAACAAAAATCAAAATGTCAGAAAAAGGCTCCTCGTCGCGTGCCTCTTGGCTGTTCGCTCCATCACCAACTTCAATCGCGCGACCCAAACGCTCCTCGCGCTCCGCGGTGCGAGCGGAACGCAGCTTTCTTGCCCGTCACTTGGTTTTGAACGCGCATCTCTGCGGGACTCGCCTCTGCAAAGTCGGGGGAATTCCTCAGTGCACACGCCAACAACAATAATAAAATGTAAAAAAAAAAAAAAAGAGAGAGAGAGGAGGGAACTACATTTCCATTTAAACCTAGAGCGGAACGCAGCTTTTTGCTGGCTATCTCACCCGCCTGTTGCGACTATTCTTATATATTTGTTTATTTATTTACTGTGGGATCCCGGCGCACGTTCCGAAGCGCACCGACATCACCGGGCGATCGTTAAAGAGTGCGCAGTACAAAGCAGGGACGCGCTCTGTGGGTGACTTCATCCCTGGCTGAAAGACCGTCTGAACCATTTCACTACACTCTCCTGTCCGGATGTTTTATTGGCGAAAAGGGTCCACGTGAAGGATCTCAAACGCACGCGGAGATGAAATGTTGGACGTGTGAGGTGCCTGGTGGTGTCTTTTTGCTGATATTTGCTACCGCCGTGTAGAGGCGCTGGTTGTGTCTGCCGCTGGGTACAGGTGGAGTGGGAAGTAGAAGGGCCTTTGAGGTGCAGCGAATGAATATTTTAAACGGCAGCAGTCGTGAACGCAGAGAGAGAGAGAGAGACACGGAAAAGAGAGCGCAGGTGCGCGCGCGCGCGGCCCCGTGTCGCGCGCAAGTGAGGAAAGCACGGAAACATAAACTTACGACACAAAGATGGGGATTTTCTCTACAGAAAACTCGGATCAGCACCAAGGACAGTGACCTTTTTAGCAAAATTTAGCTTTTAAAAAACCCCAGTTATTTTTAACAGCTCATGAAGTTTTTATGTTCAGCTCATTTCAGCAACGAGGCAGTTCAAAGTGCTTTACGTCACGAAAAACACAGGAAAAAGAGTCATAAAAACGTAATAAAGTCATCAATCCAGAAACCAGCAACGAACCTAACATTCTGTCAAATGTCATCATCAAAATCATTCATATGCAACAAATATGTTTGTCAATATTCCAGTAATTATCGGAACTCAATGTTTCGGCTGTTTTACAGTTTTCTGGAAGTTTGTTCCATATTTGTGGGGCATAGAAGCTGAATGGTTCTAATATTTGCGTGAGCAACATTTTGTTCACTTTGAGAAGTTTTGCAGTGTGGACGAAATAAATCTGGCAACATCTGATGAAAACTTGCTAATTAAAATAACCGACAATAAAAGCTAAGGATGGAGCTGGACCCCAAACTGTCAGGATTCAGGTTGGAGTGAGGGTTCTTTCCAGAGACGAGCTACGCGGAGGAGTTTGACAGCCTGACGCACCTGCGTCGGATTCCGGTAACCAGCTGCAGGCTTCTTAAGAAGCGGTGGAACCACCAGTCATCGCTCGATGGTTACCACTTGTTGGTCAGACTCAGCCCTAAGATCTCGCATAGTCCATGTTAAGTATTGTCCAGTCATTTTGTCCTTTTTCTCTCTGTTACCTCTCAGACCTTGATCCCGCTTCCCGGAGCCAAGCCTGGAACTTCACCGGTCAGGCGCGTCTCGCTGGTTGGCACCTCCAAGCCGTTCTGATCCGCTGCGGCCCGGGACCCCCGAACCTACCTGGACTCTCGTTTCCTCCTGACGTCCTCCAGTCTCAATTCTCGAACCATCGTTTGACCTCATTAAAACAAACCCTCTTAACCGTAAAGTCTGTTCTTCTGTGCGCACCTGCATGTGGGCAAGGAAATTAAAATCCAACATGACACAAACCTGCAACATCTCACAGTTTTGTTTTTCATTCTTCATTTATTATTCATCATTCTTCTGGTTCTTTTGGTGGATTGATGGGGGTTTGATAAAACATATTGATCTGAGTCAGCTGGGTTCACATCAAGGCCGTTGCAGAGGATTTCGCGTTGCTTTGGATGCGACTCACGTCTCACGTTTGACCCAAATGTTAAAACGTTTTTTTTTTCCTTCAGCAAACTTCATCACCGTTATGAAAGCCAAACTCCTTACCTTGCGGTCATAGGACGTTAAAATATTTTTTAAAATGTTCGAGTTACCACCCTCTGACACTACACCATATAGAGACAGTATTGTAATTGTGTGGATGTTGACAGAATTCATTTTCATTTCAATCGTCTGCTATAAAAAAAGGGAGAAATAACTAAAACAGATCAAGAATAAACCAAAGCTACCAAAAAGGCTCAGATTTCTCTCATCTGTTCTCTTTGTGAAGACAGGTCCTTTACATTTTGACAGAACAAGGAAGAAATAAAAGCATTTTCAGTTTGCAAGAGTCATAATTTACCAAAGTAATCCAAATATTGACATAAACAACAACAAAAAAAACTCAACTCTTAGAAACAACTTTTGTTGGAATGAAGGATTTCTTATTTCTTTGATAGAGTGAATCTACATTTTTGGGGAGTTTGATCTGCTTTTAGTTCATCGGCAAAGAAATCCACAACTAGTCCCCGCAACTAATGTAACATAAAATTAGTGTCTAGTTTTACTTTCAGAAACATAAAGCAAAATATGTTTTCACCCAAACTTTTTGGTTTCACATATATTTGATATTTTATAATAGCCTGACATGGACAAGCGTTGGTCAGCTGCGTTTCCTTCCCCAGTCTCTGTATCCCCAGTCCTCTTCAATAGCATCTCTTTGTGTTTTTATTGGTAATTACATAAAGACAAAGAGAAAGCAGCAGTGTGATGTATCAAAATCCCATTGGATTACACTCTGTCCTCATCCTCTGCCAGCACAACAAGGAAGGTCAAGTGTTCTCCAAGACGCCACAGAATGATCTTCCCCAGAAAGTAAAGACCGGCTGCTGAGTACCTCGGTCACGTTCACGCCGTCTTCTCAAAGCTCAATTGTCTCTCTTCATGTCAGGTTCTCATACCACTGATGGACCACAGGGAATAGGACATGGTGGACGCAGTTATATATTGCGAGCAGCAGTGAAACAACACTCTGTGATTGATTTTTATTTGAAGTTTCCTGTACGGATTCTTGTCTTGGGACAAACTTACTCGGCGAGCAAAGGCAAACCAGGCAAAATAAAGCCTTAAGAAATAGGTGTCAATTTTCAGGTGACATAGTCAAACAAAAAGCTGCAACAGCATGGAGAGGAAGGTCTTTGGATAGGATGTAGAGCATTTTATTTGTAGATGTAAAAACCAGTTTACGGGTTAAGGGGGTAATTTTGTACGACAAGGCAAAAGTAACCTGATTCAAAGTCCCAACAAGTCAACGAGTCAACGAGTCATCAGTCATCGATGAGAGTCGATGACTGATGACTTTTCTAAAGTCTTAAGTTTAATATTGGGATTGATTAAACTCAGATCTTAAACAAATAATTGAATAGAAAAGTATCACATATATGTATATAGATCTATATAGATCTATATAGATCTCTCTCTATATATATAGGTAGATAGATAGATCTATATAAATATATAGATCTATATACATATATAGATCTATATATACAGTACAGACCAAAAGTTTGGACACACAGTTGTGTCCAAACTTTTGGTCTGTACTGTATATATAGATCTATCTATCTACCTATATATATATAGAGAGATCTATATAGATCTATATTCTGTATGTCAAAGCCACAACTGAATGAAAGACATAAGAAGTAAGACAAGACATGTAGGGAAATGCTTTTCTTCAGCGGGGTCAGTGAACCTGGTGAACGAACGTTAATGGAGGTTAACACTCAAAACCAGTTTGAGGCTGCAGAATGCTTGAATCTGTTGCAGAGATTCACCTTTCACTAGGAATCATATCCATCTGGTAAAAAGGTCTAGTCAAAGTCCAGAGTTAAATCCAAAAGCCTCAGCAATTTTACAAAGAGGAATGGACAATATAAATACACTGATGTGAGTACTCAAAAGTTGTGCTAGAGTAATAATTGTAATGCACTCATACGGTTTATAAGTTAGATAGGAAAGAGGCGAGAGCTAGCGCTAAGCTTGTATTTTGACTTACTGTCATAGCAACTGCCTGCCAAGATGGCTGTCAGTTACGAAGCTCACAAAAGGGTGACGTCACATGAGAATTATGTACTGACCCTTTGCAACTACTCACTTTGTCACTCGAGGCGCCATGACAGACATTGGAAGTGAGGGACCGTAGTATCGAACAGAGCGACTGAAATTGTTTACATGCTGGGCTACATGACCGTGGGGCATCATAATACAATACTTGGTATCGTTCTAATCATACTTACTCATAAAGTATATGTACGTTAATCTTCTTACCTTGCAAAATGTGTTTGCTGCATAGGCACGATTACATCGAGGCAGTCATTATTATTGATGGCTGCTATTTTTTGCCGCCGTATTTTTCCTCACTAAAAGTTATACAATAAAATGACAAAGTTTAGTTTGTGTCCTTGTTTGTGCAGCCAACTGCAGAGCATCTTATGATAATTTTTAAAGTGAAATCGACTAAGTAAAATTGATATTAGGCTCCCAGACATTTGTTTTTTTTTTTGACAAGCTTTACAGGAGCGCATAGGTTGCTTTGAAATCCGTCACGGCGGAGCGGGCAGAGCTCTGGAGAGCCTGACGTCACGTACCCAATGGTCGCTATCAATCTCTTCAGGTTAACACAGACAATGGGGTATAATTTTTCAATTCTTACACTGCTAATATATTGCATTAAAATCGTTGTGTGCTATGAATAGTTCTCTTCAATTCAATCCCGCCGTGTTTACTCGAGCAGTAGGCCAGTCACGTGTTCCGAGGCGCTGATCACACGTTGAGAAAAGCCTCCTGAAGAGATTTCCTCATTAAAATAAAGGACGGGCGGCGGCCTGTCCTCCAGAAAGTCACCTCTTCACCATGTGACAGTGTGTTGGCGACACTCCGGCGGTCTTAGATGTCGACCTGACAAGACTTTCATCGCCAAAGCCGCCCGTTACTCAGGGAGCCGCTGAAGCAAAGGCCTAATCAAGTGTCCTTGTTTATGGATGTTTTGTCACGTTGCTGGGAAATGGTTTGTTTAACTGATCTGCAAATTTTGTCCCTGGAATGATCAGCGGTGCATCAGCCTAATAGACCATTAAAATGTCCTGGAGGGGTCATCTTTGGTGATTACTCTTGTTTTGCCCCATTTCAACCAACTTGTCATTGTGGTCATTTTCAGTGACCTTGAGGGTTAAATGCTCTCGCTGGATGCTTTATTGTTTTATGGTATATTAGCAGTGGCGCCCCTAGAAAATTTCCATTGGGGTGGCCAGAGGAGGCCAGTAAGAATTTAAAAGGGGTGGGGAATATATATATATAGACACACATAGAGATGACAATCGATTAAAATGTTTTATTTAAATTTATTAATCACACTCTAGCGTTGTGATTAATCACAAATAATCACTATGCCTCACTTTGTAAGCTTGAAATATAAATATTCACGCAAGTTGTTGTTCTTGCAAGAATGGTCCTGGGCAACCAGTTGAAATGCAAACAGTTGTCAGATTTATTTTATTTGCTTTTTTGCAGCAGCAGCAGAAAGAAGCAGGTGATGTAGCCTCCAGGGATTCAGCAGCAACTAAGGGAAACTTACTCTACTGCACATTCATGCAAGTAGTACCAAGCATGTTCCGGGAACAGCTGACAAAGAATATGTGTCAAAAACCTCCATATGTGCACGTTTTCAAACGAAATATTTTATTATCTCAATCCAAATATGTCTGAAAATGTATCCATTTTACAGGTTTTTATATTTGGGAAGGCTTAAAGGAAGTCACTTTGCTTTAAATGTTAATTTAGAAATGTCTCTGAAGGGGAGATGAGAATTGAGCAGAATTGTGTAGGAAGGTAATGGCCAGGGTGACTCACTGTCATCATATCATATGACAATGTCAATAAAAAGACATTTGAAGACAAAAATTCATTCTGGCCTTTGCCTAGAGAGTTTATATGTGGTTGCCTATGTGGTTAAATTATGTCCTTTTCTGGTTGTCCTTAAAGGTTAAACTAGGCGTTTAAATATTATGAAGCATTTAAAAATACATGGAGATGGAGTCACTGAAGAGAATGAAGGATATAATCGTTATTATTTCTGACTTCTACAATCCATTTTTCAGCTGGATTACTCTCCTGAAGCCCAGGGAATTAAAAAAAAAGAAGTCAAGAAAAGTTGAGTTTAAAATATTATCAAGTTTTCCAACTAATGAATGCTAATACCATGCACTGTTATATACATGTGTAGAGCATTACTGTTTGTAGCTCAGTTACCAAATCCTACCTGCCATGGACAGGGTTACATTGCAAGTAACCTTTTTTTCTGTTGCCAAATAAACATATATAAAGTGCTTTTTATGCTTCCATATATTTTATAAAGCAAACATTGCTAACCTTCTCTTTAAATCTTTTTATTCATTTGAATGTAGCATAAGAAGGCTCACACACCTCTCTGGGTGAGATGATTAAATGGACACTTGTCCAGAATTCTATCCTACACATATTACCACATGAGCCAACAAAACACTCCCCACCACCTACGGTCTTGGCTTACCTGGAAGCGCCCACATACGCACACAAACGCACACACACGCCGTGCGTGCGCACCGGATGACACACAAAAAGACACAAGCGGAAAGAAATCGACGCCGTTAAACTGCTTTGCAGTGAGGTTGGCGGGTCAAGTGGTGAGGTCGCTCCATACTCTGCACAGCATTTTTCACCGGCTGCCAGCCTTTTAGATCAGCACTGCTCGGCGCGTGTGCGTGTGTGTGTGTGTGTGTTACAAAAGTGGGCGCTCATGTCGGACATCTTGAATATCCGTCACCATACACATTATGCACATTATGACACCTAACCACCTGGTGCATGTTTAAACCATGAAACCGCATGTATGCCACATTACAAGAGACAAAACGTCCGCCGTGTGTGGTATAGACGCACACAAACACACCCACGCCCACACACACACACACACAATGCTGTTCTTTGTCTTTGGAGAAGCTGGATCCACTCCAGTGCATTCTTCCCGGCTATGTAGCCCAGATTAGTGGCCCCTGACTAGGCCGTAATGGCAGAGAGCACTGCCTCATCATCTGGCAGCTCCGGGCTCCAGGGAAGCTGAGGGCCTCCCAGCTCCTCCAGAAAACTCACAAGTGTCTTTCGCTCTATCAGCAAGTGGAGGGACTGGTGCTCTTTTGTGCTTGTGATGATGCTTTAATGGCCAATTATTATGAGTGCAAAGGGCTTTAAGCCTGATAGGCTGGGACATCTTGACAGCTGCAGTGCACACAAAACAACGCCAGAGAGAGACTTGTGATCACTTTGCTTATTTCCTGACCTTCCCTCTCTGCTGCTGCTGCTGCAAAAGAAAACTTAATTTGAATTCATGACCCTGACAGTAACACATATGAAACCAGTAGCAATCGTCGGATGCTGACCCACTTTAGGTCCAACTCAACTCAAAGGACCGTCGGTCAAGTCAAATCAAATTCACCCTGAGGCTTAAAAACATTCATGACCTTGACAAAAAAAAACATGAATATTGACCTTGTTGGTTGCTCCAATGTTTTGTCAATACATGTTAAAGTTCAGCTTGTATGTATACTAATTTTTATTTATTTATTTTTGCTAATATTGAGGTTCAGAAAGCTGTGGACTAATTCATAAGCCATAACTGTTCTTAGGACGAATACTGACCCCTTCGGTATATTAAAAGTTTGTTCACCTCAGTGTCTGTGATCTCCAGCTGTAGCCTGTTGCTCCAGACCAGCGAGAAACAAAGTTGAGGTGAGTGAAGTCTTGCAATTGGTAGTTTCTATTTTTATGGCCACACTCGTACACATCCTTCCCCTCCCAGCCCCGTCTCTCTTGACATTTAACAGTCTGTCCTCGTCTCCCCTGTAATTTCGTGTCACGACTGGCAATCTGGCTATCTAAAGAGAGGATAAGGACGTGAGCTGGAATAGACAGGTTGGGGTCAAGACGAGTCATGACGACATTTGATGGCGTTCTGCAGCAGTTGCAAACCGAGTCAAGTGTTTGACCGAGGCGGATGATATTGATGAGAGTGTACTGAAGACAACAGTCACCATGGCACCCGTGTTTGATGGTGGCAACATGGGTTTTATTGGAATATGTAGTGTGGGGAAAGTTTGGACTTTAAAAAGAAGAATTTAATCAACTACATAAAAGTTTACACTGAGATCCAACAAAATTAAATCATCAACATTGCTATTGGCGACACTAGTAAATAGCTAGACTCTTAAAAGAAGTCTTACTGTGCTAAGACAAGTCCTGAACCTGGACTGGCATTTTACTATTTTACATTTTACATAGCAAAGACTATTCACATACAGTCACTTAAGCAAGTTTTAAAAAAATAAAATAATTCTGCAAAAAACAACAAAAAAAAGCTGTTTATTGCTGTTTATGTCAAATGCTTTGTGAGTTTGAAGTGATGTTCAACATGGAGCACTTTTTCATGTTTTCCAAATTACAAGTGAACAAAAAAAAAACATATATAATAAGTAGAAATAGATCCCATTTTTTATAATACTATATAACAAGTGAAAGGTCTGAGTGCATGTGTGATGGTTTTTTGTGTTTTTTGTCGTGATGTCGCGATCAACAAGATAGATTCCGATTCATTTCAATTCCATATTTTCAGTTGATTGAAAAAAATAAAAAGTAAAAACTAAATTCCGGTGCACTGAGGCATGTTGGCCATGGTGCTGTATGATGGTGACATGGAAGCCCTGCGGCCAGGCCGTCTCCTGTGGATGTACCATCTGCCGCTACTGGCGAGCAACGGCAGCGGTATGGGCCGACATACCAAACATGATAATTGTCATAAAGACCGCACGCATCACGGCCTCTATAGCGACTCATTTAAGAGCAGTTTTTCATTTTGAGTGAATTAAAATTTCTTTGGAAAATACTTTAGAACACACAATAATTCATGTTTTATTAATTCACCAAGTCCCTCACTGGTTTTTTTTCAAATTAAAAAACGTAGAGTGGCAGGGCAGTTTGGATTCTGTCCTGGCTGTCAGCAGGGGAGAGGCGGGACATACCCTGGACACGATGGCAGTCCAACCCAAAGACACAGTCATGAACTCTCTCTCTCTTCAGAGGTCAGCTTTGAGTTCAGTCATCAGTTAACCTAGCATGCATGTTAACTGACTGTAGGGGGAAGAAGGAGGATCTGGAGAAAAACCACATTAATGCTACATCAGAGCCCCACCTGAGATCAGAGATGGAGGTCTGGTTATGCAGCAGAATTGTTCTCATTTATAGCTAAGCCCAATATTATTTGGGCTAATTTAGGTTTTTAAAACAATCTTAAAGGGGCAGCATTATGCAAAATTGACTTTATTTATGTTATAATGTAAATCTCTCATCAAAAACAGACCTGGAGTGTTTCCTTGATTCTTTCATGCGTGTTTGAGAAATCCTTTGATCTCCCATGGCAACCATTCAGTTGTGCAAAAGGCTTGGGGGGACCTAGTGCCACTTTTGAGGCTCCTCCCTCCACAACTGCCCCACTCAGCTCCTTCAGACTAGCCAGCAGCAATTAGCAAACACCTGGTGGAACTGAACATCTGCTGAGCTCATTATAGGAGCTGCTTCTCAGTAAAACACTCCTTAAAACGTTGCTAAGGGGTTAATAGAGCGGCCATGTTGTGATAATTTCCTGAAGGTGGAGTAACAGAAAGAACAGACTTTTTTAAAGTAACAGATGCCCAATTTAAAGTCCTTTTTTTAAGTCATATTTGATATACACGACATTTACATAACTGAAGGTAACATAGTTACTTGATTGTGCTATAAAATGGCACTTAATTTTGTCAACATGTGTCTTCTGGCTTAATGTGGTTCTGTTTCTGAGTGGCCCAGCTGAGTCCTGACCTCACCAAAGACAAGCTGTCAACGGTTGTTGTCATAGCGATGCCTGAGTCAGCGGTAGAATGAAAATTGCAAGAGGTATCAACAATTTAGTCCTTATCTGCATCTATGCAGCACCTTGCAATAGCATTGATGACCCTTTCATTTTTTCCCAACTTTTGTGGCATTACAACCACAATTTATTTATTTTTTTTACATATTGTATTGAGATTCTCGGAGAAAGACGCAAATAAAAAATTGAACTATAAGATTGAAAAACGTTTCAATATCTTTTTTTACAAATAACCTGAAAACTATGACGGATTTGTTTTCATCCCCCATGAGCCAATACAAATAGATGCTGTTTGTTATACGATAAGTCCTAAGAATGTCCCACTGATTTTTGTGGTAAAATGAAAAAATGTAGTGGGAGGAGGAGAATCAAGAGGTATGACTATTTCCACTAGCTCCACTTGATTCTCTGAATATATGAATATGACTCATTCATTCATTCATTCATTCATTCTCTGAGTGTTCACAAAATGTAATGTTTCTTTCTCTCTTTTTTTACACTTTAAAGTTATTACGTCGTCAAGCAGGCTAGCCCAGTTACTATGTTTCCCATCTAACAGTGAAGTTGTGCTTCTCTTCCGCTTTTAGTTCAAGTCCTAATGACTATGCAGCACTCCACTGCCCCCTGCTGATCAGTATTTGGTACTTATCGTTTTGAAACTAAAACCCATGTTACAGAATATAAATTCCAGTCAAATCAGTGTACATTATGTTTTATTCTCTTTTGTTCTTGCTAATATTTAAATATTTCCTTTAACGATTAGATTTATTTTATTTTATTCAATTTACTTTTACCAATGGATAGTAAATAAATCTAAACAGATTTTAGTCAACCACAGGAAATCACTATGCTTCGTGTAAACAGAGTAAATTCAGTGACATATTGTGAGTGTGGAACTGAACAAAAAGTAACATTTTAAAAATGTATTACCTCACATTATATAATTCTGTTACGGGGTTCTGTGGACATTTCTCATGTATATTTAGGTCCAGAAAAGTGAATGGAGATACAAAGCTATCTTTATTTTTTATTTTTTTAATTATTTATTTATTTATTTTACCCAGACAAACAAAATACGTTTTATTGCTTTATGGGGGATTTTTTTTTACAATCTATATTACAGTGAAGGTTTTTAATTTTGGAATTAACATAAAAAATGTAAAAAAAAAAAATTCTTTATTCAGTTATGTTTTGATTCTGTCCTGAAAATAATGTTGGGGTGGAATTATTTATCTACACTGTAAAAATAGGAACAGGTCTAATCAATGACTAAAACAATTTCAGCAATTATCTTACCTCTACTAACATTCGAGGGGCAATAGAAATCTTAAAAAGAAAAAAAAATAACAATGCTGGGATATACAACCTAGCTGTGACTGCTACACTCTGGTTATTAAAGGGGCAGTATCGTGCATTTTCCAGGCACATAGTGTCATTTTATAATAACTATGTTACCTTCAGTTGTTATAATAAATCCTGTATATTTCAAATGTGGCTTCAAAGAAATTTGACCTTGTAATTTAACGCCTTGAAATTGGGCCTCTGTCTCTTTAATAAATTCCTGCTCTTTCCAACACTCCACCTTCAGGAGGTCATCACAATATCACCCCTTTATTAACCCTATAACAATATTTTAATGAGTGTTTCACTGAGAAGTAGCTCCTATAATGAGCTCAGCAGATGCTCAGTTCCAACAGGTGTTTGCCAATTGCTGCTGGCTAGTCTGAAGGAGCTGAAGGGTCCTCGAAGGCGGAGCTCAGTCCCACCAGGCGTTTTGCACAGTTGCCACAGGACGCTCAAGGATTTCTCTAACATGAATGAAAGAATCAAGGCAACACCGCAGGTATGTTTCTGATGAGGGAATAACATAGCATGATGCAAAGCTACACAATACTGCCCCTTTGAGTGAGACGCTCTGCCAGTGTCTACTTTTAAGACTCCCATATTGAAGTCAGAAAGGAAGTAATTCCTGAGTTGCTCCTTTGGGTTCGTGGAGTCCACTGCTTCCTGTCCGGACAGTTGTGCTCTAAAAAAAAAAAGCTTGAATTGTTCATTCTTGGACTGAGCATATCATTAGCGCACAATCAGAATCACTGGGCTATTTTATTATCGTTTTAGAACTGCCCTCTTTTTCTTTATTATTCCGACTATTTGTATCAGAAAGCTAGTCTGGATGTGAGTAACATCCAGACTAGCTTTCTGGATGTTACTCACATCCAGAGTGAGTAACATCTCTGGATGTTACTCCAGAGATCACACGCCAAGGGATAAAACACAAGGGCAAGCAACACAATATTTTACTGTGAGATTGACAGAGCGCACTCCACAGACCGCTGCCCTCCGTATAACACCTCTGTTCTGTTGAATTATTCAACAGGAGTGGAACGGCGGCCAGCGTGCTTGTGCGTGTGTGTGTCGGTGTGTGTGTGTGTGTGTGTTTGGACATTTGCTCCTCTAGAAATCTGTGTCCATGCTGCACCTACATCCCTTCATCCCATTTCCCTTCATCTCCACTCCGTCTGATCCGTCCGCCTGTCGTCCAGATGAGATGAATACGCATGGTGGTCGAAACGAGGGTCACTGCAGGGATGCAGAGGGTTACCGTGGTAATTGCTCATTTCGTTTAATGAGTGGACATTTCTTTTGGATTTTGCGTATCAAAGGCAGCAAAATTCAACGAGATTAAGAAGAAAAAAAAAGCCACCGGAGCTCAGAGTATATTAGCTGATGTTTATGGTTGAAAGGAAGTCAAAGTCAGTAATGACTGGCAATCATTTGTATATTTTGCAATACATTTCAATACATTACATAAAAATATGATCTATTGTATAATTCATGTATCATCAATGTATAATTGAGTGTATTTACATAATAATATAGCAGAAAATATATCGGGGAAATAATGGATTAAAATATATTATAATATATTTCCAGTAACGTGTTGGACTCTACAGTCTCTATGTATTGGGATGTGGTGGAATTGAAGATTTTCCATTACAGACGTCCATCAGATCCAACCCAGTCCTGTCAAAGTGTCGCTCATAAAGCGTCTGGTATATTTATGTGTGGTGCAACGACATAAAGATACGAGATGTATGAATCTGAACCAGTGTGGGCTAGATGCCAGCTGACAAGGACAAGCAAGCTCCTCTGTTTTAATAAGGGCCAGATCACTCATCGTCACATCATCTAATTCATGATGCGCTATAGATTTTTCTTTTTCTTTCCAGGAAGGTCTAGCTCAGCAACCCGCATTAATTCATTAAAGAGCGCTTGAACACGGTTGAGTCCTCTGAGTTGATCTTTCTTCCACCCTTCACACATGAACACTACGCAGGAACAAAGACGGTCAAGATCTTTGACTGTCAAAGAAAAGTGCTGCTTTTCTATTAGCGTTTCTTGAAGGTCACGATTTTCCACATCGACTCCACGTCCACAAGACCGGTGTTCCTATGGATTTTTAGGACATTCCAAAAAAAGTGTTTTTAAGAAAAACGCTCTCTTATCTCAATAGCCACTTTCACACTGTTTGCATACAACGTGCCGCATGAAGCCGTACAGTCTCTTTGTGGTTTCTGTTGCAGTGAACCTCTAAAATGACTAAATGCCACATGCAGACGTCTGTCTTTAGTTGCAGCCGTGACGCTGTGTTTTTGACAGCTTCTTCCCATAATTTGAAAGAGTTGAAACTCTGTATGGCTCGTGTTAATTTTGTACGTCTTATACTGACATAAATTAAATTTACAGGAGAAGAATTCTGCTACCTTAAATAAACAAATCCGCAAAACATAACACCGGAAATCTCACATTTCTCATTATGATCGATGGAAGAGATGGTTTGGACTTCCTCCTTCTTTTCTCTCTTCTCTTTGCTCCTGCTCTACTCTTCAACTCATCTGGTATTTGCGGCTTCGGTTGAGGTTTCATTTCAGCTTTTGTATTTCAGTGCTAAATAAATAAGCTGATAAAAATGTGGCAGTGCAAAAATTCTTAAAGGGGCAGTACGCGTTTTCTAGGCACACCATGCCATTTTACAGCACAAGCAAGTAACTATGTTAGCTTCAGTTGTTCTGAAAAGGCTTTATATATCAAATATGACTTAAAATAAAATTGACTTTGATCTTTAGCACCTTAAAATAGGGCCTCCGTCTCTTTAAAAACTCTGGCTCCGACACTCCACCTTCAGGAAGTCAATGAGCTCAGTTCCATCAGCTGTTTGCTAATTGCTGCTGGCTAGTCTGAAGGAGCTGAGTGGGAGAGTCACGGGAGAGGAGCTGCTCTGTGAGGCGGAAGCTTGGAAAATGCAACTCAGAGGAGGAGTTGTGTCTTGGAGGCGGGGCTAGGCCCAACCAGGCGTTTAGCACAGCTGAATGGTTGCCATGGGAGACTAAAGGATTTCTCAAACATGCATGTTAGAGAAATGTGACATGTATGAAAGGATGTTACATGAAACATGTAACAAGAAAGGATTAAAACAACATTCCAGGTATGTTTTTGTATTTTGTTGAAGTCGATATATCAAAATACTGCCCCTTTCATTTGTTTGACAAGAATATATCAGACATATTGCATCGTGGAGTATGTTTGCCAGTATTTTTCTCCCAAATTTCTCTCACACACAGTTTAGAAATCATGGAGCAAAACGTAAGTTATTTCCACCTGTTAAGACTTAACTTTATGAGTGCTGTGATGAAACTGGACCTTTAATTGGCCCAAACCTATAAACATAGTAAATATTATGTCTAAACAGATATAACACTACAGGATATGAGCAGTTACACCTGCATAAACGGTGAATAACAATAAATTAAGCTCTGATACAGCTGTACGTCACCTTGGCAACTGCTACTGAGAGCCAATATACAAAAAGGTAGAATGTACTACCATACAAAAGGGAACATGAGTCATTTTGTCAGTTCCCTCATTGTAAGAAATTCTTTGGCGCAAGCTTTATTTGTTGGACCGTGTGTTCAGTCGGTTATATTTAGTTAGTTATTGAGTTGTAAAGCACATTTGCTTTTCAGCTTAGCCACAGGATAAAATCCCCACTGCACCCCACACTGCGATTCGAGCATTCATGCAAGACCGACCACTGAGACCGGCTGAGAATATCACAGGGAGTGACAGAAGAAGAAAGAAAAAGGGGTTAATGGTGGCAGTGTGTTCATTTGTGTGTTGCATTTCTAAATCCTCTCGTTTTCTTTCTGCCTCTGTGTTTTGTTTTTTTTTTCTCGCTCTGTAATTAGCTCTTTCATATATACATATATAAATATATAATAATTTATTTTTTTTTTAAGCCGGCTGCTAATCTTCCACTCTCGTCCACCACAGCTACTCACAGGAATTATTTCTTATGCTTATGTTGAAGTTTGTAAAAGTCACTATTAGGTTAGTTTGCGTGTTGGATGGTTTTAGAAAGGGGCAGCAAAGCAAAGATAAAGTCTGATTGTGTTTCCCGTTTGAATTTAGAGCTTCAAGGAAAAAATAAATAAATAAATAATAGTCGGTCACACAAAGAACCAGGAGTAGCTGGCATAATAATCTCTTTGTTAATTGCTGCTGGAAAGAATGAGGACTTCAAGAATAATGCTGTTTGGTCAGGTGACATACTACACTGGCATGAATCCAACATTATTACAGGGAAATGCAGGAATAATTTTGGTGAAGCTCTATGGAGCAGGATGGGGCATGACTCGATGCTCTGATGCAGCAGGTTCCTCCTCGCTACCTGAGAATGCACCGTCAGTTCCAATGAATATGTGTGTGTGTGTGTGTGTGCTGTCTTTTTTTTTATTAGCTCAAGTGTGACTGCATGCTTAGGTGAGGGTGTGTCTCAAACGAGTCGATGTTCCTACTGCAAACAAAAAGCAGGAATTTTGTCGCTTCCCTTTCGTAAGCTCTTGAAATGCATTCCGAATGTACACAGAAGAATGTATGTTAAATTTTGGTGTGACGCATGGTGAGTGATAATGACGCGGCGGAAAATCCAAACCGTGACAGACTTTAATTGCAAGTTAAGTTTGTCACGGTTTAAGTTATTGTCGCGCCTTTGAAAGCTCGCGTCGCGCTCGTGTCGAGCTCGCGTGCGCTGAGCAAGCAGTGGGCGTTTTTTTTTAAGGTGACGCCGAACATCGGTGACGTAGCTATTCTCAGAAAACGAACACTGAAAAGTGGCGCACGATCCAGTTAAAAGAAATTCAGGTCCACGAGCACCACCATGTGCCGCGACAAGGCGCGACACAAACCCACTAGGCGGGGACGGCTTGTTTGGTGTGCCTCACAAAGTTCAACCAATCAGAGCCAGGAGGAGGGTCTTAGCGCTGTCAACCAGTCTCATGTATGCCCTGCTAAATGTGCTAATGGTGGAGAAACAACTTACTGTTACAGAAAAACTGTTTATCCACCGTCATCGGTGGCTATGCTAACTCACCTCAGCATTCACGACAGACTCTGCTAGCTACAGCGTAACAAAGAGAGCGTGAAAGGGGGGAGTTGAGCAGCGCCACGCGGAGGTTGACCGACAGCGCTAAGACCCACCTCCGGGGTCTGATTGGTTGATTGTCTGATTGCTGCCTTCTTCCAGCGCTGGAGCTCAATGTTTTTCACAGATCATGTCGTACTTTCGACATATTTGTTGACGCTTTCAACAAATATGTAAAAAAAAAAAAAAAAAAAAAATCTCTTTTAAAATACTGCAACATTAAGAGTCAAACAAACTAAGTATTTGTAAGTTGTCTCTGGGATTTTTCTGTAGTCAGTTTTGAGAAAAGTAGTTCGAAAATACAAATAATATGGAACACTGCCCCAAATGTATGAACTATACATGTGCAGAGGAAATATCTTTTGCTTGCTTTGGCAATTCCCCGATAATAAAATGAATTTTCAAGGGGAATGAGCAGGGCACTCTTTGTTCTATTTACACACAGAATTTATGCTGCAAAAAACTTTAAGTTGGTTATTATGCTTTGCAGCATAAATATATCGTCTTTGACACACATAAATGGCGTCTTGCTTAGTTTAGTACAGAGGCTTTTTTTTTCCGGCAATATGTTCCCCACAAAAAGGAAAGAGAAATAAACTTTTTGAGATTTCGTCAGGGCAGCCTGGTTCATTAAACCTTTATGTCTTCAGGGCAATAAAACTTCCCCTTCCCAGTCTTTCATCAGAAAGTTTTTCAATATTTTTTTTTTTTTTATAAATATACGGACATCTGTCGTTTATTTAAGCAAGAACGTGCAGAACGAGGATCAATACTAAATATTTGCAGGCGATTTTCGTTCAAATAGATAAAAATCACACGTGAACGATTAACACGGATATTTGATTTAAAGAAAATCAACCTCATTATTCCCAGTACACAGCAGCTGTTTTTTTTAGACAATCCTTAAAAAAGATGTATTTGACTCCATTCGTTGTGCTGTAGGATAGTTCTCTTTTTTCCATTAGCACTTGAAAGCACCACAGATTGAGACGCGCTCTCTGTCCCACCTCTGACGCACCCGGTCAGGTAAGAAAACTTCCCAGCTTTCTTTTCTTTTCTTTTTTTTTTAGCAGTGCGGTCACACAGGTAAACACTCTGAAGATTCTGTCAGTAAAAGTAGGGGGGGGGAGAGAGTTTGACCTCCCTAGGGGTGTCAGGGCTTCCGTAGCCATGGCTGAATCCCAGCTTATGTGCATGGAGGACGGGCACATCGGTGTCAAAGTCCCGGAGTCCAAGCCGGAGTTCTACTACAGCGAGGAGCAGCGTGCTGCCATCGAGGAGCTGCTGAAGAATGGCGACGGCGCCTTCAAGACGCGACTCAAGGAAGACAACGCGAAAGACTTTTTATCCGCGAGGGAAGTCAAAGTTCTCGTGAGCACTTTCAAACAATATGACTCTAACGACACCAGCAGCAGCAGCAGCCAGACGGCGGAACAGGGAGTCGCTGGAACCGACGCGGACTCAGGGGTTCATTCTACCTACTGGCCACTGATGTCGGACACCGAGGTCCCGTCGCTGGACATCGGCTGGCCCAGCGGGGGGTTCTTCAAAGGGGTGACGCGGGTGGCCGTGCACACCCACCCACCCAAAGACAACGGACCGCACATCAAGGAGGTGGTGCGGCGGCTCATCCAGGAGGCGAGCAAGGTGAGGAGAGTCCAGGGACCTAGAGAATAGGGTTACAAAGCGTTATTAGATTTCATTTATGGATCATTTGTTTTACACAATGATGCAAAGCAAAAGATTCAGCTTTTACATTTTCCCATATACATCCAGAAAAAGATGGAAAGCCATTAGGAACAGATGTGCAATGAACAGGACAAAGATGCTTTGGGTCAGTGGGCTGTAGTTTAGTGCCCTCTGAACATAAGTTTTGTTTGGATTGAATATTTCTGCATTATTTCTTGAAAGGGTTTAATCCACTAAACACTACCCCAAAAGTTAATGTATGTTTTTTTGCTTGTTTTTGTGGAGGTTTTTTGTTTGTTTGTTTGTTTTTTTTGCATATTTCATCATGGATCATGGACCTTGAAGCATTCTAAAGGTTTTAGTCATTTTTAAATAATGAAAGGTAAATTAACACTAATGAAATGTTTCTTAGCTAATATAAGCTATACATATAAATATTAGCTATATATTTTTATATAGCTAATATTATTAGCTATAATATTAGCTATATATAAAAAGTAATTAATTAAGTGAGAGCAAATGCTTTTAATGCCAAAGTGTTAGAAATTAAGTCCAAACGTGGGAGTTTCTTTAATACTAAAGGGAAAACTCAGATTTGTATGTCAGCCTTTACAGGAAATCACCTTTTTTACAACTTGAAACATGGGACTTTCTTATCCCTTTTGTTAGTCAGTGGGGTAAAAGAGAGTATTGTGTGACTGTCCTGGCACAAATAATCCAACTTCAAGCCTGAAACTCCAACAGACTTAGAAATATAACATAGTAGGACATTGTATCCAAACAAACTTTGTAGCTTAGCTTACCGAATTCTTTTCCCAGTCATTTTTTAAAAAAAACATTGAGTTGGAATGGTAAGACAAAAAACCCAGCAGAGAAACCATCTGCCCAGGATACACCCACATCTGAAAATCTTACTTCCCTTCATAAGGTGAAGGCCTGTAAGAGTAAACTTTAGCTTTGAGTGATTGTAACATTGTAACTTGTAACTTTGGACTTGAATGAGAGTAACCATGCAACAGGCAGCTGTGGTGTTTACTCATTCAGTGCCGGACCTGAGCTGAGTCATCCGTTCCTCTTGCTCACAGCGAGGCAGTGATGTGTTCCCCCCCTTTGGCCAGCAATGCCTCAGCTTTCCCCTTTAAAAGTGGGTCAGGAGAGTGAAACTCTAATTTATGGTTTTTAGTTTTTATTGTTTTATTACCTAGCTTATCTCCACACTTTCCTGGAACACTTTTGAAGTCCCACCCTTGTCTTTTTCCTTTGTCTTCATTCCCATTTCGTCTTCTGTTGTTTAATGTGCCCATTTGGCTTTCACTTTATTTGCCTCAGTGGTTCTGACTTGCTTGCTAACATTCTTACAATTGTTTTTTTGACAACTTCCTGATTGAAAATGACAACATATTACTGGTTTTCTAAGTGGTAAGGCAACCATTTGCTTGATATAAAGGCAGTGACTTGCAATGTCTTTCACTGCCTAATCATTTGCATGTCTTCCAGTTATTATGTTAGCTATGTAGGTAACAACTGGTTCAAAGTTTTAATTTACTAACTTTGGGTTGTAACCCCAGGAAGAATAACCTGGCTTGTTCTTAGGGTTCTAAGAATAACTCAGAGTAATAGTAGTGTATGCTTCTTCTTCTTCTTTTATTGTATTTCTATATTTTACATGATGTCGGCGCATCTTTTTTAGGTATTAAAAAGCCTTAAACTCATGTATCTAAAATTAAGGCCTAAATATGTCTTGAATTCATTTTAAAAAGTGTAAGTTGGCCTTAAATACAGTAATCACAGGTCTTAAATGTTATCTCGGCAACACTGTTTAATCTTTTATATTAGATATAGTTTATTTTTGGCAAACGTTTGAGTCGCACGCAGACATATTCTTTCCGTTCTGTGATTTGAGGCTACCGCTAACTAGCCTCAAATCACACTCTAAGGCTAATATAGGCTAGCTAGCTAGCTAGCTTTTTTTGCATCTTAGTGTAAATTTAATGCCACATGGCTGAGCGACGTTTGCCTTGGCCACTGGCTCTCTTCTGTTGCCAACCATACGATGTTACGTGAATTCTGTGTAAAAAAGAAAAAGCTTGGCACTGCTACTATATAAAATATGATGTATTATTTTATACATTTCTGTCATGATACAGGTCTTAAATTTCATCCATAATGGTATTAAAACATTTTTTAATAGGCTTAAATTTTAGTAAGGCTTTTAGTAACACTGTAAGGTGTTTGCTATGAAAATACATTTTCCTAATAAAAAATAGGAAAATAGAAACTGGTAAGTTTCTGTTTAAACCTGCCAGAAACTAAGCCAGTCAGCAAAATTTTGACTTTACAACAGAAAACACACACACTGAAAAGTGATATAGAATCAAAGTACATATTTGTAAGACTTATATGCACAATACTTTATTGTGTATATTTCTCTTGTACTTGTTTTGTTTGTTTGATTGCAATAGATAAAGCGCAACTGTCTGCAGGCCGTAACTTGTTGCTCAATTTATTACCCTAAGCAAGCCTGCTCAGCATTTTTCCTTTGAGCAGAACCAGCAGGCCTTTTCTCCCAAACAGGAAAAAAAAACAAGAAAACACTGGCATTTAAAGGGAAATTGTTTCCGTGACGTCACTTGTCTCCCGCTCTTTTCCTGCTAGCTTGTGCGGAGCATGTTCAAACATGTCTTCAAACTACTTTTGCTTGTTTTTCAAGCATTTACTTTTCGATGGATACTTGCTATGTATTGTAACTTCTAAGCATCTATTTACTTTTTACTGGGTGAAAGCTAAACCTGTAGTTGTTACGACCCATATAGAAAAAAAAGGCACATGGTTTTTACACAACAGATGGATTTAGGACTTAAAATAGTTTTGTAGTTAAAAGATTCATCTGCAGCATTGGCAAATCTGTCTAAAAGAAACCAGCAGAAGGAGGTGTGTACTTTAAATCTTTATTTTGAACAAATAAAATATCAGAAAAAAACTAGAAAATTTCGGAAGAAATTTAGCCGGGGCCTGCCAAGGCGCGGCCGTGGGGTTCGGGCCCGGCGTCGTCACGCCGGAAATTGGCATCGACGCTAAAGAACGCCGCTACGTAATCAGTGGCACGCGGAGAACCGCAAGAACGTTAAGTGAGGCGGACGTGCACCACTCGGTACGATTTAAAATGTTGTCAAGGCTTTTATTTTGGAAGTTTTGTTAAACTTCATTTCAAAGGGCCAAACTAATCCCATGCGTAATAGTCCTTGGGTTAAAATAGTTATATAATGCTCAAAACACAAGTAGCTGATGTAAAAATATTCAAGGCTTTTATTTTGAAATTTTCAGTATGCTTCATTTTAAAGTTCCGAACTAATACCACGTGTAACAGTGCTTTGGATGAAAAAGTCAAATAAAGCCAAAAAGAGCAATTACGTCATGTAAAAATATTCAAGGCTTTTATTTTGAAATTTTCAGTATGCTTCATTTCAAAGGGCCAAACTAATACCATTTGTAACAGTGCTTTGGATGAAAAAGTCAAATAAAGCCAAAAAGAGCAATTACATGATGTAAAAATATTCAAGGCTTTTATTTTGAAATTTTCAGTATGCTTCATTTCAAAGGGCCAAACTAATACCATGTGTAACAGTGCTTTGGATGAAAAAGTCAAATAAAGCCAAAAAGAGCAATTACTTCATGTAAAAAATATTCAAGGCTTTTATTTTGGAATTTTCAGTATGCTTCATTTCAAAGGGCCAAACTAATACCATGTGTAACAGTGCTTTGGATGAAAAAGTCAAATAAAGCCAAAAAGAGCAATTACATGATGTAAAAATATTCAAGGCTTTTATTTTGAAATTAGTATTATGCTCCATTTTAAAGTTCCGAACTAATCCCATGTGTAACAGTGCTTTGGATGAAAAAGTCATACAAAGCCAAAAACAGCAATTGCATGATGTAAAAATATTCAAGGCTTTTATTTTGAAATTATTATTATGCTCCATTTTAAAGTTCCAAACTAATCCCATGTGTAACAGTGCTTTGGATGAAAAAGTCATATACGGCCAAAAAAAGCAATTACATGATGTAAAAATATTCAAGGCTTTTATTTTGAAATTTTCAGTATGCTTCATTTCAGAGGGCCAAACTAATACCACGTGTAACAGTGCTTTGGATGAAAAAGTCACATAAAGCCAAAAAACAGCAATTACCTGATGTAAAAATATTCAAGGCTTTTATTTTGAAATTATTATTATGCTCCATTTTAAAGTTCCGAACTAATCCCATGTGTAACATAGCTTTGGATGAAAAAGTCATATACGGCCAAAAAGAGCAATTACGTCATGTAAAATATTCAAGGCTTTTATTTTGAAATTTTCAGTATGCTTAATTTTAAAGTTCCAAACTAATCCCATGTGTAACAGTGCTTTGGATGGAAAAGTCAAATAAAGCCAAAAAGAGCAATTACGTCATGTAAAAATATTCAGGGCTTTTATTTTGAAATTTTCAATATGCTTAATTTTAAAGTTCCAAACTAATCCCATGTGTAACAGTTACCGAGTTAAATCAGTTATATACAGCCCATAGCAGCAAGTAGTTGTAAAGGCCAGTTCTCAGTCCTGATCTGTTTCAACTGAGGATAGATAGAACTACAACGACGCGTATTTGTAGTCCTAACCACCAGCCAATAGCCTCTTGAGTTCCGTTGCCATGGTAAATAATGGTCTCAGCAGGTGTGAGCTGTGAGTCATACATGCTCAAACACACAATTGTGTGTTTGAGCCAACACGTTTTACTGAAAAAAAACATTGGAAACAAATCCTTCCTGTTCGGGAACCGTAATACATATTCGAAAAGCGTTTAAAGCGTATCAGAGGCCTATGTGTCTTCTGCGATAGTCCTGAGATTCATATCTGTACCTCACTCAGAACATTTACAGCGATGAGAGAAAGAAATGTTGTGCCCAGATCTGAAATTCTATTCAAATACATGGGAGAGAGCCTCAGACAGCCTCAGAAAATCCTGTCGCATGACTTTGCTCTGAAGCACCGTGACAGAAAACCGTACGATCTAGATAAATTTCGAAAAGATTTTACCGGAGCAGACAGGCGTATCAATGTCTGGGCCGATTTTGATACTAATCGTGCGATATTTGTGGGCGTGATGGCGATTTCAAAAATGATTTGGGTTGAAAAAGTTGTCTTGATCTCTCACTCTAATCCGCGAGAGAAGCACTCTAACTTTAGGAAAAATGAGAAACTTTGGGTCGCTTAGAGGCAAATTGTGGACAAACCGTAACTGGTATCGACGAGCCGTCTTCACTTTGGAAGAGATCACAGACGTATCTACAAAATGAAATTTGAATGGCATTTCTAGGTGAATTTGTGACGACACAGCAAATCCTCAAAAATAGGGTATTTCTAGGATTTTGCCCATTGACTTATAATGGGTTTTTTTTCGTAGTTTTTTGCGAATTATGTCGCCACGTTAATCCCGAATCCCACCAAAAGTAATAGCTGGAATGGCGTGAATTTTCTGCATGTTTTGATACCTCTTTTGTAGGTGTGCACCCAGCGGTATGAGCCGCATTAACGGTTACGGATGAAAAATAAAGAATAACTAGAAAATTTCGGAAGAAATTTAGCCGGGGCCTGCCAAGGCGCGCCCGTGGGGTTCGGGCCCGGCGTCGTCGCGCCACAAATCGGCGTCGACGCTAAAGAACGCCGCGACGTAATCAGTGGCACGCGGAGAACCCCAAGAACGTTAAGTGAGGCGGACGTGCACCATTCGGTACGATTGAAAATGTTGTCAAGGCTTTTATTTTGGAAGTTTTGTTAAACTTCATTTCAAAGGGACAAACTAATCCCATGCGTAACAGTCCTTGGGTTAAAATAGTTATATAATGCTCAAAACACAAGTAGCTGATGTAAAAATATTCAAGGCTTTTATTTTGAAATTTTCAGTATGCTTCATTTCAAAGGGCCGAACTAATACCACGTGTAACAGTGCTTTGGATGAAAAAGTCAAATAAAGCCAAAAACAGCAATTACCTGATGTAAAAATATTCAAGGCTTTTATTTTGAAATTATTATTATGCTCCATTTTAAAGTTCCGAACTAATCCCATGTGTAACATTGCTTTGGATGAAAAAGTCATATACGGCCAAAAAGAGCAATTACGTCATATAAAATATTCAAGGCTTTTATTTTGGAAGTTTTGTTAAACTTCATTTCAAAGGGCCAAACTAATCCCATGCGTAATAGTCCTTGGGTTAAAATAGTTATATAATGCTCAAAACACAAGTAGCTGATGTAAAAATATTCAAGGCTTTTATTTTGAAATTTTCAGTATGCTTCATTTTAAAGTTCCGAACTAATACCACGTGTAAGAGTGCTTTGGATGAAAAAGTCAAATAAAGCCAAAAAGAGCAATTACGTCATGTAAAAATATTCAAGGCTTTTATTTTGAAATATTTGTTAAGCTTCATTTCAAAGGGCCAAACTAATACCACGTGTAACAGTGCTTTGGATGAAAAAGTCACATAAAGCCAAAAACAGCAATTACCTGATGTAAAAATATTCAAGGCTTTTATTTTGAAATTATTATTATGCTCCATTTTAAAGTTCCGAACTAATCCCATGTGTAACAGTTACTGAGTTAAATCAGTTATATACAGCCCATAGCAGCAGGTAGTTCTAAAGGCCAGTTCTCAGTCCTGATCTGTTTCAACTGAGGATAGATAGAACTACAGCGATGCGAATTTGTAGTCCAAACCAGCAGCCAATAGCCTCTTGAGATCCGTTGCTATGGTAAATAATGGTCTCAGCAGGTGTGAGCTCTGAGCTCTGAGCTCTCAAACACACAATTGTGTGTTTGAGCAAACACGTTTTACTGACAAAAAAGCATTGGAAACAAATCCTTCCTGGTCGGGAACCGTAATACATATTCGAAAAGCGTTTTAAGCGTATGACAGTTCAATGTGTCTTCTGCGATAGTCCCGAGATTCATATCTGTACCTCACTCAGAACATTTACAGCGATGAGAGAAAGAAATGTTGTGCCCAGATATGAACCTAGATCGGCTGTCACTCTAATTTGAGCAAAAATGAGAAACTTTGGGTCGCTTAGAGGCAAATTGTGGACAAACCGTAACTGGTATCGACGAGCCGTCTTCACTTTCGAAGAGATCACAGACGTATCTACAAAATGAAATTTGAATGGCATTTCTAGGTGAATTTGTGACGACACAGCAAATCCTCAAAAATAGGGTATTTCCAGGATTTTTCCCATTGAGTTATAATGGGGTTTTTTTCGTAGTTTTTTGCGAATTATGTCGCCACGTTAAGCCCAAATCCCACCAGAAGTAATAGCTGGAATGGCGTGAATTTTCTGCACGTTTTGATACCTCATTTGTAGGTGTGCACCCAGCGGTATGAGCCGCATTAACGGTTACGGAAGAAAAATAAAGAATAATAATAATAATAATAAAGAAACTTTTCTTGGGAGAATAGCAATAGGTTCCTGCCATTGCTTTGCATGGCAGGCCCCAACTAGAAAATTTCGGAAGAAATTTAGCCGGGGCCTGCCAAGGCGCGCCCGTGGGGGTTGGGCCCGGCGTCGTCACGCCACAAATCGGCATCGACGCTAAAGGACGCCGCAACGTAATCAATGGCACCCGGAGAACCGCAAGAACGTTAAGCGAGGCGGACGTGCACCATTCAGTACGATTTAAAATTTTTGTCAAGGCTTTTATTTTGGAAGTTTTGTTAAACTTCTTTTCAAAGGGCCAAACTAATCCCATGCGTAATAGTCATTGGGTTAAATCAGTTATATAATGCTCAACAGAGCAATTATCTGATTTAAAAATATTCAAGGCTTTTATTTTGAAATTTTCAGTATGCTTCATTTCAGAGGGCCAAACTATTCCATTGTGTAACAGTGCTTTGGATGAAAGAGTCATATACGGCTAAAAAGAGCAATTACATGATGTACAAATATTCAAGGCTTTTATTTTGAAATTATTATTATGCTCCATTTTAAAGTTCCGAACTAATCCCATGCGTAACAGTGCTTTGGATGAAAAAGTCATACAAAGCCAAAAACAGCAATTACCTGATGTAAAAATATTCAAGGCTTTTATTTTGAAATTATTATTATGCTCCATTTTAAAGTTCCGAACTAATCCCATGTGTAACAGTGCTTTGGATGAAAAAGTCATATACGACCAAAAAGAGCAATTACATGATGTACAAATATTCAAGGCTTTTATTTTGAAATTATTATTATGCTCCATTTTAAAGTTCCGAACTAATCCCATGCGTAACAGTGCTTTGGATGAAAAAGTCATATACGGCCAAAAAGAGCAATTACATGATGTAAAAATATTCAAGGCTTTTATTTTGAAATTATTATTATGCTCCATTTTAAAGTTCCGAACTAATCCCATGTGTAACAGTGCTTTGGATGAAAAAGTCATATACGGCCAAAAAGAGCAATTACATGATGTAAAAATATTCAAGGCTTTTATTTTGAAATTATTATTATGCTCCATTTTAAAGTTCCGAACTAATCCCATGCGTAACAGTGCTTTGGATGAAAAAGTCATACAAAGCCAAAAACAGCAATTACCTGATGTAAAAATATTCAAGGCTTTTATTTTGAAATTATTATTATGCTTCATTTTAAAGTTCCGAACTAATCCCATGCGTAACAGTGCTTTGGATGAAAAAGTCATATACGGCCAAAAAGAGCAATTACATGATGTACAAATATTCAAGGCTTTTATTTTGAAATTATTATTATGCTCCATTTTAAAGTTCCGAACTAATCCCATGCGTAACAGTGCTTTGGATGAAAAAGTCATATACGGCCAAAAAGAGCAATTACATGATGTACAAATATTCAAGGCTTTTATTTTGAAATTATTATTATGCTCCATTTTAAAGTTCCGAACTAATCCCATGCGTAACAGTGCTTTGGATGAAAAAGTCATATACGGCCAAAAAGAGCAATTACATGATGTACAAATATTCAAGGCTTTTATTTTGAAATTATTATTATGCTCCATTTTAAAGTTCCGAACTAATCCCATGCGTAACAGTGCTTTGGATGAAAAAGTCATATACGGCCAAAAAGAGCAATTACATGATGTAAAAATATTCAAGGCTTTTATTTTGATATTATTATTATGCTCCATTTTAAAGTTCCGAACTAATCCCATGTGTAACAGTGCTTTGGATGAAAAAGTCATATACGGCCAAAAAGAGCAATTACATGATGTAAAAATATTCAAGGCTTTTATTTTGAAATTATTATTATGCTCCATTTTAAAGTTCCGAATTAATCCCATGTGTAACAGTGCTTTGGATGAAAAAGTCATATACGGCCAAAAAGAGCAATTACATGATGTAAAAATATTCAAGGCTTTTATTTTGAAATTATTATTATGCTCCATTTTAAAGTTCCGAACAAATCCCATGTGTAACAGTGCTTTGGATGAAAAAGTCATATACGGCCAAAAAGAGCAATTACATGACGTAAAAATATTCAAGGCTTTTATTTTGAAATTTTCAGTATGCTTCATTTCAGAGGGCCAAACTATTCCATTGTGTAACAGTGCTTTGGATAAAAAAGTCACATAAAGCCAAAAAGCGCAATTACCTGATGTAAAAATATTCAAGGCTTTTATTTTGAAATTATTATTATGCTCCATTTTAAAGTTCCGAACTAATCCCATGTGTAACATTGCTTTGGATGAAAAAGTCAAATAAAGCTCAAAAGAGCAATTACATGATGTAAAAATATTCAAGGCTTTTATTTTGAAATTTTTGTTAAGCTTCATTTTAAAGTTCAAAACTAATCCCATGTGTAACAGTGCTTTGGATGAAAACGTCATATACGGCCAAAAAAAGCAATTACATTATGTAAAAATATTCAAGGCTTTTATTTTGAAATTATTATTATGCTCCATTTTAAAGTTCCGAACTAATCCCATGTGTAACATTGCTTTGGATGAAAAAGTCATATACGGCCAAAAAGAGCAATTACATGACGTAAAAATATTCAAGGCTTTTATTTTGAAATTTTCAGTATGCTTCATTTCAGAGGGCCAAACTATTCCATTGTGTAACAGTGCTTTGGATAAAAAAGTCACATAAAGCCAAAAAGCGCAATTACCTGATGTAAAAATATTCAAGGCTTTTATTTTGAAATTATTATTATGCTCCATTTTAAAGTTCCGAACTAATCCCATGTGTAACAGTGCTTTGGATGAAAAAGTCAAATAAAGCTCAAAAGAGCAATTACATGATGTAAAAATATTCAAGGCTTTTATTTTGAAATTTTTGTTAAGCTTCATTTTAAAGTTCAAAACTAATCCCATGTGTAACAGTGCTTTGGATGAAAACGTCATATACGGCCAAAAAAAGCAATTACATTATGTAAAAATATTCAAGGCTTTTATTTTGAAATTATTATTATGCTCCATTTTAAAGTTCCGAACTAATCCCATGTGTAACATTGCTTTGGATGAAAAAGTCATATACGGCCAATAAGAGCAATTACGTCATGTAAAATATTCAAGGCTTTTATTTTGAAATTATTATTATGCTCCATTTTAAAGTTCCAAACTAATCCCATGTGTAACATTGCTTTGGATGAAAAAGTCATATACGGCCAAAAAGAGCAATTACGTCATGTAAAATATTCAAGGCTTTTATTTTGAAATTTTCAGTATGCTCAATTTTAAAGTTCCAAACTAATCCCATGTGTAACAGTTACTGAGTTAAATCAGTTATATACAGCCCATAGCAGCAGGTAGTTCTAAAGGCCAGTTCTCAGTCCTGATCTGTTTCAACTGAGGATAGATAGAACTACAATGATGCGTATCTGTAGTCCAAATCAGCAGCCAATAGCCTCTTGAGTTCCGTTGCTATGGCAAATAATGGTCTCAGCAGGTGTGAGCTCTGAGCGCTGAGCTGTCAAACACACAATTGTGTGTTTGAGCAAACACATTTTACTGACAAAAAAGCATTGTAAACAAATCCTTCTTGTTCGGGAACCGTAATACATATTCGAAAAGCGTTTGCAGCGTATGACAGTTCAATGTGTCTTCTGCGATAGTCCCGAGATTCATATCTGTACCTCACTCAGAACATTTACAGCGATGAGAGAAAGAAATGTTGTGCCCAGGTCTGAACCTACATCGGTTGTCACTCTAATTTGAGCAAAAATGAGAAAGTTTGGGTCGCTTAGAGGCAAATTGTGGACAAACCGTAACTGGTATCGACGAGCCGTCTTCACTTTCGAAGAGATCACAGACGTATCTACAAAATGAAATTTGAATGGCATTTCTAGGTGAATTTGTGACGACACAGCAAATCCTCAAAAATAGGGTATTTCTAGGATTTTTCCCATTGAGTTATAATGGGGTTTTTTTCGCAGTTTTTTGCGAATTATGTCGCCACGTTAAGCCCAAATCCCACCAAAAATAATAGCTCCAATGGCGTGAATTTTCTGCACGTTTTGATACCTCATTTGTAGGTGTGCACCCAGCGGTATGAGCCGCATTAACGGTTACGGAAGAAAAATAAAGAATAAAGAGACACCTTGTTGGGTGTAGAGTAATAGGTTCCTGCCATTGCTTTGCATGGCAGGCCCCAATAATAATAACTAGAAAAACAAAATTTCTGAAGAAATTTAGCCGGGGCCTGCCAAGGCGCGCCCGTGGGGTATGGGCCCGGCGTCGTCACGCTACAAATTGGCATCGACGCTAAAGAACGCCGCAACGTAATCAGTGGGACGCGGAGAATCGCAAGAACATTAAGTAAGGCGGACGTGCACCATTCAGTATGATTTAAAATTTTTGTCAAGGCTTTTATTTTGGAAGTTTTGTTAAACTTCATTTCAAAGGGCCAAACTAATCCCATGCGTAATAGTCATTGGGTTAAATCAGTTATATAATGCTCAACAGAGCAATTAGCTGATTTAAAAATATTCAAGGGTTTTATTTTGAAATTTGCAGTATGCTTCATTTCAGAGGGCCAAACTATTCCATTGTGTAACAGTGCTTTGGATAAAAAAGTCATATAAAGCCAAAAAGCGCAATTACCTGATGTAAAAATATTCAAGGCTTTTATTTTGAAATTATTATTATGCTCCATTTGAAAGTTCCGAACTAATCCCATGTGTAACAGTGCTTTGGATGAAAAAGTCATATACGGCCAAAAAGAGCAATTACCTGATGTAAAAATTTTCAAGGCTTTTATTTTGAAATTATTATTATGCTCCATTTTAAAGTTCCGAACGAATCCCATGTGTAACAGTGCTTTGGATGAAAAAGTCATACAAAGCCAAAAAGAGCAATTACATGATGTAAAAATATTCAAGGCTTTTATTGTGAAATTTTTGTTAAGCTTCATTTTAAAGTTCAAAACTAATTCCATGTGTAACAGTTACTGAGTTAAATCAGTTATATACAGCCCATAGCAGCAAGTAGTTATAAAGGCCAGTTAAGTCCTGATCTGTTTCAACTGAGGATAGATAGAACTACAATGATGCGTATTTGTAGTCCAAATCAGCAGCCAATAGCCTCTTGAGATCCGTTGCTATGTTAAATAAGTTTCACACCAAGGTGTGAAGTGTTAGTGAAAGAGCCTGAGAGCCTCAGAAAATCCTGTCGCATGACTTTGCTCTGAAGCACCGTGACAGAAAACCGTACGGTCTAGATAAATTTCGAAAACATTTTACCGGAGCAGACAGGCGTATCAATGTCAGGACCGATTTTGATACTAATCGTGCGATATTTGTGGCCGTGATGGCGATTTCAAAAATGATTTGGGTGGAAAAAGTTGTCTTGATCTCTCACTCTAATCAGCGAGAGAAGCACTCTAACTTTAGGAAAAATGAGAAACTTTGGGTCGCTTAGAGACAAATTGTGGACAAACCGTAACTGGTATCGACGAGCCGTCTTCACTTTCGAAGAGATCACAGACGTATCTACAAAATGAAATTTGAATGGCATTTCTAGGTGAATTCGTGACGACACAGAAAATCCTCAAAAATAGGGTATTTCCAGGATTTTTCCCATTGACTTATAATGGGGTTTTTTTCGTAGTTTTTTGCGAATTATGTCGCCATGTTCATCCCGAATCCCACCAAAAGTAATAGCTGGAATGGCGTGAATTTTCTGCAGGTTTTGATACCTCTTTTGTAGGTGTGCACGCAGCGGTATGAGCCGCATTAACGGTTACGGAAGAAAAATAAAGAATTATAATAATAACTAGAAAATTTCGGAAGAAATTTAGCCGGGGCCTGCCAAGGCGCGCCCGTGGGGTTCGGGCCCGGCGTCGTCACGCCACAAATCGACGTCGACGCCAAAGAACGCCGCGACGTAACCAGTGGCACGCGGAGAACCGCAAGAACGTTAAGCGAGGCGGACGTGCACCATTCGGTACGATTTAAAATGTTGTCAAGGCTTTTATTTTGGAAGTTTCAGTATGCTTCATTTCAAAGGGCCAAACTAATCCCATGCGTAATAGTCCTTGGGTTAAAATAGTTATATAATGCTCAAAACACAAGTAGCTGATGTAAAAATATTCAAGGCTTTTATTTTGGAATTTTCAGTATGCTTCATTTCAAAAGGGCCAAACTAATACCACGTGTAACAGTGCTTTGGATGAAAAAGTCAAATAAAGCCAAAAAGAGCAATTACCTGATGTAAAAATATTCAAGGCTTTTATTTTGAAATTATTATTATGCTCCATTTCAAAGTTCCGAACTAATCCCATGTGTAACAGTGCTTTGGATGAAAAAGTCATATACGGCCAAAAAGAGCAATTACATGATGTAAAAATATTCAAGGCTTTTATTTTGAAATTTTCAGTATGCTTCATTTCAGAGGGCCAAACTATTCCATTGTGTAACAGTGCTTTGGATAAAAAAGTCAAATAAAGCCAAAAAGAGCAATTACGTCATGTAAAATATTCAAGGCTTTTATTTTGAAATTTTCAGTATGCTTAATTTTAAAGTTCCAAACTAATGCCATGTGTAACAGTGCTTTGGATGAAAAAGTCAAATAAAGCCAAAAAAGAGCAATTACGTCATGTAAAATATTCAAGGCTTTTATTTTGAAATTTTCAGTATGCTTAATTTTAAAGTTCCAAACTAATGCCATGTGTAACAGTGCTTTGGATGAAAAAGTCAAATAAAGCCAAAAAGAGCAATTACGTCATGTAAAAATATTCAGGGCTTTTATTGTGAAATGTTCAATATGCTTAATTTTAAAGTTCAAAACTAATCCCATGTGTAACAGTGCTTTGGATGAAAAAGTCAAATAAAGCCAAAAAAGAGCAATTACGTCATGTAAAATATTCAAGGCTTTTATTTTGAAATTTTCAGTATGCTTAATTTTAAAGTTCCAAACTAATGCCATGTGTAACAGTGCTTTGGATGAAAAAGTCAAATAAAGCCAAAAAGAGCAATTACGTCATGTAAAAATATTCAGGGCTTTTATTGTGAAATGTTCAATATGCTTAATTTTAAAGGTCAAAACTAATCCCATGTGTAACAGTGCTTTGGATGAAAAAGTCACACAAAGCCAAAAACAGCAATTGCATGATGTAAAAATATTCAAGGCTTTTATTTTGAAATTATTATTATGCTCCATTTTAAAGTTCCAAACTAATCCCATGTGTAACAGTGCTTTGGATGAAAAAGTCATATACGGCCAAAAAAAGCAATTACATGATGTAAAAATATTCAAGGCTTTTATTTTGAAATTTTCAATATGCTTCATTTCAGAGGGCCAAACTAATACCACGTGTAACAGTGCTTTGGATGAAAAAGTCACATAAAGCCAAAAAGAGCAATTACCTGATGTAAAAATATTCAAGGCTTTTATTTTGAAATTTTCAGTATGCTTAATTTTAAAGTTCCGAACTAATCCCATGTGTAACAGTGCTTTGGATGAAAAAGTCATATAAAGCCAAAAACAGCAATTACATGATGTAAAAATATTCAAGGCTTTTATTTTGAAATTGTCAGTATGCTTAATTTTAAAGTTCTGAACTAATACCACGTGTAACAGTGCTTTGGATGAAAAAGTCAAATAAAGCCAAAAAGAGCAATTACGTCATGTAAAAATATTCAGGGCTTTTATTGTGAAATGTTCAATATGCTTAATTTTAAAGTTCAAAACTAATCCCATGTGTAACAGTGCTTTGGATGAAAAAGTCAAATAAAGCCAAAAAAGAGCAATTACGTCATGTAAAATATTCAAGGCTTTTATTTTGAAATTTTCAGTATGCTTAATTTTAAAGTTCCAAACTAATGCCATGTGTAACAGTGCTTTGGATGAAAAAGTCACATAAAGCCAAAAACAGCAATTACCTGATGTAAAAATATTCAAGGCTTTTATTTTGAAATTTTCAGTTTGCTTCATTTTAAAGTTCTGAACTAATACCACGTGTAAGAGTGCTTTGGATGAAAAAGTCAAATAAAGCCAAAAAGAGCAATAACATGATGTAAAAATATTCAAGGCTTTTATTTTGAAATTTTCAGTTTGCTTCATTTTAAAGTTCTGAACTAATACCACGTGTAAGAGTGCTTTGGATGAAAAAGTCAAATAAAGCCAAAAAGAGCAATTACGTCATGTAAAAATATTCAAGGCTTTTATTTTGAAATTATTATTCTCCATTTTAAAGTTCCAAAGTAATCCCATGTGTAACAGTGCTTTGGATGAAAACGTCAAATAAAGCCAAAAAGAGCAATTACGTCATGTAAAAATATTGAGGGCTTTTATTTTGAAATTTTCAATATGCTTAATTGTAAAGTTCCAAACTAATCCCATGTGTAACAGTGCTTTGGATGAAAAAGTCACATACCGCCAAAAAAAGCAATTACGTCATGTAAAATATTCAAGGCTTTTATTTTGAAATTTTCAGTATGCTTAATTTTAAAGTGCCAAACTAATCCCATGTGTAACAGTTACTGAGTTAAATCAGTTATATACAGGCCATAGCAGTTCTAAAGGCCAGTTCAGTCCTGATCTGTTTCAACTGAGTATTCCACTATATATAGAACTACAATGATGCGTATCTGTAGTCCAAATCAGCAGCCAATAGCCTCTTGAGTTCCGTTGCTATGGTAAATAATGGTCTCAGCAGGTGTGAGCTCTGAGCTCTGAGCTCTCAAACACACAAGTGTGTTTGAGCAAACACGTTTTACTGAAAAAAAGCATTGGAAACAAATCCTTCTTGTTCGGGAACCGTAATACATATTCGAAAAGCGTTTTAAGCGTATGACAGTTCAATGTGTCTTCTGCGATAGTCCCGAGATTCATATCTGTACCTCACTCAGAGCATTTACAGCGATGAGAGAAAGAAATGTTGTGCCCAGATCTGAACCTACATCGGCTGTCACTCTAATTTGAAGAAAAATGAGAAACTTTGGGTCGCTTAGAGGCAAATTGTGGACAAACCGTAACTGGTATCGACGAGCCGTCTTCACTTTTGAAGAGATCACAGACGTATCTACAAAATGAAATTTGAATGGCATTTCTAGGTGAATTTGTGACGACACAGCAAATCCTCAAAAATAGGGTATTTCTAGGATTTTTCCCATTGAGTTATAATGGGGTTTTTTTCGTAGTTTTTTGCGAATTATGTCGCCACGTTAACCCCAAATCCCACCACAAGTAATAGCTCCAATGGCGTGAATTTTCTGCACGTTTTGATACCTCATTTGTAGGTGTGCACCCAGCGGTATGAGCCGCATTAACGGTTACGGAAGAAAAATAAAGTTCTATAATAATAACTAGAAAATTTCGGAAGAAATTTAGACGGGGCCTGCCAAGGCGCGCCCGTGGGGTTCGGGCCCGGCGTCGTCACGCCACAAATCGACGTCGACGCCAAAGAACGCCGCAACGTAACCAGTGGCACGCGGAGAACCGCAAGAACGTTAAGCGAGGCGGACGTGCACCATTCGGTACGATTTAAAATGTTGTCAAGGCTTTTATTTTGGAAGTTTCAGTATGCTTCATTTCAAAGGGCCAAACTAATCCCATGCGTAATAGTCCTTGGGTTAAAATAGTTATATAATGCTCAAAACACAAGTAGCTGATGTAAAAATATTCAAGGCTTTTATTTTGGAATTTTCAGTATGCTTCATTTCAAAAGGGCCAAACTAATACCACGTGTAACAGTGCTTTGGATGAAAAAGTCAAATAAAGCCAAAAAGAGCAATTACCTGATGTAAAAATATTCAAGGCTTTTATTTTGAAATTATTATTATGCTCCATTTCAAAGTTCCGAACTAATCCCATGTGTAACAGTGCTTTGGATGAAAAAGTCATATACGGCCAAAAAGAGCAATTACATGATGTAAAAATATTCAAGGCTTTTATTTTGAAATTTTCAGTATGCTTCATTTCAGAGGGCCAAACTATTCCATTGTGTAACAGTGCTTTGGATAAAAAAGTCACATAAAGCCAAAAACAGCAATTACCTGATGTAACAACATTCAAGGCTTTTATTTTGAAATTATTATTATGCTCCATTTTAAAGTTCCGAACTAATCCCATGTGTAACATTGCTTTGGATGAAAAAGTCATACAAAGCCAAAAACAGCAATTGCATGATGTAAAAATATTCAAGGCTTTTATTTTGAAATTATTATTATGCTCCATTTTAAAGTTCCGAACTAATACCATGTGTAACAGTGCTTTGGATGAAAAAGTCACATAAAGCCAAAAACAGCAATTACCTGATGTAACAACATTGAAGGCTTTTATTTTGAAATTATTATTATGCTCCATTTTAAAGTTCCGAACTAATCCCATGTGTAACATTGCTTTGGATGAAAAAGTCATATACGGCCAAAAAGAGCAATTACATGATGTAAAAATATTCAAGGCTTTTATTTTGAAATTATTATTATGCTCCATTTTAAAGTTCCGAACTAATCCCATGTGTAACAGTGCTTTGGATGAAAAAGTCACACAAAGCCAAAAACAGCAATTGCATGATGTAAAAATATTCAAGGCTTTTATTTTGAAATTATTATTGTGCTCCATTTTAAAGTTCCGAACGAATCCCATGTGTAACAGTGCTTTGGATGAAAAAGTCATACAAAGCCAAAAAGAGCAATTACCTGATGTAAAAATATTCAAGGCTTTTATTTTGAAATTATTATTATGCTTAATTTTAAAGTTCCGAACTAATCCCATGTGTAACAGTGCTTTGGATGAAAAAGTCATACAAAGCCAAAAACAGCAATTGCATGATGTAAAAATATTCAAGGCTTTTATTTTGAAATTATTATTATGCTCCATTTTAAAGTTCCGAACTAATACCATGTGTAACAGTGCTTTGGATGAAAAAGTCACATAAAGCCAAAAACAGCAATTACCTGATGTAACAACATTCAAGGCTTGTATTTTGAAATTATTATTATGCTCCATTTTAAAGTTCCGAACTAATCCCATGTGTAACATTGCTTTGGATGAAAAAGTCATACAAAGCCAAAAACAGCAATTGCATGATGTAAAAATATTCAAGGCTTTTATTTTGAAATTATTATTATGCTCCATTTTAAAGTTCCGAACTAAACAAGGCTTTTATTTTGAAATTATTATTATGCTCCATTTTAAAGTCCCGAACTAATCCCATGTGTAACATTGCTTTGGATGAAAAAGTCATACAAAGCCAAAAACAGCAATTGCATGATGTAAAAATATTCAAGGCTTTTATTTTGAAATTATTATTATGCTCCATTTTAAAGTTCCGAACTAATACCATGTGTAACAGTGCTTTGGATGAAAAAGTCACATAAAGCCAAAAACAGCAATTACCTGATGTAACAACATTGAAGGCTTTTATTTTGAAATTATTATTATGCTCCATTTTAAGGTTCCGAACTAATCCCATGTGTAACATTGCTTTGGATGAAAAAGTCATATACGGCCAAAAAGAGCAATTACATGATGTAAAAATATTCAAGGCTTTTATTTTGAAATTATTATTATGCTCCATTTTAAAGTTCCAAAGTAATCCCATGTGTAACAGTGCTTTGAATGGAAAAGTCAAATAAAGCCAAAAAGAGCAATTACGTCATGTAAAAATATTCAGGGCTTTTATTTTGAAATTTTCAATATGCTTAATTTTAAAGTTCCAAACTAATCCCATGTGTAACAGTTACTGAGTTAAATCAGTTATATACAGCCAATAGCAGCAGGTAGTTCTAAAGGCCAGTTCTCAGTCCTGATCTGTTTCAACTGAGGATAGATAGAACTACAATGATGCGTATTTGTAGTCCACATCAGCAGCCAATAGCCTCTTGAGATCCGTTGCTATGGCAAATAATGGTCTCAGCAGGTGTGAGCTGTGAGTCATACATGCTCAAACACACAATTGTGTGTTTGAGCAAACACGTTTTACTGACAAAAAAGCATTGGAAACAAATCCTTCTTGTTCGGGAACCGTAATACATATTCGAAAAGCGTTTCGAGCGTATGACAGTTCAATGTGTCTTCTGCGATAGTCCCGAGATTCATATCTGTACCTCACTCAGAGCATTTACAGTGATGAGAGAAAGAAATGTTGTGCCCAGATCTGATCCGAGGTCGGCTGTCACTCTAATTTGAGCAAAAATGAGAAACTTTGGGTCGCTTAGAGGCAAATTGTGGACAAACCATAACTGGTATCGACGAGCCGTCTTCACTTTCGAAGAGATCACAGACGTATCTACAAAATGAAATTTGAATGGCATTTCTAGGTGAATTTGTGACGACACAGCAAATCCTCAAAAATAGGGTATTTCTAGGATTTTTCCCATTGAGTTATAATGGGGTTTTTTTCGTAGTTTTTTGCGAATTATGTCGCCACGTTTACCCCAAATCCCACCACAAGTAATAGCTCCAATGGCGTGAATTTTCTGCACGTTTTGATACCTCATTTGTAGGTGTGCACCCAGCGGTATGAGCCGCATTAACGGTTACGGAAGAAAAATAAAGAATATTAAAGAGACGCTTTTCTCCGACAATAGTAATAGGTTCCTGCCATTGCTTTGCATGGCAGGCCCCAACTAGAAAAACAAAATTTCTGAAGAAATTTAGCCGGGGCCTGCCAAGGCGCGCCCGTGGGGTTTGGGCCCGGCGTCGTCACGCCACAAATTTGCATCGACGCTAAAGAACGCCGCGACGTAATCAGTGGCATGCGGAGAACCGCAAGAACGTTAAGTGAGGTGGACGTGCACCATTCGGTACGATTTAAAATTTTCTCAAGGCTTTTATTTTGGAAGTTTTGTTAAACTTCATTTCAAAGGGCCAAACTAATCCCATGCGTAATAGTCCTTGGGTTAAAATAGTTATATAATGCTCAAAACACAAGTAGCTGATGTAAAAATATTCAAGGCTTTTATTTTGAAATTTTCAGTATGCTTCATTTTAAAGTTCCGAACTAATACCACGTGTAAGAGTGCTTTGGATGAAAAAGTCAAATAAAGCCAAAAAGAGCAATTACGTCATGTAAAAATATTCAAGGCTTTTATTTTGAAATTTTCAGTATGCTTCATTTCAAAGGGCCAAACTAATACCATGTGTAACAGTGCTTTGGATGAAAAAGTCAAATAAAGCCAAAAAGAGCAATTACATGATGTAAAAATATTCAAGGCTTTTATTTTGAAATTTTCAGTACGCTTCATTTCAAAGGGCCAAACTAATACCATGTGTAACAGTGCTTTGGATGAAAAAGTCAAATAAAGCCAAAAAGAGCAATTACATGATGTAAAAATATTCAAGGCTTTTATTTTGAAATTTTCAGTATGCTTCATTTTAAAGTTCTGAACTAATACCACGTGTAAGAGTGCTTTGGATGAAAAAGTCAAATAAAGCCAAAAAGAGCAATTACGTCATGTAAAAATATTCAAGGCTTTTATTTTGAAATTTTCAGTATGCTTCATTTTAAAGTTCTGAACTAATACCACGTGTAAGAGTGGTTTGGATGAAAAAGTCAAATAAAGCCAAAAAGAGCAATTACCTGATGTAAAAATATTCAAGGCTTTTATTTTGAAATTTTCAGTATGCCTAATTTTAAAGTTCAAAACTAATCCCATGTGTAACAGTTACTGAGTTAAATCAGTTATATACAGCCCATAGCAGCGGGTAGTTCTAAAGGCCAGTTCTCAGTCCTGATCTGTTTCAACTGAGGATAGATAGAACTACAGCGATGCGAATTTGTAGTCCAAATCAGCAGCCAACAGCCTCTTGAGTTCCGTTGCTATGGCAAATAATGGTCTCAGCAGGTGTGAGCTGTGAGTCATACATGCTCAAACACACAATTGTGTGTTTGAGCCAACACGGTTTACTGAAAAAAAGCATTGGAAACAAATCCTTCTTGTTCGGGAACCGTAATACATATTCGAAAAGCGTTTCGAGCGTATGAGAGGCCTATGTGTCTTCTGCGATAGTCCCGAGATTCATATCTGTACCTCACTCAGAGCATTTACAGTGATGAGAGAAAGAAATGTTGTGCCCAGATCTGAAATTCTATTCAAATACATGGGAGAGAGCCTCAGACAGCCTCAGAAAATCCTGTCGCATGACTTTGCTCTGAAGCACCGTGACAGAAAACCGTACGGTCTAGATAAATTTCGAAAACATTTTACCGGAGCAGACAGGCGTATCAATGTCAGGACCGATTTTGATACTAATCGTGCGATATTTGTGGCCGTGATGGCGATTTCAAAAATGATTTGGGCTGAAAAAGTTGTCTTCATCTCTCACTCTAAGCAGCCAGAGACGCACTCTAACTTTAGGAAAAATGAGAAACTTTGGGTCGCTTAGAGGCAAATTGTGGACAAACCGTAACTGGTATCGACGAGCCGTCTTCACTTTCGAAGAGATCACAGACGTATCTACAAAATGAAATTTGAATGGCATTTCTAGGTGAATTTGTGACGACACAGCAAATCCTCAAAAATAGGGTATTTCTAGGATTTTTCCCATTGAGTTATAATGGGGTTTTTTTCGTAGTTTTTTGCGAATTATGTCGCCACGTTAAGCCCAAATCCCACCAGAAGTAATAGCTGGAATGGCGTGAATTTTCTGCAGGTTTTGATACCTCATTTGTAGGTGTGCACCAAGCGGTATGAGCCGCATTAACGGTTACGGAAGAAAAATAAAGAAGAATAAAGAAACACTTTCTCCGACAATAACAATAGGTTCCTGCCATTGCTTTGCATGGCAGGCCCCAATAATAATATTAAAGAGACGCTTCTCTCCGACAATAGTAATAGGTTCCTGCCATTGCTTTGCATGGCAGGCCCCAACTAGAAAATTTCGGAAGAAATTTAGCCGGGGCCTGCCAAGGCGCGCCCGTGGGGTTCGGGCCCGGCGTCGTCACGCCACAAATCGACGTCGACGCCAAAGAACGCCGCGACGTAACCAGTGGCACGCGGAGAACCGCAAGAACGTTAAGCGAGGCGGACGTGCACCATTCGGTACGATTTAAAATGTTGTCAAGGCTTTTATTTTGGAAGTTTCAGTATGCTTCATTTCAAAGGGCCAAACTAATCCCATGCGTAATAGTCCTTGGGTTAAAATAGTTATATAATGCTCAAAACACAAGTAGCTGATGTAAAAATATTCAAGGCTTTTATTTTGGAATTTTCAGTATGCTTCATTTCAAAAGGGCCAAACTAATACCACGTGTAACAGTGCTTTGGATGAAAAAGTCAAATAAAGCCAAAAAGAGCAATTACCTGATGTAAAAATATTCAAGGCTTTTATTTTGAAATTATTATTATGCTCCATTTCAAAGTTCCGAACTAATCCCATGTGTAACAGTGCTTTGGATGAAAAAGTCATATACGGCCAAAAAGAGCAATTACATGATGTAAAAATATTCAAGGCTTTTATTTTGAAATTTTCAGTATGCTTCATTTCAGAGGGCCAAACTATTCCATTGTGTAACAGTGCTTTGGATAAAAAAGTCAAATAAAGCCAAAAAGAGCAATTACGTCATGTAAAATATTCAAGGCTTTTATTTTGAAATTTTCAGTATGCTTAATTTTAAAGTTCCAAACTAATGCCATGTGTAACAGTGCTTTGGATGAAAAAGTCAAATAAAGCCAAAAAAGAGCAATTACGTCATGTAAAATATTCAAGGCTTTTATTTTGAAATTTTCAGTATGCTTAATTTTAAAGTTCCAAACTAATGCCATGTGTAACAGTGCTTTGGATGAAAAAGTCAAATAAAGCCAAAAAGAGCAATTACGTCATGTAAAAATATTCAGGGCTTTTATTGTGAAATGTTCAATATGCTTAATTTTAAAGTTCAAAACTAATCCCATGTGTAACAGTGCTTTGGATGAAAAAGTCAAATAAAGCCAAAAAAGAGCAATTACGTCATGTAAAATATTCAAGGCTTTTATTTTGAAATTTTCAGTATGCTTAATTTTAAAGTTCCAAACTAATGCCATGTGTAACAGTGCTTTGGATGAAAAAGTCAAATAAAGCCAAAAAGAGCAATTACGTCATGTAAAAATATTCAGGGCTTTTATTGTGAAATGTTCAATATGCTTAATTTTAAAGGTCAAAACTAATCCCATGTGTAACAGTGCTTTGGATGAAAAAGTCACACAAAGCCAAAAACAGCAATTGCATGATGTAAAAATATTCAAGGCTTTTATTTTGAAATTATTATTATGCTCCATTTTAAAGTTCCAAACTAATCCCATGTGTAACAGTGCTTTGGATGAAAAAGTCATATACGGCCAAAAAAAGCAATTACATGATGTAAAAATATTCAAGGCTTTTATTTTGAAATTTTCAATATGCTTCATTTCAGAGGGCCAAACTAATACCACGTGTAACAGTGCTTTGGATGAAAAAGTCACATAAAGCCAAAAAGAGCAATTACCTGATGTAAAAATATTCAAGGCTTTTATTTTGAAATTTTCAGTATGCTTAATTTTAAAGTTCCGAACTAATCCCATGTGTAACAGTGCTTTGGATGAAAAAGTCATATAAAGCCAAAAACAGCAATTACATGATGTAAAAATATTCAAGGCTTTTATTTTGAAATTGTCAGTATGCTTAATTTTAAAGTTCTGAACTAATACCACGTGTAACAGTGCTTTGGATGAAAAAGTCAAATAAAGCCAAAAAGAGCAATTACGTCATGTAAAAATATTCAGGGCTTTTATTGTGAAATGTTCAATATGCTTAATTTTAAAGTTCAAAACTAATCCCATGTGTAACAGTGCTTTGGATGAAAAAGTCAAATAAAGCCAAAAAAGAGCAATTACGTCATGTAAAATATTCAAGGCTTTTATTTTGAAATTTTCAGTATGCTTAATTTTAAAGTTCCAAACTAATGCCATGTGTAACAGTGCTTTGGATGAAAAAGTCACATAAAGCCAAAAACAGCAATTACCTGATGTAAAAATATTCAAGGCTTTTATTTTGAAATTTTCAGTTTGCTTCATTTTAAAGTTCTGAACTAATACCACGTGTAAGAGTGCTTTGGATGAAAAAGTCAAATAAAGCCAAAAAGAGCAATAACATGATGTAAAAATATTCAAGGCTTTTATTTTGAAATTTTCAGTTTGCTTCATTTTAAAGTTCTGAACTAATACCACGTGTAAGAGTGCTTTGGATGAAAAAGTCAAATAAAGCCAAAAAGAGCAATTACGTCATGTAAAAATATTCAAGGCTTTTATTTTGAAATTATTATTCTCCATTTTAAAGTTCCAAAGTAATCCCATGTGTAACAGTGCTTTGGATGAAAACGTCAAATAAAGCCAAAAAGAGCAATTACGTCATGTAAAAATATTGAGGGCTTTTATTTTGAAATTTTCAATATGCTTAATTGTAAAGTTCCAAACTAATCCCATGTGTAACAGTGCTTTGGATGAAAAAGTCACATACCGCCAAAAAAAGCAATTACGTCATGTAAAATATTCAAGGCTTTTATTTTGAAATTTTCAGTATGCTTAATTTTAAAGTGCCAAACTAATCCCATGTGTAACAGTTACTGAGTTAAATCAGTTATATACAGGCCATAGCAGTTCTAAAGGCCAGTTCAGTCCTGATCTGTTTCAACTGAGTATTCCACTATATATAGAACTACAATGATGCGTATCTGTAGTCCAAATCAGCAGCCAATAGCCTCTTGAGTTCCGTTGCTATGGTAAATAATGGTCTCAGCAGGTGTGAGCTCTGAGCTCTGAGCTCTCAAACACACAAGTGTGTTTGAGCAAACACGTTTTACTGAAAAAAAGCATTGGAAACAAATCCTTCTTGTTCGGGAACCGTAATACATATTCGAAAAGCGTTTTAAGCGTATGACAGTTCAATGTGTCTTCTGCGATAGTCCCGAGATTCATATCTGTACCTCACTCAGAGCATTTACAGCGATGAGAGAAAGAAATGTTGTGCCCAGATCTGAACCTACATCGGCTGTCACTCTAATTTGAAGAAAAATGAGAAACTTTGGGTCGCTTAGAGGCAAATTGTGGACAAACCGTAACTGGTATCGACGAGCCGTCTTCACTTTTGAAGAGATCACAGACGTATCTACAAAATGAAATTTGAATGGCATTTCTAGGTGAATTTGTGACGACACAGCAAATCCTCAAAAATAGGGTATTTCTAGGATTTTTCCCATTGAGTTATAATGGGGTTTTTTTCGTAGTTTTTTGCGAATTATGTCGCCACGTTAACCCCAAATCCCACCACAAGTAATAGCTCCAATGGCGTGAATTTTCTGCACGTTTTGATACCTCATTTGTAGGTGTGCACCCAGCGGTATGAGCCGCATTAACGGTTACGGAAGAAAAATAAAGTTCTATAATAATAATAATAATATTAAAGAGACGCTTCTCTCCGACAATAGTAATAGGTTCCTGCCATTGCTTTGCATGGCAGGCCCCAATAATAAAGAAACTTTTCTTGGGAGAATAGCAATAGGTTCCTGCCATTGCTTTGCATGGCAGGCCCCAACTAGAAAATTTCGGAAGAAATTTAGCCGGGGCCTGCCAAGGCGCGCCCGTGGGGGTTGGGCCCGGCGTCGTCACGCCACAAATCGGCGTCGACGCTAAAGGACGCCGCGACGTGATCAATGGCACCCGGAGAACCGCAAGAACGTTAAGCGAGGCGGACGTGCACCATTCGGTACGATTTAAAATTTTTGTCAAGGCTTTTATTTTGGAAGTTTTGTTAAACTTCTTTTCAAAGGGCCAAACTAATCCCATGCGTAATAGTCATTGGGTTAAATCAGTTATATAATGCTCAACAGAGCAATTATCTGATTTAAAAATATTCAAGGCTTTTATTTTGAAATTTTCAGTATGCTTCATTTCAGAGGGCCAAACTATTCCATTGTGTAACAGTGCTTTGGATGAAAAAGTCATACAAAGCCAAAAACAGCAATTACCTGATGTAAAAATATTCAAGGCTTTTATTTTGAAATTATTATTATGCTCCATTTTAAAGTTCCGAACTAATCCCATGTGTAACAGTGCTTTGGATGAAAAAGTCATATACGGCCAAAAAGAGCAATTACATGATGTACAAATATTCAAGGCTTTTATTTTGAAATTATTATTATGCTCCATTTTAAAGTTCCGAACTAATCCCATGCGTAACAGTGCTTTGGATGAAAAAGTCATATACGGCCAAAAAGAGCAATTACATGATGTAAAAATATTCAAGGCTTTTATTTTGAAATTATTATTATGCTCCATTTTAAAGTTCCGAACTAATCCCATGTGTAACAGTGCTTTGGATGAAAAAGTCATATACGGCCAAAAAGAGCAATTACATGATGTAAAAATATTCAAGGCTTTTATTTTGAAATTATTATTATGCTCCATTTTAAAGTTCCGAACTAATCCCATGCGTAACAGTGCTTTGGATGAAAAAGTCATACAAAGCCAAAAACAGCAATTACCTGATGTAAAAATATTCAAGGCTTTTATTTTGAAATTATTATTATGCTTCATTTTAAAGTTCCGAACTAATCCCATGCGTAACAGTGCTTTGGATGAAAAAGTCATATACGGCCAAAAAGAGCAATTACATGATGTACAAATATTCAAGGCTTTTATTTTGAAATTATTATTATGCTCCATTTTAAAGTTCCGAACTAATCCCATGCGTAACAGTGCTTTGGATGAAAAAGTCATATACGGCCAAAAAGAGCAATTACATGATGTACAAATATTCAAGGCTTTTATTTTGAAATTATTATTATGCTCCATTTTAAAGTTCCGAACTAATCCCATGCGTAACAGTGCTTTGGATGAAAAAGTCATATACGGCCAAAAAGAGCAATTACATGATGTAAAAATATTCAAGGCTTTTATTTTGATATTATTATTATGCTCCATTTTAAAGTTCCGAACTAATCCCATGTGTAACAGTGCTTTGGATGAAAAAGTCATATACGGCCAAAAAGAGCAATTACATGATGTAAAAATATTCAAGGCTTTTATTTTGAAATTATTATTATGCTCCATTTTAAAGTTCCGAACTAATCCCATGTGTAACAGTGCTTTGGATGAAAAAGTCATATACGGCCAAAAAGAGCAATTACATGATGTAAAAATATTCAAGGCTTTTATTTTGAAATTATTATTATGCTCCATTTTAAAGTTCCGAACAAATCCCATGTGTAACAGTGCTTTGGATGAAAAAGTCATATACGGCCAAAAAGAGCAATTACATGACGTAAAAATATTCAAGGCTTTTATTTTGAAATTTTCAGTATGCTTCATTTCAGAGGGCCAAACTATTCCATTGTGTAACAGTGCTTTGGATAAAAAAGTCACATAAAGCCAAAAAGCGCAATTACCTGATGTAAAAATATTCAAGGCTTTTATTTTGAAATTATTATTATGCTCCATTTTAAAGTTCCGAACTAATCCCATGTGTAACATTGCTTTGGATGAAAAAGTCAAATAAAGCTCAAAAGAGCAATTACATGATGTAAAAATATTCAAGGCTTTTATTTTGAAATTTTTGTTAAGCTTCATTTTAAAGTTCAAAACTAATCCCATGTGTAACAGTGCTTTGGATGAAAACGTCATATACGGCCAAAAAAAGCAATTACATTATGTAAAAATATTCAAGGCTTTTATTTTGAAATTATTATTATGCTCCATTTTAAAGTTCCGAACTAATCCCATGTGTAACATTGCTTTGGATGAAAAAGTCATATACGGCCAATAAGAGCAATTACGTCATGTAAAATATTCAAGGCTTTTATTTTGAAATTATTATTATGCTCCATTTTAAAGTTCCAAACTAATCCCATGTGTAACATTGCTTTGGATGAAAAAGTCATATACGGCCAAAAAGAGCAATTACGTCATGTAAAATATTCAAGGCTTTTATTTTGAAATTATTATTATGCTCCATTTTAAAGTTCCGAACTAATCCCATGTGTAACAGTGCTTTGGATGAAAAAGTCATATACGGCCAAAAAGAGCAATTACATGATGTAAAAATATTCAAGGCTTTTATTTTGAAATTATTATTATGCTCCATTTTAAAGTTCCGAACAAATCCCATGTGTAACAGTGCTTTGGATGAAAAAGTCATATACGGCCAAAAAGAGCAATTACATGACGTAAAAATATTCAAGGCTTTTATTTTGAAATTTTCAGTATGCTTCATTTCAGAGGGCCAAACTATTCCATTGTGTAACAGTGCTTTGGATAAAAAAGTCACATAAAGCCAAAAAGCGCAATTACCTGATGTAAAAATATTCAAGGCTTTTATTTTGAAATTATTATTATGCTCCATTTTAAAGTTCCGAACTAATCCCATGTGTAACATTGCTTTGGATGAAAAAGTCAAATAAAGCTCAAAAGAGCAATTACATGATGTAAAAATATTCAAGGCTTTTATTTTGAAATTTTTGTTAAGCTTCATTTTAAAGTTCAAAACTAATCCCATGTGTAACAGTGCTTTGGATGAAAACGTCATATACGGCCAAAAAAAGCAATTACATTATGTAAAAATATTCAAGGCTTTTATTTTGAAATTATTATTATGCTCCATTTTAAAGTTCCGAACTAATCCCATGTGTAACATTGCTTTGGATGAAAAAGTCATATACGGCCAATAAGAGCAATTACGTCATGTAAAATATTCAAGGCTTTTATTTTGAAATTATTATTATGCTCCATTTTAAAGTTCCAAACTAATCCCATGTGTAACATTGCTTTGGATGAAAAAGTCATATACGGCCAAAAAGAGCAATTACGTCATGTAAAATATTCAAGGCTTTTATTTTGAAATTTTCAGTATGCTCAATTTTAAAGTTCCAAACTAATCCCATGTGTAACAGTTACTGAGTTAAATCAGTTATATACAGCCCATAGCAGCAGGTAGTTCTAAAGGCCAGTTCTCAGTCCTGATCTGTTTCAACTGAGGATAGATAGAACTACAGCGATGCGTATCTGTAGTCCAAATCAGCAGCCAATAGCCTCTTGAGTTCCGTTGCTATGGCAAATAATGGTCTCAGCAGGTGTGAGCTCTGAGCGCTGAGCTGTCAAACACACAATTGTGTGTTTGAGCAAACACATTTTACTGACAAAAAAGCATTGTAAACAAATCCTTCTTGTTCGGGAACCGTAATACATATTCGAAAAGCGTTTGCAGCGTATGACAGTTCAATGTGTCTTCTGCGATAGTCCCGAGATTCATATCTGTACCTCACTCAGAACATTTACAGCGATGAGAGAAAGAAATGTTGTGCCCAGGTCTGAACCTACATCGGTTGTCACTCTAATTTGAGCAAAAATGAGAAAGTTTGGGTCGCTTAGAGGCAAATTGTGGACAAACCGTAACTGGTATCGACGAGCCGTCTTCACTTTCGAAGAGATCACAGACGTATCTACAAAATGAAATTTGAATGGCATTTCTAGGTGAATTTGTGACGACACAGCAAATCCTCAAAAATAGGGTATTTCTAGGATTTTTCCCATTGAGTTATAATGGGGTTTTTTTCGCAGTTTTTTGCGAATTATGTCGCCACGTTAAGCCCAAATCCCACCAAAAATAATAGCTCCAATGGCGTGAATTTTCTGCACGTTTTGATACCTCATTTGTAGGTGTGCACCCAGCGGTATGAGCCGCATTAACGGTTACGGAAGAAAAATAAAGAATAATACTTAAAGAGACGCTTCTCTCCGACAATAGTAATAGGTTCCTGCCATTGCTTTGCATGGCAGGCCCCAACTAGAAAATTTCGGAAGAAATTTAGCCGGGGCCTGCCAAGGCGCGCCCGTGGCTCTGGGCCCGGCGTTGTCACGCTACAAATCGGCATCGATGCTAAAGAACGCCGCAACGTAATCAGTGGCATGCGGAGAATCGCAAGAACGTTAAGTGAGGCGGACGTGCACCATTCAGTATTATAAAGTAAGTATATCAGCTAAAATCAGCAGAAACGCTAATGTTAGCGTCATTGCTTTCATCAGTATGTGGGAAATCACTAGGATATTTTCTGTAATTGATTTACTCCATTCAGTATACTAAACATTGCTAAAAAGTACAATAAATAGCTAATAGCTTATTGAAGCTAAAATGCTAACGCTAATGAACCTTGCATTGAACTGTTTAGTAACAGTTCAATGCTCATAAACTGCAGGAAGGCAGTTCATTAGCATTTACCTAATGATTGTCACAAATATAAATTTTCAATAACGCACACACACAACATATTACAGTTTAAAAATATATATTGACCTTATGTTAAAGATTTCTACAAACTTTTTACAGGTAAAGTTTACAATGAACCAAAATTACAACATTTAAAGAATACCATAAATTTAAGAATCTAATGTCTCTGCAATAAAAAGAAATTGCTATCTTTTTTATTTTTAAACAACACCTCATATTGTTAAATAACTGATTTTATGTATTCAAGTTTTAAATATTACATTTGAGTTTGCATGGATGTAAAATTACTGCTCAGTTTAAAAATTACAGTATTTTTAAACTGAGCAGTTTAAAAATATGCTCAGTATTTTTAAACTGCTCAGCTAAACTTCGCTCTTTAGCTTGTTAGCTTGTCGATGTTTCAGTTTTATTCGCTGGGAAAATTATTCTTTGTCTGCTTTGAAGATAAGCAGACAAATAATAAAAAACAAGTTTTGATATTAACTCTCAACTTCATTCACAAAACTTTTTCGTTATTTATTACACAACGAACATGCATTTCACATAAGAACAAAACAATGAGGTGACGTTGCCTGTCCTTGAACACAACGCTGATCCCTCTTCACCCTGTCACCAACTCACACACATCCTCATTGTGTTGTGTTCTGTAAATAAACAAAACACAAGCAAAATCAATAAACTATATGCATATTCCAGTATACTGAGTTTTGGTTTTACATTCATTCTATTTAAATGTAGTTTGTTCGTGCTTACCAATGTTTTCTGGCCGGATGTCGGGCACCGTTTTCCCCTGGTCAGTTCGTCCATGTCTGGTTTTAGTTCTATTCTGTGGCAATCCGCAAAACGGCGTGTAGGTTTTCGTCAGTAATGCGCGATCTGGTCTTGGTCTTGTTTAAAGTCATTATTGAAAACATCTGTTCGCACAGATAGGTGCTTCCAAACGTGGACAAAACACAGGAGCTGCATGGAGTCGAAGCTGTGGCATCAAATCAGGGGGCAGTAGACGGTAAAAGTCCTCGATTGAAACATCACGGAACTTCGCTCTTTAGCTTGTTAGCTTGTCGATGTTTCAGTTTTATTCGCTGGGAAAATTAATAATCAGCTTGAGGTGACTCTGCTGCACTCTAGTGGCGAGAAGCCGTAATGTTGGTTGGTAAGAATCGGAAGGCATTATGGGATATGTAGTTTGTAGTCAATTCGTGCTCAAAACCTATTTTAAGTCAATCAATGGGGCTGTAAAACGGTGGTAGGGGGGAGAGGGCCACATAAAATGACGTAGCGGGCCACATGTGGCCCGCGGGCCTTGAGTTTGACACATGTGCAATAGAGGATCTATCTGCTGCTCATGCAAAACAGTCTATTTTAATCCCATGTGTAATAGTCATTGGGTTAAATCAGTTATATAATGCTGAAAACGCAAGTAGTTGATGTAAAAATATTCAAGGCTTTTATTTTGAAATTTTCATCAAGCTTAATTTTAAATTGCCACACTAATCCCATGTGTAACAATTGCTGGGTTAAATCAGTTATATAAAGCTCAAAAGAGCAATTTTCTGATGTAAAAATATTCAAGGCTTTTATTTTGAAATTTTTGTTAAGCTTCATTTCAAAGGGCCAAACTAATACCATGTGTAACAGTGCTTTGGATGAAAAAGTCAAATAAAGCCAAAAAGAGCAATTACATGATGTAAAAATATTCAAGGCTTTTATTGTGAAATTTTTGTTAAGCTTCATTTTAAAGTTCAAAACTAATCCCATGTGTAACAGTTACTGAGTTAAATCAGTTATATACAGCCCATAGCAGCAATTAGTTCTAAAGGCCAGTTCAGTCCTGATCTGTTTCAACTGAGGATAGATAGAACTACAGCGATGCGTATTTGTAGTCCAAATCAGCAGCCAATAGCCTCTTGAGATCCGTTGCTATGTTAAATAAGTTTCACACCAAGGTGTGAAGTGTTAGTGAAAGAGCCTGAGAGCCTCAGAAAATCCTGTCGCATGACTTTGCTCTGAAGCACCGTGACAGAAAACCGTACGGTCTAGATAAATTTCGAAAACATTTTACCGGAGCAGACAGGCGTATCAATGTCAGGACCGATTTTGATACTAATCGTGCGATATTTGTGGGCGTGATGGCGATTTCAAAAATGATTTGGGCTGAAAAAGTTGTCTTCATCTCTCACTCTAAGCAGCCAGAGACACACTCTAACTTTAGGAAAAATGAGAAACTTTGGGTCGCTTAGAGACAAATTGTGGACAAACCGTAACTGGTATCGACGAGCCGTCTTCACTTTCGAAGAGATCACAGACGTATCTACAAAATGAAATTTGAATGGCATTTCTAGGTGAATTTGTGACGACACAGAAAATCCTCAAAAATAGGGTATTTCTAGGATTTTTCCCATTGACTTATAATGGGGTTTTTTTCGTAGTTTTTTGCGAATTATGTCGCCACGTTAAGCCCAAATCCCACCAAAAGTAATAGCTGGAATGGCGTGAATTTTCTGCACGTTTTGATACCTCATTTGTAGGTGTGCACCCAGCGGTACGAGCCGCATTAACGGTTACGGAAGAAAAATAAAGAAGAAGAAAGAAACACTTTCTCCGACAATAGTAATAGGTTCCTGCCATTGCTTTGCATGGCAGGCCCCAATAATAAAGAAACTTTTCTTGGGAGAATAGCAATAGGTTCCTGCCATTGCTTTGCATGGCAGGCCCCAATAAGAAAACAAAAAAATCATATATCATGATAATAGTTATACATAAAAACAAAAACAAGTCTTCAATGTCAGATTCAAAACCGAGAAGGAAGAAGACGAAGCTTATTAAATCTCATCCTCAATTGTCTCATCCAAATATGTTCCACATTATACATATTTACACATCTAATTTTTACTCGCGTCACAATTTCTACTCTTGAGCTGTTTGGGGAAAAAAATAACTCAAAGGGTCTTTAGCACTTTATCAAAGCAGGCAAAGCATCAGTGTGTTTCAGGGATTTTGGCTGAGAAACATTAGCGTCACTGCATGGTTTCTCTGGCAGCCTCCTGTTGCTCACCGTCCAGACCTTCAGTTTTTCCCTCTATAATCAGAAGGTGGGATTCTGGATGTGGGCCAAAGAAATGAGCAAAAGTTAAGTCTAAAACTTCTGATTTTTATTTTTGAAATCTTTTGGCAGTGTGTCTGATAGCTTATTAGGGTTTATATTTTAATTAGAGCACAGATAGAAACCCCTGAAATCTTTGTTTACTGTGTAGTTGCTTTTTTAACAGACTTGATCAGATGCAACACCCACCAATTTCACCGTAGGTTTCTAGAGAAAATGTACCAGTTGCAACAACATAGAGCCACAGACTATTGGACTTTTTTCTCTCTCTCTCTCTCTGCAGGTCATCGCCATAGTGATGGACATGCTCACAGACATCCACATCCTGCAGGACCTGATGGATGCAGCTTGCCGTCGGTCTGTGCCTGTTTACATTGTGTTGGACGACCAAGCTGTTCCTCACTTCCTGGACATGTGTTGCAGGCTTCAGATTGGCTCGCAGCACCTCCGGGTTAGTCAGCACTTTTACATAGGCATCATTTTAAGTAAAAAAAAAAAAAAAAAAGTGCCATCAAAAAGAAAAAAAATGGAAGCGTTGACTGATTTTTATAGAAATTCAACTTAATTTTGAAAGATGAAAGAAAGTGACGAGGTTAAATCAAACTTACCAAGGCGTTTGTTGATGTCACTACCAATACTCTGTGAGCTTTCTGAGGAAATTAGGTGACTTACTGAAATGGTCAGAACTGCTTCACTGTAGCTGCTGCTGAGAATTCATAAGCACTACTTTTGGTGGCCACAAGAGGCCGCTAATTGCACGCAAAGGCAGACTAGTCATAACATTATGTAAGAAAAACATGAAAAGGGTAGATTCTCAATAGGATGAGTGAGACAGGCATCTGGATTTAACTGTGAGAGCATCGAGAGGACAGAAGAAGAAAAACAAATCAGAAAAAGAAACTGAATCTGTCTGTCGTACTGCTGCAAACTGAAACTAAAAGTGTAGTTTCATTCAAACGTTTTATTACATTTTTGAAGAATAGCAACTATTTTTTTGTCACCAAAAATATAGAAAAATGAGTTGTTGTTTTTTTTTTTTCTCTCAAAAGCAGAATAAAAATTTGATCACCAACACACAACGCATTCATATTTACCAGATTGGGCTCAAATAAAATTCTATGTGAAAACTACATGAAAGTCATGTTGGGCCCGTACATTTCAACGGAACCAAGCCAAAAGAGCTGAATCTTTGAAAAAAAATTCCTAAAAATATTTTACTTGCGTTATACAAGCTAGGGGGTTGTAGTGTTGAAAGTCAGCTTGTTTCTATTTCATCCTTTTTGTTCATCTTTAACAAGTAAAAGAAGGACTGGTTGTTAAAAAAAAAAACATAAAGGAAATCAACACATCACTGAAATGAATGTTTTGTTATTTTATTATGAATGATGCTTTATATTGTTCTTACTAAATCTCCAGTTCTATTTGCAGTTTGGTTTTGCTTTAAACTCTGGTTTAAAACATCTCACATGTTGTCTGTGTTATTTCCCGTTCTACCCATCTCTTAACCTGCAGTTCATCCGAGCGAGATCGCTTCAAGGAGTTGGCTTCAATATGTCCTTTGGTAAACTCCCTGGTTCGCTTTTTACTAAATACATGCTGGTGGATGGAGACAAAGTTGCTTTTGGCTCTTACAGGTAAGAGTGTTTGTTTTATACCACACAACGAAAAAGTGTAAGATGTGCAGGCTAAAGGAAGGCAGTCAGATGATTTATAGATTTCTTTATAGTTTTGATTCATTGCATCCTCTATAAACCAAAAATTGACGATGAAACACAATCATTTTGTTTAATGCATTTCAAATGTCTAAATACTTATCCTGAAATGTATTCCCAATACAAGTTAGGGCAATAAAACTTGTGTGAAGATTTTACAAATGACAAATTGTATTTTAACAAATTCTTGATCGGTGTAGAGTAATTCTTAATCTGAATGCAAAAGGAGCGTTAATAAAGTCCCCTTTTTTTTTACCAATGATTTATGTTTCAAAAATCTCAAAATGTGCTTTAAAGAACCTCCAGTGAGAACAGAAATCAAGTTGGATCAGTCCAAGTGGTTTAGATTTTGAAGTTGAGGTAATGAGATACAGTCTTGATTCACTCCAGCTTTAGCATTGTTAATAGTTAACCCAAGCTGGTATACCCGCTGTAATCATACCTCGCTTGTTAATGTGTCCAAATCAAACAAATGATTTCAAGGTGGTGGACGTTTCTTCTATGTTATTTATTAATGTCGTTTCAGCAATGTCAATGAGCAATTGACTGTGTCAACAAAACAGGGCAAGGCAGGTCGAAAAATCTTTCTTTTGTTGTTTCGGAAGGAGACCCAAAGGGTAAAAAGTGCCAGCATAAAGCAGCTTTTTTCAAATACAGAATTAAAAACGTTAGCTCACATTGCACCACCTAATTATTATTTTAAAAACTATTTTGTAAGGTTTAATATGCCATGATACCTCTTTACAACCTCCATGACTACCAATGTGTTCTCGCATTGTTCATTTTAGACGTTAGGAAAATAGTTGTTGCTATTAAAGTAACATCTTACTTGGTACCAATGTCTCACTTTGTTGTCTCTTCTTACTCTTAGTGTTTTAGGTAAAAGAAAGTCTTCTATCAGTTGAAAATGTTATGGTTCAATCCAAAAATCCTCTACCTGTCAAAGTGTCCATGTCCAACACCAGGAAACCTCACAGTGTGCCACATCTGGTCACTGTAGATAAAAAGCTGCATATTGTTATACCATATTAAAAAACCCTAAATTAAATTGTACGTGAATGGACAATACCAATGCTTGGTCCCATTCAGCTTAACATCACCCAGTTAAAGCTAAAGAGATGATGAAGAGCATTGACGATTGTCTTTATTCTTATCTCGGTTCCAGTTTCTCTTGGTCTGCTTCCCGAATGGACCGAAACATGATCACTGTGATGACGGGGCAGGTGGTGGACGTCTTCGACAGAGACTTCCGGGAGCTGTACGCCATCTCAGAGAAGTTGGACCTCTACAAGGAGTTTCACGTCAGTCCCCCCGCTGCCAACGTGACCGCCACAATTCGCTCCAAACTGGAGCCCAAACGCCCTCCGTTACCGGCGACCACATCCCGTTTCCAGGTGAGCCTCGGAGACTCTCGGAATGTTGAAATCCAGGTTCCTGCCCACAAATACTACAATCCCAAATACTCGCTGCTGTTCGGAGGTTCTCCACTTCCTTCACGATCGCTGCATGACGAAAGAACAAAGCCGGGTCTCGCAGATGTTTGCGAAGACGAGGGAAGGCCTCGAGTGGCCAGCAGTCTGAAGCTGGACCAGCAGAGTCCGTTGCCCTCAGAGGCCCCAAGTGAGAACTTCAAGACGCCAAACAAAGTATCTGGGGGGAAAAAGAGAGGCTTTACTTGGAAGTTGTCGAGGAAAAAATCTCCGAGTAAGCTTTCTGTTAGAAATACAGGGAGTCCTTCACCGACAGAGACTCATCCCAATGAACTGGAAGACGGTGCCACGGTGGTTGTGGTAAGCCCAACCAAAGGGAATAAGAAGCTTTCTAAACTGGACCAAAGAACATTGTCTCAGCAAACTGTCAACACGTCACATGACAGAGAAAGTAAGTGCCTAATGTAACAAAATCTAGTCCTGTCCCTTCACAAAGCCCTTCTCTGAAGGGACAGGACTACATGCCTGTAGTCATAGCGTAACGTATGTGAATGTAAGAAGGTTTGGTTCAATTTTTAGCCTCATGTAGACTTAAGACATCATATGAGTTATTTTTTATTTTTTACTGCTATATGGATAAATGGTCTTAAAATGCTAATATTATAATCTGTACCTATTTATTTATTTAAAATGATCAGTGAGACCCAGAGTCACTCCATATGCTGGTGTATATTTCATGAAGACATCTAACCGATTTTTTTTTTTACTGAATATAGAAGATTGTTAAAGCACAACAAAAATAGATTTCAAACTGCAGTACTTCTCTCTCTATTTGCATGAAAATAGTTCACTAGCTTTTATTGTTTGTTTTCATTGAATATCGAAGTACTGTAGGTTCTGAGTGCGTTTCATCTCACCAACTTTTTAAATGATCTTTTTCTTTCTTCTTTCCACAGGTTTGAAGAGTCGTCGTCATGGAAAATCAGGTTGTACAGCGTCCTGAGCTGAACTTGTTTGACACTTTCAACAGCGTACAGTCGCATGTTCTTAAAAGAGATGAGGAAATAGAGCTGGTGTGGGACACTGCAACGTCACGCACGTTTGAATGAAGACCAGATGAATGTCCAGTCCTTCAGGTGTTGATCTACTGGTTTCACATCTGGAGCCTAATGCTTCATGAGGCTGATCTGGCAGAATCTCTGGAATCACATATATGTTGAGGCCTTTGAATCCACCTTGTTAGGGATCTGGGTTTGTTTTTTGGGTTGTTTTTTTTTTACTTGCAATCATGGGTGAATTTTTAAAGTTGTTCAGGGAAAGTATTTATGTGTCACGCCTGTTTATCTAAATTGCGGAATAAGAAAAACCACATTTATTCCTAGAGGGATATTGTTTGGTTTCAGATTTAAATTAGTTGCGATGAATTGCATCTGAAAATGTTTTTTCAGACCCATTCAGCCACGCTGACTCTTCAAAATATACCAAGCATATATTTCTATGATGAATCCTGGTGCGCAACAAAGTTTACGCACTACTGATATTGCTGCTAACAGACTACAGATTAGATCTGTAATTATTGATTCGGGTCATTTTTACTTTTATTTTTGCCCACATACATGATTATGTACTGAACGATGACTCCACGTGCATTGCTTTTCTTTGCCGTTTGCAGATAGATGACGTTAAGAAAATAGAATCAGTATCTGCTCAACCGACACATTAATTTTCCTAACAACAGCAAATTTAAAGTAGAGGTGTTTAAAGAGACATAGACCTGCTTTTTAATGCTAAAGATGAGCTACTCTTGAGTTGCCACACAAAAGAAATACTCTGCAGAGGTTTCTGGACCTGGTGCACTGAACCCAAATATTGAGCACCACAAACGGTGTGTGAAGTTTAACGGTTAATAGCCGGTAATTGCCACCAGCTTGTAACAGCAACCATCAGAAGTGCGATTGTAGCGTAAGAGATATATTTCAAGTTTTAATTTCACATTTTTACCCAGAATCCTCTGTCTTCTTTTCAGCAACACGATCAGCCTTTACGCTGATGATTCCGGACAGTGCTACATAAAAAAAAAAAAAGAAGTTCCCTTTTATTTGAAGTAGGCAGCCCTCCTTTGCATGGTGTGTGTTTACAGTGTGTGAAAGCTCATGATAGTGTTTGTGTTTTATTTTTATCAGAGAACTGCTTACCATCAGATTACGCTCATTTTGGTGACAGGAAGAGGCGACAGAGCAGCAGATGTCAGTTGATAGAAAAGCCTGTGTGAAAATATACACAAACACAACAACATGGCTGGTTTTAATTCTTTGCACTTGAAATAAAAAAAAACTGCATTAAGTTATACTAAACTTAAAAAATATGTATTGTGATGACCTTTAACAGACTTTTAACTCTTTTTGCACCATTTCGCACAAGTAACTTTGAACGTTTTTGATTTTTGTGCTACATTTTGATTCAGTCATAGTAGAAAACAAGAAATCCTCAAAGCCTTAGCACTTAAATAAACAGACGGGGGGGAAATGAGCTGAACAGACATTGTGTTACCCATTTAGTGGCATGTTGGGTTGTTGGATATAGACAAAGGTTCGATGCCTATCAATTATTGTTTTTGTATGTTTCAATAAATCTGTTATCCACTATGTCTATTTAATGCACTAATTAATTTTGGTGTTTTGTTCTTTATCCTGTTTTACGTTTGAATTTTTCACGGATTCTTGACCGAAGGTTTTCCGTCCAGTCCGCTCCAGTTTATTTCTTTAGCGCCATTTGCTGTGACAACAAATGGCGTCGCAAAGCAGTTTGCAAAAAGGATATTTCAATTCAATCACATTCCAGTTGATCCCAGTTATCAAACAGGACATCATGCTCAATTAATCATTGAAAGTAGTTCGAAACGTGTTGAAGGAAACTCCTCAGATTGTGCTGGTGATCTGTGTTGGTTTCTTGTCCAAAAAAATACCGCCGTTCATTGTGGCAGAAGATTCAAAAACCATCCAGTAAAACTTGTATGCTTGTTGAAACACAACTGCCCTGTTTAATAGTTTCGTGCTTCGGCATCGACAAGTTATTATTTAACAGAAAAGAAACCATTAACACGCTGGGTTGTTTTGTTTTTAACAGTATTCTACCGTGAACCGCAGCAAAAAGAAACGTATGACTTGCATTTCACAAACTGACCACTGCACGCCGCTAAGCAGTCGCCCAACGCTCAAAGGGGAACCAGTGCTCTGATGGGAACTGCACACCGAGCTGGACGAGGGCGGGGTGGAGGATGGGGGCAGGTTATGGTGAAATACTGAAACAGGAAGTTTGAGGTGCAGCAGGAAGAGACGTTCTCACAATAATGCATCGGCTAATTTTACTCACACACCATCAGGCACGAGAATGTGTTATTTCCTGTGAATGTTTTATCATGCAACACTGCATGCAAGTTTTTCTTAAGCAGACGCAATCAACTCAAACGCCACGGCTAGGTGCTTTGAGGATGAGTGGAGGATTACAGCAACCTAATTATGCCAGTGATTTGTAGTAGGTTTGCCGTTGGAAGAATTTTTGTAAAGTGTTCTCAATAAAGTGCTTAGTGTCGATAGATTCAGAAACATGATGATAGATTCAGAAACATGACGATAGATTCAGAAACATGACGATAGATTCAGAAACATGACGATAGATTCAGAAACACGACACAAGACCTTCAAAACACTGTTGGTGTCGCTTTAACTGCCGTAATTCATAAGTTACACTCGTATGCTTTTAAAACCTCACAATTTAACCACGGAGGTCAACCAGGTCAAACACTCAAAAGGCATGTGAAGGAACCATCCCAGCTCGCATGGAAACGGCAAACAATGAGGAAGTTCAGTTGAAATTAGAGAGCATTCAACCGAGAACGCAGCTGTGGACTGGCTATTCCTGAACTTTAAAAGAAAAAAAGAGAAGAATTCACTTCGGTTTCTATTACATGAATATTTTTAATTCGACAATGAATTCACCGGAACACCAAAAAAAAACCACAATACTGTAATTACAAAGATAAAGTGTAGAAGGTATAATGTACATCTTGATAGGCAACACAATACAGCTTGTAATGAAACATTTGAGTGGTAACATCTATTGCACAATCTTTTGACGTTTTTACTTTAATAATTACATGCATTATAAAGTACAAACCAAAATAAGATCATTCCTCAAACTCATTTACATTTTTCACAAGATTTCTGTGTAAACTGGCATATTTTACAGGTGGAAACTCTTTATAGTCGACTCTGTCAGACAAAAGATAAAGGCTGGGTATTGCTTTGCGAGTGTCAGAGCTGTATGACAGCTGTGAGAAAGCAGACATGGTGATGTTTTTATTGCATTCATGATAAGATATGACATGTTCTATTCCTCTCTGGGTTATGAAACTAAGTCACATAAAGACAATCCCACAACGGTAGTTCTCACTCCTGTAAGCGTCTGACTTCTGTAACAACAACAACAACAAAAAAGCTAAAGACATTTTTGTTTTGACTAAAAACCTTATTGCAAAGTTCCAGAGGAACCCTTGAGGGATTCCCTTTGGACTGTCGCGCTAATACTGACTCACTTGATTTCGTTTTCACCTTTTGACAAAGTCTTTACTCGGTTTATGAAAAGAGAAGTTCCCAATGTCAGTGTGGTTTCGTTCATCTTCACGCGCCCCTTTATGTCCGTGCGTGGCGACGAGGTAATTCCAGGCAGCCCTGAACGAAGGCCAATGCAAAACCGGCGCAGCGGCGTCAATGTAGAAGTTCTGGGGACGCCTGCGGCGCTTAGTCCTGAGGAGTTTGGTTTATCACCTTCTTCTTCCTGACTGACACCAGGTCGTAGAACGGATCCTTGGTGATACTCGCCCTGTTTCCAGTAAAGACGGTTGACATTAGTTGTTTGTGGATTTACGTTTATTAGACCTTTCGTAGACTAAATCATCCGCCATAACTTTAATGTCCTCAACAGAGATATGCTCAACTAGAATTTCCAATTCCCCCTCGGAATATATTCTGAGTTGACCGATCAGGATTAGGTCGGGGTGGACATCCACACAGGCTCTAGTATATGAATGTGCTTGGTGTGTTTGCTGTCTGACCTGATGGCCTCAATCCAGGCGTCTCTCTCTTCAGCGCTGGAGGCACAAATGGTGTAGGACTGATGTTTTCCCTCCACCACCCTGCCGTCCGTCTCCGTCTTACACGCTTTGATCTTCTGCCCGTGACTGTTGGGGTTGTACAGCTCCAGACAGTACTACGTGACATTATGTTTCGGACATTAGAGTTAATCCAATATAAATATTGAAATGGTTTTTTTTTTATACCAAAAATCTAACTCAAAGAAGCCCTCCTTTCAGTTTCAGACAGCTTTGAGTAGCTTTTTAAAACAAGGACGTGTTGAACATCTTTCTGAATCTTACCGGTTTGCGAGGGTACGGGACTTCCCTCACGCTCAGATTTTCTAGAGGAATGATACCTCTGGGTTCTTTATCCTGAAAAATAAACATTTTGAAGAGACAGATTACATTAGGTTATATTTTATAAGAAGAAAAAGAAGAGAGAAATGTCATCTGAATGAACTAATACTTCAAGGAAACGCATAGAAAAGCTGTGTTTATAAGGTTGAAAAACACTTTGCCTTTGAATATTTAAACTGTTTAGTTTGTACTTTTCTATCTTTAGCTCTCAGTGTTTGCTCACTGAAGAAGTTTTCATAAATTAGGGTATGTCTGTAGTACGGTTAAGTCCTTACTGTTGTATACTCGAAGTAGTAGAGGCAGTTGTCTGTCAGGATAAACCATCGCCTTTTCCACGTTTTAACACGACCTCCTGAAATACGAAGACGCAGCAGAAGTTAAACTTATTTTCCATATGCTGCCGGTTATTACCGGACACCGGCTTGATAAAAATTCCCTCGCTAAAAACAAAACTACTGAGGTTGTTTGCGCCAATTGAAGCCTTGTGCAACCAGCCACTTATGTTTCCATGTAAACAGTCCAAAGTTGAGTTATTCTCGAAAGACTTCCTCTGTACTTTCCTGCTTTCATTTAGCACATGCTGGATTGGTCAGAGTTTTGTTAATTTAATAAACTAGCTGCGTTAATACAAAACAATGTAAAACAGAGACTTGCCGAGTTTAAGGAGCCAGCCTTCTCTGTCAGGGTTGAAAAACGTGTGAGTCAGGTCGTTTCCATCGTCTTCTGGGATTTTGAAAGGCTCGTTGCGAATGCTCTCGTAGAGTTTCTAAGAGCACAAGAGTTGCACAATTGAAATCAACAGTGGCACAGTTGCTCCTGTGGGCTAATCCGTCATTAGCAAGGCCGGTTAGGATAATGAACATCGCCTTCAAAGCTCACTGCCCCTACCAAACTAAAGAGTAAGATTCAATCTAAAGTCATTAAATTCATTTTATGTTGAAAAGTTTCATGGCCGAAGGGTCTTACGGCGAGAAGGTCGTTGGGCAGATCCTCGCCGTTGTTGATCCCTCTGTTCATTGAGATGAATCGCTCCAGGGTGGTTTTGTCCTTCACGTTGGGGTTGTGGAGGCTCGTGTTCAACATGATGATGGCAAACGACAGGATGTAGCACGTGTCTGGGTTTGAAGAGGCATGGAAAGCACATGTTAAATTCAAAGGAAACCGATCAAGAAAATATTATCTTGCCCAGGTAATTATGTACCTCGAACTTTTTAACATTAAAGCAAACTTCAATATGTTTTATTGGGATTGATTATGATATACCACAACAAAGTAGAGCATAATGTTAAAGTATTGGTAATATGATTGTTTTGGAGTCTTTAGCGTTGTGAAAACCAGCCCCTTGTTCTACCCTGGGCTCCAGCCTATAGAGAGACATTTTCCCTACTGGAGTCACGGGCTCTGTTGAAGTTTGAAATTTTACCCAATTGCAAACGTATGCCTGTGATGCATGCAACACTCCAGCTTGACGCTATGATGCTTACCAGAAATAGTTTGTGCTGTTAACCACCATCCTCCGATGCGAAGAGAGAAGTGCCGAATCAAAGCCTTTCAATGTTCAACATTCGGAAACATTGCCAACACGGGCCTCTGCTGCCATCGCTAAAACTACAGGCAGACTGCAATTCTAAAACAATGACGTCGTCGTTCTGTTCACTGATTGCCCTGGTCGAATATCTACCTGAGGAATTCAAGTGAATGGGTGAAAGCTCTGAATGTATGTGAAGCGAAATTTAATAGCACAGGAAGGCAATGCCCAGGCTGTGTATTGCTTCAAAAAAACTTGTACAAGTCTTTGTGTACCTTTGTATTCCCCCCCTGTCTCTCTCTCTCTGCCTCTACTACGGAAGCTTTAAAAAAACATTGCCACCACTTGTCTTCAGAAGTCATGTAATCAGTAAATAGCGTCCACTTGTGTGTACTTTACTCTGATGATAATTGTAGCTGTTCTGCAAACACTTGTGAGCAGACAGCATCGTGAAGTCCAGGAAACGCATCAGACTGAGGATTTTGTGGAAAAATTCAAAGCAGGGTTAGGTCATAAAACAATATTTCACGCTCTCAACAATCCTTCAGAGCACTGTCCGATCCATCATCCCTAATTACTCTGGGCATTAAACAGCGAAGCAGCCAAGAGGCCCATGGGAACTCTGGAGAAGCTTCATGGAAACACAGTGGGAGAATGTTTTTGAATATCTGATCTGAAAAGGTAAACGTTGAAAGAAAATCAGAAGAAATCAAATTCAAAGATGGCCACAGGCCACATAGGAGACAATGTGTACAAGTGGAATAATAATGCCCAGGAAAACAAAGGAACAAAATCCAACATGCTATGTCTGCTTGAAAAACAAACACTGAATACATTTTCCTGAGCTGGGACAGGGAAGCTCTAGCATGGCCATTGCCTTCCTACGTGATTCCGCTCGATTGTAGTCTCGCTTCACAGCTCCCTCTGGGATTTCTCCCACTGACTTGGATTCCTCTGGTACAATATCAACCAATCAGCGAACAGAAGGAGAAGCTGTGAACGACGACGTTGCTGTTTTATAATTGCAGTCTTGCCTGTAGTTTTAGCAATGGCAACGGAGGAAGTGAGTGAAGCCGTTCAGTCCGTGTTGGTCACGCTTCCTTGAATCGACATTAACAGCCATCTGGTTCGGTTTGGCATTTCACGCTTCGCAAGTCGAAGGTGGTTGTTGATAGCGCAGACAACTTCCGGTAAACTTCATAACGGCGAACTGGCTCAGTGCATATGTCATTGCCAAACATTAGCGATGGGTTAAAATGTAAAACCTCAACACAGTCCGCGCCTCCAGACGAGATCCTCTTTATTTGTAGATGGTTTTCACTCAGTGTGACACATTTCAGTAGCTGTGAAAAGCTGGTGAAAGAACTTCAAAATACCTCTGGTTTTAATTGCAGTGACAAATTGACTCACAGGGGCCAAATACATTTTACATTTGTAAAAAATAACTAAAAGTCTATTTCCTCATATTTCACAATTACGTGCTACTTCATGTTGGCACTACCACTTTAAATCTTGATGAAATGCGCTGCCGCTTTGTGGCTTTCAAGAGACTTAAATGTGAAAAAGTTTTCTGTAACAGTTTTTTATTTTTTTGTAGGTCCATATAAATATATAAATGCCATTGAACAGAGAGGTGGAAAAAAAAAAGTCAGAAAAGCAGTGAGGACCAAAGCTCTGGTGTGATCATGTAAAAATATCCCCTCTTGCACTCGCACAAGCTTGACACACACACACACACACACACACACACACAGTTGCAATCTAGAGAGGAGGTAGGTTTGTTTTAATGAACCTGTGGACTGGAAGACATGAGCGTTGCAGTCGCAGTAGCGCGTGGCGAAGGCCTCCATCATCCGGTCAATTTTCTGAGCTTCACCCGGCAGACGGAAACTCCACAGAAACTGTCTGTCAAATAAACACCACAACACGGTGATATTTAGCAGCTTGTCATCCCGAGATGCGAGTAGGTCGACTGTAGGTTGTTGGTCTGGCTGCTGCACGTTCACCATGTGCCTCAACACGTCCATCTGACCACTTTGATGATGCAGGCTAAGCATGTTTCATGTCACTTTCTGTTTGAGGCAATGATTGCTGGCTGCTGTTGCAGAAGTTTTACAAAAATATTGAGCTGTTTAGGATTATCTATAGTCTAGACTTTTAAAAATATCTTTCTTATTATTACGCTTGCTTATTTCTGTTCTGAAAATATATCTACCTGCGTGCTGATGTGGTCAGGAAACTGTTTTTTTTTTGTTGTTTTATTTTTAACTGAAGCTTGAAAACGTTACTGACGGTTTTTAACCGAGCTCTTTCATTAGCTCCAACCCCTAATTAATATCCTGAACTGTCTGATATCTACATAAAACAGCAATGAGGATATCACTTTGACATTTAGATTGTAAAGATTATTTAACTACATTTAGTCGCAGAATAAAAAGATTAAATCTGAAGCTGCAGCCTTTTCCCTTTTTAACTTTGCGTCTGGTACCCTTCATTTTCAACGACCGTATTCATTTTTGCTGCGTTTGTGTCATTTCTGTTGCGAAAACACAATATAAAACTTTAGAGCATATGTCAGAGAGTCATGTCAGTGTGTTTTGACAAGTGAAAAAAAGTTTCATTTTGGTAATAGAAGTAAGTAGGACATTAGGACAACATTGTAAAATGTCATTTACAGCAAATCCATTAGTCTTGGTTGCTTGTCTTCAGTAAAAGTTGTTTTTGCAGCTCATATTGAACATGCTCACAAACATTAATGAGTCATAGTGGTGAGCAGAAACAGCCATTAACCAGGTTATGTTAAAAATGTTAGTGACTGTGGTGTGTGAGGTGAAAGGTTCGTGTCGGTCGTAGGTGACTTTCTACGTCGAGTGACATTTCAGAGCTGGCACCAGTCCGCCTCTCCCCTTTGGTTTGTGGTCAGGTTTAGGTAAGGCCTTGGTTTTATCCAGCAAATCAACAACTGTGTTATGAGTTATGATACTGTACAATTTTTCATTTGATTACATATATTTCATCCTTGGATGAAACATTTTGTGTCTTTTTTTTCAGAGTTTGTCTTATTGGTTTAATCTCTTTGATGCCCATTATAAACAGTTTTATGTGAAGTTCTCCTTTTTCCCAACTTTATAATAATTTTCATACAAAGTTGTCCTGAGCTACGGCTCTAGAACTTGTAAACTTTTAATCGGGACTTTCAGCACTCGAGGAAAAGACAATAACCAGTTTTTATTTGCCTACGTCTCCATGGACGGGGCATTCCAACGTCCTTTTAAGGCGTTGGCATTGGACATTTTCCAGTCGATTGGACATCAAACAAACACTGAAATGCAAGAGTGTGTCTTTCATAAGTCTCAAAATTAACTAGTTTTCTTTATTAAACCTTTTGTGAATTAGACTCAATTTAAAGCAAGTGGTACATGCTGAGGCATACTCTGAGTTTAAACGGAAACAGCATCCCATCAATCTACTACACCAAACTGTAATTTAAAACAGATTCTCCGTTCTGACTCCAACGATTGGATCAAAATGCGTTAATGCCAATTGTAAATGCAAAAATTTTATAAAAGTTACTGGGAAAATGGACAACTATGGTCCACTCACATTGCAATAATTTTTTTTATTATTGTTATTTTTGAGAAGTGACACAAAGATTAGACTGATCAGCCGCTGTGCTCTTTCACATTTGTTTTCACTTCTGAAAATACAAGGCACTTTTTAGTTATTGAAATAAAATCAAAATGTTTGTGTCTACTTGATACAATGCTATGCTATTAACCATCGGTTGTTGGATTTTTCTCAGCTGAAAAGCTCGAGTTACTACTGCAATTTGGAATCTTTCACACTAAAGCTAACATGTAGCATCTTTCTGCAACAGCTAAGGGAACTATAACCAATTTGAACTTTACAGAGCTTATTTAAAAGAAAATGTGAGCTAAACTTTCACATTGAACAATCAGTGCCATACCTTTGTCAATGTTCATATTATTTCCACACACACCAACAACTGTTAAACATAGATAATGCCGACTATAAATAATTTTGGCGCCCACTCTATCGCAGCGCCCCCATGTGTCGCACACGATGCGTACCCACGTTTTGTGTCCCTGGCTGTTAGCAAGCTTCCCGTGGGCAAACTGGGTAGTGAACGTTAGCTTGAACAACCCACAATGCTTAACGTCGTGCAAAGAAACTGAAGGAGACTGACCTGAGCGCCAGGACCAGGTGGAGGTCAGCGAATTCGTGCAGCTCCACAAAGGCTTTCAGGGTCTGAAGATGAAGCTCTTCCCTGTGTGACGGAGGAGGAGAATAAAACCCCTGAAGGTGTTTGTAGCAACACCAGCCGACTACAGCCCTCCTCTCCACAGCGTACATTATTCCTTACAGTTTGCCTTGTTTTGTCAGCTTTTGAATAGAAAAAAAATCTTATTTTTGTAAACAAAGTTATAAGGATGTTTCTGAATTTTCTCCTTTTTTTAATCCATCATGTCCACTTTCTTTTTTTTATTTTGCTTTTTCATTTTTCTGTTTTCTCCCGTGTTCGCCCCGTCCCCCCCCCTCTGTGTATCACCTCTCTCCAAGGAACTCTCCGATGGCCGTCTTGTTGAGTCCCTCCTCCTTGTAAAGAAACTCTGCAATGGATTTTGCGGTTCCGTCCAGCAGCTTGTTCTCCACCAGGAAATTAATGCCCTGCAGGAAAATGGGACAGTGTACGTGAGGAGAGCTTTGGAGCGTTCAAAGAAAAAACTATTCTGATTTTAGCCTGTAACAGTCATGCTCGTTTTGTACCAGCTGCAGATTCCTTTGTGAAATATGTTATAAATCACACCCTACAAAAAAAAAAAAAAGCTTTTTCAAGCAATTTCTGTGGCTCGGAGTCAGCAGAAATCATTTCCATTATTAGATTTTGTTGAAGCAGATGCAGCTTTCCCGAACCTTGCCCTCCACGCAACATTTTGGTTTCTCAATGATCTCATCTGTAGCTGGCAAACGAGGGCTTGCAGCTTCCGTAATCCCAATTCCTTAAAACTCATCTCTCTTCCTCTTTCTGCTCCATCGCAGGGCTTTGAGAAGAAAGCCTGATTAAAAACGTAACCGCTTTGATACACCTTTCTGGAGTCTGCAGTACGTGGGAGCTCGCGTTTTTGTGATCTAATGCGCTTTCATTACCGCTGGCAGGTATTGCAGCTTTCCCTTCCTGCTTTAGATATATTGTCCTGAAGGAAGTAAAAAGGAGCCATTTAAACAACTGCATCGATCTCAGACTCGACCTAACCCACCCGAATGTCAAATGTCTCCATCTCAGCTCCTCCGTTTTTGATCTTACTACAGCGACACTCTTGACCTTCCAGCAAAACCACAGAAACTTCGCAGCGGCTTTCTGTCGGTGCGGTTCACAGGCTTACAGCAACAGAGAGGAGCGAAGTGGAAACGACACAACTGTGAGTGTGTTCGGCTAAAACACAAGAACTAAGAAGCAAAGAGGCCTCGGGGAAAACAAATGACAAAGTAAGAGGCGAACTTGTTCATTTTTCATTGATAACGGCGCCTCAGCAACCGCAGGTTGAGAAAAATCTCATATTTTGTCTTACCTTTTTTGGGTCCATGTTGAATTTCTTCTTCCCGTTTAAAAACCGCTGGTTCTTCTCAATAGTTTTGCTGTAATTCAGAAAATATTATGGAGAACTTTATGTCTTATGTGCTCTGTCAGAGGGAAAGCTAAATGCGTTGCCAGGTTTGTTCAAATCTTTAACAAAATTGAGACGATTTTTATCCTAAAGACCCACTCAATCCAACTCGGTTTGCTGATTTAGTGCCAATTCCCAACAAATGTCATTTATTTACAAAAAGAAGTCATTTTGATTCAATTGCACAAGCATTCCAATTCATCCTAGTGAACAAACGGTGCACTGAGCTCCATTTATTATTCAAATTAGCTTAAGAAGTTTCTGTCAGGAAACGCAGCCGATTCACTTGTAGCAACAATGGACAATCGCTCGCCTCGTGTTGCTGTCTTTGCAGCAATCCATCACACCAAGCAACGGTGGAGAGAAAAAACTCCCCATTCAACAGGAAGAAACCTCCAGCAGAACCAGAACCAGAACCTGGTTCAGTACGAGCAGCCATCTGCCACATCTGACTAGCTGCACCCTGAAGCAACTGGAGGCATTTTCAGTCCATCGCCTAGCATTTTAAAAGAATTCAAAGTTTGGGGCTTTCCCTGTTCTATCACCACCTTACATACAACAAGGCTCGGTATTATTCACACCTTGAATCTGGTTCTAAAGTTGTTTTCATTCAAGCAAGAATCTCGTTTGTTGCTGTAAATGCCAAAGGAATCTCCTAAAAGATAACAAACCAGGTTTACTGAAGACGTGTTTCCTGTTTGATGGAAAGTGGAGCTGAATGCTCCTTTGAGTCCTTGTCTGTAGTCACTGGAAGAGCCTTCGTTGGTTCTACAGTAATCAGAGACCACGTATATTTGCGTCTTTCTGTTGCTAAATCATAATTTGTCTTTGGTGATGACCGGCACCGCTTAGAGGTTGGAAAGGTTCCTCTCCAACGTTGTAATCCATGTCTTCCTCCACAGCTTCTCTAGCCACTAAATCTAAGACAACAGTGTGAATAATTTTAGGACAAACTGTATCTCTGTTCTGTGGTTCTCAAACTCTAGAACAAGAACCATTGAAGGTACCTGGACTACCTTCAATGGTTCTTGTACTTGTAACCAAAGTACTTTCAAAGGTACTTCAGTTAGTTTTACTAACTGAAATGCTCTCTAACCAGGCTAACTACAATTAGCAAGAAGTTCTATAAACATTGTACATTTTTTGGCCCTGTGTTATTGTCAAACCACTAAACAACGTGTAAAAATGCTGACGAGTGCAAATAAACAGTTCTTTATTCGTTGCAGCTATCACTGAGTTTGTAGGCGGCCATATTGGATTGTAGTTCAAGGTTGGTAGCAATCCATTAATCCCCCTTTTTTTTAAACTTTGAATTCTAAATTCGGGTCCATTCTGTTCACTTTTCCAATTTCACACTTGAGTATTTTTGAACTTGTGTAAAAAAAAAATAGCCAAACATGTACTGTGAGTGAGAATCATTTTTAATTGAGTCTGGAAAAAGTCCAGATCCAAGCAGTACTTTTTAAAATGACCATCTTTGTTGTGGTGCTTTTTACCACTACAACACTGAATACTTATTTTTAAAAAAAGGTAGAAACTTGAGAACTCCTGCCATAGTTTTGTGAAATTCCCTACTTAATGGAAATGTCGGCCATTTTAACACCTTTATGCCACGTTTTACACTTGGGATCTTTGTTGTCTAGCCAAGTTTGCGTAGCACATTTCAGTAACAAGGCTACTTTATGTGGACTACATAACCCATGTAGTCCAAACACACTTCTCTCCATCATATTATGTAACCGCCAAAATAATTAGCATTATGTCTCAGATTGTGCTAATTTGATATTCCTAACCAAATAAGCCATAGTTTCTGATCAGTCAGCTGACCAGTAGGAGCCAATCAGGGTTTGTTTTTTGAAGGTTTGGGTTAGAAGAAAATGGTGAAAACAAAGCTTTGTTCATCACTGCACTGTTAAAACAGCGCACTGAAGGCGACTTACACAATACTGAGTTCAGTTCTGTTCAGCCTTGTGTGGAAAGTTGACTTTTTAAATTGTGTTGGGACGTTTTCTCAGGGATTTATTTCTCAAATAAGCTTTGTTTTGTCAGATGAACAAGACTAATTTCTCCACAAATAATAGAAAGGAGGGGGAACATTAAAAAAAAACGTTTTCAAAAAGTGACCAAAGCCACAGACTTTCAGAAAACCTGCCAGATAAGTGGGACGTCTGGCAGGTATTTAAGACATCAAATACTCTGAAAGAAAGTGTGGTATGTAGAAGAGGCGAAGGGTTTTTCCCAGACCAGCACTCACCTTTCCTCTGTAGACTCAAAGCTGAGTATTTCTGCCATGACATTGTCTATCTCCAACTTCAACTTCTGCAATGAGAACAAAGCGGCGTCAGACGCAGGTCGCATGAAATGCGAATCGCTTCGGCGTCTGAGGAAGGTGGCGTCCGATGAAGCGTTACCTGGATGTCGTCCAGAAGGTCCTTTTTATACATTTTGATGCTTTCGATCTCCAGCCTTTCATCAGCTGTGAAGTCTGAAGAAACTGAGCAATAATATTAGAACAAAGAAAAAAAAAGAAATGTCATTCTGAGTCCTGGTTCTTCAACAACTTCCATCATGTCTGCAACTTCTGCCAAAAGGAGAAGTAATTAATATCTAAACCGGATATTGTCGTTTCGCTCTAATTTCTAGTACAAATATCTAGGTTCACTTGTAATAAGACAAACCTTACTTACTGGTAACTTTTCACTAAGAAACATGAGCTTGCTTTAAGTTAAAAATTATTTAACATTGATGAAAAACTATTAGTTCCATTGGCAGATTGACTTACAGCTAGAACCTTTTCATCGACTTTAAAGATAGGAACTCGACCAAAACTACTTAGTAAAATTCAGTGTTTATGCGGTGAAGCTCTCAGTTCTTTTCAATTCACAGCAAACGCAGACTCAAGGCACTTTGTTAAAAAAAAGAAAAGAAAAGTAATTTCAATTCAACCAGCCATACATTCCCATTGATCAAAGTTATCAGACAAAACGTTACGCTCAGTTTAGTATCCACCAATCCGAGCGTGCATGTGGCGACAGTGGAGAGGAGAAACTCCCCTATAACAATAATTAAGCAGAATTTCCCTAGCATGCTGTTTCTTCGTACAGATGCTTTTAATACGTCTCTTCCAGATGAAAACATGTTCTAAAAGAAGACATCCGAACTGCGTGAGGTTGTTATTTTTGTGAAACCGTCACACCTGTTCAGGCCGACGCCGAGCGCTAAAACTGGATGAGGACAGCTTCCTGTGGGCTGAGTTTTCCTATAAACTGCATTTCCAGTTAACACGAGACACACAAAGAGAATCTCATTCTCATGGAAGGACTTTGTGTTTTAGTTAGTGAGCCGAAGCGGCACTGAATCGCTCGCGTGACCCGCCTCTGTTTCCACATGTGGTGGATGAAATGCTTCCCCTCCGGCTTTTGCCACATTCCCACATTGCAAAACGTCTCCTCTGTCGATATGCACGGGCTTTTTGTTCGCCGCGTGTCGCCTGCCCTGACTGTCCATCAGCGCTCTCTCTCTCAATCGGATGTTGACTTTCCTCCTAATGTTCTTGTAAACACATTATCTTAAATTGTTGACCAATTACCTAACAGGTCGGACGTCAAAGCTATATTTCGCAATAAATATTCATTTAAGCATCTGACCGACGTTAAACCTACCATAAGTACTTCTTTCCAGTTTTTTTTAAGCATGATAGACGTTAAGTTGTTTTTGCTGCCTTTAAGAAACATACATTTAGATTACATGTCTTTTAAAAGAATCGGGTACGTAACGCCATTTGGTTAATTAAAAGTTGAGCGAAAGAAAAAAATGTGACACAGATCTAAGATCTACATGTGTCACAGAAACGCTTTGCAGTAAACTGTCGGCATCTAACAGCCACTCCAGCTTTCTTTTGGTCTTTAAAACATAAGACCACCATGATGCTTTTCTGGTTACTCAGTTTGATTTGAATAAGAATTGACTTCCCCACAAATTTTATTTATTTCATTTCTTGCGGTATTGTAGTATTTGCTTAAACATGTGTAACCATTCAAAAGTTCATGTGCAGCGGCCATTTCCAGTGGAAACTGATCAGCATAAAAGAACAGAAATCATTTCAGTTTCTTATCAGCCAGGAGGAAAAAAAATGGCATTAAAAGCATCTTTATATATATACATATATATAAATATAAATATATATAATATATGTAGTTACAGAAATGGCAGCTGCCAGCCCTTCCTTAGTAATATGTGACTTGTTTGCTGTTAATGATCTGACCACAACTTCCACTTCTCCACCCTTCCTCTGCTCATCTTGAGAAGCAAAAGCTTAAAGGCACAACCCGTCACAAATACACCCAGTCTGGGTTTCTGATGATGAACAAAGGAAGCTGCAAATTTACAGTAATCTTGTTTGAAGCTAAAAACTAGACTGTATAGCTTTCTAAATCTTAGATAACAACTTCTGTTTTTTTTTTTTTTTTGTATTATGACCTCTGATGCGTAGTCCTCTGAGTGACTATGAGTGTCTCTTCTGCATTTTCAGCTGAGAAGGGCCTTTTTTTTTTTTTTTCTAAGGCTGGTTGCTAACAGCAACAAGTGCACCAGTGACATCAAATGTTACCCAAACGCTGTTTTTTTTTTTTTTTTTTAGTCTAGCATATCAGGTCAGATTGTGAAATATATCATAAGTGCATTCATACCACAAAAACTCAGTAAGTGGAGAGGCAAATAAATAAAAACATAGTTTAAGACAAATAATGCTCGAGTAATCTGGTGTACCAAATCTAAGACTGTTGCCACATTGTCATCTGTTTGTTCAGCGTATTAAGAAATACTGAAGAAAAACACACAAAGATTTGCAGATGAAAATAAAAAATTAAAACAAGACCCGATATCACCTCCAAGTACTCCCTCCGTCATTCTACAGTGTCACTAGTTCTTGTTGTTATTGTTTGACAGTTTATATATAGATTTCTTTTTTTTTTTTGCATATAAAGGCAGTTTAAAAAAAGGCAACCACTTATATTTCTATCTTAATATGTAAAGTTATCTGATAACATTTTCAGCATACAGCGACAAAAGCACCAAAGCGTCTCTTACCCATTTGGCAATCGGTCATTTATGGCCCCAAAAGTAAAGAAAGAAATGTTGGCGGCTGTAGAGAGAAAAGCTCAGAGAAGTGTTGGGCAGCTGCAACAGAGTGCTGACTTTAAACCACACCTCTTCCTCATCCATCAGTAGAAACAGGACCAACACATGAGCAACTTTTCAAAATAAAGCCTTTTAAAGCACCTGATTCTGTCAACGTCTGCAGACATGAAGGATTATTTGGTATTAAATTAACATTTTATTTACTGCTAACTAGGAGGTGGAGCGCTTGTTTCCAATTCAGCATTGAACACATGTGTTTCTAATGAAGGTCTAGTCAGATTTAGCATATTTGCATCAGATTCACGGTGTTTTTATCGACCGGAAGGGCCAACACAATCACCCGATACATCCGCACATTGAAATATTGTTAATTGTGTACGTGCTGCTGCATTTCAGACTTCTTGAGGTTAAGTAGCAGCTGCGTCAGAATTTATTTTTTACAAAATGAGGGATGAGGGAGTTCTAGCTAAAAAGGGAACAAAAAAAAAAAAATGCTGAAAGGAGAACAAGGTCTGTGTGAGCGGAGAACAGCAACTGTTAGAGGTTAAAGTATGGCAGTCCAGGATGAAGGTGGTGCTAAAGCGCCATCTTATGGTCAACGAACAAAATCACGGGTGCTGCTGCTGGGTGTGTTAGTTGTTTCCTGAAGCAGAACCAGAAAAAAAAAACAAGCAGGACATGAGTACATATGAAATGTCATTTACACAGTTGCTTTGCTCATGTTGTGCGAAACAAACGTGTAAATTTGAAACAAAACTCAAATCTGTGCTATCTTAACCTTGTGTAAGTTGACACCTCAAAAACAAGATGTGGGAGCTTGTTTGTTTGACGTCAATAATTCTTGAATATTAATTTAAAAAGTATATTCTTTGTCATTTATAAAAATATACTTTTCCCATGTAATAAGTGAAATATTCGGCCAGTGGAACTAGTACTTTATCATCAATATTAAGGAATTATTCACTGTCACCAGTGACCTCGCATGTCACCCAAAGTCAGTTATTTTGTTCCGTCTAATATACCACATCAGACTGTGAAATTAATTTTTATCTACATCTACGCTACAAAAACTTAGAAAGTGGAGAGAAGACAAATGACATAGTGTATGATAATTGCTGAAAAGTTACTTGTACGTTAATGAAGTTAACTTTTCTCTTATTTTAAGTGTACTAAGATATTTGCACTAGAAACTAGGTTAAAAAAATACTTGGTAAGATTTGGTGTTTTTGTAGAGTAGAGTTGGAGGTTATTGTTATCCTTAGACCTTAAACAGCATTAATCAGCTATAAAACACAGACGTTGAGATGAACGTTGTAATTTGTAAGACCTCATTATGTCTATAAGACCCATTACATTAGCAAACGTTAGCATGTGAAAGCCCTGGTTCTGGCCCGTTCGCTGGGGTCTTCCTGATAGTTTTTTGGGGCCCAACTGAGCCCCATCAGCCAAGGCTCATCAACCAGGTTCTGGCTGGTGAGCTCAGTCTAACTTTTGTCCAGTTTAAGCCTGTGACTCCGTCTTCTTTACCTGAGAGTCACTTAAACCCAACAGGTTCCCAGTGTTGTATAGTAACGAAGTAAAAATACTTCACTACTTTACTTAAGTATATTTTGGAGTACTTCATACTTTCCTCGAGTATGAAAATGTTTGATGACTTTCACTTTTACTTCACTATATTTCCGAACTTAATTGCGTACTTTTACTCCGATACATTTTCAATGTGTGGTTTAGTTACTCGTTACAAAAAAGCGAGAGAGAGAAACAAAGTGTTTTGACCCCACCTACTGATTAGCAAGTAGGCTACCGAACAAAGTCCGTAGCCTGGGCTTGTTCATCACCTCCAATAGGATACACCTGTTTCGCTTCTCCCATTGTTGGGGAAATCAGAAATCAGAACATCTTACAGCGGCCGGGTGGGAGGGACGAACACAGAAGAGTGCTGCCCGCACTGACGCGGCTCAGGGATTACGTGACACGCAGCGCCGTGCCCTATAATGCACTGTAAGCTATGTAATGTGTTTGAGGCAGTTGACCAAAATCCCGGACAATTTTTAAATTCCCCCCGGACATCTTTTTAGGTCTGAAAAGTAGGACATGTCCGGGAAAAAGAGGACGTCTGGTCACCCTAGTTCAATGGGGGACAGAAGCCATAGCGATAGCAATTTAGACTAAATTTAACGAATATAGGAAAGGCATGCAAGTTCAAAACCACAAACCATTAACATGTGCTACTCTTTAAAACTGGAACAATTTATTAGCAGGTTTCATTTTGCCTGCACTTGGTTGGGTACAGTATTTTAAGTTTATTTGACAAGTTTACCAAAATATAAGAAATGTCATTCAAACTTGCCTTGTTTTACTTTTTACTTGTACTTTTCATTACATTACTTGAGTACATCCATTTTTACAGTAATTTCCATACTTAAGTACAAGACGTTTCAGATACTTTAAGACTTTTACTCAAGTAACATTTCAGTCAGTGACTTCGACTTTTACCAAAGTCGTATTTTGGAGAGGTACTTGTACTTTTACTTGACTCTGAGATTTCAGTACTTTATACAACACTGCAGGTTCCCCCATTTGATGCTTGACTTTGTTTTTACGTCTCCACCCCTCTAGAGGACTCTGTCTGCTGTTGTTTGTTTTTTGTTTTTTTTTTACCACAGTTTGTCCTTATGTTCCTGTGAATTTAAAACAGTTCTATCTCAATTTTTAAAAACAAACTTTTCCCAGATCCCACAGCTCTTGCTAATAACAGGCCAACAAAAGAAAAATCTGTTAGTGATACGGTAAAAGCTAAACCGTCTTGCCCAAGGACACAACGAACCATTTTGCTAAACAGCAACATCTGATTCATGTAAATATCTTCAGATTTTCACCTCATTGTGTGTATTTGTACTGTGTGAAAAAGATGTAGTGAAATATTAGCATTAGCTAGCTAATTGAGCTCATTTTCTCAGTTCAGTTTATTTATATATAATGTCAATTCAAAACACATCGTCCCAAGGAACTTATAAAAAGAGCAAGTAGCAACGGAGGAAAAGAAAACTCTTCTCTGCTATTGTGTCTGCGTGGATGTTTGATTCGTCGCTCTTTGTGACTGTTTACCGTCAACTGAAATTGTTTTCTATTTTATTGTTTTCTGAACTGGCTAACATTACCCTATTCATAGTGTGTGTTTGTCATTGATGACTATTGTGTGGAACAATATGTCTTATTTGTCATCAATCAAAAAATGAGCCAGTTTTTGCAATTTGCTAAACCAGCTAGCTGCCATTACTGTCTGAATTGCTCTGGTGTTTCTGTGTGTGTTGGCTCTTGCGTGTTTGCATGCATGTTGCTAATCAGGTTTGTTTATAACTCAAACATATTTTTTTTACCTTTAAATTTCCTCATCCACTTATGGAAGAGTGTAGGATCTGTTGCTCATGAGTCTAAAGGCAAAAGTTCTTTGCCCCTTCCTATCCGCGCCTCTGTCCAAAGTCCGGAGCCAGTGGGCGACAGACAGACGTATGAGGTGGCCAGCGCTGGGCTAGTGTATTTATAACTGTAATTAGGTGTTTGCAAGGCAAACTTTGAGCATTTTTCTGTAAGGTCAATATCAGAATTGTCATTTCCAGGATGTGTCGTTGGGTCGGTTATATCTGTTTTGGAAGTATTTTGCAGTTTTGTAACGACACTTGTAATTTTAATGTTTATATTTATGCTGTACAGCACTTTGGTCCCTTGCGGTAATGTAAAACATTGGATTGGATTGGATTGATGGTAGCATTGAGAAAGGCATATTGGGCCCTTGTCCGCAGTGATACAGGCATCACCATGTCTTTAGTGGTGAAGGAAAAGCTGCGGCAAAAGCCAAAGTTTACAATTTTCAAATCTGTCTACGTATCACCCCTCTCCTAGGGTAACGAGACTGTGACATTTCTGACAAAGGGAAGCGGTTGCCGGTACAAGTGTGTGAAATTTACTTTGTCCATTAAATCTATTGAACCGGCTGTAATGGTACGATGCAGAACTCCATGATCCAGAGGAAAATTTGGAATAGAACCACTGGTCCTCATCGAAAGCGATCAGTTCTGGTGCTTTGGGCATCGGATCAAAATGGCCTCAAGACAAGTGGAAGATAATAACAGATTGGTGTTTGTGCGCTGAATGGTCCTCTTGAGAATGGCAAACAAGACTGTGTTACTGTCAATTTCTAATGCATTTTTTCCCCCAAACTCAGTCCAAGCCTTTGTATTTCAAGAGGAATGAGAAACAGAGCAGCGCTTGGTTCGCTGTGACCGCTGGAGTGCATGCAAGACAAAGGAGGAAGTTTCAGATTGAGCTGTTATAATCAACGGACAGTCTTCCTCTTTTTTTGTGTGTTTTTTTTGCTGTTTGAATTGTCATTTTCTTTATCAATTTCATCATAAACAATCGTTAAAACATTTCCGTGAGAAAACTCTTCAAAGTTACGCCGCTCTGAAGAGGAAGAAGAGGAAAAAAAATGAGAGAAAGAAAAGCAAACAGGAAGAGAAGATGTATGCAACTAGTAAGGAGGAGGGTGAGCATGAGAGAAGAAGAAGTAGAAGAAGAAGAAGAGCTAGCAAAGGGTGCATGAGGTGAAGAGGGAGGGAGAGACAGCGAGAGAGGGAGGTGTGCAACAATTTCCTGTAGTTGCATGCTGATCTGAGTCTCTCAACCTCTCCTCTCTGAGTTTGTGTGTCGCAGAGCAGAGCAGAGACGAAGCTGAGCGGAACAGGATGCAGGCGATCAAATGTGTGGTCGTTGGAGATGGGTACGCCATTATTTCTTCTTCACTTTTCTTGCCTTAGCTTCAGCTGCACTTCTGGGGTTGTCTCAAAGTTTAGATCAGTCGATGGAGATGGTGATGGTGATGACGATGCCAGAACCTGAGCTTTAGGTGTCAGGATTCCAGCAGAGAAATGAGGTTGAATCGGAGTTTCACCAACTTCCGCAGTGATGTGTCAATAACTCAAACGGAGAAGGTCCCGCGTTAAACCTGTAGCCTTCTCTGTGGTTTTTTTTTCTTTCCTTGTTTTGATGGTACTGATTTTGCTGTGTGGGCACTGAATGAGCCGTGCAGGTCACAACATGCAGGGAAATGCGTTGAAGGAGCAAAGTAAAAGTGCAACTGCCCCTTTTTAGAGAAAGGGGTTGAAACAGCTGTTTATTTAAAGGAGAAAATAAGAAGAAAAAAACAGAATTTGGTGAATTTATTTGCTTGAAACTCTTCTCTACTGACAAATTTGAACCATGTGTCACATAAATTAATAAAACAAACAAAAAAACCCCAAATTGCTTCTCAAAGCAACATCTTTGAGATGACTTTTGTCAGACTAAAGCTACTTTCCTTGCCTGGTTGAGCGATGAAAAAAGGCAGTTGACCCATCGGAGGTTTCACACAGGCAGTGCTGCTGCATTTCCTCATGTGCTGAGCTTCCTGTTGCACATCTCTGATTTAGAGATGTCAAGCAAGACGCAGAGGAACTAAGCAACAACACGCGAATAACGATGCTTATCAGTAAAAGTCAAAGCACGGGGGTGACGCTTCCACTGCCAAAAACGTAAAAGCGAACCGAGTGACAATCCAAAGGTCGAAGAAATAAGTGGAAAAGAGTAAAAAAAAAATTAGTCAACGGTAGGAGTTTTTACTTTTTTGTGTGTGTGTATCGGTGTGTGCGGATGAGTGTCAAAAACACACCACACAAAAACGCTCCTCTTTGGATGATTAAAAATAGATCACGACTTTAGGAACAGGCGTCCAAAAACCTGCCAGAAAAAGCGACCAACTCGTGTAAAACTGTTTATTTAATTGCTCTGACGGCAACATTTCCACGTTTCCTTGATGCAGCAGGCAGAGACTTCAGTTGCGCTGGTGACGCAACACCATGTCTCGGGCTCGGGCTTGCAAGCTGGACCTTGTGGAAACTATTAAAAGAAGCGGAGCAGCTGTGCGCTCTGGGGGAACACGTGTCTGTCGGTCTGACAGCGCAACTCCAAAAAGAGGAAGTCGGTTTTAGATTGCAGGGAAGTTTGCTCTTTGAATCTCCATATAACCTTCAAGTTAAACTTGACCGCTTTAAATATTTATGACCTGATGGGACGAGAGATTTAAAGTCCTTCACGAGTCAAAGTGGTTACAGTTTGACCTATAAAATATGCAAATCTAAAGGTATTTTAGAGAATGTGAACGAAGAAGGATGTCTTAGTAGAAGGATTTTTGCATGATTTTTTTTTTTTGGTGAACAGAGCGCCACATTTCATGAAATTACTTCAAAATTGATCAGAAATACCAATAAATGTGAAACTGTCACTTTCTAGGATAGACCAGTTAAATCCATGGCATTTTAAGCCGATGAAGATTTGACCAATAGCAGTACTTCAGTGAAGGAATTCAATATTTAAAAGCAAAGACTACACTTGCAAAAATGTTAACTTTATCCACTTTTTAAAATCCATCCATGCGCTGTTGCCATTAAGTAAAATATTTACCGGTGCAGTATTATGTGTTTTCCAGGCACATAGTGACATTTTATGGCACAATTAAGTAACTATGTTAGCTTCAGTTGTTATAAAAATGCTACATATAGGCAACATGACCTAAAAAGATTATCACTTCATAATTTATCACCATCAAATTGGGCCTCTGTCTCTTTAAAAACTCCTGCTCTTTCTTAAACTCCGCCTTCAGGAAGTCATCACAACATGGCTCCTCTATTAACCCTTTAACAACATTTTTACCAGTGTTTCACTGACAAGCAGCTCCTACAACGAGCTCAGCGGATCCTCAGTTCCACCAGGTGTTTGCTAATTGCTGCTGGCTAGTCTGAAGGAACCGAGCGGTGGGAGTTGTGGGGGGAAAGGAGCTCTGTGAGGCTTGGAAACTGCAGCTCTGAGGAGGAGCTTTGTCCTCAGAGGCGGAGCTAGGTCCAACCAGGCATTTTGCATGGTTGCCATGGAGATGAAATGATTTCTCAAACATGAATGAAAGAATTAAGGCAATACTCCTGGCATGTTTTTGATGAGTGGATAACATTATAACATGATTTAAAGTAGAAAAACTAAAGTCTAAAAACTAAAGTCTATTTAACACAATCCTGCCTCAGTGTTTATATCTCATATTTTTTTGTTCTTAGTCCAAGACATTTTCCTACGTTGCACTGTAGGTTGATTTAGAGTATTCTGGATGACTGGGAGGGAACCAGCAATGCCCTGACTAAACGACAGCTACTCTCTCACCTGACCTACAACAGGGACATTTTTATTTGACAAGTATTTTTTACATCCACTACAAACCGTAATCAGTAATCATAAAAGTCCAATAGTGTACAACTGTCTGCACTCAACGGGCCAGCCGCCATCGCCCATCAATGACAGGCTGGGACCAAAATCAGGGACATTTGTCAACCTATCAGATTGACTTCATGAAAAGATGGCGCAGTTTGAACCTGATGGAACATTGTAGTACGACTACACAAAAAAACAAGTCTGAGGAGAAAACCAAAAACGATTGCAGGAAACGACAGCAGAGAAGAAAAATGTATGTTTACTCTGAATCAATATGCGTGTTAATAGAAACTAAAACACTTCAGAAATGTTTGCCTTTTTTATCTCAGACTCAGCAAATGTATTCACAATCATAACATAAAGAAGTGAAAGTAATGGGAATGAATTTCGCATCAGCTAAAAATATGAAGCGTAGCTTCATTCAAAACCACAATGTAGACATTTATTCAGGCGATAATCATAAGGCTGATCTCATCCAGTCCACGTTGTACCGTTTTGGTTTTCTATGGTATGAAGAGAAACTTACAGAAATGTGTATTACAAGTTTGATATTTACAGTGTGTGTCTGTAAATTACTGTTGCCACAATGTTACATTCTTCACTTTTTTTCTATTTGAATAATTGTCTGATATTGGGGTGAAAGGCTATTGGTTCTTTTGTTGTTGTTTTTTTTAACCCAAAGATGTTTTAGCTATAAATGACATAGGCCTTTATTTATGCAGAGAACTCAAATAATTATTGGCTGAATTCATAAAGCAAGTAGGGTCAACTTCTGTTCGCTTACCTTGGCCATCTTCATCAGTGCATACTGAACGTCTGCATAGCATAGGATGAGATTAATTTGTGTGATTAAAGAGGAGTAGCTCTTGTATAAAATTAAAATGCTCGTGCCACAGAATTTTTCAACATGTAAAAAAAAAAAATGGTGGCCAGACTTAGATTGGAAATCAAATTGTATGTCCTCTTACATCATATATTATATCATCCAGTAAAGTTTTTGCTATTATGTTAGTGCACCAGGGTGACACAATAATTCACGTTTCTATGTTGGTTTGCTGAGGTTTTACCTCACGAAACTCTGGATCGCTAAAATAGACCGTCATTGTTGTAAACATACATTTTTTGGCAGCATTTTTCTTTTATGTTTCGGTGTGTGTAACTAGTGCTGCAGTTCTGGACTGAAAACAAAAAAGACTCCTAAAATATGCAAAAATATGAAACGAAGTAAAGCATAAAAAAAGGAGTGTTTTAGGATTTAGTGGATTTCACTTTATGTTTAGGGTTTAGGCTTAAAATGGCTGGTTCCTGTTTTCAGCTTCTACTGATGTTTCTGAAACACTTCCTTTCTGACACTCGAACACTTCACCACTCGGCTCGCACACGCCCACACCCACACACACACACACACACCCACCCACACCCGCACACACACCCCCACACACAAGCCCACACCCGCACACACACACATTCATGCACACAAATAATGGCAATAAGTCATAGAATGCAGTCGTTTAAAACCCTACCTTTACTCAGCATCTGGCTTCGTGCCGAACCTTTTCAGTTTACCAGATAGATAGATAGATAGATAGATAGATAGATAGATAGATAGATAGATAGATGGAAAGATGGATAGATGGATGGATGGATGGATGGATGGATGGATAGATAGATAGATAGATAGATAGATAGATAGACATCTTGTTTTATAACTTTGTCAGAAGCTGGTTGTTAGGGGGGAAAAAACAGTTGCACGTCAAACTGTGCAGTGGTGAACTATCATAATTATATAAAAACATAAGTATGTGGAAAAAAACCCACCTTGTTAGAAAACGAGAACATTTCAGACACAACATCAAGAGATGTACTTTCAGGGGAAAACACGTTCAAACAAATTCCTCAGAAGTTTTATTCAGAACCTCGTCTGCTTGAAGTACGGTTTTTTTTTCGTTATTTATTTATTTTTTTTTTTCTGTGAATCGGCGACACGTTGTTGTTGTTGTTGTTAAACACTAAGAGCAAATTCCTGGAACAAAATTAGAAGCGGGCCAGTCGGTGCTTGTTGACCGGCCTCTCTCCTGCGCTGCTCCGTCCCTGCGGTTGTTGAAGCAGCCGGTTTGGCGAGCTCCCGTAATCACTCCCATTCCGCCTGGTTTTACAGCCCTGCAGTGATGTTTTTTACGGTTTACTTTAAAGTTGTTTTATTCTGCGCCCTGAGTCTAAGGTTGGCTCTTGAGCGCGGCGATTTGCAACTCGGAATAAGTTTTGCAAGTTCTGCAGTTTTTCCATGCGATTCCTTATGGCCTGAAATGTCACAGAATCCAAACCGGGCAAGTTTCTTAAAGTTTGAAGACCTGTTTTTTTTCCCTCCCACTTTTAAACAACTCTGCAAATAAGTAGGTCACCGCCGCAGTAACTAATTTCAGTTCGTGTGCTTGATGCATCATTTCCTGTCAGTGCAAGATGTCTTCTCTTTTTTTCTAATTCTAGTTGCATTATGAAGATTTAATCAATAAATATGTTGCATTGAAATAAACATGCTATAACTCATTATTGTTTTGGGTCATGTTACGAATCTTCTCAAAGGGCCCGTTGTGATGGGTTTCTATGCGTTGATAGAAACCCATCAACAAAAATACTAATAAAAAGGTGTGTCTGCATTCAGTGACAACTTTTTAAAATTAAATAGTGCTGAACATCTTCACATTGATCAGTACCCCAAGGACCTGGTTCTGATTTTAAAATATCTGCAAGGAATTTAGCAATATTTGCGCATTTCTGAATGTGACTTTTTGTTACTCGCCATATCAATTATGAGGTGTAACTTGACCTCACTAAAGCTGCAGTATTTAACTTTTATATATGTATATAAAAGTCAAGACATTGACTTTCAAACATTGAAACTGTCGAGACATTGCAACAGTTTGGCATCAGGCAGATATTCTGCCTTCCCCCAGTGCAAACTAGAAACAACCAATCAGAGCCAGGAGGCGGGTCTTAGCGCTGTCAATCACAATCTTGCATGGCGCCCTCCCTCCCTTGCGCTCTGCTACTCTGCAGCTACCAAAGACTGTTGTGACTACTGCCACCTGCAGGTGGGAGTTAGATCGCTTAAGGATCTGTTGATTTTTGCGTGAATTGTCATGATGGCGGATTCGCGAAAAACTGGAGGGACTGATTGGTGTGTTTTGGCAACATACAAAAATAAAAAACTGGTTTGATTTGATCGATAAAATAATATTTGAGCATACAACTGTTCTATTTATGCATCCCTTTGGAGACTAGGGGGCCTCATAAGCAGCTAATGCAGGCCAGATTTGGCCCCCGGGCCTTGAGTTTGACACATGTGCTCTACAGTGACATTTCCTTGATATTACCCAGTGATTGTTGTTTCTTTTGTTACAGAGCTGTGGGTAAAACATGTCTTCTCATCAGCTATACCACCAATGCCTTCCCTGGGGAGTACATTCCTACAGTGTGAGTATAATACACACACGCCTACACGCCCACACACACACACACACACACATTTTCTGCTTTTAGGTTTTAAGGTTACACCTAAAATCCAGGCATACATGGACATTTGTCTGGAGCAACGCAAACAACTCAGGAACAATTTGAAATATTTCGACTTTTGCCTTCTTCATGACAATAACAACCGACACGTGCCGCTGTAGATATCTGGAAGCGCTAACAGGGGCAGGTTGGGACAAGCAGCGACCCTCAGAGGAAGACATGCCTCTTTTCAAACTCGAGCGTCTTCGAAGCTTAGGAGAGGAGCAACAGGAAGAGACCTTTTCGCTCACATTTCCTTTCTACGTGTCACTGTGCCACTGACCCACAAACACCACAGAGTGCTTCATGAGAGGCATCACAGTGCAGGAGGACATGTTGCACTCGCTCGGTTGCAACATGTACTCTGACAGACTATGACTCAATTTGTAAAAAATTTAAAAAAAATTATCTTGACAAATTTAAAATAAACTATTTTGCATCATTCAGTTTTAAAGAAAAGCAAAAATTTTATCAGCTGATCATTTTTTTTCTTTTGGAAACCAAAAGGAGGGCAGAGTGGGCAAGTACTCTATTTGGCTTTTTTTTTTTAAACAAATTGAGGAGTAAAGACTAGTTTCACTGATATAATTTATTGGAATCCAGTTACACTTGATGATTAAACTACAGTATGCTAGCAGACAGCCCCAACCTGTAGCTTACCACAGTATGTTAAACTGTAGCTTAGCTACCACAGTATGTTAAACTGTAGCTTAGCTACCACAGTATGTTAAACTGTAGCTTAGCTACCACAGTATGTTAAGCTACAGTTTAACATACTGTTGCTTGCTAAGCTACTAGTTGGGGCTTACTGCTAACATACTTTAGATTGTTAAGATAACAAATATGTTAGCTAACATTCTTAAATTAGCGTGTGAGCTATGTTAGCTTAACAAACTAGCATCTTGTTAGCTTACAGCTATATTACCTATAAGCTAACATACTTGTTAAGCTTTACGATCCAGCTGCTCGCCTCCAGCTACCGGAGTCTGTGACACCGGCACTTCTTGAAACCAGGTCTCAGAGTGAAACTTGTCTGTAAAAACCCCCAGCTAGAGGAGGTGTGAAGGCGCACATGTGCAGAATGCATGCATGAGCAAAATAACATTGAAAACAACGGCGGCTCGCATTGTGCTGTGTGTGTCGTTTCTGATAAGAAATATGTGTTACATGAGACGGGCCACTGTTTTAAATGAGGTGGATGCTAAAGATCAAAAGTTCAAGGATATGTTAAAATCACAGCGCCATGTGGTGGCCTGGCATGACAGCTGCAGCGGATTTGAAGAGTCTTTGTGGTCTAGTCTAAACATTGAACTTCTCTCCAATCAACATCTGAAAATAGCGGCAGTTTTTAAACAGTGGTCTCATGTAAACGTAGCCACAATTGCTTACATGGCAGAGTTTGTCTCTGGGGGCGGAGTCGTCATAAGGGGCTAATAAGCCAATCAGAAGCAGACTCTTTGAGTTACATGAAAGATATATCATGCTAGAAATAATGTCTGTCAGTCTATTCCTGTAAGCTAAAACCTTATGGCAATTTTAGTTTTCACATTCGAGTACATCATACACAATTATTATGCTAAGTAAAATGAGTTTCACATGATGTATTTAACACAAAAGTAATCAGCAATTAAAATCACAACAGAGTTTGGATATTTTTGCAACTTCCTGATTTTCTAAACTGGCTAAATAAAATTATTACTGTCATGCATTCAGGTCAAACTTTGATCAGCATAGCTGTCAAGGTCATGTTCTGCCCGGCTAGCTTTGTGGGTATTCTGTCATTTTCTGTGTCTGGTCACATTTTTTAAAATGTTCTTTTCATTGTTGCTGTTCCTATTCATACCTCACCCATTTCATTTAATTCTTTATAGAGAACCACTTTTAAATGCCAGCTTCCTCAACATAATGACAGAGTTCTACAAACGCCCGAAAGTCTACTACAGTGTTTTGTTTTGGCCGTGTACCGTGATATTAGCACCTCGGAAAATGTTCCCCTTACATTTATTGGTGCTTTTTATTTGTTATTCAGTGATTAAAAGGAAGAAAATAGGCTGGCTTCTTCATGTACTATTCTTGAAGATACATCATGTTTCAGGGGATTCTTTTATTCTAATTTTAGGTTTAGAGGTCCAAGCGTATTAGTCATTGTTAGGATCATCCAAGTAATAGTGCAGTCCAGGTTAAACTTTTCCTTTCTGTTCATCCTCTGACTCTTTTGGGTCATTTTATTGTCATTATTGATAATGACACTATTGTTAGATAAGCTGTTGCTTTCACATGTTTGGTAAATTGTAGTGAACCCACTTGGTTTGAAGAGAAGCAACCTCCTCAGTTTTAATGTTGGTTTTTCATGTTTAACAGAGATGGCTTATTTTAAACAACTGGAGTTTCCTGCCTGAAATGTGTTCATTACTGTCCCTTTAAAAAGTAATAGGAACGACTAAATCTTTTGGATTTAAACATCTATTATTTTTTATTAAAATGTTTCAATGGGATCAGTTGGCTTGATCTATAACTTAAGGCAAATGCGTACACCCACAGATCCAAAACTACAGCACCAGACAGAAAGAGACTTTGCCACACAATAATCACCAATGATTTTTTTCTTCTTACCAAAATTAGTAAAATAGCTAAATAAATAAATCAGAAAACAGTTCACTTTTTAATTGCTGCAAGTTTGAACTGTCTGAGACGGACATATGAGAGCTAATTTGAGCAAATGTGTGACACAGAAGCAAAACTGAAGCTGAATGTTTGAACTTTGCTAAAGGGAAACGTGGCTTTGACCCTAGAAGAGGAAGTCAAACATGCATTGTCATGCTTTGGCTTGGCTTTGCATTGCAGTTTTATGTTCTTAGCTTTAGAAAAAAAAAATATGTATATATATATATATATATATATATATATATATATATATACAGTGCAGCTTTGTTTTGAAGCAACAACCATGCTGTGTTTTTATTTCAGAAATCATTTTTGGTGAAAAATACACCTGCTCAAAGAGGAGTCTGTAGTGTTTAATTTCGGCCACTAAGTGGCAGTGTTGCTTAAAATTTTGATCTGTAAATCGCTCCTAAATAAATGACTTATTCTTATTGTTTTATGACATCACAAAGTCTCTTGGGTTCTTTCTAAGAGGCATTATTTTTATTTATTTTTTCGTTTTCTAGTTTGTTTGTTTGTTTTTTTTGGCGCTAGTAGGCCTTATTTGAAAGTATTCTGGTAGGAAAGGGAAGGAGGTAAAGACATGCAGCAAAGAAACCGAGGACGGTAAAGGTCACGTCCAGGTCTCGGTGTGGGGCTCGCGCTCTAATCACTGCGCCATATTCCTATTTTCTTCTTCTTCTTCTTCTTCTTTGTATCCTTTCCTATTTCAAATTGTTCATATAACTTTACTGTGTGTCTGTGGCGCCAACAAATCAACTGACCCATAGCTTAAATCGCTTGTTAAGTTGAAGGCTCACTTACTGGCTCTCTGACGGACGACTGACCTTCTGTGTTTTCCAGCTTTGACAACTACTCGGCTAATGTGATGGTGGACAGCAAGCCGGTGAACTTGGGCCTCTGGGATACAGCAGGACAGGAGGATTACGACAGGCTCCGCCCGCTGTCCTATCCACAGACGGTATGCAGTCGCACGCCAGGCGCTTCATTAGAAAACAAAATCCATCTTAAACCCCAGCTGTGGAGAGTGATGCGATTTAAATTGCAGCTGTCAAATTTATACCAAATGTCAGTCTGACGGAGCCGTGTTCTCATTGATTGGAGCAACAGGGAGGGAAATAAAAGAAAAGTGTTTGTTCATGATGACGCAGACAGTAAAAGGAAATGAACCATCTGTCTTTCAAAAAAAATATTGAGGCGATAAGACACTGCTGCATACAGCTTTTTAAAGATGGAGAGACAAGTTGCCAGATCAATATCTGGTCATTTATAAGTCAGTAGACGTTTAAGCTGATGATTAAATATCCCACCAACCACATAAATTTAAGATGAACAATCTTTTTTTCTTTTTTCTATTTTGGTCTATCTAGGACGTCTTCCTCATCTGTTTTTCCCTGGTCAGCCCAGCCTCGTATGAGAACGTCAGAGCCAAGGTGAGTCTCAGTTTCTTACACCAAAAAGCTTTCTATAAGTCGAATTTATGTGGCAACTTACTGTATCATACAATGACATGCAACATAAAGTGATTTACAAGAATAAACAAGAAGCCCCAAGAAGCAAACAACACAATAAAACTGTTATAAAGGATTTGTGTTGGTACATTGAATTAACACTTATATTTCTAAAAGTAATCAGGGAAGAAGAATGTTTTTAAGAAAATAAAGCTGGTGTAATTACACTGATCTAAACCAACAATCACTTGTCTCCAGTTTGAGTCGATTCAGTTCGGTTTGTCAATTTGCAACAATGTCATCTCAAGGCTCTTTTTATCAGGTAAAGGTTCAAATCATATCAAGAACTGCATAATCATATCACTTACAATACATCACAATCATATAGATAGATTTCAATTTGATTTTGTACTCAAAATTTGATCCTAATTGCAAAACAGAGAAGTTAAATTGAGCTCAAGAAGCAACTTTCATAATTGTTTGAGTCTAATAAATGCCCAACAAGAATCCAGTAAAGGTAGCAGCAGCATGATTCATTTGGTAATTCTCACAACTAGTGTGCGTCAATCCGATGGTGCAAGCAATGCTATTAAGATGGCTGCATTTGTCAGTCAAATACCACATCCATTACAGACTAATGGACAGGAAGAAGTGAGTGTAGAAGTGACAAAGGGAAGGGTGGATGAGAAAAAACGACGATGAGGCAGAAAACAAATGGGAGAAACGTCTGTGACATTAAGATGAAAGGTCACAGCTGCAATTCTGACAATAACCTGTTTATTCTTAAAGAAGTAAAAGGCGGCTATGTTTGATTTGTGTTGCAGCACTTAAATAAAGTTCTCTTGGTGGCTGTCTTTGTTTTCAGTGGTACCCAGAGGTTCGTCACCACTGCCCATCCACCCCCATCATCCTGGTGGGCACCAAGCTGGATCTGAGGGATGAGAAGGAGACCATTGAGAAGCTGAAGGAAAAGAAGCTGGCCCCCATCACTTACCCACAGGGTCTCGCTCTGGCTAAGGAGATAGGTAAGTTGGGGCGTGGCGATGGTGTGTTGGGTAGAGCGAGCAATGCAACCCGTGTTCGGAGCCTTCAGCTCTTGTCACGGCTCGTTGACTTTTGCCAAATGTCTTCTCCCTCTCTCACAACCCTCTTGTGTACTGTGAAATAAAGGCCGCCAAAGCCAAAACATCCTTACAAAAAAGAGAGAGGTAAATAGCACTTGTGATGTCTTCTTAACGTTTTGAATGTCTTCATGTCCTTCCTTTACTACCATAAAACTAGAAATCGCTGCAATTTACCCTGTTGCTGAATATATGCGTTATTTGAAGGTTTATTTGCATGTATGTGTGTCGTTCTCCGTGCGTTCAGACGCCGTAAAGTACCTGGAGTGCTCTGCCTTGACTCAGCGCGGCTTGAAAACTGTGTTCGATGAGGCCATCCGGGCCGTGCTCTGCCCCCAGCCTGCCAAGGTCAAGAAGACCGCTTGTTCAATGCTGTAAAAGGTGAGGCACACGTGGAGAAAGGGGGCAGGACGTTTAGGAAAACAACATTTTGTACAGTTTGCAACACGGACAAGGAGAATAAAATGAGTCACAGTTAAAAAGAAAAAAAAAAAGGTAGAATTACGGAAACAAAGTTTCTGAAGAATTAGAAATGACCTTGACGGAAACATGATGTACAGGTTGACCTGCTTTAGAAATCGGTGTACTTTCTTTGGTCGTCAGTCTGCCTTTAGGCTCCACTGGAAAATAACTGCTAAACCAACCGGATGGTGGCAGACTCCATTACTTTGATCGCTGTTTTGGGTTTCAAGTCTAATATCTGCAATAACTACAGAATATGCAGAAGGTTTGGCATCAAACCCAAACACAACCTTATGGTCTGTATGGAGAATTATTAGCTGCCAGGACTGCTAGCTCATGACTGTAGATGAGGTAGCATTGCCCCAAACAAAGACCTAACCCATCCAGCCACTTCCTGCTCCATCCTTCCATCACTTATGAACAACCTGAATTGAATTATTTTAGGCCTGAATTGAATTAGGCAATTTATTTATGCCTAAATAAATTGAATTATTTAGGCATACTGAGGAAAGCCCTCAGAGTTAGCAACCGACTGTCTGTACATGGAAACTGTCAATAAACAAAAACACAAGTCTCTTACTTGAAGTACTAAATTCTGCATGTTTATCTGCAGCTGTAAAACATTCAGTCAGTTTTTCAAGGAAATAGAAGCTGTTGTTACTTGGAGTTTAGCCATAAATGAACCTTAGTTCACACTTGTTACCTCAGTTTCCATCTCCAGCAACACCGTATTCACTCAGTCAGCTCATTTATTTCACTACTTCTCATTAACAGTAATAATATCCTTATCTACAAAACTTAGACAAAAAACGTAGCAGAGTCGTAACAGAGAGTCAAAAATAAAAAAAAATTTTCTTAAACCTGCTTGCGCTAGCTAGCTAAGCTGGAACAGCTAGCTTAAGTGCTAGCTACTGTTAAGCTAGCACTTAAGAGTAAGCTGTAGTAAGTTCTTTACTACAGCAAAACATCAGTAATTATAGTGAACACATTAGGGAAGAAACATTTAAACCTTTTTAAATGACTCAATTTTGGTTTCCTGCTGTTTTGGAATTAATACAATAATTGCATCCTTGCTGTACAGTAGAAAAGCAATATGCTGAGAAATTGTGATTTTTTTTCACCAGAGCATGATATGGAATAGTAAGTCTCTGAGCTGCTGTAATTAAAAAAAAACACAACCTTTTATTAATTTTGAGAACATGTTTTTCAATGAATATCCTGTATGATTTACATTTCTGCTTCAATGTGTGATTTATGTACGTTGTGTTTGAACAGGACAGGACAGGAGCAACGCCAGGCATTCAGACTGCTGACTCTGCCTTAAGAGAAGATTTTAAAGTTCTTTTGTCAAAGTTTCTTATAAATCTCCACTGTAATTTTATAAAACACCTGGACAGTTACGGTTAAATAGCAGCAAACATCTATTAGCAGCCTTCTAATACTGAGCAATATGGATGCTGCAAGAGATTCGACTTCTCTGTCTAATATGGAAAATTCTCATAGTAACTGTCCCAGGTTTGCACACTGTGTTATCACTCTATGAGCTTATGAGAAATGTATATGTTACTTTTTTTTGGTGTGTCTAATTTACAATCCTAAAAGAAAAATAGTAGTTGTGCAACATATCAGAGTAACCATTCTTATTGCAAGCAGTGTTTCCATGAGATGTGTTCAAGGTGTACCGTTGAGACGCTTAATATAAATGCATGAATAAAAAATATCTTGATCAAAAGTGTTGTAATAAATAGATATATTTGTTATGGTGTTTAAAAATAATAATAAAAACTCACAAACAAAGTCAAGTTTTCCATGAGAATGAATTATGTGAATTCATTTGTGAAAAAGTTTCCCTCCCCGCGTGTCGCGCTGCCAGATGTGCATCACGGTTTGCATGTGCCGCTGCAGCAATGGATGAGCGAGCGTCTGAGATAATGGTGATTTATCTGATGGCATTCCTGCCATCTGTTATGAGCCTCATCCGTCTCACTTTGCCTTCCTGAAGGGCAAGACGCTGTGGCAATAACATCAATCTGATTCATTTGCGGCGATCACCAGCAGGAAACCTGATTAATGGTGAGAACGCGAGGTGGAACGCATTAGCCGCTCTCTGTCTGAGGCTCGGGGCGCGTCGGTTTTCTAAAGCTCAAAGCCGAGGTTAAGAGTATAATGACAATTCTTTGTCGATCATTTCTGAATGTAATAGAGTGTAAAGTTTCATAAACTTTACACCAACAGTGTTATTAGAGGCAGAGGTGCTTCCAGTTAAAGATTATACAAACCTCTGGCTGCCAGAGTCACACAAGGTGAGGCCGGTAAGAAGATTAGTTTGGATGTTTTTATTAGCGATAATGAACAAAATTAACAAATTGGACAACTGACCATTATTCAACGATGTCACCAACAACTTACAGTCCAAACACACAATGTACCACGACTGCAACTCTTATATTAACCTTTTGAGATCAAAGAGTGTGGTCCAAACCTCAATTTACTTATTTCTCCTGACAGATCAGTATTTCATCCACAGTGATTCTTCTGCACATCCACTTAGCTGATGATAGAGACTGATTTTAATCATTTTGTTTATGTCCACAAATGTGGACAAGGTAAGACGTAAGATAAAATCTACTCCGATCACAAACATTGTGCTGGATGAAACTAACTTGCCAGATCTTTCATGAGGAAATGAAATAAACGCTTGAGATAAAAAATAAATCATTTTATGTTTTCAGCTGTTAAAAAGCCTAAATTGCTCTGATCTTATGAGGTTAAACTGCCCTCTACATTCCCATGTAGATGAAAGTTATTACAGTTTTCTTTTGTTGGGGGGTAATAGGTCTGTTCCCTAATATTTGCTTTGAGTTTCTACTTTAATAAACTGTTGTAGGCTTATCCATCCATCCATCCATCTTCTTCCGCTTATCCGAGGTCGGGTCGCGGGGGTAGCAGCTTCAGAAGGGAGGCCCAGACTTCCCTCTCCCCAGCCACTTCTTCTAGCTCCTCCGGGGGAATCCCGAGGCGTTCCCAGGCCAGCCGAGAGACATAGTCCCTCCAGCGTGTCCTGGGTCTTCCCCGGGGCCTCCTCCCGGTGGGACGTGCCCGGAACACCTCACCAGGGAGGCGTCCAGGAGGCATCCTGACCAGATGCCCGAGCCACCTCAACTGGCTCCTCTCGATGTGAAGGAGCAGCGGCTCTACTCTGAGTCCCTCCCGGATGACTGAGCTTCTCACCCTATCTCTAAGGGAGAGCCCAGCCACCCTACGGAGAAAACCCATTTCGGCCGCTTGTATCCGCGATCTCGTTCTTTCGGTCATGACCCAAAGCTCATGACCATAGATGAGGGTGGGAACGTAGATCGACCGGTAAATCGAGAGCTTCGCTTTTTGGCTCAGCTCTCTCTTCACCACGACGGACCGGTACAGCGCCCGCTTGACAGCAGACGCTGCGCCAATCCGCCTGTCGATCTCCCACTCCCTTCTTCCCCCATTCGTGAACAAGATCCCGAGATACTTAAACTCCTCCACTTGGGGCAGGACACCCCCCCTGACCCGGAGAAGGCACTCTACCCTTTTCCGGCTCAAGACCATGGCCTCGGATTTGGAGGCACTGATCCCCATCCCGGCCGCTTCACACTCGGCTGCGAACCGCTCCAGCGAGAGCTGCAGATCACGATCTGATGAAGCCAAAAGGACCACATCGTCTGCGAAAAGCAGAGATGAGATCCTAAGGCCACCAAATCGGATCCCCTCAACACCTTGGCTGCGCCTAGAAATTCTGTCCATGAAAGTGATGAACAGAATCGGTGACAAAGGGCAGCCCTGGCGGAGTCCAACTCTCACCGGAAACGAGCCCGACTTACTGCCGGCAATGCGGACCAGACTCTGACACCGGTCATACAGGGACCTGACAGCCCGTATCAAAGGGCCCGGTACCCCATACTCCCGGAGAACCCCCCACAGGGCTCCCCGAGGGACACGGTCGAACGCCTTCTCCAAGTCCACAAAACACATGTAGACTGGTTGGGCGAACTCCCATGCACCCTCCAAGACCCTGCCGAGGGTGTAGAGCTGGTCCAGCGTTCCACGACCAGGACGAAAACCACACTGCTCTTCCTGAATTCGAGGTTCGACTATCCGACGGACCCTCCTCTCCAGGACCCCTGAATAGACCTTGCCAGGGAGGCTTAAGAGTGTGACCCCTCTATAATTGGAGCACACCCTCCGGTCCCCCTTTTTGAACAGGGGGACCACCACCCCAGTCTGCCAATCCAGGGGAACTGCCCCCGATGTCCATGCGACATTGCAGAGTCGCGTCAACCAACACAACCCTACAACATCCAGAGCCTTAAGGAACTCCGGGCGGATCTCATCCACCCCCGGGGCCCTGCCACCGAGGAGCTTTTTAACCACCTCGGCGACCTCGCCCCCAGAGATTGGAGAGCCCAACCCAGAGTCTCCAGGCTCCGCTTCCTCAGTGGAAGGCATGTTGGTGGGATTGAGGAGGTCTTCGAAGTACTCTGCCCACCGGCCCACAACGTCCCGAGTAGAGGTCAGCAGCACACCATCCCCACTATAAACAGTGTTGGTGCTGCACCGCTTCCCCCCCCTGAGACGCCGGATGGTGGACCAGAATCGCCTCGAAGCCGTACAGAAGTCTTTCTCCATGGCCTCTCCAAACTCCTCCCACGCCCGAGTTTTTGCCTCAGCAACCGCCCGAGCCGCATGCCGCTTCGCCCGCCGGTACCCATCAGCTGCTTCCGGAGTCCCACAGGCCAAAAAGGCCCGATAGGACTCCTTCTTCAGCCTGACGGCATCCCTCACCGAAGGTGTCCACCAGCGGGTTCGAGGGTTGCCGCCGCGACAGGCACCGACAACCTTGCGGCCACAGCTCCGATCGGCCGCCTCGACAATGGAGGCACGGAACACGGTCCACTCAGACTCCATGTCCCCCACCTCCCCCGGGACGTGTTCGAAGTTTTGCCGGAGATGGGAGTTAAAGCTCCGTCTCACAGGGGATTCCGCCAGACGTTCCCAGCAGACCCTCACAACACGTTTGGGCCTGCCAGGTCTGACCGGCTTTCGCCCCCACCACCGGAGCCAACTCACCACCAGGTAGTGGTCAGTGGACAGCTCCGCACCTCTCTTCACCCGAGTGTCCAAGACATACGGCCGCAGATCCGATGAGATCTGTTGTAGGCTTATATTTATTTTAATTTTATCATTAATACACGCACGTAGTTGACGTAGTGTTTTTATACAGCAAATAAAATTTGACAGCAACTTCTTTGTGTCACTTGCAAATGAATCTAAGCAGAGATCAGATGTGGGGTAAGACCATGTTAGAAAAAATCCAAGGTATCAAAGGATAAATGCAGCTATGTTCTGTTCTTTAAGGGATCCTGCCTCATAAGTCTGCATAAACAGTCATAAAAGGCACGTCAAATCAAAAATAAAGGATATGCTAATAGGCTAGAACAGTTCAAAAGTCTTTATGTCCTTCAGATGTTTGCGTTTTTCTTCTCTACAGGCAGAAATATCAAAAATTAAATCATTATCTTCACTCAAGATCGTCCCTCTCGTCGCCCTCTGTGCTTTCACTACATGCCTTAGGATTTTTGTTTCACTCTTTCATTTCGTGTATTCGGTGAGTTACCGTGGTAACGGTAGTTTGCCAACAAACATTTTTGTGCTACATGTGATGTTACTGACGCTAAGACTAGAAGCTTAGCTCTCTTTAGCATTTAATAGTTATGCTCTGGGAAAGCCTGGTCTAAGTTACTGGTGATGAAAAATGTCTTGATTTATTTTGTTATCAATTAAATAATAAATTAGTTTTGTTTAGAAAGAAAGTGTTTTATATAAAATTAATGAAATAGGTTTAGAAGCAGCCAAATGCTAGAGTCCTGAATTTTGTTTTGGAGTTAGAAAAATGTTGCTCAGGTTTTCATTGGTTGTTTTTATTGTCATTTTTCAAACTGTAGCTTAAACAACAAGGAGTTAAAGATGAAAATGCTCCACTTGTTTAAAACCAGTAACCACTGGGAAAGCAAGACTTCTCAATGCCAGAGAAAAAGTTAAAATTAGACAATATTATTCAATGCAAAGTGTTCTGATGCTAGCTGCTTTCACTTTTATTTATTTTCCAACCAGGTTTGCAGCTGGTCCAATAGTATTTTCAATCCAGCTCAGATACTCTTGATGGCAGAGATCCATGAATGCTACTGGTGCCCTGCATGGATAATTTTTATCTCCAGTAAAAGCATTGACACCATAAATCTTGCCTTTGTACTCAACTCCTCCACCAGAGTCGCCCTGTGAAAGACAAATGCTACACTTAAAAAAACTGTGATCAAATTTAATAAAATGAAGACGTGTCTTTAAAAAGGTACGTTTCTTTTTTTCTTTTATTATGTTGCAATGTCAACTTACAAAGCACAGATCCACTCCTGGAGTTTGGCCACAGAACCAATGTTGGTGAATGTACCACGAGTTCTCGGCTTGTATTTGTTGTCTGAGCCGATTACAGCTAACCTTATTAATATTCCCACACTGAAGAACTCGTGTAAAGCCAGGTTCTGGAGAAAAAAAGCAGCTTAATTATATAAATTATTTCAATGTAAAATTATTACACACTCAGAATCACAATAGACTGTTTATAGCCTTATATAATGTCTACAAAATATAAAAAGAAAGGAAAAAACTCACGTCTGGTGGTAGAAACGCTTCCAGAAGTCGACCCTTGACCTGCAATCTGCATCTCATCGTCTCTGAAATTGATCAAGAAAACGTTTTAAAAAGGCTTAACACCAACAAGCAATCACAAAAACATGTCAGCATTATTCATCGTGGTGGGAGATAACATTTCCTGTAGAGGGTAAGCAGTAATTTTAACAATCTTATTATTATTTATAACAAGATTATTAGGGCTACTAAGGCATATTATAAAATGCCCTAGTAGCATTTTCTCAATCTACCCACTAACTCTCTCTATCTGTGCTGAAAATTTAGTTACCTGACCCAATATATGTAGTCTGAAAGAAATCTAACAGTGCCTCATTTATAACATTAGAACACATCAAATTTATTTATACGACGTTTTTCAGGACAGTCAAAGACGCTTCGTTTCTTACTCACATCTTAGGCCGGTGTGAGCAGTCAGGAAGCTGGATCGTTGTCACGCCGTGTGGAATCGTTGCCGTGTCAGGGAGCTTCAGCAGCATCAAGTCATGTTGCTCTTTGTTTAACCAGAATTCAACTTTATAAATTTTAAGTTGTTCAGGGGTATCCAGTGGTATGCGTATTGGTACCCTGTTACCCAAGTGCAATCCTAAATATGCATCAACCTTCCTGCAATAAAGTTGGTAGTTAGTTTTTTTAATTTTTATGCATGACAAAACAAACAATAGTTTGAGGAAGGTTTGATCATATTTTTATGTTACCAACAGTTGTAATAGTCAGTTTTACAAAGATCTATATCAAAATTCCTCAGTGGGGAAATATGCAGATGTTCTTACTGTCCACTTTCCCAGCAGTGAGCTGCAGTCAGGATCCAGCCGTTACGCAGTAGAGAGCCTCCACAAACACTTTGGCCCTTACTGTCTTCTTTCACTAAGAGAACATGATACCGGCGCTCATCCTGCCTGCATGGTTGACCCCCGATGACTCTCTTTTGCAGATCGACCTTTAAGCTTGTTGTGACACCTAAAAATGAAAGTTATCAAATGGTGAGGCTCAGTTTCAGGGTGAAAATTGATCAAATCAGAGCATGTTCTGGAATTATCTGCTAACTTTCACAAACTTTCATATGAGATTCACTTTTGGTTTTTGTGCCAGAGACCCGACAGACCTTCCTTTGCAAACCACGCCTTTGATTTTTATTGAAAAGCTCGCAACATTCACGTTAAAACTTAAACTCAACTTTATTGAAAGCAATTCTCATTCCACTTGTCTGAAAGTTAGATAATTTCTTCCCTAAAATGTAATTATTATACACAATACACATCTTCCAGTTTCCATGGGTTACTTTAACCAATTATTAGTGTAAGAACAAAGCATTTAACAGGAAAAAAACCCCAGAAACATCAGTGTTTACCTGCAAACCAGGGATCCCAAATAAAGAATGGTCAATTGCAACATGTGACACTCACCGAGCCACAGCAGAACCAGGAGAACCGTCATGGCAGCCATGGTTGTAACTTGGTGCCTAAAGACCGGTGACCCAAGGAACCTTTTATACTCTTCAAATTTGTCCACCAACCAATCACATTTCAAAGACCTTTCAACAAAGATACGTTTGTTAGGCAACCATATTTCTGTTGCCTCATTGTGCAATGGTTAGTGACATTGCACAACATTGGCAAAGGACACATTTTGTTTGTCATTCCAAACAAATTTTTAAAGAAATAAATGCAAACTTTACCTTCTAAATTTCTTGTGAAATGAAAAAAAATGAAGTTGACGCTGAAATGGATCTTGGAAAACTTTATTTGCCCAAGATTAGATTAAAGTAAACTTTTTACTGGAGGAACCAACACTGTAAAATATGTATGTTATTGTGTGAATATACACAGGAAATTTGGAAACTCAAAATTCAAAGCTAGTCACTTGTGTTTTACTGAGTTTACGTTGAGGCACGTGAAGAGAAAACTAACACCCTTCGGCAGTTCAGATAACTCCTATCAATGTGTTTGTTTGCTAACAGAGACTAATTCATCGAGATTGGTCAGTAGCACCTAGTAGAAAGAGTTAATAAATAATTTTCCATTGATCTAATGAAAATGTTTTTAAGTGTACAGTCAAAGTCTGAATATGTTCTAAGTGTCAGATTAAAAATATTTTTTGACAATAACTATTAGACATACTTTATAAGCCCTCATGTCTGTATTAAAAATGTTTTTTTATTAGTCTGATTTGATATTCTATTTGATTTGGATTCAGGTGTTGTCTGGGCTCTCTTTCTCGGGCTGTGGTTGCTACTAAGTACATTTTGCATTAATCAGTATTTAGGATTTCCCTCAGTGTATTATAAGCCTGGCGGGCCACCAGACTTTACTTGTGCCCCCACGAGTATTGTTAATATGTCTTATGTTTTCCTTTTTTTAATTATTGCCTTTTTTAAGACTTTATAGTTGGTGTTTAGGTATTAATCTTCCAGTCTTCCAAAAATGCATAATTATCAAGTAATATTTTCAAATTTTCTGTCCACTTTAGACATTTTTGTAACTCGAAAACATGGCATGGATGACTGCCCTAGCTCCCTGAGTACAGGGCTTAGCAAGTTTTCTGGGGGAAACCCTGGTATTGTGTACTTTTTAATGACATATATTGTATAGTATATACAGTAGAGCATATAATATAAACTATTGTTTCTTTGCTCCCTTTCTCCAGGTGTAGGAGCAGGCTTCTTGGGTATTATTTATTATATCTCAAAAAATGTTTGATCTTTTTTTCCCTTTCTTCTCCATGTCAATGTCCATCCATCCATTTTCTAACACACTTGTCGCTATTGGGGTCAGGAGGGGTGCTGGTGCCCATCTTCACACACACACCTAGGGAGAATTTAGAGAGACCAATTAACCTGACAGTCATGTTTTTGGACTGTGGGAGGAAGCCGGAGTACCCGGAGAGAACATGCACAGGGAGAACATGCAAACTCCATGCAGAAAGACCCCGGGTCGGGAATCGAACCCAAAACCTTCTTGCTGCAAGGCAACTGCGCCACTGTGCAGCCCCATGTCAATGTCCATTGCATTTAAAATAAAGGCAAAGCAATTTCTAATAAAGTTTATATAAAAATAGTGGCATATTATATTGAAAGTCCCTTGTAAAAGTAAATCTGTTGTGTTTCTCTTTGCCACTGCCGGACAGGACACGCTAAAAGAAAAAAAAAAGTTTTGATAATTATTAATCTACAGCTTAAACTTTATGACATCGTTTCACATCGTACTGATGATTCTAATGACTGTGGACTTTATGATGTGTTTATGATGTTTTCTTTTTATGTTTTCATAATGTCAGGCACTTTGAACTGCCGCGTCGCTGAAATACGGTACAAATAAACCTGATCGATTGATGAGAGATCTTTAGTGTACGATAGATCATCAGACAAATGCAGCTCGCAGTCGTGTCTGTGAACAAAGGCGTTTTTTAAATGTGTTAAAATATAAGATATTTTAATTAAAATAACCTAAGTAGAGATCCTGCTACTGTGCAGACAGTGGAAATTCAAATATTTAACATAAAAACATTTTTTTAATGAGACCAAAAATAAATAAAATATATCTGAGAATGACTAGTAAAAAGTACACCAGACAATTTTTTTTTTCATAATTCATTAATAATTAAATTAATAATTAAATTATTGATTATTAAATCCTTTTGTTTTTTTGTAACAGAGCTAAACAACCATTAAAAAGTATGTTGATTTCTGAAAGTTGGCACTACAGCAAAAAGTTGAAGCCTTCAGGTTTTTGCTTTGAATAATTCTGACAAATATAATGTAAGTGACAGTGATAATAAATGATACAATAATCATAATGAAACTTGTAAGACTTCCAATGTTAAACAGTTCAGTTTTTTGGCTATTCATGGTGGAAAGTAAAAGTTACGACAATTAGTGTGAATCACTGAAGGGAGAACATGGAAAAACAAGCAGTCACCTTTAATACAGAAGTAAGAAGGGGAAGAAATGTTTCATAACAGGGAGGAAACATACTGGAACTGTTAGCATGAAAACAGCTTCAGGTTTAACATTTACTTTTTATATATCAGCCAACAAATGTAGAAAATGCAACGATATAACTAGTGCTGAAAAAGATTGTATTTTATTTACAGTAAGGGTTAATTTCTTTAAAGACTAGGTTGTGTTTTTGACATCTAAGGATTATTTTAGTTCAAAAACTAAAATAATACAGTTTTTACATTTGAAACTGTACACAAATATTTAGAATTACAGTTTTGTTTTCAGGCTTGATGCTTATCTTTCTATCATTAATGTGATTATTAATAAGTGATCCCTGTGGTAGATTAGCTACTGATGTGGCAGTTAACGTACCACAGCGGCGCTCTACTGATGATCAGAGAGTTGGTGAGTGGGTCGCCTTTTTTCTTAACTGAACCAAAACACACCGAATTCCACAGCACATCTACACGTTAGAGTGGTCAAAGTCAAGCTAGCATAGCCAAACTACTTTCCTCACCTTAGTTTTTTTTTTTTTTTTAAATAACACTTTTTCCTAACCTTGTTGTCTAGTTGTCGTAGTGTTATATGCCAGCTTACTTTTCAGATTTAGTGATTTACGTTGACAACTGGACGGCTAAAACCAGTGGTTGTCGGGAAGCAGTTTCTTGGATCACAGTTGGATCAGGATCCTGTGTGTGCATGACTTCACACGGCAACGTTTCTATAAAATAATGACTAGATAGTTCAGTCTCAGTTATTGTTGTGGGTTTTATGGGTATTTTTCCTTCCCTTTCCTGCCATTAAGACGTTATTGAGAATTTTCTTTACTTGTTCGATTCACAACCGCCTCGTATCACTTACATCAAAACGATGTCGGTGTACAGCAGGTGCAGGCCAAGCCGAAGTGAGCTCAGGCACACTTTATGCGCCGCAACAAAGATCCTCTACTCACTGAAACCTTTTTCGGCTGTTAGGAGTGTTATGTTGTTGATGCATCATCGTGACATTCATGTTTGGCATCAAGATTTCAAGTGAAACAGAACAGGAAACCAGATAAGAAACAAAAGATTCATTCTCAAGGCAGAAGTGAATTTTGTAGGTTGAATTCTCAACCTACAAAACTTTCTTTTTTGTTTTTCCAAGAGCAAAGCAGGATGAAAAACAGAACTGCCACTGCACATAATATCTTAAACACTAGAAATTACTTTGCACAAACATTCATCAACAAGATCTGCAGTCCCAGCGTAAACAGACAAAAGTCAGAATATAAAACAGCCAGTAAGGTCTGATTTAGCACCTCCAGGTTGATTTACACGGTCAGGAAGGTCGATAGATTTCACCCCAGCTGGAAATTGTGCCGAGTCAGGGAACCTCAGTGGCATCGCCTCTGTCACCGGGTCGCTCTCAGTCCCTCGTAATCTTTGAGCCTGAATGTTCGGAGAATCAAATTACCTGCGAGGTGTTGAGGCAAAATTGACCTGGATGTATTTCTTATGAGCAGTCAAACAAATACTGCTAACAGTAGCTAATATATATATAAAAAACATCCTGTGAGAGCTACATGTGATTTCATCTGCTGAAAATATGAAAGCTTTTTCACAATCTGTTGCGGCTCAAGTCAGAATCCTGTGGTTATGAATTCAAAAGCCTTCATGGAGCTTTTTTAGCAGCTCTCAGTAAAATAACAGTTCAGAAGGATAAACACCACAATTCGTTTTACCTCGGGGTTTGCTGTCATACCTACATGTGAAATTTATTGCTTTTCATATTTTTGCAAATATGTTACCACCTTGAATTTGGCAAAGCAGATGCGGCCTTCGTTTTCTTTTTCACACGACTGTGTGGATAACCTCGATTATTTCTACCCAGGAAAGCCTGATATTTGCCCCTGCTTGTTGTGGAAGTTGTCAACAGTTTATCCTGCATGATGTCAGAATATGCAGTCTTTTCACCATCATTATAAAAACTGTCGGTGACGCACTTTCTCTTTTTTTTTTCCACAGCGCCCTCTGCAAATGATGGAGAAAATAATAATAAAAACCCAGCTTGGTGCTGTTTTGCTGTCATTTATGATATTACTCTTTTTGCTTTAGACAAGGTCCAGAAAACACACACAAGTCCCCCCCCCCCCACCACCACCACACACACACACACACACACACACACACAGACTCACTCGACAACAGTGAAATATGTGCAGAGAAGCTGACAGACATGCTGAATGTGAGGTGTGCTGCTTATGTTTTATTGATTACGTACTTAAACACTTTTCAGAGTATGAAGGCTGAGGCTTTTTAAAAATCTGTTGTTATTTTTACACTAAAACAGCTTCATCACGTCGCTCACAAACAGTCAGGAAGGCTTTGGTTTTACGCTGCGTCATTGATTCCAGAACAAAGTTTTCGCTCTGTTGTTAATGTCCTGTTGAAACCCCCCTGCACCCCCCAGTTGTGTCTAAGTTTCGGCCATCTTGACCCAAACTGTCCCCGACAGAGGAGGATCGGTGTTGGTGTCCGCAGTGAAGCAAGTTTTACATCACCAGTAGCTGAGAGCGCATCGACCGGGAGAGAAGCCCCAGATTCCAAATCGAAACTTTCAGTGTTGACTGAAATTAGCAGCTGCTCACACTGAGAGACAAAATGCCTTCTGGAGAAACATTTCATGGCCAGACAAAGGAAAAACTGGGCCAATTTGACCACAGCAACAAACACAACAACCAGCAGAGACAAACAGTTGAGAATCCTTCACCAGCTTTCAAGTGTTGTGCAGACGGGACTGGGCTGTTCGGCTGGTGGTGATGGTGGCATTTTAAAATGAGCAAAACAGACAACAATTTTATTGATTGATTTATTTATTTTTTCTTTATTTTTTTTCCTTTGGAGCCCCTTTGGTTGCACTTCTCTGCATCTGATCTTCATGAGGTCCACACACGCTGAAAATGTACACAAATCATATCACAAATTCAAAATAAAATAACTTCACAACAGATCAAAAACAAATGAATTGTACCCTGATGAAAAACATAGAAAAGCATAGATAACCAATATAAAAGTGATATAAAGTAAAGAGGAATCATTCACCATAGTTGTTTTTCTTATCAAGTTGTTCTGTCTTGTATCATATTTTTACCGTATCAATAGTGTGATGCTTTGGTCATGAGTTGCTTAACCATCTACAGCAGGCAGTCGGTGCTTTGTTTCAAAACCTTGGAGAGCAAAACTGCTCCAGCCTCCTTTTCATGCAATTTGTTAAAGTTTTCCACTATAAGTGTGCAATCACGACTTGTTTTGTTTCTCAGCTAATCAAAAGGTGTTTGTCCCTGAGAAGCTTTACAATGCAGAACTTATTTGTGTTACAGTTTACCTCCATCTCTGCCTCAAAACCCTAGAATTTTATGACAAAAATTTGTGCTTAAGCTATAACTACTGAAATAAGCTCATTTCTGAGGATGGGGGGGAAAGTTATTAACAGAAGTAAAGCTATTATTTTTATGATAATTACTGCAGAGGTATTCATAAATGTTGAACTAAATCTTGAACCACATGTTGCTTATTTGGATTTTTACAAAAACAGACCAACACAAAGTGGCACATGAATTGAAAGTGGAAGCAAAATCAGACAGGGTTTTCCAAAGAGCTTTCCAATGAAATTCTGAAAAGATTAGTCTGTTTGCAGTTTAATGTCTGTATAAATCCAGATGTTCTTTTCAAACTTTTCAGGTTTGTTAGAGAACAGCAGTGGGCGAACACGAAGACCAAAGAAACAGCCTAGACCGGCCACGGATGAGGTTGAGGAGAGGTTTAGAAAACGATGAGGTTATACAGCAACATCCCAAACGCTGAGCAGCCGACTGAGAGCTGGCAATTGACGCAGTACGGCACAGTTGCAAACCTACCAAAACGGAGAAGGTGAGCTGACAAGCTGTGCAAAGAGAGGTTCAGAGATCTGCAGAGAAGCAGCTCAGGCTGTCAACAGGAAAAGCACAAATTGCACCTGGCTTCCACACAAACCCAAAGAAGTCCTGTTTGCACTTTGCTTCAGGTCATGCCAAAGCAAACTGGTAGACAAAATGGATTCTGGTCAGATCTGAAATTAAACGTTCAACCAGCAAAACACTGCGTAACACTGTGTGCTGAGAAACTAACACAGCACATAACCCTGGACACACAGCTGCCCCCCATTATAAAAACATGGTGGCAGATCCACCACTATCTGGGCTGGGGGAGGCTTCTTCTTAGCGGAGACAGAGAAATGTCCAGAGTTGATAACAGGACAGATGGAGCTACGGCTGGAACAGCAAAACACTCCAGGTTGGTCTAGCAGGATAACAAAAGCCTGAGCAACAATGGAATGGTTTAGGGCATTTATCGCATCGTTTATCATTTATCGCAATAAAATTCTCATGATATTTTGATTTATTGTTGTCATGATAAACTCTAATAAATGATGTTTAAAAAAAACTAAAATTGTCAGGTTTGTTATTTTTACGAAGCGATAAATAGCTTTATCATAACTTTTATTGTTATTGAAATAGTACCTCAAATTATCGTGATGAAACTTTCACAATAAAGTCCGTATCGCGCAGCCCTTGGTTAAATCAAAGAATATCTACTCCTCAGAGCTGCAGGAATATTGTTGTTCTATTTAATCCACCTCCATTTGAGCTATTTTTTAAAATGGTGACAATTTCAATCTCTAGTGTACAAAGGCAATTAATTTTCCAAAACACAAACAGCTTCAACTGCAGTGAAAGGTGGGAAAACTTAACATTGACAGAAGGCTGAAATACACATTACTTTTAGTTGTTTGTTTATTTGCCTTTTTTTTTTTACTTGCAACACATGTATTACTTTCCTCCTGCTCCAAGTAGGATCTGCAATGGTCACAAAATTTAAAATCAAACTTCAGTGAGTTTGAATACTTTTCCAAAGCCTTCTAAATGTGCTGTTCACTGTATTTTGGGGGATACAAAAACCCAATAGGTATTTTTATAGCATGTATTTATTGCAAGTAGATGTAATACATTACTGTCCAGTATAACACTGTTGTTTCGACTACTTTTCATTTGCTTTTTGTTTGTTTTTTTTCCTCCCCCTTGCATTTTCTTGACTTCTTCCAGCTGCAGCTGCGATACAAACAAAGAGGAAAGAAAAAAAAACTAATCAGTTGAGGTTCCGTTTTTGTGTGGAGAAAAAAAAAACACGAGTTTATTTCAATTAGGTGGCGTAAAATCTCAGCGGTTCCCATCTGAATCGTTTTTTTGTTTTTGTTTTTTTGCGATTGCTGATATAATGGAAGTCCCTTACGAGCTCTGTTTGCTGCTGCGAAGTGTGTGTGTGTGTGTGTGTGTGGGGGGGGGGGGGGGTGTGTGGGGGTGTGTGTGTGAGGGTTGATGGGGAAGGTGAGCGGCATGGAGAGGTGGAGGAGGAAGAGGAGGAAGAGGAAGGTGGGGGTCTCCTAGCATCCCTCAGCTGCGCGCGGACGGACGCAGCTCGCAGAGGAACGCGGCTGTTTGCACGTTCACTTTATTTATTGTCGGTCCAACTCTGACCTCACGCAAACGGTGAACAAAACGACTACATGGAGAAAGGTATCTATGTTTTTTTTTTCTTTTAAATGACAGTTTTGCCTGTATTGTATTGTTTTGTGTTCTATAATCACGTTTTATTCCACAACGTATGTAAAACAATAAATCACAGGCGCTAGCTTTGCCTTTCACGTTGGTTTATCGAGCATGTCAGAGTTGTTATTTTCGCAGTTAGTGTTTTCATGCGCCTCTATATTTTCTTCTTTTTTTTTTCATTTATCAACAAGTGGCGTGATTTTTTTTTCTTTATTAAACTGGTTGTGAGATATTGAGAGTCTTGTTTCTGCTATCAAGAGTAAGTGTAATTCCGTCTTCAATTCCTTCTTCGCTTAACCAGGCAGTAAAAATATACTCTCACCAACCACTTCATTAGAAACACCTGTTAAAGCAGTGAGTTATCCTGTCTCATGGCTGCAACTCGTTTAGGTTCTAGATGTGTGGAAGAATCGCTGAAGTTTAAACCAAGCATCAGAATGAGAAGGGGGGGGGGAAATGACATTGAAGGCTCAATGTCAGACACATTTCAGAAACTTCTAGATGTCTCTTGCAGTGTACGGGAAATAGTTTGAAATATCCAGTGAGCAGCAGTTGTGTGGAATAAAATGCAGTGTTGTTATATGCCAGAGGGGACTGGTTTTTGGAAACTGAGGCTGCAGTTTAGTCAGGCTACCAGAAGTGTGAGAGTAACAGATTGAAAAATGGTTGCCAGAGCTGATGGGTCTCAATTTCTGCTGTAACATTCAGATGGTCAAAATTTGGCGTAAACAACATTAATGTCTGTAAGCATAATGTATTTTGTGTGGGGGAATTTTTTTTGTACACACATTGGGCCACTTGGTACAAAACGAGTCACGGCCTACCTGAGTAGTGTTGCTGCTCATGTCCATCCTTTCATAGTCACATCTTCTGATGGCCACTATGAGCAATATAATGGACCGTGTCCGAGACTTTAAACCTTCTCAAATTTGTTTATGGAATATGACAGTCAGTTTATTGCCTTTCAACAATCACCAGACGTCAATACAATATAATAGAGCGCATTTTGGAATGTGGTGGAACATCACAGATGTGCATCTGACAAGTTTCGGTAACTACATGATGCTCTCATCCCAATAGTGGACCAGAATGCCAGAGGAAAATTTCAGACATTTTTTTAAATCTATGGAAGGAACTATGAAAGCAGATCTGAAGGTGAAAGGTGATCAAGGCGCGCCTGACTAAGGGGACAGTGAGTGTATATCACTGGGTAGTCACTCAGACGTTCATGACTGTTCAATTATCTTAAAAGGCCACAACATGATGCCTTTAGGGACATTAAAGTGCAATGTAGCAAGCTAACCCTTCATTAGAGTTTCTATTTCTCTAATATTTGCATATTAGTAATGTTAAATCATACACAGCCTTTCATAATCTCAGGACGCATTTCTCGTATACACATCGTGTTATGGCCAAAATGCTCTGCGCTGTAGTCTGCATTCACATGTGCATTCAAACCGCACAAGAGTTCCCTTCAACCAAACCGAGACCAAGGTTTGTAGGCGGACCAGAGTTCAATTGCGCATTCACACCACCGCAAACAAACTGGATTTTCTAGGCAGACAGACTGGAGTTGTATTAAAGCAGATTAAAGCAGAGCTGGTGTGAATGCTTCCTAAAAAGTGAAACTGACAGATATTGTGATGAGTTAGAAAGAGCGAGGTCGATTTGATTAAATCCAGAGGAGGCAAGTGGGAACAGAGTGTCAAAGGAAAGTGAGAGAAGATGGGTTTGTGAGATGAAAAAATGAGTTAACCTACAAAAAAAGTAGATTAGATAGAAAAACAGGATAAAGGAAGAGGAGCAGACCAGTCTTGGGACCACTTTCACTTTCACCACTTTGATTCCTCAATTGACTTAGTAGATCATTTCTCACTCTGTGTGGTCTTCAGGTATTTTTTCTAAACGGGTAGGAAATCACAGATGAAATGTCACCAGTTCAGCTGCGTATCCACGGTGATTTGCAGAGAATGGATCATAAATTTCTCACTCCAAACTCTCTTCTCTGGTCACCTTCTCCTGCACTCTGGTGTAGGGCTGTTGTGAACAAATATTTTGGTAATCGAGTAATCTATCGATTATTCTTACGATTAATCGAGTAATCGGATAAAAAAAAGATAAAATAAAATATTGGTAAATCTGGCATCACACCAGTGTTACTATCAGATATCAATATCAGTCCAATTTTTCATTTTTGAGCTTCTCTACCAGTTACTTTTTTGTAGTTTAGAAAACTAACCTGTAACTATAATAGCTCACTTTCTAAGTTAACCTGAAGAAAAGTTATACAAAAATCTGAAATTATATTCAATTTAATAATAAAGAGGCAGGCTCACAAATACGCTTATAAAAATGTCTATGCTGGAGCTTAGACATTCATCTGGAGTGGGGGGGTTTGGTGGTGGTGGCGAACGTAAGTCCGGGGGGGAAAGACGACCAGTAGACCAGGGGACGAACATAAGAACGAGGGGGCAATACGGGATATTTACGGCACCTTTGTCCGTCACACTAAAAAAGTCATCTACCATCCATGTACCGCCACGATGCTTTCCACCATCTGTTTGTTGAGACCAGAATATATGAAATTTATTGTGCGGTTCGTTCGTAAAGCTATACTTACACTGTAAGCATCAACTACTCAGCCGCCCACCGTGTTCAGTCTATCCGCTCACCTGTATAAATACTCCTGCAGCGCTCGTTCTTCCCACCATTCGCTTTCAACAGCAGCTCCCGGAGAAGAAAGGCTGCCGTACTCCAGGCGTCATGCCAGTCAATTTAAGGATGATTATTGGTCCCCCAAAAACGATGAAGACCTGGGCATTATCATCAATCAATAAAATCCCCACAGGCTGAACTTGGAGATCGGACGTTATGCTGCTAACACTTAGCTTTCGTCAACAACTCAGAGGCGGAAGTCAGAGCTCCGCGTAATGCAAATAATGTTCCGGCCGGAACACGGTGCGCTAAATAATAAACCATAAATTAACAAAGTTTTGAGGCAGGTAAATTTTCCTCGAGGAATTTTAATAATCGAGGAACTCGAATCATTCCAGGAATCGTTTCTGCCCTATTCTGGTGACAAATTAAGGAGACTAATGGGACATCAGGTGTGGTCTGAGAGGGCGCGTCAGCCAGGTTCAAAATAAAGAAGAAAAGGAGATAAATAAAAGAGGTTAGGAGCAAAAAGTAAGAGGGGAGAGAAACTTTGGCTCTCACTTTGATTTTTAAACTGTTAAATGAAGCTGGAATGAAACGGAAAACAAATAATCTCTGGTGACCCTTTTTTCTCCCAGCCTCTTTGACTGTCGTCAGCCACAGCTGTGGGTAGATACAGAAGCTTTTTATTTAATTGCTCAATGTCCACTTAGTAGCTTTTAAAGCTTTTCACCCATTTTTTTTTCATCTAGTCGATTTGGCACAAATTTGTATAGATGCATGTGTGCAGAACATTGTGTGGGAAGGCCAAAATAATTGTCGCAGTTGTAGAATTGAACAGTTTATGTATTGTTTTCTCTCATGTGCTGTGGTAAAACATATCAAATATATATTGAGAGTTCTACTGTTTGTTTTTTTTCCCTCCAGCTTTTGAACAACGAACCACCCTTCGGTGACGGTGTTTACCGTTTCCACCGCGAGATCAGCATGAAGATCTAGTGGGAGTATTGATCAGATTGTGGCAGATCTATGAGCCGCCGTCAGTCTTTGTAATAAAAAATGTGAAGGCGGCTGCATGGCTGTAATGAAACTGGATCCAAACACTGCAAATCCAGTAAAGGGATTGCAACAAACGCGTTAGACTCGCCTGGGGAATAAGACTGATAAGGACTGACTGATACACCTGTTAGCTGATGTTGTCTCTTTCGTAGGCTACGTGCTTTTTCGTTCTTGGATGTAACGTCTTCGAACTCGCTTGCTTTGTCTTCTTGCGGCTAAAAAAATCCGCCTCGCATGGTAAACCTTTTTTTTTTTTAGCTCTGGAGTAGACATGAACTGCAGTGACTGCGTAATCTTTTGGTACTGCATTTTCTGTGAACGCAACAATCCTTACAGTTGCTCGTAAAAGTCGGTGTGTTTGAGAAACATGACCCCACTTCTCACTGTTTGCTCTGCCAAACGGAACTCAGTTTCTCTGATAATGAGACTTAAGTAGAGCATAATGCTAGTTATGTAAATAGTGGTTCTATTTACAGCACCTGGCAAAAGTATTCATAGCCATTGAGCTTGTTTCTTCACTCTGCGATGCTAGAGCATTTTGTCACGGTACGGCTTCACATTTCAGCTGTATTTTACCAGAACTTCCCAGAAAGTCGCAATTTTTTTTGTTATGCGCTCCCCAAATCTAAGGAAGATTGACAAGAGGTTCGACCGCTAGACAAAAAAGACACTGTAGGAAATAAAGCAAAAATGCACTTTTTGACCTAATATGTGCATGAAAAAAACAACAACAAAAAAATTAGCCTGCCATCCCTGCAGCATAGTTGTGGTAGCATTATGCTGTGGGGAGGCATTAAAATGCATTAATGCATTAAAAGATAAAAACAAGCCGATCCTGGAGGAAACCTGTTAGACACTCCAGACTAGGATGGAGACTTGTTAATTAACTTTACTGGATTATAAATTGTCCCAGAAATTATTGCGATAAAACAATTATATTGTCATTGTGAGACCATTTCCAACTAATATATTTATAATCTCAAAACAATGCCTGTACATCTAGGCCTGTCACAATAGCACATTTTATAGAATTAACAATTATCCCACAAATTATTGCAATAAATAATAATACTGTTTTTCGCAGTAGGCAATGCACAACATTGTTTATTAGAATCATTTCTGGGGCCAACAGTAATGTTGTTTGAGACCGTTTTCAATATATTGATAATGGCATAATAATGCAAGTTTGTCCTCTCAAAGACTAATAAACTTTAATTTTGTGCAGAACATTTCACACTGGAACTGGAAGACATGTTAAATACCCCAAATAAAAACCACAAATAAAACAGATTATGGAGTTTCTGTAAAAAATATTGGCTTTCAAAAATATTAATCATTAAAATGGAAATTGTCAACTTAATTGTAATTTGTAATTTATTATGCAAATAATTGATTAGTTGCGTATCGCAGGCTTAGATGGAGATCCATCCTCCTGCAGGAAAGAAACTCTTTACAGCCAGAGCTAGACCAAAGCTTCATGTTAGAATGGCCCAGTCAAAGCCCTGTGCAGATCATACTGAGCCTGATTTATTGCACTATGTAAAAAAAAAAAATCAGTCTCAATATGTTTAGAGCTCCTAGAAACATATTTAAAAAATGTTGGTCTTTAAAGACCAAACTGATAATCATCTGAAATGTTTTTGAACTGCAGGTTACAATCTGAGAGGTGGATTTCATGCAGTGCAGGTCCATTGTTATGTAAAGCGTATCCATGCAACCCATATTTTTCAGACCTGTTTCCGTCTCTCAGAGAATACCTGCTAACAATAAGCCAGAGTGTCTAATGTTGGGACTAATCAAATTAACAAAAGCAGCACTAATTGAACCAGGCTTTATGATTCATAAATCACCAGACGCTGTCATTTTTCCCCCCGAATTGAATGAAATGTGCCATTAGCAAAAATCATTATCAATGCATTGGCATCCTAGTGGTATTTTACTTATACTTAGGACATAATTAGTCACGATGCATAAATTAATTTCTCAGAATAAATACATATCTGACAAGCATTTGTTTGATGTTGAGTGTGGAGTCAGACTGTGTCTTAAAGATTATGAGGAATTATGCAAACATCAATAAAATGGGCAGTCAGGAAGCGGCATCGATTTGCATTATTGTTCATGGAAAGAGGCTTCCCAGAAACAGAATTGATATACTGCAAAAAAATAAAAAATAATAAATTCATCACTCATTCGTAATTTTTGAGGGTTTTTTTTCCTAGTCAGGAAACAGTCTTGTTCAAGATCAGTTACAGCTTTGATGTCTGATTTCCATAGACTCCCATCTGTAGCAAACAAAGCAGAGCTCCAAACAATATTATTTTGATGAAACAGTTCATTCTCTCTGAGCTGGAATGTTGATTCAGAAAAGTTCAGAGTTCGAACCATTCAGCTGCCAGAAAGACATTCCTATCCAAGAGAAGATCATTAAAATATCCATATAAAAATCCTAACTGGGGATTAAATGAGCAATAAGAAGAATAGATTTGGTTAAATATTTCTCACTGTGATGGAAATGAACATTTCCTGTATAAGTGTCCCACAGCAGTACCGCTGGCTCAGTTCAAATAAACACTCCTGTATTCAGTGCGACCTCGGTTGTCAAGAAACTCATTTCAAATGTAGGTTTTATATGAAAGACATGCAGCTTGGTCATACAGTAAAACAAGTTGTGGACGCAGTAAAACTGCTGTAACAAAAGGTGATGTGTATCTGCAAAAAATATTAATACCCCTGGAACTTATTGCAGATTTCATGTTAACAACCTGTGAGAAATAATGCATATTTTGATGTTAGGAAAAGAATAGGCTTATTTTTTCTTAAGTATTAAAATCTAACAAAAAAAGGCCATATATTTATATTTAACCTCCAGGTTCAATATTTTTATTTTGCAACATTTTCAGCTTTTAAGGTGATTTCTACTTGCGAAGTAGCTCAAGCTCAGTCAAATTGGACGAAGAGCATCGATGACAAAAAACACAAACTGTGTTCAATTCAGGTCTGGACTTTAAAACATGATGTTTGCGGTCACAAGCTTTTTTACTTGACTCATTTGTTGATGCAATATTCTCTGAAAATGATGCCTCATAGACAGATCTCATCAATGCCGGTAGAGGTGAACCTGCTCTGCAAAAACATCTTCCAAATTATTAATTTTGATTGAAAGGAGACGTGCAATCTGTGAGGAGTTACAGAAATTAAGTGGTCCACGACCAGGCATGTATGAGAGACAAAGAGACGCAGTAGATAAAGTTTGGAAGATGGAGAAAAGCAGATAAAAAAGATACAGAAATGAAGAGATACAGTTAGAGTACATAAAAGACGAATAAAGAACATTTTCAATTTTCCTTGTAAATCTTCTGTGAAAATGTAGACATCCAAGATGTAGCTGTTAAATATATTATTACCTTGTATTAATGATTATTACATTGATTGCAGCGATCAATTGTTCTGCAGGGTGATCGCTGTTATTAAAAGAAAGTAGGGTTGCATCGATTCCAGTTTTCTAGCTGATGATCAATGATCTTTATAAAGCCACCACTGCCAGTTGTGATTTTGGAAGATACACATTTATTTTGCTAAATATACCAAAACAATGACTAAGTTTCAACAGTGGTGCTGACAGCTGTTAACCCGGTGGGCAGGTCTGCCTGTCGGTCAGTGAATGGTATCACTTTGTAAGTTTTGGCTGACCGTCGATCACCCAAATTTATGTAAATTGGAGCTGATCGATCTGTGTATCCCCAAAACACAGCAATAAAAAAAAATTCTTTTAAAGTGTTTGTCTATAGATCAGAGCTGATCTCTGCTCTACTTGACAGACCTGTTAGTTTTAATTAAGTAAAAGGGGCGTGCCATATTTTTTGGAACAATTTTGGAGACCATGTCTTATTCCATTTCCACTTACACCACTTTGTGTTGATTTATCACATGCAATCCAAATGGAAAATACAGAAGCTTGGCACTGTATTATTGGTTTATATTATATACATTTTCAATCCTGGGTTCTGACTTGTGAAATTACGAGGGTATAAAAACTTTGGGTCCAATTTGTAAAGCTGATAATTCATTCCTCATTGCTTGACATAATTATACAAGCACCACCTAGAAAGAGACACCATTGTCCTCATGCTTTCCTGCTTTCCTCCAAACATGCTACCAATATTATCTATATGTTATTTCTTACTAAAACCGCATCTATTCAACAACACTTTTTTTCCCAGACAAATGTAGCCTCAAATAGAAGCGAGAAGAGCGCCACTTAGATATAATTTGAGCATGCTGCTGACGTTTTCACAGAAAGATGGTAATGTATTCACCAATAATTGCTGTCCCAGTCACTCAAAACAGCCAGCATTCATTTTCAAAATGTTTCCTTTAATCACCTTGCAGTCAAACAAAGGCTGGAAATTGGATATGTAAACTTGAAAAGTGAGGGCTGCGCTCCTAATGGCTGCGAAAAATCCTGTTTGTAAAATTTGTGACAGGATTCGAAACGTTAAAAATAGGTGAGGCATCACAGAGGGGAATATTAGTGTAATACCTAATAATCTTGCACAGCTTTATGCACAGTGGTTTTGCTTTGAAGCAATAAAACAGTGTTGCCGCGTGTTTATTACTATACTATTTTTAATATTTGTGATGAATCGGGACCAGATAGGCCAGTAGAACGCCGCCCAAAGGCTCACGGGGAGACACAAAGGTAATTCTATTAACGTTTCACGCCACCTTTTTTCCCCATTATAAACAAATGAAAACTGTGAAAAAAACGTTTTCAATTATTTTCTATCTACCTTCAACAGAAGCACATGAGGCAAATTTAGCATCCAAGATGCATCGCTCACATGTCCTATCAGACAAGGCTCAGCTTTGCCTTTGTGGCTCAGTGTAAAGGGGGGCAGAGTCTCGAGTCAGCATTCATTCACGTTCCTATTTATCTCTTTGATTTGTTCCACACTAGGTCTTTTAAGCCTTGTCTTGACCTTATTTTACCATAGCAACATCTAAATGGATATTTCTTTTCCTGGATCTGGTCGTACAATGCGGCTGACACTGGGAGGAGATTCATTTTGGTTAGAAAGATTGTCAGTCTGTTGGTGTTGTGTTTCTCTGAGATTAGGATGGGATGGTGTAGCAAAGAGAGAAAGAAATGTGTGTGTGTGGGGGGGAGGGGGGTGCGAGTGTGTGTGTGTTAATATGCCTGCAGCGTGCAAACATATCAAATGATTTCTACAGTTCCAGTAGAAATCACGTTATATTTATGTCACATAAATTTTGAGCTTTTATGGTTTATTTGATCTTTTTTTATATATATATAACCTCATATATACCAAAAATGAAATGCATACAATAATAGGGTATACATTTACTATTATGGCTAAATGCCGATTAGAAAGTCACATCTTGACAACATGATTCTGTAAGCATTGTTTAGCATGTTGTAAAATTCTTGCTGGATATTTGACCCCTTTATGAAACTTTGTCCACTGGTACAATTAACTTTATTTTTCACATAAGTTAAGGGTGCCTACGTTTTTGACTGAATGGCATTTGTTTAACTACTTCTCTTCTTTTAATCACTCAAATAAAGGCAATGTTGACGTCTAAATGTTTAATTAACAATCTAGTAAACACAAGTCCTTCATTTAAATCAGAATTACTGAAGAAGCATTTGAAGAGCTGTCCTAGAGTTTTTCTCTAGCTTTATGATGTGAAACAATTAGATTTGGAAATGTATTTCTTCTACTTGTATTTCTGTTACTAATTTTTACTCTTTTTTTTCCCTTAAGCTTTAAAGTGCCATGATTTGCACATAAGATTTTATTTTTGTGAGTTTTATTGCATCATTTTGTACAAATTCAATCAGATGATATGATCAGTTACTCAGTACTTTGCCTTTCTACTAAATTCTTTACTCTTACATGATACTTTTTTTAACTTTTACTGAGTATATATTTATCTATACATGTGAATATATGTGGGTGTAAGGATATATACGGTAGGTATATTTGTCTATAAGCTCAAGTATTAATTAGTGCTGTGCTTAGTTTTCCTTTCTCTTTTTCTAACCAACTAAATGTACTTTTGCAGTGGTATCCAAAATCTCTAGGTTTAACATTCTGTGATGGTCTTTGTTGGTTGATTTCTTAACATTGCTGTAGAGCCACAGTTAAATGGCCGTATTGATTTACCAGGAGTGTAGACAAGGGGCTACTTGCTGTAAAATGATTGGTTAATTGGTTTTACTGTAGTACTTCATTCAAGGTATCCCTATATAGAAACAATCAATGAAAATGCTGCTTTCATTAATGTCCTGTGTTGGTGTTTCTGAATGATTTTCTAATCCATTTGAACTGTGTGACCTCTTCTTTTTTGTGCTTTTTTAAAAACATATAAAATATCTTTATCTCACCTCCTCACTAACAATCAGCATTATTGGCTTATAATAAATGTTTTTTCCAGTGATCCTTTGCTTCATTGTCAGATTGATGCACCCTTTCTCCACTCCATTCACGTTTTTTTTTTTTTTTTTTACCCAAGACAAAGGATCATGAGTTCCTCTAATTATCTCATCAGTAGTCCCTGCTCTACATCACACCATCCAGATTCCAATCATCTCTCCCACTCCCAGCCCCACAGCCACCAGTGACTCATTTGAGGGGATTTTTCATCCAACGTACGGCATCATCCTGTTTAAACAAATATGTCTTGAGGGGTTGGATCACCAGAGGTACCCGTTTTTTTCCCCCAACCTCCTTTCCATTGCAAGCTCTCGGCAAGTAAATCAAGATACTCATTTTCTTTCTTAGATTTTCTAATTGCACTCATAGCAACAAAGATGGTGATGATAATAAAACTAAACTATTGAATTTGTATTGAGCTGTGTGAGTTGGTACAACGGTTTAATTTGTTTAAAGCTAGTTTTCAGCTGTTTACTTTTGGCATGTAGTCCTCTGTTCTCAGGCCAGGATCCTATTTCCTCCCTCTGATCATATATTTTAATCCAAAGAAAAGAATAAAGTTAGATGATAGGGCCAAATGTTTGGGGGGGCATTGCTCTGCAGTCATATTTGCAAAAACAATAAAAATAAAAACCTTTAAGAATGTGGTAAAATGTACTTGCATGGAGGCATTCATGAATGTGCATTTATTACTGTTTGCATTGCAAATCTTATAAAGAGAGATAATTAATACAAGGTAATAAGGGCAGTAGTTATTCATTAAGGTGTTTCAGCTTAAAATGTATGTAGTTACTTTTACATTTAGCATTTCCTACAAAAAAACCCAACAATTAATCCCAAATATTTTAAAGTAACATTTCTGTTTTAGTGATTAACACTGTATGAAATATTGACTTTTATTGTTATACTTCTGAAATATTGACTTTTTTTATTGTTATACTTCCCTGACCCAGTCCATCTCCTGCAGTGTAATTTATGTCCCCTTGTACATTTACCCCATATCTGCATGTAGCCGCGGTTGTGTAATTTTATTTTCTCTCCATAGGTCGGTGCATCCTGTTTCCAACGCTCATCCAATTATTAGTGGTTACTGTAAGGGATGAGGGTGTGCCTGTGGGTGGCATAGTAGTTATTAAGAAGCAGAGGATGGCTTTATAAACAAGTCTTCTGCTAATCAGACTAAGTACTTTGAGTGGTTGTGTCGTCGCCGGTTTGTTTTTGTTGTGACGGAAGGAGGGCCGGTGCAGCTGATCAGCGTTTTAGTATGCGACAGGAGGCCCCACAGAGATGACAGCAAACTTTTTCAAACTTTTTTCCTGATGTAACATCAACGTCTCCCTCGGTTATTTGTCATCTACAAAAACCTGATCTATATATGTTAATATTCACTGATTAGAAAGTTCTTATGAATGCGTTGTGCTACGATAAAAGACTAATTTGGTCAATGTTAGGCATCAGGTAATATGTACTGCATTCAATTAAAATAGTGCAATCTAGTTTATTGGCTGTATTAAAACTTTAAGTAGGCCAGACACTCAAAACATAACTCTATGTTTATGTTTTATGTTTTGTTCTATGGCAACAAGCACATGGGGCCCTGCTTGTTGCCAACACCTCAGCAACTTCAGTAAATAAGAAATGAAAACAAAAAATCAATTTCTAACACTTTGAGACTCACATTGGGAACGTTCCCAGGAGAGTAACTCTTTCTAAAGTAATAAATGTCAATTATTCTCTGATTTCTTCTTTAATTTCTTCAGACCGACCAAGGATATGTTGGTTGTTTTAGATTTTTTTAGACTACTTCCTGTTTCCAGAAATAAGTTGGTTAAATAAGTTTAACCAACTTATTTATTCTACAGCCCTTGCAGTCATCAAGTTTGGGTTTGGTTTGTTCAAATTGAACTCAGCTGTGAAAAAGTTCTGCTTAATCGCAATTAATTCATGATTTCGGACTTGTCCACGGTGCAGGTTGTTTTTTTTTTTTTTATCTGAATGAAATCATAATTTGAAAACTGCAGTTTGCACTATCGCAGGTTGGGGAAGGCAAAAAACAAAAACAAGAAATCAGCACAAATGTACACAGCCCTGTCTCCGATTGATTTCCGATGCTGTAATATTCTGTAGCATGAGCTTAGTAACTTAGAGCTGCAATGTACACCCTGTATAAGTGCTACACAAACATGGGAATAGTGCAATTATAACAATAAATTCATATTGAGCATGTTGACTTCAACATGCTGAAAGTTCAAGTGGCTCACATGGGAGTGATTTTCCTTTGACCACTTTTGGGGACAATCATAGACTGTACAGTATATGATGCATTGAAATGTCAGTCTGAGACTGACTGGTATGGAAAAAGAAGAAAAACAAGGTAGGGACAACATTGTCCGTACACAATAGAACAATGTAATGAAGACCTTTAATCCAAACAGGGGGATGCGATATAAAACATGACCTCACTTGTCACATAACACAATTTACTCTCTTGATTTTGGACCAACATCCGAAGATTTATAGATACTCCATGTTAGAATAATAATAATAGCAGTTTTAGGGAGCAAGAATTTAATATGGTCTCCTTTATTTGGACTTTTTGCTTGGAAGGCCTGGAACCCACCTTACCAATCAATCAATCAATCAATCAATCAATCAAATTTTATTTGTATAGCACATTTCAGCAGCAAGGCATTTCAAAGTGCTTTGCATCATTACAAACACAGAAACACAATGCAAGATAGAATCAACAATCAAAACACAGCATTAAGTCAAGTTCCATCAATAAATTTGTAATTGATTACGTTTCAAATACAATTCTAAACAGGTGAGTTTTTAGTTGAGATTTAAAAGAAGTCAGTGTTTCAGCTGTTTTACAGTTTTCTGGAAGTTTGTTCCAAATTTGTGGTGCATAGATGCTGAAAGCTGCTTCTCCTCGTTTGGTTCTGGTTCTGGGGATGCAGAGCAGAACCAGAACCAGAACCAGAAGACCTGAGAGGTCTGGAAGGTTGACACAATAAAAGCAGATCTTTAATGTATTGTGGTTCTAAGCCGTTCAGTGATTTGTAAACTAACAACAGTATTTTAAAGTCTATTCTTTGAGCTACAGGGAGCCAGTGGAGGGACTTTAAAACTGGTGTTATGTTCTCTATCTTCCTGGTTTTAGTGAGAACGCCAGCAGCAGCATTCTGGATCAGCTGCAGCTGTTTGATTGATTTGTTGGACAGACCTGTGAAGACTCTGTTGCAATAATCAATACGACTGAAGATGAACGCATGGATGAGTTTCTCTAGATCTGGCTGATCAATTGATTTACCAATCAATTAGTATATACAATAACTTCAGTTAGCCTTTATCAAATCTTCGACTAAATATCAAGTTACATTTTTGATGTAACAAGCCCTTTAGAAGGTCTTCATATCTCAAATGTTCTGAATGTTTTCTTTCTTCTTTTCCTTATAGGGCTACTGATGTGTCATTGATGGGATCCCACAGGCTTGACTAAAGTGTGATAACTTTTAAAACCTCAATGGAGCTCATCCAGGCCACCCAGGTTTCCCTAGTGCCACAGGAAGGAACCACTGCAGCCTGGAACAACAACTCAGTCCTTCTCTACTACCGCCCCTTGTTCTCCACCGTCCCCTACGCACCACTTCCCAGCATCAGTCAAGCTGAGGAATCTTTCCTATTTAACAGCAGTTGTTTAAACTCTACTAAAAGCACACCCACATCCCTCCCTGGGTTGGCAGGAATCTTCATTCCTCTTATTTATGGCATAGTGTGTATAGTTGGCTTACTGGGAAACACTCTGGTCATCCACGTCATCGTAAACTACACCAAGAATGAGTCGGTCACAAACATCTACATCCTCAATCTTGCCATCGCAGATGAACTTTTTATGCTAGGTTTGCCCTTTTTGGCTGTGCAAAATGCTCTCCTCTCTTGGCCCTTTGGCTCACTGATGTGCCGTGTTGTGATGACAGTGGACGCCTTCAACCAGTTCACCAGCATCTTTTGTCTCACTGTGATGTCAGTGGATCGATACTTGGCTGTCGTCCACCCAATCCGGGCCTCCTGGTGGCGACGCCCCCATGTAGCAAAGGCTATCAGTGCCACAGTTTGGCTGGTGTCCTTTGTGGTGGTGCTGCCGGTGGTGGTCTTCGCCGATGTTCTGAAGGATGATGGGAACTGCAGCATTGTGTGGCCTGAACCAGCCGAAGTGTGGAAAACATCTTTTATTGTGTACACGTGCACTGTTGGCTTCTTCTGTCCTTTGCTTGTCATCTCTTTATGCTACCTGCTGATCATCGTCAAGGTAGGACCTTTGCCTAAGTTCCTGCGCTCCTTCAAATGCCCACTTCTTTAGGTCCTTTTGGAGTTAGTAACTTATAAAATCAACAATTAAGTCATTTCACTAATACTTTATCTTTTAATGCTTAAATAAATTGAACAAAAACACTGCATAAGTAGACCTAAGCTCTTCTACTACTTCAAAAGAAATTCAAGGGTAAACATTCAGAGCACCATTAAATAACTCAAGATTTGACTCTTTTCAATGTCGCTGTTTATGTCTATGAAATGTTAATAACATTAACGCTTTTGACATAATTTTGGGTACTATAACTTTCAAAGAATATGTTGGAAAAGACAAAAGAATGAGCTTCCCAGTCCAAAAACATGACTGCTGGGTTGATTGGTCTTTCTAAATATTCCTCATTCCACATCCTCAGTTACATTTTGAATGAGTGTAGTAAACAACAACTTAGTTAAGAATAAAGTTGCTTGATTTTCTTTCCTTTTTCCTTCCAGGTGAGGAATGTTGGGAGGCGGACCCAGACCACATCCTCCAGACGCAGGAGGTCGGAGCGAAAAATCACACGAATGGTGGTGGTAGTCGTAGCAGTGTTCGTTTTCTGTTGGCTACCGTTCTATGCCCTCAACATCTTAAACCTGCTCGTGGTCCTGCCCGGAGACTTCAGGGGGCTCTACTATTTTGTTGTCGTGCTTTCATATGCAAATAGCTGCGCCAACCCCATACTGTACGGTTTTCTGTCAGACAACTTCAAGAGAGGCTTCAGGAAGGCCTTGTGCCGCGCTTCACGCAAGGTGAAGAACAATGAAAAGGCTGGCACCGAGGTACAGCGGCCGACGGAGGAGTGGGGCGGCATCGTACTCCTGTCGCAGAAGAGAATCACCAACATGCATGGGAAATATTGTGGTGAAAATGATGTACTGGAGGAAGTGGTTGGAGCAGAGGGAGGCTTGCAAATGAGAGAAAGGAGCAGATTGTCACATAAAGGACAAAACTCCAAAGCAGAAGATGGTGGTAAATCCCCTGTTATACAGGAAGCTAATCCTGAACTGACTCCAGGTGATGATGCTCTTGCGGTAGCTCATTGTAAGGCCAATAAAAGTCAGAACAGGAACTCACAAACTGAAGAAGTCACAGACAAAAACTCTGTGCTCGAAATTAGCTATCTGTAAGAGTTGATGACAGGGCCTTCCATTTACAAGAATGGGGCCTCTGTACATTTACATTGTGCAATTCTTTAAAGTTTAGAGACTGTCTGTTTTGATGCAAACGCTTTTATACGTGGTGTAACTAACTTTGAGGTGTCAGCCCATCAAAATCTGACATAGGACCTTCATTTAAATGTGTACAACATGTTGAAAGACCCTCATTTTGGGGAAACTGGTTGAAGTTTTTCAGTTATTGCTGCTGGCTTTTACTTTTTCCTGGCCTATTGCAGTATTATGATGTTCCTGAACATCTGGTCACCAGGCTGATGAAACTTCTCACCTTTATATGGGAAAGGCTTTATTACAGCATGTATTGCTAGTACTTTAAAGGTGATTTTAACTTTTAAACAAGGAACAACTTGTGCTGAAAGGCTCATACACTGTATGAATCATGTTCTCTGTGGTAGATGGCAGATAATGATTGACCTGCTGTGAAATGGAACAAAAATGTCAAGTGTTCAGCTGCTAAGTCCTTTAACAGTAAGTATTCAGTGTACGGACATATGAGCGTTTTGTGAAACAGCATGCAGATTGAACTGAGCATTGTTAAATATCAGGCATATATTTTCCCAAAAATCAACTAATTGCCATAATTTATGATGAAAGATATGTAGTAAGAGTAAAAGTGAGCCTCTAATACGGTCACTTAGTCTGTTTTCCTTCAGGTTGAAATGTTTTACATGATATTGCAGTAGCATACCTTTAATGTTATGTTTAAATATCCTCTGTATGATTGTGCTGAGATAAAGGCGCTTAAATAATTAAGTGTTGATACATAATTAAGCTTTTAAAGCTTAATTGATACAGAAATGTTTACTTCATTATAGCCTGGATCAGTTTAAATTATTTCAGTGTAATGGTCAATATAGTAGTATTGTGTGAAATATGTATTTTATTAATTATTTAAAACTTAGAGATCAAACCAAAATTAACATATTGGGTATAAAATATGTACTGGACATTCTGTGTGAATGGTGAGAAACAAAATAGTGTTTTGTGTGTCGACATTGCGCTCAATAAATGGGAGTACCTTGTGTTGTAAGCTTTGTCACTTTAACTACTTTTAAGCTCAGTGGGCCAACATTGAATATAACAAATGACAAAGCACAAAATAATTATTTTAGAAAAATGTATTTCACATTGCAGCACAAGAAGACGGCAATAAATCGTTTCCAACAGGTCAAAGCAGCAACTGTTTAATTTCGGAATGCTGCCCTCTAGTGGTAAGAAAGCATATTAGGTCGATTGATGGTGTTTTAATTTCACAATGATCACGTTCATCTATGTTTTCTACAGTTGGGTAACAGTTGCATTTTTGTTTCTTTTTTTCACATTTACCCATCCATCTATTTCTACTCAGGCACAACATCTCCTATCCACTTGAGGTAAGGTGGGTTGCCCTGCTCAATAGGCAGACTGATGACCTCGGCCACCTCGTAGGGATGGTTAGAGCTGGTGAGAAAAACAACCATTTCATTTACAGTCAACACATTGCACGACGCAGAACACATCAACACAAGTACTTAAGGTTGTACTCTTTGACTGCATAAACGATGGCAACTAATGGACCAGATAGAAGCCATAATTATCCTGTTAGATTTGACTGCAGCAAACGGTCAAAATTTGACAAAAACTTTTAAAAAACCCACCGGACATATTCAGCAAGCGCAGGCACTCTGGAACTTCTTGTTTTGATCATCTAAATAGGAAAGACACGACGTCATATAGATTTTGTAAAAACATGCTCTATATTGGATTTTGGACACAAACGTTAACGGTGTCAAACTGCGGAGCATGAGCTAATAACAAATGAATAAAGTTTGTCCAGCTGTTTTTTTTGTTGAGCAGAAAATATTAGCAAATTGTACTGTAACTGATTTTTTTTTTATCTGTTACATACAGTATAAATATATTAGACATATTTAAACTAGTGTAAATAGGGTTTATCTAGCTTCTGAACACATTAGGCTCCATTTCAGATGACTTTGAAACCATCTGCACTACACCATCCTCCATTTACTATACATAGCCTCACAAACACCAAAATGATGCATTTGGCTTTAAAATCAATTGCATGTGGAGATCAATCATGAACTAGTTTCCGTCTGTAGAAATAATCTGACATAAATAACATGCTGCCATAAGTTATTAGTTATTATTATAGTGTGAGTTAAAACTTGATATTCTGCAGGAGAAGCCATTATGGAAGTGTTTTCATGACGCCTCATTAATCCGAACCCTAAGTGTAGTATAACAGATGTCTGATTTTGTAGACATTAAGAAATCAACTCTGACTTGTTATTTTTCTCATTATTGTGGCATTTAGCTAATAGAAATAATTTTGATGATTTTGGCTGACCTAAAACCAGAGAGGTTTGGTCAGATTTAACTTCTTTTTATCCATAAATAAGACCAAACCTCTCTGAAGTTTGGTCAGAGAAGTGGGTTTGAGATTAAGGTCACAATGTGTTATGTGTCTTCTTTTTCAGAGTGTGTAACCTTCTAGTTTAAACTTTATTTTATCACAAATTTTGTATCTTCAGATTTTAGATTAGCATTTCCTTTCTTTTTTTCTAACCAACTAAATTTACTTTTGCAGTGATGTCCAAAATCTCTGTAGTTTTAACACTGTGATGGTCTTTGGTGGTTGATTTCTAAACATTGCTATAGATCAATGTACTTTTAATGTGCTACAGTTTCAATTCCAGTGTTGATTTTAATACTGTAAGTCCGAGTCAGCACTCACCAGAAGTACTTCATTATCCTCTTCTATCTTTCCCTGCCATTCATATCTAGAAAAATACATAAAAGACAAGGCCAAGATTATTTTTTTTAATCAATAGGGAGAAAAATATGTTACAAAAACGTCACTTTTATAGAAAACTTAAAGACAATGAGGTGAAAACTTACACCGATTTAATCGCTGGGACGATGTTCACACAAGCAGCCAGTTTCCTTTCCACAATCCCTCTGGGGGATAATTGAAAACAATAAGCAACTGTATACATTAAAGGGTAAATATTTAATATTACACACAAATATATATGTGAAAAAAATACAACACATTGTCAACTGCGTGACTAAAAGAGTTTAAGCTTTTTATCCATAAATAAGCACTATATCAAACTATTGAGGACAGTTTCATGAGTTACTGACTCAAACGACCTTTTTCTCTAATTACTAGATCAGACATTTAGAGCATGGGCTCACCTAGCCAAGTCTTTAGCTACAGTGTCATTTGGACAGGTGACGAAAGCAGCAGAGTGTGTTCCCGACATGTACGTCTCGGATGCCATGGAGAACGCTCGCAGTCCAACAGTCCTCAGCAGCTGGAACATAAACACACTCAGGAGCGCCGTCTGAAATACCCAAACACACACAGCCAGGAATAAGTAGAGCCCCACTTAAAGATTATTACTATTGTCCTGCAGCATGACTCAGGTGGGTTTGATATTAAGGTCCCAAACTGAAGGTTAGACATTCTTCTTCTAGACCTTCTGGTAAAGCAGGTTTCGTTACGTAGAGAAAGTACTCCAGTTTAATAACTGATGCTTCAGTGTAAAGTGATATTTGCACTGCTTTCGATGTTCTGGGTTGTTTTGTCACTTCCTGGATGAGGTTTTGATAAAATTCTGGTCAGCTAGCTACTCCTGGAAAGATTTCCTATTCGATCATTTTGTGGATGTGGCTCTTAGTTGCTCGCATCCCTTCGGATGGCTTTGTAACCCTTTCCAGACTGGTAGACGTCAGTAAGTTGGTTTCTAGTCTACTCTTGAATTTCTTTAGCCTGAGTCATTAGTGTTAGTATTTGAGCTCTTTAGCCTACTTCATGCTTTCAGAAAGGTTTTATGTTATTTCTAAGGGTGCACAAAGAAATTGGCCCCAATTTTTTTTTGTTACTATTATTTTTTGGGATATTGATCAATCCCTACATGAGTAACCAATTTTATAGTATTATAAGTTACAGTAAATATAGTGACTTTGTGAACAAAACCTGTATTAACAAAAATAGAAATCAACAAATCAGGCTTTTTAAAGATCGGTGTAATTTCTTAATTCTAAAGGTCAAATTTCTCACCTCAACACCGGGTCACGTTTTCATATAAGACTGTTTTGGTTTCAACAGCCTTTTACCCAACATATGAAATCACCATTTAAAACCTGTTTTAGTATTTACACAGACAATCTCTGTCTAATATTAAAATCTGCTTGAGGATCCAAACTATTTCAGTGTTATGGAGCCTTGGCTCCATACAATGTGGCAAAAAGAAAAAAAGAATAACATGGAGAGCAAATACGTCTTCAGCTCACCATGACGTAATTCATGTATGAGTTCAATTAAAGCTAAAAGGTCACAATTAGTCCATTCTCACCAAAATCAGAGCTTTTAAGGATCCACTCTGGAATGTCTCCGCGCCGGTCGCTCCACTGCGCATCACCTGTGTACATAGTAACAGTTTTCACACACACGTTTCTTGTATCACAATCTTGTTTTATTTGCTAATGCGTACTTTCTCAAACCGATTACTTCCGACAGTAGAACAAGAAATGAGTTGCCAATCTATGTGACTGCTCAGGTCTGGGTCCATTCACTCCCCTTTAGGTCTCATTCATAACGCTTGAAACGGAGTTATGTCGCTTCACAAGCCTGAAGCTTGAAGCGAACCACAGCGGTTAGTACTACATATTCATGAGGTCGAAAACTACAACACAACACATGAAAAGGGCGCTAATTTTAGACTTACGGTCGTTGCATATTAACCCCAAATCAGTGGTAAACTAAGGATTCAAATATGACAAGACGTAAGATAAACAGTTCAACAAAAAAACAAAACCCACTGACGACAACAAGGCAAAGAGAAACTAGAGGACACCGCAGCACTACATTCATACTTTTCAGAAAACGAAACATGTTTTAAATATATTTTTTTCTGTGTTTCTTGAGCAACTTTACCTTACGACAGTGCCACTCTCCCCCTTTCTCGCTGCCGCAAATTGTGACAGTGGTATGTTTGTGGAACTGTCGTAAATCAGCCGTAACCTGCTCTCTCTGTAAAAGCTATTTTCACATCAAGGAAAATAAGAAGTTTTAAACATTTAAATTGTTTAAAAGTGAACGTGATTTTTTTAAGCTCAATGACGTATGACGGTATATATTGTGTTTATGTATAGTTTTGCGACATAAAGTGTGCCCGCATAAGGCAACATAACGAGACGGATGGACGGATGGATGGATGGATGGATGGATGGATGGATAGATAGATAGATAGATAGATAGATAGATAGATAGATAGATAGATAGATAGATAGATAGATAGATAGATAGATAGAATAACTAAAAGCTTTACACCATGTATAAAAACTAGGCAATATGATTGGATTGAATTTAACATTTTTTTTCTTTTTTTTTATGCCTAATTACAATTTTAGTAATAGCAAAAATGGCATATTTTGCCTTACATTATTTTCACAGTTTTAATATTTGCTTAGTCATAATTATTAGACTATTTTTATGATAAAAAATTGGTTTCTATTTATGCCATTCTATAAACAGTATGATTGCTTTAACGGAATAATGTTAAAAACAGAATCAGAAAATTGATTTGAAATGGTTGACACAAAAATGTACATTTTAAACAGTGACACAAAATCTACTAATAACTGATGAAACTTGCCTCTGGCCAGGTTTGTTTAGAAATACTCAAAGAAATATAAGAAGTATTTAAAAAATTACAAGAGAAAACCAACACTTCACCAAACGGCCACAAGATGGCAGCTTTTACTCAAAGATTTCTATCTTTTTTATTTTATTTTATTTTATTTTATTATTTTTTTTTAATAATCATGATGTCCTTTATGGTAGCTTGCTTATATCAGTTATATTCCTATAGATACGGTGAACAGGTTTCTGTTTTGAAGTGTTCCACGGCGTCACGCATCCAAAACAATTTATTTGCGGTTGTGGATTTGCTCCTGCTCCTAAAAGCGACAGCCTGAGTGAATTCGCCCACGCTGCCCTGTCTTTGGCTTCATCCTTGATTAAAGAAGAAGACAAGCATTGCACCTACACTGGTGTTTACACACGCACACACACACACACACACACACACACACACACACACTGGCATATGCACAAACATTTCATATGAACCACTTGGAAGAAGACAGGCCTGAGCTGCAGCTGATGTAAGAAGTGAACCAGGAACTGCTGGACACACATGAAGATGAAGCGGGGAGCGTTAGATGAGCTCGTCAGGGTTTTGCAACGAGGAGCGTTGGTGGTGGTGGTGGTGGTGGTGGTGAAGATGGTGGGTGGGTGGGGTAGATTTGTTCCCATGGAAACTGTGCAGTCAGCACATCTGTACGGCTTATGCGCTGTCCTTTCCTATTGGAATCCTGCGGCCTCTCGCCACCTCAACCGGACATGACAGCATGCTCTCACATGCAAAAGAAAAAAGAAAAAAAGAATAATAATAATAAAAGAGCAAACACAAACTGTCAATCCACGCATATTCTCGCCAAGAAAGCATCCCCTAACTTGGCGCTTCGAATCCGGAGGATGTTTCTTTTACAAATTGAAACCGCGCCTGTGTGCATTTATTATAGAAATATAGCAAAGAGACCCAAACTGCCAGACTCTGTTCCTCCAGCAGGCTTTCTCTCTCATTTTGCTCCTGTCCATCTCCTTCTTCTACCTCTCTCTTTTGCCCCTTCTGCCTGAAAGCATGAGGAGAATCAATATGTTTTCAATTTGCAGCAGAGCCTTCCTCCTCTGCATTCTAATAAGGCTTGACTAGCCCTTTCACTTCCGGAGAGAGACGGACGAAGAAACAGAGAGAGAGAGAGACCAGGAGTAGGTGAGGCCAGACTTCAACTAAGGGACGTTGAAGCCGAGATGTCAACTTCCGCTTCATAAAAACATGGCAATTTCGAAAAGGTTATAGCACCAAAAACAGATTTGGTTCTATGGATGAGGTGCTCTTTTTTTGGCATTGTCGAAATTGATTTCTTTTGGAAAACTGCAATGGAAACGCTTTCTTTTTTGCGACACACGAGTCACATGATCAACAACAGGATGTTACTACTGGCGGAAAAGACGAAGAAGACAGGAAGTAGTCGGAGGACCATGGCGTGACATGTTTTTAATTATTTATTGTGTGAACAATTTGATTCTCGTGTGATGTTAATTTAGTTTCTAATTTAATGGAAATGGCCCAATTGCAAATTTGTGGGCTTTTTTTTTATATCGACAAAGTTTTGCATTTGTAATGGAAAACGTACAAAAGCAGCTACCGTCCCCTTCTTTACAAGATGGCACATTAAAACAAGAGGCTTTTCTTCTTCTTAAGTAGCATCACATAAATTCATCACAAGATTATTTAGAAATTTTGTGCTATATTTGTGTCAAGTCAAAACAGTGGTCCACACGTTGTTGTTTTAATGACGGCTAAAAAAAACGAAAACAACATAAAGGTGAATACGGAAATTCTAAATAAGTATAGCAGGAAGTGATTTTATTTTGAAAAGTGTCTCGATAATGACTGTGGTTTATGGAGAACAATATGGTGTTAGTACATTAAAAAAAAAAATTCTGAAAAAAATTGAGGGGAGTTAGTTTAAAGAAACTAGGTGTTCAATTTAAATGAAGTTTTAAAGTAAAAAGAATATCGTGGAGAATATTAGTAGTTACAAAGTTGCAGAACTAAATATCATACATGCTCAGTTAGATCCTTAGAAATTATTGGTGAATATTGATGCCTAACTATGAGCAAATTCCTTTTTAACTTACCTTTATGTTCATTATGATTTTACAAGAGCTTGTAACAAAGTTAATGGTGGGCATTTATATGGATATTGCCTATTCCTTACAATACTCCACTGTCGAAATGGCAAATTAACCTGTCATGATTAACTTAGACAATCTGCATCTGATTCACTCTGAGCAGCACTGGATTCTGCTTCTCTTAATAACACTCCAGGGAAATCCTAAATTATATATTTGCCAGGAAGATCAAAATGTTAGAAATAATGTACCACCAATCATCCACAGGCTGCTGCAGGCTTCTGACTCTGAGGCGTGATTGGGATCTGTTCAACTGAAGGTCAGACAGACGTGTCTGCGCAGCGGAAACAAGGCGAAAGGAAAGCAGAGGAAGGAAAGGAAATTAGAAAAGACAAGACAACAGAACGGAAACAGAAAGGAAATAAAACAAAAACAGAGAGAAAAAGAAGGAAGGGAAAGAAAAGAATGAAAAGAAAAAGGCTGAATTAAGGCAGATTTCTGTCTTGGTTTGTGAGAAGCCCAGAAATATGCATATGTGCCATCAAAACAAACCAAAATACATTTTCCCTCAGACTGGGAAGGAGCTCACCTTAGAGATCAGAGTTTCAGAGACAATCCACCAGAGAAAGTAAAAGGTAAAAACAGTCACTCCAGTTTTGTTCAAAACGTTTCGTCACACAGGACAAATTGTCAACTCAAAAGTACTCAAGGGCCAAGATACACACACACACACACACCAACACACACACACACACACATATCTGGAAAGAAACCACTGCACTGAACCCCATTGAAAACGTCCTGGTTATTCCACCAAATACTGTTTTCTGAACTCTTTAGTGTTGTTGTTTCTAAATGAACATCAACTTGTTTTCTTTGCGTTATTTGAGGTCTGAAAGCACTGCATCTTTTTTGTTATTTTGGCCATTTCTCGTTTTCTGCAAATAAATACTAAAGTTTTGCTTGGAATTTCAGAGACATGATGTCAGTAGAAAATCTTCATTTTACTCAACATAAACTGTAAGAGTAAAATCAGTAGTTTCATAGAATAAAAGAACAATCTTCATTTTACTCAAACATAAACCTGTAAAGAGTAAAATCAGAGAAACTGATCATTTTGCAGTGGTTTCTTTAATTGTTTCCAGAGCTATACATTATATATATCATAATAAAATATATAATATAATATAATAATAAAATTTATATAATGTCTATAGCATATATACATATATGTATAATATATATATTTACAGTGGTCCACACGTTGGACCACTGTAAATATGTAAAAATATATAAATATATTTATACTGTTAATAGTACTACCTATTATTTTAGCTTTTAAATAGAAAACTAAAATATATTAAAAAGTTGACATTGTGAATTTATTCGACTTGTTCAACAATGTGTGAAAGATGCAATGTTTTAATTAACCTCCTGAGACCCGGGCTTTTGTTTGATGTGCCTTTTTTATGTCTTCCTTACTATTTGGGATTAGTATGAACCTAATTTTAGTTGAAATTAAATTTTAGCTTTCTATGTGCTTTGAACTATGTCAAACCAATGCCCTTCATATAAGGACACTGGGTCCTGTTTTTGCATATACATTTTTTCCTTTCATTTGGGATTATAAGGACCCAATAGCCTAAAAACTGAATTTTAGCTTTCTACATATAGTGGTTATCTCAAACCCAATGTTCCTCAGAGGATGACCTTGGGTCTATCTGTGTGACGATAAGGACCGATTTCAATCAATGTTATATTTACATCTGTGTTTCACAGTAGTGTACATTTACCTTCTGCTTTCTGTCCAGACTTTATAATGAAGACACATTGGTTAACAAAGTACAAAACTTTATTTTATACTGTCAACAAACATAAAGTGCACGATAAAAGTGTGCTGCAGCTTTTGCATGGAAAAGTGCAAACTTATGAACTTCATTATGAAACATGTCATAGCGAGCTCAGTCATTAATTTCAAGTATTCCCTGCTTGCCTATGTGAAAGGCTTTGCATGGAAAAGTGTGCAAACGTTTATGAGCATCATTATGAACGTGTCATAGCAAACTCAAACAATAATGGGTAATGATAAAAATGCACAGTCTATTTCCTTCTTAATAGGAAATTAAAAAACTTGCTCCACTGGCAATTATGCTACTTATTTTTAGTGAACGTTCCGCTTGAAACAAGTGGTGATTGTCTAAAACAAGTTACTTTTTACAGGATGAGTCTTATTTCAGTGTAATAAGACTTATTTGACTAGAAATTAGGACATTTGACTGAAAATCACACAAAATGCGCTTGGAAAAATTTTACGTTTTTTGCACTGAAGGCTAGACCTTATGTCCCTAAAGAAGTACGTCCATGTTTACGACGTGTAGCTTGCTAATATTACCTCAAATATATCAAATAAGCATGCCACGTGAAGCTACAGACATTATTGGTGCATAAATAAACTAGTTTCAATCATAAAATTGATTAGGATTTTTACCTTGTCCATGTTTCTGTCGGAGCTCTGCGTAGAAGACGTTCGCTGTCCTCCCCCGCCATGTTGTTTTTTTTCAAATGAGTGTAATTTCATTATGAGACCACTAGGTTGGTGCAGGCAGGGCCCCCCATATGAGGGCAATTGGTCAAAATTCTTACAATTTAGTATCATTGGGCAGAAACAGCAAATGGAATGTTCCTCATATGAGGATGCAGGGTCTCAGGAGGTTAAACCAAGAAAATAGAAAATGGAAATAACTGTAGATCCAAAACTTTAAAAGGGATTTTAAAAAATGTGGTTGACTCTCAGCAACAAGATGAGGATTTTGATCGTTCTTTTCCTTGAAAACACTCGTATTTATGCAAGTTTATAACATTAAATAAAAGCTGATTTGGTTAAACCAATGTCTCCTTTTGAGTCAAAGTTATTGGATAGATGTAGTCTTATTTACTTCCAATGTAAAGAGAAGTCAGTGGTGTGGTTACCAACAAACAGATACTTTTTGTTGTACCTAACATTTTCCATCATAAGATTTTGATCATAAGATTTTGATTTGATTTAGAGGTTTCCTAACGTAAAGCGATACAGAAACACTCCTGCATTTAAAAAAAAAAAGAGTCCTGATAGAGAATCGTTCCAGTTTTCTGCTTTGTATAAATCTAACCGAATGCTCTCCGTATCTGACCTAGTTAAATTCATTGTGCAGCCTTCCTGCCTTCTTACAGATGCCCTAATTTCGCAACGTGCGCTAAAAAGTAAATGTATAAATGATTGGACTAGGCACTCCCACAGATAATGAGAACAAAGGAAAAACGGGGAAGAATGGGCTGCAATGGGCTTAATTAGATTTCTTTTTTCCCCCCAACACTATACGGGTCTGATTCTAAACCACCACAAAGAGCAGGGTGCCTTACTGAAAAGTTTGTTTTAAATATTAAGAATATATTAAATTATAAAAAATGACTTTATTTGTTTTTACTCCAACAACAAGTCCTTTACGTCTGCGTTAATTTATTTATTTTTACATATTTCTTGCTACAGTATGGGATGAGACAGATAATCTGTGAGAAAAAAAATATCGAGCTCTTCCGTCTTCTCCCAATCTTAGCTAAAAACAACCAATCAGAGCCAGGAGGCGGGTCTTAGCGCTGTCCATCACCTCCATGATGCCTAGGCTTCAACTAACAGCCCGTTGTTGAATCAGCATGGCCACAAATGACGACAGATAAACGGTTCTCCTGTAACGGTGAGTTGTTTCTCTGCCTTTAGCACATTTAGCATGATATACATGAGATTGATTGACAGCATTAAGACCCGCCTCCTGGCTCTGATTGGCTATTTTTGATGCATTTCTTCAGACAGCAACAGTAGCTCAGGGAGGAGGTGAATGAGATCGATGTTTTCGCAAACTGTCTCATAACATATCGTCATGATATGGTGACAGTTTTAAAAAATATGGGGAAAAAAAACATATTTTTATGAAAGTTACATAATGCACCTTTAACTAGCAGTTTCTGATCAATTCGTGTAAAAATAATAAAATACACGTGTCCACTTTGGATTATGAAATAAAGTTAATTTGCTCCTTACAAATCCAAACCTGTGCAGTTCTGCTCCCTCTCCGCAGTATTTATACCAAACTGCCGTCTCCATCCGTCTGGTTTTCACTTTGCTGGTGGCAACGAAGCTTAGACGAAATGGGGGGGGGGCTTTTGAAGTAGGCCAGTTTGCAGCGGGTAACGCCGAGTCACTCATGCAAACTTTAGATTCCCGATGAGAGCGCGAGGAACAGGACACCCTGGTTCGTCCTCGGGCGTCAAGAGGCCCAGGAAGGAGGAAAAGGGCGTTTGTGCGAAAACAAGACGGTGGAAGGCAAGACCGAAATGTGACCAAACGAGAGAACAAAGACGGATGAAACGGCGGTGGGAGAAGAGAGAGGAGCGGCGGTGACCTAAATGAGACGGGTGCAAACAGGTCTCCTGTATGAGAGCTGTTGAAATACTCATAGACCTGCATAAATTAAAGCACTTTAAATCTAAAATGCAGAGCAGCTGCTCCTGCTCAGAGCTCACGCTGCACCCTCCTTTCCACTGACTGTCTCCTCTTTTCCCAGTAAAATGCCACTCAGGCCTAAAAAAAAAAGAGGGTCTGTCCTCACTGACTTTCAGCTCCACGGACTGACAGACGTGGCACGCACAGCTTATTTTCCTAGCCAATGCTAGTTAGTAAACGACAACCAAAAAGGTATTTTTTATATTTCTAGAGGAAGTCAGAGGTCAAGACATAACGAATGTGTACAAAACAACAAATAGGATCAAAGAACATTTGTTCATGATGAATTTTGTGAGCAGGCTTGACTCAGTAGCTGCATTTCCATTAACCATAGAGTAGAAATTACGAAAATAAATGTGCTTTTTGGATAAAGAAAAAAAAAATAGTTCTAGGATGAGGTGGTTTTGTGTCCCGCAAAGCTGCAACGGAAACGCTTTTCCTCGCATCACACGAGTCGCGTGTTCGACAACCGCATGGCTACGGGGGAATTTTCCTGCCATAATCCAAGAGCAACACATTTTCATTTTGAAAGCAGGACTTCATGTCTCTCTTCTCAAAACTGGTAACGCTTGTACTCAAAACGTCTCCTGGCGCTCAGACTTAGTCTCTGCTTGCTTACGAAACAATCTCTGCTTGCTTCTGGAACAAAAATGCACCGTTGCCTGGCAACCTCTCAGCCAGTAGAATGAAAGTGTAGTAACGGGTGCGTTTGTTTCCTCCTAGTGGCTGTGCCTGTGTGCTTCTATGGATTGTAGCAACGTGCGCCGCACACTGGATGTAGGGACGTGGTTGGGTGAACAAACTCCTGCCTACAATCAGAATTTCAGAAACTCCTGCCTGATACTGTTAGCGATCAGTAGCACCGTTAGCGGATGTTTAGTGGAACATGGAGAAGGAAGCTGAGGCTGTTGTTTCTCCCTAGGTCCAGTGGGTGGCGCAGGTTGCTACAATCCATAGTAGCACCAGCTGTGGCTCCACCAGAGCTCTCAAAGCGTCGCGCAGTTCATAAAAGTTTTGTGTCACTGTAAAATGTTGAATCCATAACTCTCCTGTAAAATCTGCAGTTACAGTAAGTGAGGCAAATGAGAAGCAGACATGATGCTTCGCATTTCTACCTCACATGCTCCTTTGCGGTTCTAATTTGTTTGTGGCGTCGTGCAGAAGCAAGGTGCCAACTTGTTTAGAACAAAATGAGAAATGCCATTTGGGTAAAGCTGTGCACAACTGTGAGCAATATCAGCTGATGATGTTGGTGATGAGCGAGAAACTGCTGGGAGTCGTTCTGGAAAGAATGAGGGGAAAAAATAACATACGGTTGTCGGATTTTGAGAACCAGTCCAACATTTTGGCTTAAGAAGAAATGAAAATGAAATTTCAAGAAATGAAATGACGACTATTAGTTTTATTTTAAATTGATATAGTTCATTTTAACTGACAGAATATAAGCAAATGATGCAAAAAAAACAAAAAATAAAACAGCATGGAAACAACTGAGACATGTCCAAAAGGATTCGTAATCTGTTGGAAGGAATGAGAAACTGCTTCTATGACGAACACAAATGACTAAAGTACTAATTGTACTGGAGGTTTAACTAACGGCTTTGAGAATCTAAGTCTGTATCAGAGAAATTTAAATTTAAAGCACCGGCCCTGGACACACAGGTCTGGGAAAAATGAAGACACAGCAGCTGCAAATGATCAGTTTCTATAATTTTACTTTTTACAGGTTTATGTTTGAGTAAAATGAAGATTGTTCTTTTATTCTGTGAACAACTAACAACATGTCTCTGAAATTCCAAGCAAAAATTGAGTATTTATTTGCAGAAAATTAGAAATGGTTAAAATAATGAAAAAGATGCGTCAAATAATGCAAAGGAAACAAGTCGATATTCATTTAGAAACAACAACACTAACGTTTTAACTCAGAATGATTTCAGAAATCAATATTTGGTGGAATAACCAGGAGGTTCTCAATGGGCCTCTTAAATTTTTCCAGAGATGTAGATATAAAGATATAGACACAGATATTCTGTAGATCGATACCACTGGTTGTATTTGTTTGGTTTATCGATGTTCTGTTTGACATTCGATCCTCAGTTTGATTTCAGATGCAGAGTTTTTTGGGGTTTTTTTCCTACGCAGACTAGAAGGTCAAAACTCGGCAGGCGCAACAGCTGGAAAGTCACACGTATGTTTCCTCCTTTTTTTTCCATCACTACTTCAGAAAAGTGCTAGAAAAACAAATTTCGATTCAAGGCAAATTTCAAGACTTCGATTCTCTCAAGTGGACAAAGAGATTTCAAAGACCTGAATAAACGAACACAGAGGAAAAACTAAATCCCGCGACAATGTGGCGGCGGTCATGATGAAGGGATTTGCTGCGCTTCTCCTCTCATCTCTGGCCGTCAGTAACCAGAGTGCAGCAGGGACTTGAGGCTGTGGCTGGATGAGAGGAGGAGGAGAAGGAGGAGGAGGAGTCGAGCAGAATGTTAAACATGTCCTCTAGACCCCGGAGGAAGAGGAACACCAGCCAATATGGAGACCGTTTCCCCCCCAACCACAGCCGCATAAACGGCTCCGGCTGTGTCGTTCTGCGTCACTGGATTCCAGGAGCTGTTAATACTTGTCGCTCTCCGTGCGTCGGCTGCGGCCCGTCGAGCCGTCCGGGGCCCTAATTGCAATTCAGTCGGTGCATGAAATTTCATTAGGCTAAATGATTTGCGTCATTCAATTAGGTAAGTCTCGTTCGACAACAGTTCAGTCTCCTTTAAGAGGAAAAGAAAAGAAGGAAAAAAACCCCAGAATGAATAATTCAATTTCTAATAATCGCTTTGTCTTTAGGACAGTCCTACTTGGTTAAAAATAAAGCATGCAAAGAATAGATATGCAACTAGAAACTTGCGTTGCTTTTTCATTTATTTTGAGGAATTAACTTAAAGGGTAAAAACACTGGAGCGTTGACAGAGAAAAACTGTGAACAAAAACTACAAGTTAGGATAACGATTAATCCAACTTGTTCTTTTTGGAACAGAAAAGAACAAAAAAAAGGTTTATTAGGAATTAATCTGGTTGTTTGAGTTGAAAACGTCAAAAAACTTTTTAGCTAAAAATGCAACACACAATGTGGAGGATGAAACACCGGAGGTGACCTCGAACACATCATCCCCCACAGTGGGATGGCACATGTTGATGGCAGCGTTTTAAGATAAACGATGAATGGTGATAATAGAACATTATTACATTAGAAAGTAAGATGGAGGGTAATCATCGAAGAAAGTTTGTCGGAGAGCGCAGAACGCCCGAGACGGTGGCAGGAGTCCACCGTCCATCGAGACAACATGACGAATTCTGCAGCACCAAAATGAAATAGTTTAGAGCAAATCATGTCATTTGTTGGAATGTCCCAGTCAAAGTACAGAGCTATATTAAGAGGTTTTAGTTCTAGGTGTCCAGAGCTGCTACAGAGATCTGTTTCATAATTCGTTTCTCTTTGTGGTTCTGAAGCTTGAAACGATCATGGATATGCAAACACCATGTTTGTCTTTTAGAACTTCCTCTGACAGACACTTCGCCTCTATCACAGTTTCTATCTGGTGGATAAATTGCGTTGGATTGCGTTACGTTGGTGAGAGCTGCATTTTTATTCATGGTGTTCCAATATGGGGTTTTTTCCCCCTTCTTTGTTTGTAAGAACCGAAATGTTATAAATTTGCAGTTTTGATCAAAACCATTATTTTTGCCCAGAATTTTCAGCAAATATCAACAAAATCATTGAATAATGAAATATTTTAGCCAAGTATAAACTACTCTGAGCATCAACAGTGCGTCTTCAGACAGAGGGTTCTTTAGAACCACTGCAACACGGACTGCTGCAGGGGATTGTAGCATCTGCGAGTCTTTGAAGAAAATTAAATCTCCCTCCATGATCGGTGAAGTGTTTTTGAAGCGATTGTGGAATGATCGGCCGATATCTTTGCGTTAGCGTGTCTTGTTTCTGTGCCTCTGCTTATCCGTAGGAACACGTGGCAACAGTGCAGCCTATCAAAAGAGGGAGACAAGCTGCCAGGATCCCACCGACCGCAGGAGCTGTCCGCTTCAGCAGCACCAACAAGCAGCAGCAGCATAAAACGGTCAAAACGAAACGAAACATGTCATTTTCTGCTAATTCTCTCAATAGCAATTTGCTTAAAAGTGACCAACATTAAAAACAGAGTGCAGAAAGCTCCCTAAAAAAAACTTTAAAACCTTAAAAAAAAAAAAAAAGTTGTTTTTAAGTAAATTAGCTTCAAGATCACCCCAAGCAACAACAACAAAATCATGCTATGAATCTGCGTGTAGCTGTGACAGCGTAAAGGTTTGCTGTCTTTCCCAGAGCGGCGAGTGGCTGTGAAACAGAAGAGCGTGTCAGACGTACAGACCACGGATCGGTGACTTTTACGGCCTCGTACATCTGCTTCGGTTCCCAGGCGTCCGAGCCTCTGACCGCTCAGTCAGGTGTTTTACGATCGCCGCTCCCCGCCTTTCATTAAACATGTCTCCCTTTCCCCTTCCCCGGGAAATTATAATACACAGCAGCCTGCGAGAAAAAAAATAAATAACTCATAACCTCTGATAACAAGGTCACACCTTATTGACCCCCGGTCAGGAGGAAACGTCTTCTGTTAGGAGGTCAGACGTTAGGAGTCGCACAGGCAGCAGGGAAAGGGAAGCTATGGGAGCTAACATGGAAGAGGCCAAAGGGCGCCTGGTTTGTGGAGCGTCCGGCTCGCTTGACAATCCATGTACAACAATCAACATCGAGGCCCATAAAAAGTAATAATTTGCAATCCGATGCAAACGTCTGGAAAAATCTTTGAGGCTTAGTAGGGTTAGAAATGTGATTACGTGAAAAATTCCTGTAATTGTCAAATTTGACCTTTTTCTTTTGAAACACACGTTGTTGTTGTTGTTGTTGTTATTATGCTAGCAACATAAAGTTTGTTTTTGACTTTTAACCCCATTTTTCTCTCATTTTCAGGCCAAATACTGACAGAGGAATGTTTTGTCTTCGTTTTTGAGGTTGTTGTTGTTTTGTAAACCTTCAGGCATGTAAAGACTGAATAGAGTTTTTTTTTCTATTTCTGAGAAATCCTCCTTAGATATCCTTCATCCGCTGCAGATAGATGTCTTAAGCCTGAGTTATATTTTGTGTCTTATCATTATATCATGTATTTTATCATATCTGTCAGTGTTGAGCGGCTCATTGTTGGGCATCCATTGTTTTATGTAGCTTTTAATGTTCTGAAAATGACCAAAGAACATCTGTTTAACTCCAATACAACCTACGTTACACGTTTAGCACATTTCAGACAGAACCTTAATTGTCAAGTTTTCTCAAAGATTCCTATTAGGATACAGATCTGGACTTTGACTATGCCATTCTAGCATGTGGGTCAATCAAAACCGCCCGCTGTATCTCTGGTTGTATTTTCAGAGATAACTCTACGCCCCAGTTTCAAGCAGAGCTGGGTGAATCGATCCAAAATATTGATAATATAGATACCAAATTGGTATCAGAGCGACACTAACATAAGACCGGTGCTTAAGTTTCAAATTCCCTCTTAAAATGTTATTTTGTTTTTGTGTCGTAGTTTCGCAACTCTACCTCAAAAAAATGTTGGTTTGGATTTTTGGATCACTTTTTTTTTTTTTTTTGCACTTTGCTTATTTAGGAAAAATGCAAACAAATTCTGTTATTAAAGTATTTTGTGGGAATCAATAAACTTTTAATTATTTTGTTCAAACGCAAAACAAAAATAATAATAATAAAAAAAAAACACCTCAATGTCAGAAGTTTGATGATTATATCAAACTCAAAAATGTATTGGTATCGGTGTCAGTATTGATGCTGGTAGTGATACCGATACTGGGTATTGTCTGATACCAATACTGGGCCCGGTATCGGACCGGTATCGAACTGATCTGTGCCAGGTGTTTTCAGTGTCATGTGCAATGTTAGTTTTCCCTTCACACAGAACTCTGTGTTGCTCCCGTGCTTCTTTTAAATATTTGCTTCGTCTGTTATGTCTCCACTGTGGCAAACTGAATTATTCTACTTGGCTAAAAAAAAAAATTTCTTAGCACTTTTTCAGAAACCGCAGATTTATGGAATGTCAAACTAGTGTTTGTCCTGCCAAAATGCAATATTTACTGCTTGTTTCGTGTGTTGTGTTTTTACGGTCTAAGCCACTGTTTCTAAAATGTGCCATACAAATAAACGTGACTCTAAGGCCTTCACACAACAGCTGCATTCTTATAAACATTAAACCACATCCAAGTGCTCTCTATTTACTATTTAGATAACTTCTAACGGGATTTTAGATTGAACTAGATTTAACTTAGAGCTGTCAGAGTTAAGTGGACGGCATCAGTATGCTTCTCAGATTTGTATGAGCAAAAGAATTAAGAAAAAAATGATCTTCCTTTTCAATTCGTGCTGCTTTGTCACTTAAGTTCCTGATGAAATATTCCGAAAGTTGTGGCTGTAAAATGGCCAAATGTGATTTTTTTCTTCTTCTTTTGGAAAGCAGGCTCGGTTTGACCTGAACGTCTGTATTTATTTGTTTATCTGTTGAGGGGAAGGTGGGGGCGCTTGTTTTTGCGTACAGCGCTGCTGCCGCCGCCGCTGCGCGCGGAACATCTTCCTCGCTTTCTCTCCGCTTCTTCCTCGCTCTGTGGCGCTGTAGATTTTTTTTTTCATCCCCTGCTTCTAACCATAATCCGCCCCCTTCTCCTCACCCTCTTCCTCCTCCTCTTTCTCTTCCTCCTCCTCTCTTTTCTCCACTTCTATCTCAGCTCTCCGAAGAAGAGAAACCAGGAAACCAAGGATTGATGTGTTGCTCTACTTGATCTCCCCCCCCCTCTCTCTCTCTCTCTCTCCTTCCGTCTCTCGCGCGCACACAAACGCGTCGCGCCACGCCAGCTCTTCCAAAAGGGGGAAGAAGAAGAAGAAGAAGAAAAAAAAACGCGTTTTCGATAATGTTTCATCATTTTTACGGGATGACAGTTAGTGGCCGTCTCTGTGTCCGCTCGCTATTCTCCGGCTGGCCGTAACAGACAGCGCTGGGACTCGTTGTTTTCATGCGGGAAGAAGAGGCTCCGGGGCGCCGGGAAAGCTTCGCTCATCTCCACCGTGTTCTTCTCCAGCCGCGAGCGGCTGCATGACCGGTGATGCTCGGCCTCTCCGCCTGGATGCGCCCCTCTATAGCCGGTGTACCGTCGCTGCCGCTGCCCCGATCCCCTGACAGCAGGTTTCCGCTGTTGCCGGAGAAAGGTCTAGGGACCACATATGGAAACTGGGGATCGTAATTTCAGAACTAAACAGGCTGTTGTCAGATTTTTTTTCTTCTCCAAACTGTATTTTTCTCCTCTTTCGTTTATCTATCCTTTTTCTTTTTTCCTTCCTTTTTTTAGAGAGAGAGGGGCATCTCTTCCTTGTTTTTGTGCTCCATCATCTCTTAAGGAATGGGTTCCATGGCAGTCGTGTTACTTGCTGATATTTTGCGTTATTTTTTCGTTTTGCCCTTGTTGTTTGATCAATGTTTGATTCTGCTACTTTGAATTTCTTTTAAGACATCTAGTGCTCATTTCCTCATACATCCCTGGCCCTGCCTGTCTGTCTTGCCTGCCTTCCATCGTCCCTCTTTCCCCATAATGTGTTATGTTACAGCTGGGTTTTCCAAATCACGCTCGACATAAATCTATACAGTTTGCTTATCCTTTTGATCACACCAAATTAGTCTTGTGTCATTCTCCATTTGTGATCGCTGCTTCTGTTTCTTTCGGAGTTTGGGGGGGGGGGGTTAATTTTGAAGGAAACCAGGCCGCCAACTGTGTTTGTCTTAACCACGCTCCACCGCCACTCCCCCCTTAATCCCTTTTCGGTATCAATTAATTCAAACTGGAACTGTGCGCGTCTGGGTGCTCATGCGTGTACAGGTGTGTGCATGAAAGTTTGGGTCTGTAAGAAAGTCGGCATACGCTGCGTGAGATCGTCTTCTCGTGCCACGTACGTTATCCCATTACCACACCATTAAAGCTGTGAGGACTGTAATGTATCTGATGCCTTCAGTTAGCTCAGAAAGCCAAAATTAGGTCTGAAGCAGCCAAAGTCCTCCATCCCCCCTCATTATCTTGGCCTTTTTCAGAGTTTGACATTCAGAGGCCTTCAAACTCAACAAAGTAGGCCCCGATCCCAGACCAGGTCTCTTGTGGAATCTGCTGAAACTCGTGTTTTTAGGTCAGCCTTTTTTTATTTCCGGAGTAGGGCAACTTACTGCCATCAGAAGTTCAGAATTTAGAGAACTTTACCTCTTAAGGCTGTTGCCGTCATTGCCAAAGGGTGTTTGACCCCCTTTTCGTCGGGTCAAACAGCTGGAAATCCACCTGAAACCTTAACCGTCTTCCGAATTTTTTATTTTGTTTTTCATCTTTGTGCCGGCCCCCCCCCAAAAACCAACCATACGATTTCCCCCGAGCTCCCCTAACTCCCCCACCCCCCCAGCCGTCCCCCGCTACCGTCGTCCGCCCGACGCAGCCCACCCCCCGCTTTCCGAGCTGGCGTGGCGACGCAAACTCACAAATATTTACTTCCTGTACATCAAAAGGAAAGGGGGCCCCCCTTTCGTGGAATGTGGCAACATGGGTGTGTTTGACCGCGGAGTTCAGATGCTGCTGACCACAGTGGGCGCCTTTGCTGCCTTCAGCCTCATGACCATCGCTGTGGGGACGGACTACTGGCTGTACTCGCGCGGCGTCTGCAAGATCAAGAGCACCAACGAGAACGAGACGAGCAAGAAGAACGAGGAGGTTATGACGCACTCGGGCCTCTGGAGGACGTGCTGCCTAGAAGGTGAGCCAAAGACTTAAAGGTAGCCATGTATGCATACACGGGAATATACTGTATGTAACCTCTATAGACACACATGCACAGACCTGCCAACAATGCCGCTGTGAGCAGATCAGTCCCTTCATGTCCACACTCATTTTCACATGGTCCTGCATTTGCACCTACATGCCTACACAGAAAATCACAAACCCACACTCTTCTGTATGTACTCTGCAATAATTTTCTGCAATATCTATCTATCTATCTATCTATCTATCTATCTATCTATCTATCTATCTATCTATCTATCTATCTATCTATCTATCTATCTATCTATCTATCTATCTATCTATCTATCTATCTATCTATCTATCAAACATCAATATTCAAATAAGGTGTACGGTACACTCACATCTCCTTCATAAACCCATAAGTGGTACAAATTTCACGTCCTCTGCAGAAGTCAAGGACAATATAATGTTTTAGCTGACAAATGGACTCTTGATTTAGGTCTTAGAAAGGATGTTTGGTAACCTTGTTTTTTCTGGCATAGTGGAATTGGTTGCCTTGCAGCGTCAGCGCATATTTGCCCTACACAGGGGAGTTGTTTGCCTAACTGACTATTACATTGAAGGGACGGTGTACTGAATTTGATTCGGGCAACAGAGTGATGATGTAAAGATCATTAAGTAATCAGGAAAGGATACAGGTTGGATAGCGGAGCAACAGTCAGAACAACAGTTGCCTTGCAACAAGAAGGTGCTAGGTTTGGATACGAGTCCAACACAACGCTTTAGAAGAAGATTTATCATTGTTTAATGTCCGACGTCACCGGAGCTGAAGAATAGCGAAATTCTGGCATTTTAAATGTTGGGGCTCACAAAGTTTGGATTGGCTGCTGCTTCCCATAGCCAGCCCATGAAAAGTTAGCACCAGTCCTTCGGGTCAGGTTTGGTCAGTGGACACACATGAACCTGCTGCTATATGCTCTAGCACTAGTCCCTAGCACTGGAACCATTTTGGTGAAAAAACCCCTAACTACTGATGAATGAAACCCACAATCCTAATTTCAGCAATCTGGAGATAAATCAGCTGTGAACCAGCAATTATTTGGTTATGACAGTTTAAAGGGCCACTGGAGACCCAATTATATATATATATATACACACATATATATATATATATATATATATATATATATATATATATATATATATCTTTTTTTCCCCCAAAAAACATCTGACCTTCTGTAAGGGTTACATTCACACCAGCCCTGTTTAGTCCGCTTTAATCATCCTCTAGTTAGGAAGCTGACTATAGCGCAGGGCATTCTGGGAAAAATACAACCAAAACAAATTTGTGAGTATAGTACTAGCGGGAGAAATGGCTCGCCATTTTTGGCTAAAGAAAAGTGAAATCCTACAGCCGCTAAAATCTGAGGCTTCTCCATTTCTGCTGACGTTTTATGAATAAGGAAGTTGCGCTTGTATCTTCTTCTAAGGTTTTTCTGTTGTTTTCTTCAGTGGTTTTTGGTGCAGCGCCGCCACAGGCGAGGGGGGTGAACTGGTTCTTCAGATGGTCTGAATTGTTTGGCACAGTGCTGCGTGAAAGAGAACCGCACCAGCTGAAAATGTAACAGATGTTGCAATTATGGTCCCCAGTCGAACCGAGTCTACCTGACTATCAGGTGTGAAGACACAGTAAGGTTCAAAACTCAGGCAAAGGTAGAGGGTGCACCTGCTACCATTCTGGACACCTGAGATAGACATAAATGAGATAGACTGTGGCATAAGTTTGGCCGATTGTTCAGACATATGTTCAGTTAAGTTAGGAAAAAAAGAGAGCTCAAAGCATATGTGTCTTGCAGTGTGAGTTTGTTTGTGATTATACAATAGGGAAGCTGTGAAATGTCTCCTTAAGTGTGAAACAGATTTGACACAGTACATCGGCACACACAGACACACACATATACGCACACACACACACACACAGACTAGTCCTCTTCTATCTATCATCAGACTGAATCAGAACATACCAGGCCCCACATTCACCTGATTCACAAGACAAAGCCATGGGCTGATGACATAGATTTGTGGGATTTCTCTTCTCATGATTCATTTGGTCCTTTGTGACTGTGGGAGATTTCCACAGGAATAGCTTTTGACTTTATTTTTGAATGAGGGTTTAAAATAGAGGGAAACCACCTTGCGTGTGGCGTATGTCATTGCTCATCTAGTGACATTTTCGGAGCTTTAATTGTGAATACTCAAAAACCTGCTTGCTTATTGAAATACAATCCTGTTTGTGTTTTAAAAGTCGGTCAGAACTTTTGAATAAGGTAACATTTAAATCTATACTTTTCCCAGTTAAGGCTTTATTTTATGACCCTTTATAGAAGATGAGAATTCCTGTATTTGCGTAATACAACTCTAATGTATGCAACGTATTAATATACAGAGCGTGTTACAGAAAGTGGAAAGCTTCATTTTTAAAAATACAGTTCCTGCCTTTACATTGAACTATGTTTGAATTTTATTCAATATGTAACTCAGGCATGACTTAATATGGAAGGGTAAAGACAAAACAAATATTTAGATTATGTTTGTATTTGATAATTCATTTAATTGACAAACTATTCAAAAATGAAAAAAAAAAACACTGTTCTTTGATTTGTAAAGTAGTTGTGTCATTTGCTCTCAACTGGACAAATAAAGTTTTTGAGAAGTTTATTTGAAATCGTTAAGGAATTTGTAGTTGCAACATTCTTCATTATTTAGGTATATACAGTATATCTAAATAATGTACACATGTTTTTTTTTAATTATGTCTACGGCTTTAATAAGTCGTAATATCAAAGACTACATGTTGGTTTCAACAATAAGATAGAGGTATAAATCTTATTGTTGTCAAAAAAAAACAAAAAAAACAACACAATTTCGGAATTGTGTTGTTTCCATTAAATAAGAAACGCAATTAAAGTCACATGTGAAAAAGTTTGTTCATGTGATGAGTCATTAAAAGACAAGCCATCATCCTCCTAACACTTCCTGTCAGGTCGTTGATCCCGTAACTCGTGTGATGCAAACAACGTTTTCCCATGGCAGTTTTGCCATATACACTAATTTCAAGACAGCCGAAAAATCCTAGCTCCAAAACGTTTTAAATCGAAAAACGTGTTTTGTTTTTTTTCCTGAATTGCCGTGTTTCCATGAAGCAAATTTATTTTTGTAATTCCAATTTGGTCAATATAAATGCTGCTATTGTTACTTACTAAACGACTTCTCTTACTAAATAAGAACTATCCATCCATCCATCCATCCATCCATCCATCCATCCATCCATCCATTTTCTGTTCACCCTTTGTCCCTAATGGAGGGAGGGTTGCTGGTGTCTATCTCCAGCTACGTTCAGGGGGAGAGGCGGGTTCACCCTGGACAGGTCGCCAGTCTGTCGCAGGGCAACACAAAGACATACAGGACAAACAACCATTCACCCACACACTCACACCTAGGGAGAATTTAGAGAGACCAATTAACCTGACAGTCATGTTTTTGGACTGTGGGAGGAAGCCGGAGAACCCGGAGAGAACCCAGCATGCACAGGGAGAACATGCAAACTCCATGCAGAAAGACCTCCGGGAATCGAACCCAGGACCTTCTTGAACTAATAAGTTCAAGAACAAAATAATGTTAATTTTTTTATTTTAAATTTGAATTCAATTTAATTACACTGATTTCCCAGATTGCTAGGTCACATTGCTACATTAGTGACAATAAACTGCGTTAAAACTGTCTGAATGTTTTTAGGAATAGAAACCAACAAATTTTACTCGAGCCATATGACACCATGTTTATGTCCTCAGAAACATATACTGTAGTATGAAATGATGAACTATGCTAAACCACATCAAAAACATCAACACGTTTCCTTCAAGAGAAACTCTTATTTTCTTTGCAAAGTGCCTTTACTTTGCACATTCTCGGCACACTCGGTGTCCTTGGCACCAGAGATTCGAAACGATTAAGAGCCGAGATTTTGAAAGATGTCCAGCTCGAACGCCTCGCCTCGCCATCGGAGCTACAGTTGCCATACAAACTGTGCGCCGAGGAGAGAGGAGCGAGAAGGAGAAGGGGACAATTGCGAGGTGCTAAGAAAGACAGGAAAAGAAAAAGGAGAAGAAAAAAAAAAGAGAGAGAAAAAAAACTAAGCAGCTCTGGTTTGCTGTCACACGCCCTCAGGCATCTTATGCTATCTTTAACACGCAGGCCCACGTTCTATCTAACCTATCTCACTGCACCTTTTAACGTAATACATCACAGCGTCGCTGCAATTTCCGCTTAATGCCGGGGACACGATGTACACAATGTGCAGATGCTGGTGAGAAGCTGTTTTAAGTTTTTGCTCCCGTCGTTACCTGTTGGCGCTGCAAAACTGGAAATATCTGACTCTGAGATCTTGTTTTGCTTTGTTTTTTAATGTGAAATTACGTCGTTTTTATGCTTCAACTTGAATACAGATATAAAAAATAAAGTTCTGTCATAATATTAAAACGATCCCATAAACCCCCACCCATTACAGCTCTGACATTAGTTTTTTATTCCAGCCAACTCGTCCGGTAATTTTCCTGTCCTTACTGCCGAGTCTCATTATCTAAAGCCGCAGCTAGTGATATTCTAGGATTGTGCGATAACTAATTGCAGGGAATCAGATAACAAAAATAATCCCTTGGTTTAAAAAAAAAGAAAGAAAGAACAAAGATGCAGACTGTCAGTTTATCTAAAGCTCCAGTAAGAGTTTCAGTGGCTGGGGAGCACAAACGATCGGTAATCTGGTGATTGAAGTAATCCTGTTTAGAGAAAAATAAATCCACACGATCTCCTTCACCAAGACTCTGTCAGGAAGCTGTAATAGGTAGAAGGCCACTGTAGTAGGTAGAAACACAAATTATAATAATTGGAAATAATAAACAATCGCGCTACAGTGCATCAAACACAAAGTTGTCATTTTGACTACATTTTAATCCATTTTGGACAATTCCTGTTATCGTTCCTCTAGAACTTTTTGTAGCTTTTTCTTTTAATGTTAAAGTGTTGTTATTTTATGTACCCACCTCTATCAAAATTTTAAACAGATTTAAGTTACTGAGGTGTGCAGTAACTTTGCTGCTGCTTTTTGATCTGGTGTGTATGTAGTCTACAGCTTTTTACATGACTTGTATGTGTATTTATTGTATATTTGGGCAGCTGCTGCTATGCATCCTTGAGTTCATGACAACTTTCCTCCAGGGGATAATAAAGTATATTCTATTCTGTTTTATTATCGGTGGGGCGATGAGTTGACAGGGCTGGCTGAGTGAGGACGCACAGAATGTGGTTTGCTTACAGAGCAGCTGGAAGCTAGGTAGCATGCCTGTTAGCATGTGCGCTTTGAGCCGCCCAGGTTGACAATAGACCACTGATTGTTTTCTGTTAATGTTCAAGACTTAAATTCCAGAAGGAAATTTCTTTCCACTGGACATGCAGTACATACGTCTTCACATAAAGGATTGCTGCGGTTCGTGTTTTTAACTAGCTCCATAGCAACAAGCCTGAATCCAGGTGGACATGCTACCTGCATGTTGCTCCTGTCCTTCATTGTGTGTGAGACGTCATCAAGCCTGATGTGAAACATTGGCATTGGTTGAAGTTGAAACTCAGTTGCGATTGACGTTACCAGCACCGTTTGGCTAGTTCAGGTGTTGGTTACCAAGGAGACTGAATACAGGCTGGTGGGAAGACATTACTGCTGTGGGTGACTGGCTGGTTGTTCAAATGACCTATGGACAGAAAAAAAAAATTGTTTTTAGTTTTGGTTCATTTAAGGAATTGAAAAATAGTTTTTCAGTAACTTATCTGGGAAAATTGTCCATTTTCAATGACTGACTGATTACCTTCATTTACTTTCTGTTCGTAAAAAAACCCCAAACTACTCAGGGTGGAAAATTATAATTTTTTAAACTTTATGCTGGCAGGTGTTATTTTCTTTTTGTCATACAGTGATATTTTCTTATTATCAAACATTATCAAACACCCAAAACCTTTGTATGTTGATCATTTATTGCCACAGGTCATGTTGCACAATATGTGGAATTTTACATAATTGTGACAATTGCAAAAATTCTCCTTTAATTTATATGTTTTCTGTTTATTCCACAATTAATTAAAAAAAAAGATCCTTTAGCTTGTGCTGATACTGCGCATAGAGCGTGACATTAACTTTATAACAGCTCATTTGAAGAACAAATGTGAAATGTAAATTAACCTCGTAAAATGCATCATTTTGTAAAATAACAACACGGATATCTCCAATTACCCTAAGCTTCAGAATGAGCAAAGTTCAAACTCTAAAAATAAGCAACACGCTGTTTGTGGCGTTTTTACGGAGAAAAGCCGGGTGAGGACATAAAAAGCCGTCGTTCCTCCTTCACAGGGAGGCGTGCGGCAGCATCAAGCGGCGCTCTGTGGGCGGTCTGCTGTTGATACTGTAATAGAAGTGACTGACAAGCCAAGGCAGCTGTCAAAGTCAGTCGTCAATATGCCCCAACCGCAGAGTTTCTTCACATGTTTCTCAATAAACAAACGACTGACTTTTGGATTATTTTTAACTTTTCGGCTTCGCCACAACAGCAAAGACGGCGAAGGCTCGAATTCAAAGAAAGCCGACTTGACGACAGCAGGAAACCTCTTCCGTCCTCTTTTAACTCAAGAATTTATCATTTAGTGCCTGTCATAAGAAATGATTATAAGAAAACATACATTTTTATTTGTGAACTACTTTTCAGTTCACATTGGAAACATTGGAGATCCAACTTATAAAAATATAGTTCATTTGTTACATGTAGACAAATTAAGTTTGTCAAATTGACTTTATGTTTGAGAAACATGACAACTTAATAATCTTAATACATTTACTTGGATAAACTTAGTTTACTTTGTTAACTGATTTTAAAAAAAAAGTTGAATCATCTGTTTTGTTGTCTTTTTTCAGTGTACAAACATTAAAATCAGGTTTTCGAGGTCATGCAACACCTCACACATTAAATATTTGTTGGTTTTATGAAGTTTATTTTCTGAACAGAAAACATTTCTCTTCATCCAGGACACTTTTTCTGTTTTACTTTACTTAATTTTAACACATTTTTACCAGCTTGTCAAAATGTACCTGTCATTGTTCTAGTTGTGACAAATCGAACTTCAGAGAAAATCTCGCTTCAGACCTAAAACCTCAGAGAAAACACAACAGACGACTGAAACGCAACAAAGAAATGAATGAATGTCTTCATGCACAGATTCTAATAATCTGTTAGACCACCTCTTGTTTTTGGCTCATATCTGCCCTAAAAAAATTTAAAACATTTATGCTTCCTGTACATTTATTTCCATAAAAATCCCAGCTCTCACCTGACAGACCTCGTATCGGACCGATCCCGCGTTAGAACAGCTACGCAGTCGGCTCCACTCGGATTCGCCCGGCTCGCCTGTCATGCTGGACGAATGACTCTATGTTGGTGGTCCAGCTATTAAGGCTGGATCCAGATTCTCAGTCTGTCGTGGGCTTTCCGTGATGGATCTTGCCCCGGGACGATCTTTCGTCCAAAGGCACAGACCGGATCGGCCCCGGGGAGCCGGGCCTTGACAGGTGGAACTCAGCAGGCTCTAAAAGCTGCCATTAATCTCCGTGACGGCAGCTTTGAGAGCGAAGTGAGGTGTGTTTGACAGAATATATGTTTCGGGGAAAGGAGCTGGTGTACCAGAGAGAACTGAAGAAACACATTCAAACTGGCTTTTCAGCAGCAGCTTCCAACAGAGGGGCTTTATTATCTTTGTATAGAATCCTGAATCGTTACCCAAAGACTAACTTTTATTATCCGGCAAAGATGGAAGCTCGAGCATGTCAGTCATTGGGTCAGGTTTTTGGAATGTTAATGATCAATTTTTCTAGTCTGGTCCAGTTTAGAGAAACATTGTGCAGCCTCAGTGCCACTTCTACATCAATGCCACTGCTAACAACCCCAGCAGTGTCGAAATGGTAACTTAAATCCATCTAATAAGACACCATGCAGGTGCTCAGTCTGCTCTGATGAAGATTCACTGACCTCAGCATGTCGGACGGTCAAAACCGAAAGTGAAACTGACAGCATGACCTACTTTCTGATTAATTTGGCCTATAATTACATGACCAAAAACATTTCATTTTCAGAGGGTCAGTTGAATCTTAACTATGAAAAGACCGTGACCTCACTGCTGAAGTACGTACCAATACTGATTTCCACACCCTGGATCAAAACATATGTTCACCATTTAAACCGAGAGCTCATAAAAATCAAATATTTGAAGGATGTGAAACGGATTTGATTTTCCAAAAAAATCTGCTTCGTTTCATCACATGTAGTCTTGACCGTGACGCATCTCTCAATGTGGCAAAACATACATGGCAATGCAGGAAGACGGGTTTGACAGCAGCTGAAGTTTTCAGTCGTCGCCTTTCATTTTTTGCCTCATAAATTCAAATAAACGTAACCTAAAGGTTGACTCTTATATGGAGGCACTTTAAATGAGTCAAACCATTAAAAATAAAATCTTTTGATGCTAACGGGACATAATTACACAGATATTCAGATAATCTCTTCAATAATAGGTAGTATTATCAGGTTGTGGGACCAGGTTAGACCTTTTCTTTCAAATAAAGGTTTAAAATATGCCATGAATTTTTAAGCATGAATTTTTGTGATCATTTCAAGTATTTACTCTTAACTTTTAATGTTTTGGCTGTTTGTTTGTTTTGTTTTCACTAAACTCACACTTAAAAACACCAACCTTTTTACCTGGACCTCCTGCTTACCAAATTACTAGAGTTGCTCCCAGTTTCTGTCTGTAGCATTTGTCCTCTTTCACGGCGGTGGCGGCCACATGACACAGTGTAACTATGGCGATGCAGCAGTCTGTTGACAGCACAAGGCCGCCTGTCAAACGGACACCACGGTCTCTCAATCAAAGGGATTGTTTACGAGTGTGCACACACACCACCTGGGACTGACAAACACTTTGCTGTGCTCCGTGGGAGGGGATGTCAGTCACACACACACACACACACACAGGACATGTTTACATGCAGCATTAAAACATGCAGAAGAGACACAGAAACATGTCTGACAAACTAAGCTAACGAAAAAAATTTGTTTTTTTGTTTGTTTGTTTTCATCTTTCCGTATTTTATTATTTAAAAGAAATATCCCAGATTATGACAATTTCTTCATTTTTAAATTTCTAGTGTAATCACTTCATTAAAAAAAAGAAAAATTTTGAATTAATTCTTTATAAAAGGAGCTTATTTTGTGGAATTGTAATCTAATAACCCATATTTACAAGTACGGTAATACTATTGTGTGAAATCGACTGTTTTGAGCTGTGCTTCATGTTATGATGTTATTCTTTTATCAAAAACACACCTGTTGTTTTGCTGTGATACCTTAATGTATGTTGGAGAAATCTTTGAATCTCCATGGCAACCTTTCAGCCGTACAAACCGCCTGGGTGGACCTAGCCCCGTCTACGAGCTACAGTTTCCAAACTTCTGCTTTACAGAGCGCCCCTCACTGGCGACTCCCCCACTCTGCTCCTTCAGACTAGCCAGCAGCAATCAGCAAACACCTGGTGGAGCTGAGCATCTGCTGAGCTCATTATAGGAGCTACTTCCCAGTGAAACGCTGGTAAGAACGTTAAAGGGTTAATAGAGGAGCCATGTTGTGATGACTTCCTGAAGGCGGAGTTTCAGAAAGAGCAGCAGTTTTTAAAGAGACAGAGACCCAATTTCAAGGCATTAAATTATGAAGTCCAATTTCCTCTAAGTCATATTTGACAAGCATAGCATTTTTATGACAACTGAAAGTAACTTAGTTACTTGATTGTGATATAAAACGTGCCTGGAAAATACATAATGCTGCCCCTTTAAAACAAAGGAGAACGAGAGTGTTTTGTTGAATTTAACTAAACACTGTAATATTGCTATTACAGTTACTGGTGTTTTGGCTGGTTTGTTTCTTTGAAAACTAATTTGTTGAGCAAATCAAATTTTTTAAATATGTTTTCTGTACGACCAAAAGCGTTCTGTGTTAACCCGTAAGAATGACGTAAAAAGCTGCACAGGTGCATCTGCTCTGTTGCTGCTTGCTCTGCCGCAGATGCTCAGGTGTTTAGCCAACAGGACAGAGCTGTTAGCTGTTAGCTGTTAGCGGTGAGAACAGAAGCAACAGTGTGCCAGAGCGCTGCGGTTGGTATAATGTGCAGCCCAGCACACACGCCAAGGAGAAAGTCCAAAGTGAAATGCTGAGTGAGATGCTGCATATCTGAGTTTCAAAAGTGAAAAGTTTTGATGTAAACTTTGTTTTTGTTGTTTGTAATCTGCATTTTATGGGTTAGCCCCGCTGAACGCGCTCTACTTTATTCAGTGTGGAAAAGATAAAAATAATAACTAGCATCGCCTTGGAAGAAGCACCAGTTGGTGGTCGTTTTTTTATGACCAGTTTTTGGTTGAAAAGTTAGCTGTTGAGTAAATAGGAAGTCACAAATAGGCCAAGTGAGAAACTGGAGCAGCAGCTCCCTACCGGGGGTTTGAGGCCACAAGATGATTATATCAATGTTAGAAGTAAGAGAACTTATCTTAATTATAAAAGCGTTATACTGTTCTGCTGTTTTCTTTTTCTTTAATCTATGAATGAAGTGTTAGCAGGACTTGTTCCTCAGGTTGTTTTTACATCCATATACAAAGCAGAAATTAGTTTTACATCCTAAAGCCTGCTGGGTTAAAAATATCCCAATTTAGGTTTCATTACGACCCATTCCTGGGTCAAATATGGGTCAGTCCAAACCCGGTTGGAGACTGATGTCTGACATCGAGGCTCTCAAAACGTGGATTGAAGAAGATAATTCATAACTTGGATTGATAAGCAAGTAATAACAGGTGTAAGATGAATAATCCCTGTTATTAGTTAATTCTTTAATATACAGAACCAGGCTAAAAATAGTTGGAATAATATGAGAATGAAGTCTTTAAGATATAAAAGACGTCCAAGAATTAAGTCAAAATGTTATGAGAATAAAGTTGTGGTGTTGTGAGAATAAAGTACAAATAATATGTGGGGGAAAAGTCGTAATAATATGAGAATAAAGTCCGAACATTAAGAGGGTAAAGTCGTACGACAGTAAGTCAAAATAATATGAGTAAAATTGTAATGTCACAAAGATAAAGTCAAAATAATAGGTGGAAAAAAAGTAACGAACATAAATTCATAAAATAATACATGAAAAAGTTGTAATAATATGAGAACGAAGTTATAATATTACAAGTATAAATTGACAATAATTTGAGATTGAAGCCATACGACAAAGTAGTCGCAATGTTAGGAGAAAAATGTCGTAGTAATATGAGAAAAAAATAATAAGAGGAAAAAAGAAGTATAATATGAGAACAAACATTATGACTTTCTTCTGGTAATGTTGTGTCTTTATTCTGATAATATAATGACTATGAATACTTTGTCATACTAATAAGACTTTGACTAACAAACAGCTGAATTTGTTAACTCATTTCATTCTCAACATTAGGTTGATGCAACTAACTGATCTAATCTTTCAGTTTCAAATTTGGATCCAAAAGTAAAAAAAATAAATAAATAAATAAAAAATCAAGTGTGCCTTTATTTAGTAACCCCTCCGAACTGACGCTTCCATCTTCAGCAGCTGGTAAACACACAGGATTCAATTTGTTGTCAACGTCAAGACAAAGATCATTTCTATTCTACATTAAGACTAAAAGGGCCTGACAATTACTGGGAAATCATTTGAAACACTGTTCCTAAAAATTGCCAATAATAATAATAATATTGATTGCGGTTCTCTCTCCTTTTCAGGACACTTTTTGTTTTATTACAATTCTATAATTTACAGCTTTAGCACCGCAGTCAATTGTCCGAATTGACGCCTGAAATATGAAATGCAACCAAATATTGCGTCCGAGTCGGCTCAGCTCACACAAATATGGTGCTACTGCGCGGCTGAGACTTTAAAGAACAAATCTTGTTTTGTGACATGAAGCCAGTTCAGACAGGTGTGATGGGACCGTGTGTGAGCTCTTATCAGAAGGCGTGCAGCTGCATTTCTTACAGCTTTATCAACACCATCATGCAGAGATTTACAATAATCCAAGCGAAATATAAAAAAAAGACAATGGCTACTTTTTTTCCCCCAAACTCTTTTGAGGAGCTTTAGGCTGATCTGTCAAATTTAAAGACAGGTAACACCGAAGTTTCTCTCAGATGAGTTTAATAATTTCATGAGCCAATAATGACAGCGTGTCGATGCGGCGGAAGAGAGATCAGACTGTTTAAATTTCATTTTGGCTCATGTTCACGTCCAGGACATTTCTGTAAATCCCTGAACATTTCTTGAAGGCTTGAAGAGAATTGCGACCGTTGAAACATTTCTCCAGTGTTTGGATAAAACAAACCAGAGCGGAAACTCTGCATTTGGGTTAAAGAAGCAGCTGCGGTGGGTAAAAGTATATCAAATGAAAGAGACGGGAATTGCATAATAGTGTGGGAGTTTTATGCACAACATGTTGCCTGAAATCCTCTACTGTTCTCAGCTTTATTGGAAGGTTGTAAAAAAAAAAGAAAGAAAGAAAGGACAATTTGTGATTTTTTTCTTTTGTTTTAGCACAAATGAACAATTTAGAGATAACCGTAATCCTAATCCGGTCTACAGAAACTGTTCCTCCAGTCTCTTGTGTTGCTTTCTATATTTTCACCTGTGTGACATTTTATCCTGATTTACCCGCTATGGTTCATCCAGCTCCTCTTTTCCTTCCCCTGTTTTTTTGTCTTGCACCTTTAGGGTGGGTATTTATCGTATAGTTTATTATTTATCTTAAAAAATAAATAAATTAGAAGGTTTTTAATTCATTGTTGTCTCAATCATTTCAATTAATTATCTTAAATAAAAAACAAAACTAATAGTAGTATTCAAAATTTCATTTTTACCATTTCCTCCACAATTTTTCCACAAGAGTGCCAATACATTTCAGTAAATTCAAAAGTACATTTAAATAAATCTCACTTCTTTAAGTTAGTGTCATCCTGAAGACGCCTGCTTCAAATGGGGGAATGAATGGAAACAGTCACACACTTACTGTACCTAAAAATAGTTTTTTAGCCCAGTTTTTATCACAATATTACCACAAAATATCGCGATAACATTTTTTTAAGTCCATGTCGCTCACCGCTACTTGCACCGATCCACTTTTTCCACTTCTGATACCGAAACCGATGTCTGAGGTTTAGTATCGGCCGATACCGATCCGATACAGGAAAGCAGCTGAGTTAACTTAAAATGTTTCTTTTTTAAAAACGCAGCCTTAAATGTTCTGCATTCTAAATTTATTTGATAACTCACACTTAAACACATAAATAGCTTCACCAGCGCGGTCAAACATGTAAAAGCAACACAACTTTAATTTGCTCAGTCAGTGTAATTATAAGTTCAACAGCCAAAGTGAAATAAATAACAAACTGAAACTGACAGAAAACAATATGTTGACTTCTTTGGTCAAACGTAAAAAAATAAACGGCAAAGGTTTCAGAAAGTGCAACTAGGAATAGTAAATATAATGTACAAGAATAAAACATGACATTACTCAGAGCACAAAGAGTTAGACTGAACAGATCTGGAATTTTTTTCAATATTGGGATCGATACAGATATTGGTTCCTTATTTAAAACCCATAAAGCAAAATGGAATAGACTGTCAATCAACTGTAAAAAAGGACAAAATTCCCATGCAAATTGCCTGAGAAATCTCCTGTGGTGGCTATAGCTACAACCAAAACTGTGAAGGCTTTAAAGTGTTCCACCGTGTTGTTGCCCTACTTCTCCTCCTGCCTCCATATGAACAAATCGTATCTCAAGCGCCTCAGGTTGCTGCTGGAGTCCTCTGCATGGCTACCTGCCCAAACCCGCACGCCGCAGTGCGAGCCTCGCGACGCTCCACTTCGTCTTTTTCTTTGAGTTCCCCACGTTCCCCGTAAAGCGTGAGGCGCTCTGTGTGATGCGACGTGTGCCGGTACGGTGGAGTCCTGCTCCGAATCGATGAAGGACTCCAAATATTAATTGCATCTGTTTGTACTGTTTCGGTTTTTCCCACAGCCTTAGCTTGTTAAAACTAGCTAATCAATACTGGGTAGGTTCATTTGTGCTTATAGATGAGTGAAGAATTTGGGAAGAGGTAGAGGACAGGAAAACCTCCATGTTTATGCCTTTATGATTCACCCCAAGTGTAGTATGATTCAGTCTGTTCTTAGATTTAGCAGAAGAAAACAAATAAAAGTGTTGGTTTGAGCTTAAAAATGTTAAGAATGTGTCAGCTAATTTTTTTTAAATCATCCATCCATCTAGTCTCCCCATTATCTGAGATCAGGTTGCCGGGGTAACAGAATCCAGACATCCATCTCTCTTGTAGGGGTGGGCAATTATTGTACCGTTTATCAGCTACTGCGTGCAGTTTAGTGAGTTATTGCAATAAGTTTCTTATCGTAAGACATCTGCTTCATTAATGTCACAAAGTGGTTTAATTACTTAGTGACTTATTAGACCCAAAAAATTAGTATCGGCCAAAGTCAAAATCAGAATTAGCAGGTTAGGCTTTTAAAAGATTGGTGATCGGCCAGAAAACTGCAATCGGTGCACCACTACTCAAATATGTTTAAAGTTTCTCATCTGTTCTCGCAGATCTTCTGGCATTTAGGCAGATGTGGAAGGATGCAGGTGAAGCCAAAACGAGTCACTGCTGATAAAAGCGCTACTGCTGCTGCTGGTTTATGCTACTGATGTTAGCTTAAGACACAACAATCTTTCTTCTGTTTAATCCCGACGGTAAAATGTGGTACAGAACGAGACTGTGGATGCGTTCTGAAAAGCACAAATGTGTCGAACACGGACTCCGCACTCATCTGTAGTTCGCAGAATTGCAAAGCGACATAACGTGTTGGTTCATCGGCTCGGTGGCATAAAATAATGCATCATTTGGAGGCTGAAAGAAGCAGCATCGAGTGTTTGCCTGGGAATGGCCGTTTATGGCCCCGACTGCTGCGATTTCCCCTAAAACAGCTGCGTGTGCCGTGTTTCACAGCGAGGCCCGGCGTCCTGCGGTAGTAACAGTATGTCATGCTCTCTGTATTCTGGTTTACCGGGCTGAGAGTTTCGCAGAGAGCTGTTGGCACCTCCACACAGCCTGTTTAACGCCTGGTGGGAGAGGTGCTGACAGGCTGACTGCTCTGTAATCCTGAAGATATGAGGAGCCGACGGGAACAACCGGCGGACATCGCCCTGACTTTGTACATTTGCAGCCGGTACAAGAGGGAATGTCTAATTTGGGCACCGCGAATGATTTCAATTCTGAAATATCTGGTGACTTAAAGAAAAAGAAAAGTGTGTCCTATATTTTGCATAAAGGCCTATTTGCTGCAGGGCAGAAAAGGCTCATCATGCCGTGAATCAGTGATAGATCAGCTGAACTGCTTCAGTGTGAACGCTAGCGAAGCGGTTATGAAGTTTGCTAGTCGTAGCATATGGCCGAACCGACAGAGTAACAACGCTGTCATCTGTAAGCCATATGACTCAGATCACTTGCGTGTGTAGGGGTGCGTGTGTTAGTGTGTGTAAGATTGCAGTCTTCCTCGTCTGCACATAGAACATTTGCTCATAGTTTAAACGTCATGAATTAGGCAGCGAGTGAGCTAAAAAAAAAAACAACGCTCCTTGAACCTCACACACAGATTTATATCCATCCACATAGGATAGATAGCTCACACACACACACACACACACCCCCACGCACACACACACACACACACAGGAGCTCATGTTATCCAGAGGAGTGAAGTTATGTCATTTGGTTCTCACAAACCTGACCTGAATGTTGTAAAGACATTTTGTCAGTACAAAGAAATCTGAACATGCTTCTTTATGGACTTATCCTCCATTTACTTGAATGATTTCAAAGAATAAATCAACATGATTGGGCTACCATAGCTGCATTTTCATTACAAATGTACACAAATCTTTATCTACGTTCTGCTAATGTTGAAAAAACACAATTTCGCAATTGTGCTGTTCCCGTTAAATACGAAATGAAATGAAAATCATACGTGAATAAGCTTGTTCATGCGCCAAGTCACGGCAACGATGGATGTAAACAGTTACATGAGACATATTCATAATTCAGCCGCGGCGCTAGCGCTCGTCACTCATCAGCCAATCAGAGGAGACGGCGACACCTGATTCAGACGATGGAGCGAAAAGCAACTTTACAGAGAAGAGCTCTGGGTTCAACACGATGGAATGACTCACAACTTTTTATGAACTGTTTGATGCTGTGAGAGCTCCGGTGGAGCCAGCTGCACGTTGTTTGAAAGAAAAAAAAAAAAATCATCCTCCGACCACTTCCTGTTGTCTACTTTGTCGTTTCTGCCGGTAGTAACATCCGGCAGAAACGTTGATCATGTGACTCGTGTAGCGCAAAAAAGTGTTTCCATTGCAGTTTTGCGAAGTACATTTAAACCATCTCATCTTAGAGCACAAAAACTTTCTATTGATAGGTGTTTTTTTCAAAATCGGTGTGCTTCCATGAAGCAAATTTATTTTCATAATTTTAATTTGTGCAATTCTATGGTTGATGGAAACAGCTTATATTCTCGATAGAGAACATGGAGCCAAATAGGAGTGATTAAAATATTAACATTTCTTACTGTTTTAGAAGTGTTTAAAAGTAAAATTACCACCTAACATATCTTCAGTTCCTCTGATAAGGAATAATTCAAATTAATTACATCGGACAAATATCCACTGACAGAAACAAGAACAAGAATATTTAGGCCACCAAGCACAGAGTGTCACATCCAGCTGTGTTTTAAAGTTCATCATTACACATGTAGCACATAAGGCTAACCAAGTTTAACTTTTCTCTTGTCTTCAAATGGTCTTAATATTTCTTGAACTAGCATTATGGTAAAACGTCAGAAATCTGTTCTATGATATCCACTGGCACAAAACCATGACTAATTAGTCTTGTAGACCGATTGCATTTTTACTTCCACAGTTTGAATGTGACAACAAATTAAAATGTGAGATTTTGTACTTTTAGCTTCGGCCATATTGAGACAGGATCACAGTTTTCAGGGCTGTGGAGCCGCAAGTGACTCTTTGTCTCGGTGACTCACTTGACATATTAAACGATGAAATGCTGGCATGTTTTTGGTTTATTCTTTTGCCTCGTGCCCCCATGAAGAAGCCCTAGTCGTATAAGCACCGCTGCCGGTAGCTTTGTACAACGGTAATCAGGCGAGAGGTGGGGTACACCTTGGACAATCTGTCAATCTGTCACAGGATGGAAAGCCAAAATTTTCACAGAAAATATTCTTTTTTTTTTTACCTGAAACCAATGATTTAAAGCAAGAAAATGCTGATGAACTTCATCGCCACTTTCTTCAATTCTCCATAATGAAACCCTCAGATATATACAGTCATATTCAATAAATTAGAATATGGATTCAGACTAAATGTACCTTTAAAAAAAACAAACTACAAGCAGGTATTAAACATGTTACACGTTAAGCTCACGTCTCTATGTTAAAAATGGTTTTGTTATTGGTCTGATGTAATATTCTGTTCTATTAGCTGTGAATTGAAAAAAAAAAGTCATAATTAGAAATAAAACAATTATCTTGCATAATTTAACAACATAATGTGTTTTACTTAGTGAAGTGAGTTACTGAAATAAATGAACTTTTTAATAATATTGTAATAATGTACTAAATAATACTGTACGTGTGCTCTGAACTTCTAAGGTTTTTCAAAGCAGATTGGAATAGTTTCGTGTCTGTTCTGCGGGTGAATACAGTACGACGCTGAGTGCATCGTGCGTTCTGGGAGCAGACTGTAATTTGTTCGTCACATCATTTCATAAAGAGCGTTGTCAGATTTGCTCATTTTCTTAATCAAGCTTTTAAAAACACTAGAAAAGATCTCAGTGCTGGGAGCAGCACGAGTGACGCACTGCATATAGAAATTAGGCAGTCGCATATTTGTTCATAAGATGATTAAAGCTCTGCTGTAAAAACTATCTTATTATACTTTTCTTTGCATATTTGCAACACATTTACATAGAATTCAGATGATACTGATAATTGTGAATAATTTGCTTTGGAATTACAAAAATGATTGGCTGTAGTGTGAGGCACAGCTTAGTGGAAGAGAGAGAAGTTACCTTTCTGTTTGCGGTGGGCACCGCTAACTAAAACGTTAGTTACACTAATCATCAACGTCGGTTGTGACAGTGCTAAAGCGCTACACCAACCTGGTGTTTAGTGGAAGCTAATGCTAAAGCAGTCGATTCAACCCTTTTTACTCTTTCAAAACTAACAAAACGCTAAAGCGCTATACTAAAAGGTTTTTAGTGGAAGCTAAAGCGCTACATTGACATTTTCAAAGTTAACGGTAACACTAAGGCACTACACCAAACATGTCATGTAGTGGATGCTAAATTGATATGCTGATATTTTCACAGCTAACAAAAATGCCAAAGCTTTATACCAACATGGTGCTTAGTGAAAGCTAATGCTAAAGCGCTAAATTCAACCATGTTTATATTTTTAAAAGCAGCAAAAATGCTGAAGCACTAAGCAAGAAATTAGCTTGGCTATTAGCGGAAGTGCGCCAACCACTGTATTCTGTTTGTAAGGTCGTCAGTGAGGCTCGCTGTTTTTATTTATTTACATTTTTTATTTTCAAAGTTCTCCAATTCTCCAATGTTCTAATTGCTGTCATCTTTCAGGTGATTGCTACCTATACATATGTAGCTTTAAAAGCCAGACCCCTTCTTGACATTAGTAGGTTTTGCATTGCTCTTAAATGTGTTAAAACTGCAAGGTCATTGTGAAAGCTCAAGCTGAAATCCAGCTGCCTCCCCAGCAGGGGTTAGATTGGAATCCTAATATTATTTAACTAAACATATATTTGCTTTGTGAAACGGTTCAGCTCTCGGCATGCTGAATTAATGGGTCTTAACCCCAGAACAGGGCAAATAGATTGGTGATTGCTGTAATTAGCAGTTGAGTGCTTTCCTTGCTTGATCCTTCAACCTTTCTGATTATCCAACTACACTCAGAGGCTTATGTATGTGCTGCAGGGGTGTAAAAAAAACAACAAAACAACTTCTAATCCATTTAATAATTAACTTTGTAGCTTTATATTATTTGTTAAGGACAATCTTTTACAGTCATCTACTGTTTAACACTCTTTTTGATACTTCAGACGTACTTTGGCTAAACTAAACAGAATATTCAGTAGCTAAAATGATCACATCTCAAGATAAGTTTCTACATTTCCCAGCAAAAACAAGTATGGCAGCAAAGTTTCAGTGACATTTGGGTTTCTTTTGCGTCTTAGCGGTCCTGCAGGACAGGATCGGTGAGACGGCAGAGTAAGTACCAGAGTGAATCAGCCACCCAGACATTTAACTGCTCATTGATGAACTGCAGCTGCTAAATGACCCAGTAAAAGACTGGTTGTAATGGGCAAGCGGTGCCTTTGCGATTCTGGCTGAATGCAGCAATGGGATGTGATCTGCTCAGGAATTGCTGCTGTGCTTAGCCTGTTTTTTCCCCCACAAATATTAGTTTGTTTAATAATTTATATGCTGAAAAGACACAACCCTGTTCACCTGTCTACCCCACGACGTATGTTGTTGTTTTTTTGGTTTTTTTGCTTGTTTGTTTTCGACGGGCTGTACTGAAATGTCAGTTTGCCCCTGGAGAACTCACTCCATCCATTTTCTCCCGCTTTATCCGGGGTCGGGTCGCGGGGGTAGCAGCTTCAGAAGGGAGGCCCAGGCTTCTCTCTCCCCGGCCACTTCTTCCAGCTCTTCCGGGGGAATCCCGAGGCGTTCCCAGGCCAGCCGAAAGACATAGTCCCTCCAGCGTGTCCTGGGTCTTCCCCGGGGCCTCCTCCCGGTGGGACGTGCCCGGAACACCTCACCAGGGAGGCGTCCAGGAGGCATCCTGACCAGATGCCAGAGCCACCTCAACTGGCTCCTCTCGATGTGAAGGAGCACCGGCTCTACTCTGAGTCCCTCCTGGATGACTGAGCTTCTCACCCTATCTCTAAGGGAGAGCCCAGACACCCTATGGAGAAAACCCATTTCGGTCGCTTGTATCTGCGATCTCGTTCTTTCTATCATGAGCTTTGGGTCATAGATGAGGGTGGGAACGTAGATCGACTGGTAAATCGAGAGCCTCGCTTTTTGGCTCAGCTCTCTCTTCACCATGACGGACCGGTACAGCGCCCACTTCACGGCAGACGCTGCGCCAATCCGCCTGTCGATCTCCCACTCCCTTCTTCCCTCATTCATGAACAAGATCCAGAGATACTTGAACTTCTCCACTTGGGGCAGGACACCCCCCATCCTGACCCGGAGAAGGCACTCTACCCTTTTCCAGCTCAAGACCATGGCCTCGGATTTGGAGGCACCGATACTCATCCCGGCCGCTTCACACTCGGCTGCGAACCGCTCCAGCGAGAGCTGCAGATCACGATCTGATAAAGCCAAAAGGACCACATCATCCGCAAAAAGCAGAGATGAGATCCTAAGGCCACCAAAACGGATCCCCTCAACACCTTGGCTGCACCTAGAAACTCTGTCCATGAAAGTAATGAACAGAATCGGTGACAATGAAGGTATTTTATTCTATTCTATCTTAAAAGGGGTATGTCGTTGGTTAAATATAAAGAATCTGTTTCAAATTTAGTAAAAAAAAAAAATCTGCACTATAAGCAACTCAATTACTTTTAGAAACTCCTCAGACTTCCACAAGTCAAGTGAGTAACGTAGCAGCTCTTTACTGAGGAATGCCATGTATAAATTTATGTGCCGCTTGGATGTAGCAAAATCTTCAGAGTTCTGACAACTGCAACAAATAGAGATATTATTACACTTCTAGCTTTTTTTAAAAATATTGGAATAATTGTTCATCTGTTTGTGATGGATTTGTCCTTTTTTAATTGATTGATTGATTTTATTTTTTTTATGTAAATGGTAAGGACTAAATTATTTCCTCAAGATAAAGACATATGAAAGGAATTACAATAGAATGAAGATATCCAGATTTGTTTTGTTTGGTCTCGATGGGGCTTTAATTTCAGGTCTGTGTCCGCCTGCTCTGCTCCGAGGGCACAGGTAGCCTCTCCTGTGCAGCACGCCTGACGGTGCATGCGCTGAGTCAGAAGAAGGAAAAACTGCTCAGCAGATCAGCTCAGAGTTCAGTGACACAGGCAGGTGGACACGAAATGGCCCACAGCCACTCGGCTCGCGTGGCGTTTTGTAACCGCACTCTGAGGCGCCGAGCTGCAGGCTGCAGCAAAAAAGACCGAAGAGACTGAAACACGTGTAGACTGCCTACTAATAAAATGCTACTTTTAAAAAAATATTCTGAAATGATGATAGTCTAAAATGATGCCCAAAACTTTTCAAAAGTATAATGATACACAACAAATGAGCCCTGATAAACATGTTTTTGGGGGGGGGGGAGGGTTGGAGAAAATTTTACAACAACCTGAGCAGATACAGTATTCAGCTGATTTATTGAAGTAATAAGACTAAATACCAGCTTATTGCTTTAAGCTTTTTAGCACTCTACGGATCCAGGGTGCTAATATTTTTATTTTTGTTTTCTAAGCACTTCGCCTACCTCTTCCTGTGGTTCCTTCCTGCTTATTGCCGAGCGCTCCGGCATTTGTTGAATATTCACTGATAAATTAAACAGTGCAGCACTCGGGAGGCGGTGGAGGGAAGTTGAGTTGAGGGGGAGGGGGGGAGTAGCGAAGAGGGGGGAGAAAGCGAGAGATGAAAAAGGAGAGCTGGGAGAAGAAAGAGACAGGAGGGAAAGAGAAACAAGGATGGATGGAGGTGATTTTGCGCATCCAAACTCTGCACTCGGCTTTCTTCTTCTCCTCAAACGAAACACTGGAGGCGAGAGCTGCAGCGAGGCGCTACCGAGAATACTGGATGCTCCTTCCTCTCCTCCCTCGCTTTCTTTCAATCCCTCCCACATTCTCAAGGAATCAATAGTCGCAAATTAATCATTGTGCCCACAGCACTTTGAGCAACACGGAGACACGGAGAGATGGTTTGCATAAGGCAGCGAAGGCATCGTCAGTGTGTATAATCGCACCTTCAGCGCGTCGAGCCTGATTAGATGTTATTCATTGTTGTTTCACTTGTTTAGGGATGAGTAATCATTGTCGTCATGGCGATGGTTGTGCCATTTAGTTGTTGTTGTTTTTTTAAACAGAAAAGTGTGCCACTCAATTTATTTTGATATCTCTAAATAAAATTCAATGCTACTATTTGAACTTTAGAAGTTATCTAATGTCATCATGTATTGACCCTTTGCAACTATGTCACATTACCACCACAAGCAAGGAAGTAAAAAGGTTTTCCAAAGAGTCGGCCCAGTGCAGTGGAAAAGAGAACCACACCTTTTGAAAACATAACAAATGTTGCAATTTTGTTCCCCAATCAGAGTCTACCAGACTAACAAGTGTGAAACAAATCTTAAAATCTGCACACTAGAGAAATGGAAAGTGGTTTCCATTCCAACCAGGCAATGATCCGAAAATATGACCAGATCTCAGGGTAGAATAGAAATGTGTGCTGCACTTTTTAGAACTGTATTTACTGTGTCGTTGTCCCTTTAAATTCACGACTACGTACTACTTTGGGTTGGTCTGTCACATAAAATTCCAGTAAAATATAAGAAAATTTCTGTCACAAAATGTGAAGAAGGTGATGGTATATCAATGCTCAGGACAAAACATGTTCATGGGACAATTGCGCCGCTCAAGCTTAGTATCACTGCAGGAGCGATTGCCTCTGTCAATAGAAATTTGATCATGAAGGAAATAAAAGGGAAGAACAGATGCAAAGATAAACATTGTGGTAAGGAATAGAGGTAAGAAGGGACTAAAGGAAAGGAAAGAAAAGCAGAGAAAGACGGGGATGAGTAGACAGGCGCCAAACAACATCTGCCAGGGTGGGAGAGCTAGCTGTGGATGTGTTCGGCGCAAACTCTTTCCAAACAACATCTGCGCAGAGATCAACATCTGTAATGAGCCAGGGAGAACGGAGGTGAGGTGTGAGGGGGCAGGAGCGAGGCGCTAAGGTGATGATTGATGCCGGCTTGAGCAACTCTTAGTTATGGGTAAAGTCGACACAGCAAGCACGTTGAGGAACCATAAAGTAGAAGCTTGTTTATTTCCCCCCCCCAACCTCAGATGCATCCGACCACAGTATAAACAGAACGTTCAATTACCGCGCTGCTGAATTCGGGGAAAAGAGACAGTAGGCGACCTCTTTGGGAAGCGTCATCCATCACAAATACAGCTTATTAGCTTTGTTTACTTGCCACACCTACTGCCGTTTATGGCCGCTTCGGCTGCCGCAGCAATCAACGCGCAATTACCAACAGTTGAACAGTAAGGGCTTTAATGCTCGGTTTTCTCAAAATCATGTTTATGTGAAAATTTATTGCTTTTATTATTACATTCAGGTAGCAAAATAATTGCTAGTGTTGCAATAAGTCAGCGTTATTACTACAGGTGCCCAAGTATGCCCATTAAAGTCAAATAATATTGTTCACTCTGGGATAATCCACAACAAGATTTTTTTTTTTTTTTTAAATGTGTTAATGGAGGACATGCTGACTTTCACCTTCATTTGTCTTTCATGTTTCATTAGATTGCATGACACTGAGATTTTGTTTTTCATTCAGACTTTGATGATGGCAACAACGGTGGGTTCTGATTATTGTCAGAAAATCACACAAAAAAAAAGCTTTCTCTGTAAAATACTTATAGAGAACTTTAGAACGGCTGTAGAGCCCAAGAAATGGTCATTAGCTGCGTTTCCATTACAAATGTGCTCCAAACGTTTGCGATGTTCTGCTAACGACAAAACACATTTTCACAACTGCAGTGTATCCATTAAATGAGAAACACAATTAAAATCTCACGTAAATAAACCTGTTTAAAAAATATGACTGGAAATCATGGATGTAAACAGTTACATGAAATATATTCATGAACCAGGCATGGCGCTAACGCTCACCATCTAACAGGAGATGTTGGCGTCTTATTCAGGCCTTGGAGCGACAAGCGACAAGCCACGGTTTGGAGAAATTGAAGTTGCCATGAATTCGACAGGTTCGAACCCGTGGCTCTTCTTGGAACGTTTGGACTTTGACCTGGAAAGTGTCAACATCCAAACGTCTGTTTATTCGCTGTAACTGATCCAAAACTATGGAGTTCATTACTTTTTCAATTGCACAGCATCAACAACCTACTTTTGTTAAAGCTAAAACCAGATTCACTTAGAGCGGCTTTTAGCACACCGCAGCACCGCGTCGTTATCTCTCTACCAATGTTGCCACTCGTCTAGGATGCCGGTGCCTAATACAGTGGTTCCCAAAGTGGGGGGCGCGGGAAGCGGTATGGACGAATGAAAAAGAAACAACAAAAAACAGTTACACAAAAGTGTTTGACTGTAAAGATGGTTTGTAGTTTGTTTTGTTGCAACCTGAAGTGTGAAATAAACTTCAGTGGAGTTTGAAAACCAGTGTTGTATAAAGTACTGAAATCTCAGAGTCAAGTAAAAGTACAAGTACCTCTCCAAAATACGACTTTGGTAAAAGTCGAAGTCACTGACTGAAATGTTACTTGAGTAAAAGTCTTAAAGTATCTGAAACTTCTTGTACTTAAGTATGGAAATTACTGTAAAAATGGATGTACTCAAGTAATGTAATGAAAAGTACAAGTAAAAAGTAAAACAAGGCAAGTTTGAATGACATTTCTTATATTTTGGTAAACTTGTCAAATAAACATAAAATAATGTACCCAACCAAGTGCAGGCAAAATGAAACCTGCTAATAAATTGTTCCAGTTTTAAAGAGTAGCACATGTTAATGGTTTGTGGTTTTGAACTTGCATGCCTTTCCTATATTCGTTAAATTTAGTCTAAATTGCTATCGCTATGGCTTCTGTCCCCCATTGAACTAGGGTGACCAGACGTCCTCTTTTTCCCGGACATGTCCTACTGTTCAGACCTAAAAAGATGTCCGGGGGGAATTTAAAAATTGTCCGGGATTTTGGTCAACTGCCTCAAACACATTACATAGCTTACAGTGCATGATAGGGCACGGCGCTGCGTGTCACGTAATCCCTGAGCCGCACTCTTCTGTGTTCTGATTTCTGATTTCCCCAACAATGGGAGAAGCGAAACAGGTGTATCCTATTGGAGGTGATGAACAAGCCCAGGCTACGGACTTTGTTCGGTAGCCTACTTGCTAATCAGTAGGTGGGGTCAGAACACTTTGTTTCTCTCTCTCGCTTTTTTGTAACGAGTAACTAAACCACACATTGAAAATGTATCGGAGTAAAAGTACGCAATTAAGTTCGGAAATATAGTGAAGTAAAAGTGAAAGTCATCAAACATTTTCATACTCGAGGAAAGTATGAAGTACTCCAAAATATACTTAAGTACAGTAGTGAAGTATTTTTACTTCGTTACTATACAACACTGTTGAAAACAAAATATATGTATAGGTTTATGTCTGGTTGAATAATGTGTGTGCCCAGTTGATTTATTTATTTTTTTTCATTTTTAGGGAGGATTTTATTGTAATCCATAGAGGGGCCCAGAACATCTTTGGGAACCACTGGCCTAAAATAAGCACTTTGCTATTGCTGTATGTGAATTAGTGTAAATTTTGTCATGCAAAAAAAAAAAAAAAAAGTGTTTCCATTGCAGTTTTGCTAAATTTCAATGTGGTTGAAAAACGGCGCCATGTTAGCGCAATTCTTTTAAAAAAATTTTATTTATTTTTTTTTAATTGGCAGGCTTCCACTGAGTAAATTGAAATATCTGAATCCAAATTCAAATTTTTTGGATCAAAGGAAGCGCAGCTCTTTTTTCACTTTAAAACTGAACGAGCTCAGAGGTCATATTTTCATTCATTTTAGTTCCAGGAATGAGTCCAGCTGAGATGTTAGGGAAACTTAAGGACTACATTATTGTTTTAGCTACAATAATTGCTAGCTACAATACAATACAACTGTGCGATACATGTCACATTGCTAGCAATAGATTATGATTTTACTACCCACCTGAAGAGCTATAGGTGGCATTAAGACCGACATGGCAATCTCCACCTGTCTGATAAAACACTTGTCCGTCTCCTTCTCCAATTCAGTCAAATGGCAAAATTGGAAATATGCATAGAATTTAAATAATGATCTAGTTACAACCTGAGGTAAACAGAAAATGTGCTTTACCCAGTATGCATTGCAAGCACGGCGTTTAATGTATCGCAGTACAGGGAGTGGCAGTTTTGATGTGGCTCGTCGCCCAACTCACCATTTTGTTAGGGGGCGAAACAGGCGCTCACAAAAAGAGAAACATGCTCATCAGTTGAACCCCTAACGAGTTATGGAGGAACGTTTTTCTTTTTAGGAAATGAGATGGCATAGAAAAAAAAAAAACCAAAAAACTTCCTGGATGTTGAGCTGAGCGATATGGACTAAACAACGTGACAGTTTTGTCATTGCGAATCCGCGCAAACGTGACGAAGAGAAACATTTGCAAGTTGATAACGTCAAAACTTGCTTCACTGTGGCTTCACTTGAACACAAACTTTAAGCTTTTTGAGAGAGAATGCTAAATAATGTTAGATTAAAAAAATATCACGAATTTAAAAAAAAAATGTAAGCAGATTCTTTGATCTTCTTTAGAACAGAGTATTATTCGTACGAGAACAGGCCTAAAATTACGAGACTGAAGTGGAAATAAAGCGAGAATAAAATCGGAGTATTGCAAGAATTGACTCGTAATATTTTGAGAATAGAGTTAACAAAAATAAAGTTGAAATAATACAAGAACAAAGTAATATGAGAATAAAGATGTAATATATTATTAAAGTCTCATGCAACTTTATTATTGAAATTTTAGGACTTTATTCTTGTAATAAAATTTTTTTGATTTTCTTTTTGTGGCACTAAAACTTCACCGTACTTCTTTCATAGATATTTAGCACGAGAAAAATACTGTATGTGTTGAAAAAAGTATTGACAGTTCTTTATTAAAGTATATTGGTTATATTTGGTTTTTTTTAAAGGATTTCGCTTGATTGTACTACATGTTATTAATGCATTAAGTGTTTTAAGTCGTATCCTTCTTTATTTTAATGTTAAACACTATAAATTCCACGGCGTATAAATGATGCCGTACACATAAACTTGTTTTGCCTTATATATTTGTCTTAGTCAAATTATTTTCAACATTTCTTTGTCTGCAACCGTTCTTAGTTTCCCACATAACTAGTTTTTCCCACATAATTTATTCTATCTGCCTACAAGTGTATGCTTTAAGAAAATAAAAATCGTATCACAAATGTCCTTCTCTTGGCTTTCTGCCCGGCAAACGTTGAATCTAGAACATTTCCAGACCTCCTGAGATCTCATCAGTGCTCGCGCGGACCTCGCTGGCATGACCGGTCCGCGCGATGCTTACGGTCCAGCGCGCTATCGTCTCTGGTTGCTATGGATCTCTGTGAGTTTTTTTACACAGCTGTTGCTATGCAGGGGAAGCCAGCGAGCGAGAGCCAGAGGCCCATGCAGTAGATGAGTCATAGCCTCCAGCCCCCACACCCTTCACAGTCATACCCCCTGCTTTCCTTCCACTGACTCAGTGGGACTTCAGACACACACACACACACACACACACACGCACACGCCTGGACAAACACACAAACGCAGCTCCTCGTTGTTTCTTAGCAATCCTCTTGGTGGTAGCCTAATCTGTTAACATGTCTTCCCTGTGGATAACAGCTCATGGGTCGTTTCCTGATGTGTGTGTGCACACACACATCAGGATACGGTTTTTTTTTTGGGGTGGGGGGGTCATAAATGCATATAGCAGCACGCACCGCTGCACATGCAATGCACACGCAGCTCATATATAATACATGCAGACCGGGACACACATCTTCACACACACACAAGCAGGTGCACGCCCGACCGCAAGGCGCATGCGTTCCACCGAGTCGCGCAGACGTATGCGAACATCAATAAATTAACTTTCAGAGGGGCGCGCTCACACCTACTCCCTTTGCCCCGTATTGTTGCTGAGTCAGCACATTTTATTTTTTTATTTTTAAAGAGGAATTACCGTGGTGAGCGCTTCACGACGTGCCACGTGGAAATGTCAGCTTTTGCTGTCGCTGCGTAGCACTAGCTGAACAAAAACTGCAACATACTGTAGCTTCATAATGTTTCAGTCATCTAGTTCCTATGTTAGATTAGCTTTGAGCTCTAAATCTGATATTTTATCAGGTTTTCATGCTTATCTCATGTGCCCAACAGTGACGCACATACGGTCAGAGCAGCTGTGGCCTCACCTGCCCCACTGTTTTCTGCAGGCTTCATTTTTTTTTTTTTTGCCCCAATCTGAAGTGCTTCTCTGCTTGTTTGGAAATTCATGACACAATCTTCAAAAATACAGCTATTTTAATCCTAAGAGGAAACATTCTTAAACATTCTTCAGGGCCATTTTGTCTCTTTTCAGCACTCTCTTGAAAAATGCTGACCACCTTAAGTTCAGTCATAAAAAGGCTTGCAGTGTCGTCTTTTTTCTCTCTCTCTCTTAGCTACACCATCCAAATTTTTTTTTTACTTTTTACTGACCTGGTCTGGACATTCCTCTGAAAAAAAAAGAAAAAAAAAAATCTAAAATTCTTTAAATTTGGTTGAAGATAAACAATGCAGTAGGTTGTGTTTGTTTTGTCATTTTTTTCTTGGAACACAATCGCTCTAAAATATTGCAACATTGCCCTAAACTGCTTGGGTAAGATCGTCCTTCGCCTGGCCTCTGAAGCTGACGGCAGAAATCCAAATTTCTTTAGTTTGTTTAAAAAACATTCTCACCAAGGTTAAATAAATGTTTACCAATCTAATCAAGGCACTTGAATGCAGTGAAAACAAAACTATCATATTTCAATTGTGCAATATGTGTTTGCATGCAAAAATGCAAACAGAAAATACGACGAGTATAAACTGGGAGACGACCGAAATAATTAACAAGAGGGAAGTACTGCGACCTTTGACCTTGACATGTACTTGACATGTCTTTTCAGAAAGCCAAAGGGCTGGCTCTTACTTTTAGAAACGACAGCGACAAAAAGTAAATGATCCAATAATTATGTGGGGTGTTTTCATATCTGTCAACGTAACATTTTATTTCAAACAAATTCTATAAACACAGCGCTGAGCTTGTGCCTACTTCACTAATTTAAATACATTGTCTTTACATGTTCTTTTGACAAAGAAACCTTGACATTTCTATGGTTTCTTTAAACTTCACGCTAGTTTTTTTTTTTACGATTCTAACTTCCCTGACCACACAAACCCGGCAGAGCAACCTCATCACCAATCCGAGCGCGTTCGAATTTTGTCTCCGACATATTCATCTGCTGTGTATTTGCTACCATGTTGAGAGGTGTGCATTTGAACGTGGGGTGAAGGATGCAGGAGATCAAAGATTGGGAGACAAAGAAGCCCAGCGCTGCTGCTAGCATGACGGCTATTTATAGCCAAAATGCCCCAACTCTTGTAGCCTGAACTCATTGTCTGCCCCTTCCTGTCTTTTCCCCACTCTCCCCCTCCAGCCTCTTTACCCTTTTTTTGTTCCTCCACGCTATCACACACACACACACACATCCCCTCTCCTCGTCTTTTCATGAATTCAAACGCTAATTCTCATCCCTCTTTTCTACGTTTCCCTCCCCCGCCGTCCGTTTCTCCATTTTCTAATTTCTATAATTTCCTCTGTTCCTTTTCCCTTCATATTTGTGCTCTCTCATTAGATATTGGGTCAGTGCTTCCTGCTCAGCACCCCCCAACCCCCACTCCCTCCTCACCCTCACTGATGATGCTCGCTGGTGTGCTGTTTCTTTAGTAATGTTACACAACCGCCATCACAGACACACTGGGGGGCATGGGATGGTGGTGGGGCGAGGAGGAGGAGGAGGAGGAAGAAAAGGCACATGGCGCCGGATGGGGTTGGAAATGTGAAGGGGCAGGAAAAAATAAAAATAAAAAGATAAGCCTCCTCGCCTTTTCATTGGTCAGGAACCACTATGTCGCTTTGGTCTTGTCGGTTAGCGTTCATTAGCTAATGGCCGATTCTGACTCGTTTACGCTTGTGCTGGTGTAAAAATGCATTTCAAGTTGGATTTATGACCAAAACTTGTTTGTTTGTTATAGTCGAAATAGGCAATAAATCAACTAATCGCGTGATAAATTAAAATTGAGCTCGATAATTTCCATTTGCGAGAGTTATGTTTTTTCCCCCTTTTCTCATATCTCAAACGTCTTCAGTCTGGTGCTTTGGCCTCCGTTAGCCCTTTCGTTTGAAGACAGTTTTATTTACAGAGACTTCATAATTCATTTGTTGTTTCTGTTGTGTTGTTTACTTGTTTTGCATGTGTAAAATGGCCTACCAGTTACAGTGTTAAATGTAGAATTCAAATTTTGTAGATTTTTTTTAAAAGGGTATACTTGCATTACTATGACGTTACCATTCCACAAGTTGAAAATGGTCTGAAAACAATATTATCGCTTATGGCGATATCTTCTGGGACAATTTATTGTCCAGAAAAAAAATGTAATTATGACAGGCCTAATTGTAATGTATCACAAATACAAAAAAAAAATCTATAGCATATTATTTTGGGTATGCAACCAACATTCATTCTCATTTTAACCATACCACGGTGGACATGAGCCACTTCCAGAGCTCAAAGTATGACTTCATCTTAAATTATTGAATACATCTGTAGGTTAATTAAGTAGAATGGGCTTTTAGAGCTGGTGAGTGTTCAGGGTTGATTATTAATATTTGAAGGTGCTAAAATAGCCTCGACAGATGCAGGTGATTTTGTGATGAAGAAGTAGGCCTAGATTTTGGCAGACAGAAAGCGGTGTGGTGGTTGGCGCTGCGTTTCTTCTGCAGAGGGAACGTTCCTGGAGCAAACCTTGGCTCTGTGCAGATATGAGCGCGTGGGTTTTCTCTGCGATTCCTCCCACGGTTCAAAACCAACACGTTTTATGTAGAGGTGCACTGAGAAATTGTGTCAATGTTCAGCTTTATCTGATCTGACGGGTTATCGTCAAGTAGGAAGCGGAAAGAAATCATGTGACAACACTACTATAGTAAGAGCTACTACTACGGCGTTTAGTTTGTGTTTGGAATTAATCAAAGTATTTTGGAACCGAATCGAAATCCAGTGTTTTTCCGATCACTGAATGCACCAAAGAATTAAGCTACAGGACATAAAGACAACACTCTTCAGTGTAGACGTTTCTACCCTGGGTTTTTTTTTCAGTATTGGCAATGTGTTTGAAAATTAAGCCAGGGGACGTTTTTGTCAACCATTTACAGTCCCAGCTGAGGTTCGACGTTGTAACGTGACAACATGTGTGCAACTACGTCTCCAAGACTGACCAGTGTGAGGCAAAGTGTTGTGTTTTGAATATGTAATTAGCTTATCATTGTTACACACATTTTGCCAAGTAGCATTAAATGGTTTTACCAAATCCTGTAAAATGGGACCGTCAGTCTGGACCCACATTTTACTCCATCTCTGCTGCACAGAAAGTCACAACAAAACAGTTCATGGAGAAATAAACACCAATCTATATGATTTCATAAATGGCCAAACTTTTTTTTTTTTGCCCCATTTATCAGCGAGTTTTGCTGTGATGCCTAAAAGCTCTGCGAGTCCATCACTTTTTTTCCCTCCTCTGTTTTTTCCCAGCTCCGGCTGTCTCTTTCCTCATCTCATTTCCCCTCTTTCCTCTTGTCCTCCTTTTATTAGGTCCTGTCACTCCCTTTTTTATCATCGGTTTTTTTTTTGTGTGCCAAGGGTATTCATCGGGGTGGGAGGAGGAGGAGGAGGAGACAGAAAGCATTGCGGAAAGTTTCACTAAACAAAACTAGGAGAGAGCAGTGAGGGGACAGGATGGAGCGTTGTGGGAGAACTGGAAAAGGGGGACAGCCTGGTTCTTCCTAGAGTTTGGCTTTGCTCCCATTTAAAGACGGGTTTGTTTATTAAAAGGATGAATTGCAACTGATTATAAACCAGATTATAAAAAAAAAAAACAGTCTTGAAACTTCAGGGTTGCTAGCTTACATCTTGTCTCTATCATATTTCTATCACAGTCGTGTTTGCATAAATTTTGGTTCACCCGAAGATATTGTGTTTTCACAATAACTGGGAGAAGTTTAATATTTACTCTGGAACTATTCAGTAAAATTATTATAATTTAGACATTAGCTCTAAATGAAATCACAGCCCAAAGTGAAATGAATGCAATCGTCTTGCACCAGCGTCATTAAAGCTGCACTATGTAACCTTTGTTTTAAAAAATGGTTGGTTTTTTGTGTGTGTGGGTTTTTTTTATATATATATTTGTTAAAACTGTTATGTCGTGAGTCGTGACAGTATGTCGAGACATAAACTTTGAAAGAGATGAGCTTCTCCCAGCCCACCTGATGCTATCTGTAGGAATACACTGCTGTTAGAAACAGCCAATCAGAGCCAGGAGGAGGGTCTTAGCGCTGTCAATCATGTTTGTGTACGCTAGACACTCTTTACCTTAATTGGTTGACTTATTAGAAAATCACTTGGGAACCCATTGCTTTGAACCGTTACAGTTTTTACACACTGATAAAAGTAAACAGGTTTAGTTTTGTTAACTTAGAACCTCAGTGCATTGCAGCAAAACACATTTAGCAGTATTTACTAAAACTGATTAGCTCACATAAAGTTCTTCCTAGTTGTATTTAAGTGTTATTCTTTTTTGTATGCTTGCCATTTCCTCAACATTTATTGAAGAAAAAAAAAAAGCCATGGACTTGGGTGAGCTTTAATAGGCCCCGCCCCCTTCACGTCAGAAATATAATATCCTGAGAAAAGTACAATTAACTAATTTTATTTTGCCATTACACAATGTTTATGCCAAACATAAAAGAGGAAGCTATGATGATTAAAAAGTTTAATTACATTTAACATCTAGTGTATAGCTATTTTCCACAATGGAGCCTGTTGTGAATGCTCAGGCTAGCTAGCTTAGCCACCGACCTTCCTCCTGGCTCTGATTGGTCGTTTGTGACCGGGAGCATTGCACTTCTGCAGTCTGCAATAAGAGCTTTAGGAGAAAGTGGGGGAGGACAATTTTTCATTTCATTTTGTTATGGTTTTTTTTCTTTAAATTTTCATGATTGAATTATTTTTAATTCATCCATTTTCATTAGGGTCGCTTAAATATTTTTCTCTTACGCTGAGCATACACTTATCTTAACCAAGACTGCAGCTCTGCATGCTTCCCAGGAATGTTCAGTCTTAAAGGACTACACACACTCTGTAAATGTCAGTCTGCCTTCACCTATCAGCTCTATTTTCTTCCTGCCGTCAACGCTCTTCCTGTGGCTGAAAGGTTACAAAACTTTGTACTTGTAAGTCGACAGGCTCATCAGAAAACCTGCAGTTCTATTTGGAGACAAGTGGGCCTCTGACTAAAGCGCCGATGTTCTTGTTCCAGTTGTGCGAGCTGCACACCGGTGGCACATCACAAGGCCCCGCTCTGAGCAGCAGAACTACAGCTGCTGCAGCTCTGTCCTCCGTCATAAAGGAAGAATGTGTTTTGTGCCGTTTTATCTAAGCTAACTATGCTAGGTGGGACCACCTGAAACTAAATTTTTGCTAGAAAAAGGTGAACAAAATTTGCTTAAAAGAAGCTGAAGAGACAAAACCAAGCTAATTTGAGGTGAAGTAAACCAAACTCTGCTACTTAAACTGAACTAAGAAACTCACTTTTTGTGTCGCTTTTGGACTGATGGTTTCTTCCTCGCAGAGTGGCCCTTTAGTTCTCATCTGTTTCAACGTTTATGACACTTTTGTAATTTTCAGATCCTTAGTATCTAAAGGCATGTTGAAGAAACAGCCAGAAAATCTCAACATTCTTGTATTTATCAAATTAAAACGTTTGCAGTGCTAATTGAACAAAAATGGGAGGAAAAATTTGTTCATTTATCATAAAATGAAGAAAAAATAGTTAGAAACAGTTTTAACTGCAAGTATTCTGGAATGAAAATTAAAAGATAATCCTAAATATTTTCCATCAGTCCTTTTCTGAGGCCTAATGTAGCAGATTTTATAATTTTTTAAAGGCTGTCAGGCTTTTCCTGAAAGTAATCCTCTTCTCTTTGGTAGGAAAAAAAATCTGCAGCCAAGATCCTCCTTCTTTTTGCTTCTAGTTATGTCAGTCTGGCTCCGCCTTGCCGCAGCATTTGTGTGGTACCTCATCAATCTAAAGTTGTGATAGTAGTTGCAGTTTGTGGATGTTGGAACACTGAGCTGCTAGTTTTTTGGCAGTTAGTGTTGACTGGGGATGTCAAAGTAACCAATCCTCCCACATTTTTTGCATGTAGCCCCTTCTACAGATCCATGTTTTCACCTCTCGTCCATTTCCGTCTTGTTCCAGTCGCCCATTTTTCCATCAAGGTGCTCTGGTTCGCCAGCACCTGACATACACCTAGTTTGGCCGGGCGGCGTCTGATCCATCAGAGTGTGAATTTCATTGTTTCTCATGGTTTGAGGCAGGCAGTAGCACGAAGGGTCTTGCCTAAGGACCCACACTGGACAGCTCAACTGATCCAGGCTGTGGCAGGAAGCCGGAGAGCCTGGAGAGAAACATGCAAATAGGAAACCTGTCGAATCTTTTTACCCTTTTGTCCCATAAATTTAAGTCAGATCATCAGAGAACTCTTGTCATGACAGGAAAGCAATGGAACCAACGAAACCACAGCTTGTGCTGTTACTTCAGCCACAGACAAATCCTCCCCAGCCGGGTTAGATTTTTCTGCGACTGTACTGTGACCCTCACGGCGTACGATCGTCTTCGAACAAGCTTCCCCAGCCGGGTCACTTTGTTCGAGTAATGGTATTCTTCTTGGTACGGTCTCGTACAGTCGCACCACTGGCTGTGGACACACCCACCCGGCTGCGTCGGTATGTTTTTTGGCGTTTAAATGTCGTTCCTCGTCGTTCAGGAACACCTTTCCAAAATAAATCGTCCTCCTCGTCTTGATAGACACCTTTATCAAAATCCTTCTCTTGAAAATCAACATTTCCAGGGAACACTCTCTTTAACCCCATGGTGACAGCATACCCCAGGCTCCAACCAAGCGGCAAAAACAAAGGAATGAGCACGTTTGAAACACTAAACATCGTTGCTGATATGAATCTACAAAAAAGCGTCTTGATCCTGACTGATGCTTTCAGATTCACGCATTCAAGCTTTACAACTTCTTTGATCTACTGTGATGTACATGACATCATCTATGACCTCATCGGTGAGCTCACTGGGCTTCTGGCTCTGATTGTTGCTATGGAAACGATCAGATCAGTTCTGCATGACTCAAGCTGACATAAATACTTAAATAAAAAGTAATATTTTTTATTTATTTAAGAGATTAATAGATTTGTCTGTGATTTAATTTTTGCATTTGTGGTTTTCCATACCTGCTGTGGTATAAATGGTCTTGAGCCATTTATCCACTATTATTTTTAAACACAATCCTTTGGTAAGCTAACTGTAGAGTCGAACTTTGAGCACATGTCACGTTTTTAAATATTTATAAGCAATAAATTCACATATACATTATATATTTACGATATTTTTGTAAGCAATATTTCTACACTTTACTCGTCTGCTCTTAGTTTGACACAGTGCAGTGTGAAAGTGAACCACGCCGCTGAAAATGTAATAAATGTTGCCATTTTGGACCAAAAAGTCTTAAAAGCTTTGGGCACCCCTGATCTATTGATATTGCTATTGCTTTAGTTCCCAGCCCCAAGTAGAATATATTTTAAAAAAATTATAAGTTGTCTTTTTTTGCCTAAAGATCAGGAAACTGAAACTAAAACAATAGCTTGGTCAAACATTTCAAAATAAAATGCAACAAAACTTCTCTGAAACCGTTCAGAAAGTGTGATTATTCTAAAAAATGGTGTAAAATATTCAAAGAACAATTATAGAATTAGGCTGAATATTTTGTGATTAAATTTCATAAATATCAAAAAGTAGTTTCCTGTTTGCTGGTTTCTCTCCGGGCGCTCGGGCTTCCTGCCACAGCCTGGATCAGTTGAGCTGCCCAGTGTGGGTCCTTAGGCAAGACCCTTCGTGCTACTGCCTGCCTCAAACCATGGGAAACAATGAAATGCACGCTATGACGGATCAGACGCCGCCCGGCCAAACTAGGTCTGCTTTGCAACATTTCTGCGAGGAAAATAAATGTGCTGAATTGACCAAAAACCACAAGTAAAGAAACTGTAAGCACTGTTGAAACTGTCCCAACTGTATTCTTATACAGGAAACAGGAAAGTCATCGCATAGGGGGGGGGGATGCAAATGACAATTTGTGAGTTAGTGTGTCAGAAGGCCCAGAAATCCACTGGATGCTAATCCAAACACGCTCTTGTCTAGATTTGTTGTCATTTTTAATCATAGCTTCTTGTACATTTTCCAAATATCGTTCTCAATAAAAGCCAGGATCAAATTAAAACAGAGAGGAGTGTCCTTGGTCTCTTGAGACATTTAGAAGTGATTTGATTGACATATTCTTTTTTTATTTTCATTTATAAAAAGTATCTGATTCTTATTTTATATACTCTTTTGTGTCGCTCATAGTGTTTCCATGGCACATTGGTATCCTGAGTGTGACCAGGCCCAACATTGTGCCGTCAGGTGGATTCATCTTTCATGATTTTTTTTTTCTTTCAGCAAGAAATGAATCCCGAGAGACCCAAAGACCCATTCACCTCTGATGTCATTGCAAATTTACTTTTTTTTTTTATCCCCAGGCACCCAGATGTGAGATATATATCAGTATGATTTGTATTTACGCTCTCAGTCTGACATGTTCTCATGTTATGCTTTACGGTGGCAGCCATCGTTTTGGACTCTTCCACACACTCTCCATCTTATAAGGCCCATCAGGTTCCTTGTTCCTCTTTATTTTAGTTTAGTTGTCCATATTAGACATAACAGCATGGTGCTTTTTCTTCTACTTTTTGAGACGATTAAAAAGAAGGAAAATGTTTGTACTGGACTGTCTGCACAAATAAAACTGAAAAATATCACAGCATGTCTCAAATACTTTTACAAAAGAAAATCGGGCGTGCCGTGGTGGCGTAGCGGTTAGGGCGACCCATATTTGGAGGCCTTGAGTCCTCGACGCTGCCGTCGCGGGTTCGACTCCCGGACCCGACGATATTTGCCGCATGTCTTCCCCCCTCTCCTTCCCCGTTTCCTGTCAGCCCACTGTCATATAAGGGACACTAGAGCCCACAAAAGACCCCCTGGAGGGGTAAAAAAACAAATATATATATATATAACTTAACCTTCTGGGTATTTTGGATCCCTGATTATGTAGCTTGAGATGTTTTGGGGGGTTTTTTCCCCCCGCAGGTCCACTCTTTAAAATTAGCAACTTGATATTTGAGTGGAAATAAATTCAGTTTTACAGTTAAATATGTTAAACTGTTAACCCCATTCATGAGTGTAACTGTAAACGGTTTTTATCTAGATCTGATTTACACAACTCTGCAGGGTTCTACTAGTACTTCAGTTCAGAGTTGACCTTTTCAGTCATCACCTGCAACTTATGTTAATGTTTAGCACTAATAGCATAACTAGCACAATGACCCCGTCTGGATTTCCTGTAGATTTAATGGACTTACAATGGCCATCAGATAGACACTACGTGGTGCTGGAGATCCTGCCCTTTTTCCACTGGAGGAAAATGTGCCCTTTTGAATAAAAAATAAATCATTTTTACAGTGTATTGTGTGTGGCCCAAAGTAGCATTTCAGGATTTAAAAACCTAAAGCGTCCCACATTTTTGTAATGAAAAGCGTTCAGCTTAAATCAGGTTTTGTGTCAGTGTTCTACCTTCTCATCAATCGATAACAACAGGCGTTTTATTAATTGTAAGAAATTTTTAAAATACACTTAAAATGCATCCTTATTTTATCTGAGTGTGTGACAGGAATCTTTCATTTCAATTTTGCTGTCTTAATAAAAAGCCCAATGTGGGATTGGGTTTTCAGATTAGCCTGTGGCTACAAAACAGACGTATAAAAACGATAACTTCTAAGGTATTCATTTTCTTGTGTGTGAATTTGCGCTAATTGGCAGTGAGGTAAAGATAATTGTCTGGAAAGGTGAATCAAAAGTCTGCTGGCAGTTCAATGCGCCACACAAGGTTCAATTTTTTATTTTGTTTTTGCAGCAAAACATTGAATCCACTTATGATTAAAAAAAACAAACTGTCAACAGCTAGCAATCCAGCAGCTACCTATACTGGCACTCTTCAAAAGGATAAAACAGAACAGATTGTGCTACAATGATTAGCTTTATGTCGTCTCGTTTGTGATGTGGGCCATAGGGGTGATTGCCCAGGGTGGCATTAGAAAAGGGGGAGGACAGGATCTGGTCAAACCCGTTACATCTTGAACAGGTTTTTCATTCAATAGGTTGTTGGTGATTACTTCATGTGACTTGTGCATTTGATCCTGCTCCACGATTTAGATGGCTTCCTAGATTTTGATTGGTTGGGGACAGCGGAGGGAGTGGTTAGCCCACGGCGCCATTTATGCCAGAACTACATAAGCAGCTGAACGAACGCCTCCGTAGAAACGGTTGTTACATTTTGTGTGCTTGATCTGATTGAATTAGTGATGAAACGCAATTAAACGTTTTAGTCTAATTAACTAATCACAATTTCCATCGAAAACCATACATGGACAAAATAAGCACCATTTTTAATTCCAAAGCATTTTTCGCTGCTAAATTATTGAATAAATGAGCAAATGGGCTCAACAATAAAGATATTTATTGTTTTTAAATCTGTTATTTAGGTTATTCAACCATTAAGTTGATGCTAAATGCTATTAGCATCCAAGATTTTGTTGCTGAAATGCGCTATGCAAATAAAATTTGACTGATTTGATATTATACCTACAGTACAGTGATACCGAGTAAAGAAATTGTTACAATGAATCTCAGATAAAACGTAACTTTTGAAAACTGACGACATTCAAGCAGGTGTTAGACACCTAATAGATACACTCAAAAATGATCAGTTTAAACGTCGTGTTTTTATTGCCTCCAAGTAGGAAATCATCATAATTAACAGAAAGGCTCTCAAATTAATCTTTATTATGCATTTGACTGAATTAAATGGACTTTATAATAATAATAATGCCATTTACTGGACTGATTAACATTCAAGTGCTTCAGGAAGCCTTCGTCGTTCATGTTACTTTTAATAATTTAGAAATGTGGACTGTGGATGCTATTTGCAGCAGAATTTTAAAAAGTAAATAAATATTATTCTTATCAGTTTTTTTTGTGCAGCATCTCGTTGCAGAGGACAAATCCCCCTTCTCAAAAAAAAAAAGAAAAAAAAAAGTCAATGGTAACTCCCCCCTCCCTCCCAACAGCTCACCCAGCAGTTCTGAGTCGCTGCGTGGCTCTTTTCCGCCGCGCATCAAGCTACTGTACGCGTTGTGGGTGCACACATGTGCGAGCCTGCTGATAGGAAAAGTAATTGCTTACTCTAAATTTGTTAGAGCAAATGGGGTAAGAATCTAATTCCACGTTTATTACAATTATCTTTAATAGGTCTTTCTATTGTCGAATGTGTTCTGAATTTGTGCAGCAATGAAAGACGCTGTCGGGGTTCAAAGATTAAAATGAAATGCAGCTCACAAGAAGTTGCTTAATGAAGTGAGAGCTTTCTGCTCTTATCTCCATTCTTTCTGCGTCCAACTTTTATTTGTGGACTGTGTTACATTGTTGATAAGATATTTTGGCTTTTATGATCAATTTTATTCTCATTTGTAGCCGTACAAATAATTCTAAAACATCCAAACAATGCAATTCCATGAATCTAAATATGTTCATGTAAAATTTTGTATAAAAGTTTAATTAAAGCTGTAAAGGTTAAGACTAACACAGGGTTCCCACTGGTATTTAGAAAAACAATTCCATGACTTTTTCATGACTCTCCATGACCTTCAATATAATTTTCCACGACCCACGTACAACAGGTTCATAAAGAAAAGTGTATGACTGAAAGACTAATCCACCAAGTTGAACTACAGCAAACATGTAAAAGTGCAGGCAGATAGTGAGGAACATAAATGACAAAAATGTGAAAATCAAGCCCACACAGACAGGTATGAAGTGAAAAATGTCTGTATGTTGGCAGAGGAATCATATGATGATAATGTCAATACATAGAAACATATTAGCAGTAATGCAAACACAAGATTGTACATGCATGAGGAATTACCTGCTTCTACAAAGGTTCAGAACAGACAGGTGTGGCACGCAGGCCACATTGGAGTAATAGTTGATGTAAATTAATATTGTTTTGTGTTTTTTTGTGTTTACTCGTTGTTTTCCTGGGGTTAGATCAGAAAGATATCAGAATTTTGGTTATAAAAATATTGAACGTGTTATTCATCACTAGTTGCAGTTTGACATAGTTGCCAATAGGGGTCAGTATCGCTCCAGCAGTGACAAAGATGACCGTTGCTAGGAGATAACTGTCGCTAGACATGTGTAACCGCTGTGTAGCGATACGTCCTGAGTTATGTTATGTTATCAGGTTTTGTTAAGGATCAATTACCACTTTCAGTTCCCTATTAGCATCGTTTCCGTCGTAAGTCACGTTTGCTTCGTGGACTGCTGCCGCTGTTACCGTGTTCAGCGGGCGGGAGGAACAAGCGGTGTTGTGCACGTTGTGTAGCGAATTGCCGCTACACAACGTCAAACTTCTAATCGAGTTATTTTGTGTTGCAGAATAAAAGACACTGCTGTTACACACCGAATAACCCTCCGCATCTCCGTTTCAACCTGCTGATGATACTCCGTGACGCTCAGAGGCCTTTGAGTTTTTTTTGTTTTTAAAGGTTAGCAACACGCAGCCTAGCAGTTGCAGCGTAACACAGGCGCACGCACTGCAACACCACTAGTCTTCAATTAGAGGCTTCTTCGACGATTAAATAAATGTATATTTTAAATAAAATAGAGTAATAATAGCTACTGCAGTAGAGTACCTTTACCAAAACAAGGAACGGTTCTCAGCGAGACTCCAGGCCCATCGTTCACAGTAAAGAGCCGGTCAGAAGAATCGGCTCGTACGTAAATGTCGCATCGCTATATTGCTTAAAGTGTAATGTTAGTGTGAGCAATGGCTACGCAACACCTGATCATCCTCCACTATTTGTCAACATGTATATTATATTATGTGTAATGTCTCAGCAGGAGAATCTCAGTGCTAGAATAGCGATGCTGTTGAAGACAGGTGAAGAGACTGAGGAAGCTCAGGTGAGGTCTTCAGTTAATTTATTTAAATGTGTATAACCTGTTATTCATTTTTAAATAAGCTAAAACTGCTCTTTTTGCTAAGAAAATAGCAGGTCAGGGAAGAGAGTGTGGAGGGTGTGAAGGTTTAGAAATCATATTAATTATAATAGAACCAGAAAGGAGAACAGGTGAGCACCGATGTCAGGTTCATTTTTTTAACTTTCAACGTTTTTTTTTTTCATTATTTCCACTTCATTTATAAGGGTAGTGGTTATAAATAAAGGTGATGATTCGATTACCAGCTGCAGTAAAACACTCCACTAATGTTCTACACATTTACATGGCGAAATGCTTTTGTAATGGTGACCTGTCAGTGGGTTTTTGTTTTTCCCGTTTGGCTCTAAAATAAATCATTTCTATGCTGGTTTTATGTACCTTAGATGTGCATCCCTGAAGCCATTTTACATTTTGGGACAGGAGACATGAAAAGGAGAGGTTTTAAAATAAAGACATGAAAACTTTTGCTGTAGGAAATAAGTTATGCAGTAAACAGAGTTGACAGCATGTGAGATTTATAATAGCACATTTGAAAGTCGGTTGTTAAAATTCTCATCCAGCATGATAAAAACATACTTTTTTTTTTATTTTTAGGTAGTTCACATTCTGATACTGTACATTACTGTAGTGTCTGTTGTGAATACATGAATGCCATGCAGAGACATCAGGATGCAGAGAGTCAGAGTGAGGCAGAGACAGAAACACACATCTGTAGATATTTTTAATTAAATGTTTGTGGCTGAAAATGACAAAGGGAAAAAAAAGTGAGATGGCACACTGGGTTAGCTACCAGTGAGGAGCTAATGTGTCTGTTAGGTGTACCGTTAGAAAATGTCATTTTTATTTATTTTTGTAGGGCAAACTGTTGCACTGATGCAGAGAGTTGTTCAAGAAGAACAAAGCTTATTTTTTTTATACTTTATATTTGTCAGTCTAACTACTGTATTGACTTTAAAACAGCTGAGTCCTATTTTACTAGCAGTTTTTCACTTACGGTTTTCGGAAGAGGCAGAACCAGTCCAAATGCCAGTCAACATACAGTATATAAATGCAGTTTTGACCAATAATGAAATGTATTCTGACCAATAAAATATATCAGAATCTGGCAGCAGGCTTGTGTGTGCTACCGGAGTATTTAGCTTGCTGGCTGTGAGGGCAAATGATAAAGTGTTCAGTCCTGGAATGAATCATTCTGCTTGATTAAAGACCGAAGCCATTTTGTTCGAGAGGAAATGGAAAAAGATGCTTTTTTTGGGACAGTGTGCCGCTTTGAGATCATAAAACTCATGCATATGATATATACTGCAGCTAATTACTTTGAAAAAGTAACTTGATTATTCAATGAAAAATATATCCAGCTAGAAAATGCGCATCCCTTTTCCCTCCATTATTTACGTTTGTGTCGCTGGTGTTACACACGAGACGTAACTCTCTGAGAAAAAAGGAAAGCGACAATATATGTTTTCACAAAATAAAATGAGAAATACATAGTAACACAGTGACTTGGATTGCCAACTTTAATCTGATTATTGGATTATAAATAGTAACGCGCTAGATTCCTTGTTTCTGAAACAAGAGGTCACATTAATGCGTGAATACTGAAGTGGCCCGATTCCTTTTTTTTTTTTTTGCCGTAATTCGACCTGTATCCGATCTTTTTATGAGAGTTTGAACAACACAGGTCGGATCTTATTTCCCCACAAGTATTCCACTCTACCTTCCAAGTCCTTGTTTTTAAACTCGAGTGTCACATTTTCTAGAGAGAGAGACTTGAGCTGCGTTTTGAGAGCTTCGTTTTCACTGATGAGCATCTCATATTCTGACTCGAGGTCTCGTGACGTGGAACCTTTTCCATCTTCGGAACGCTCCGTTTTTCTCCGAGGGTTTTCCATCATCTCCTCGAGTTCCTCGTTTTCCGTCTCGAGTCTCAAGCGGATCTTAATGTGATCTTTTCTTTCCGAGAGGCAAGAACGAGATACAGAAGTTGCCTGTGATGTTCTGCTCACACGCTTAAAGCTATTATTTTTATTCAATTAAAAATGATAAAATTTAATTAATGCAATAAATAAATGCAATTTCTAGAAATGGGTGGATTATTTTTATATGTAATGGTGCAGAAAAGGCGTTTTTGTTTCTGCTAAAGCAACTTAAATCTATTCTTCTAAATCACAAACAGCCCTAAATGTCATTAATACACACACTTGGTAGTAAAGCACAACTTCTTTTTTTTATTTTCATGTTTTTGACATCATTGGAAAGCTTCGACACTTTCAGATTCTGTAAATAACTCAAAATGCCAAAGCAGACCTGTTCATGGCCAGTCACATTTACCAAACAGCACCACTCTTCTTATTAGGATGAACAAAGAAAGCAACAGTAAGTGAGTTAAGAGACTAATATTTTCATTTCAGGTTGAATTTTATATTAAGATGTGTTATCGCGGGGCAATTTCAGGTCAGGTAGTCTGTGAGTGTTTGTTAAATGGTCGTCGGCCTGAAAACGTTTGAGAAACACTTCTCTAGACATTAGTTGTTTAATCCTGGAAATACTCTCCAGGCGATAGAAGGCCGACTTTGTAATCGTCTTTGTGTGACTCTGAAGGTTCAGGTCAGAGTCCATCACTACTCTCAGGTTTCTGATCTCTAGTTTCCAGATGTAATAACTGAAGCTGTGCTTCGATTCCAGATTGTTCCTCTTTAGGTCCAAAGATAGTAACTTCACGGAACGCAGTGCAGATGTCTGTGTGTGACTCAAAACTTTGGCCTGACAGGAAAGTCCCACGAGAAAGAAAAACTACATATGAGAAAAAAATATAAGACCTACGATCAATATATTTATGGTCAGCTCACATTTTGGTCAGGGGAAGAAGAACTGAACTTTTTTTGTTTTCGGTCAGATTCAGGTCAAGCTTAAAAATAGAAACAGGAAACAAATTAAAGGGCAGTAAAAATCAATACAATACATAAATATATGTAAGATTTTTCCTGTTTTCACAAATTTCCTTCCATATCTCTTACTGGAAACCCTTCATGTGCGCCATTCTCAGTGTGTGTTTCACTCAGGAAGATTATTGGTGACGCACCGCCTCAGTTCTTCTCATGTTAATAAGCGTTTTTATTTCTTACCTGATAAATAAATATGGCTTAAATTAAAGCTGAGAAGATTGCTGATGTTTGTAAGTGTTATGGCAACAGATCCAATATCTGTGTCATTCCTTAGACACTGGAAGTAAAGGACGCGTGCAAACCGTGAATTTAACAAAAATTCTTTATCTGTAAAAAATAGCGAAAAATGCAAATACAAAAATGACGATACATCGGTTTTACAATAACTCTTTTTCCTTTTCCAAAACATACACAGCTTACACGGTCAAAAACTGTATTGCTCCGAGTCTCGGTAATCCGTCAAGTTTTTCTAATACAACATATGGCCTGACAGGAAGCAAGCCTTTCAAAATAAATCTAAATTTCACGATAAAAATGGCCTGAACAAATATCTGTCTTCTTACTAAATATAATAAAATAAAAAACAAACCATCATACAAATAACTTAAACATTTCCTATTTATGGCTCTAACAGTAAGTATTCTCCTTTGATATAAATCTATAAGCGGTTTGGTTTCTAGATGCAGGAGAGGACTAAGCAAATTCCTCCATCCTATTTGATGACTATGTTCAAACAAACGAGGCAATTAGTCCCGTTTTTGTCATTTATTAAAGGTTTAAAAATTACAGCAGCTGCAGAGCGCCACAGCAGTGGGACAATAAGCTGATAAAAAGTTGTAAAACGACTTCAGACCATTTATGTTCTGCTTTTCCTTGCTTAGTGTCGGCACGCAAACCCGTTGATATGACAACCGACACAACATCTTCGTTAACCCGCAGAGCAGAGAGTAATATGTTGACCAGAATGTCCTGCTAACTTCCTGCTTTTGGAACGGTCTCTAGTCAGGTTGCATTCAGACAGTTTTTCTACCGTTTCAACCGGACCAAGGTCTAGTTTTTTAGGCGGATGGGAGGACGCTTTTTAAGTCCGCTTTGGAATTCAAATTTGCATTCTGGTTACTCTGGGGGAACAACTTGGAGGTTTTAAAAATCCAGACTGTTTTGCTTTTTCTACTATTCTTTTAAATGCAAACCTGCGTCCACAGTTTAAAAAATTGATCGATAAAAAATATTAGGCCAGTCACTTGCCTACTACTTTTGAGAATATTTTGTTTATCTCTACTATTAAAATAAACCACTTGTTAAGGATCTGGGGGATTTTTTTGGGGGGGGGGGGGGGTAAGCAACGGGGAACTCGGACTTTTCAAACACCCATGAGCGTGGCATTATTAGCTTGAAGGAAAGAAAGAGAAGTAGAAAAATAAACAATGATGGAAAGAAAGAAAGACAAAGAGACAGACATAATGAAAGAAAGCAATAGACCGAAGTCAAGAAAGGAAAAACAAAAGGATAGATTCAGAAAGAAGAAAGAAAGGACCAAAAGAGAGAAAGAAAGGAAACAACTAAGTCAGTTTTCAAATGGAGCTTCTTTTGAAGCACAAACGCAGTAATTGTTTAAAGATTATGAACGATGTTCAAAACGTGAGCTATGAATTTACATTAATAGACGAAAAAAGACCTGTGAAATTTTCTGTAATTCTACAGCCTGAGCTAATGAAACATTCGGCTGTAAGGTCTCTAATTAGCAGTTTAGTACACAGATAAACTGATCCGTAATTACTGTATGAAATTTAAAAGAACTTCGCCAAGTATTTACATAGCAGCTGGTTGAGAGGAGACACACACACACACACCCCCACACACACACACACGCACATTCACAGAAAGAAAAATACATTTCATATTACAATAAGGGTTAAGATGTTAATACTACATAAAAGGTTGCCTGTGAGTGCTTTATCACGTTACATTAACTTATCCTCAACGGCTGTGAGGTCAGCTTGTAAGCAGGGTGCTGATTGGCTCGTGAAGAGAGGGTCATTAAGGTCTCCTTGTATTAGCATAAATCAGCCCCCTTACTCCCACCTGGCTGTGAGTGTAAGTGGAGGCCAGAGCCACTTTGACCCCAGAGGTGCAGGTTGATTTCAGAATAATAGTATCTCTCCCATGTTTAAGCTGAATGTATAATTTAAAAGGGGCAATTTGGGAGAGCGACGCTTCACAGCGCAGAGACGGAGGGAGGGAGGGAGAACAGAATGGCCTCGCAGAGAAGAGGGGAAAGCCGGGTCGACGTTGGCGCTGCTGAAATATGCAGATGGTTGTGTTAACAAAGACATGCTGGTTATGTCATGAGACAGCAGTTGATGAAAACGCTAAATTAAAGTATAGTGAGGGCGTGTACAGCGTAAACAAAATGAAATATTTAATGTGCTTGCGTGCGTTTTCTTTTGCAGAGATCCTTCACGATCTAAAGCAGATTCGCAGTCTAAGCAGGTTTTGGGTTCAGGTAAACCCTCCACAACTAGAGATGCTTTGGTCTTGTGATAATCTGCCCAATCCAGAAGGGCTACTCAGTATATTCTATGCTTTGGACCGAACCAGGGCGCGGTTGAGTGTACTCACACCTGCACAAACAAAGGAAATGAATCTCGAACTCTGATAAAAACCTGGGTTTTGGTTTGATTAAAGTGAACTCTGGCGCAGTAGGAGTAGGTTTGCATGACAAGCGGACTGGAGGCCGCTCCAAAAGCAGGAAGCGAACCGCAGTGCAGGGCATTCTGGGTAAATACAACCAAAAACAGAAGCTAGAGGGAGGAATGGCTCGTGGTGCATCACCTCAAGTCTTCAATAACATTTTATCACTTTAGTCTAGTGTTTGAAGATTTTCTTCAAATTCTCAGACACATTTAATCCAAAAGCCATCGGTTGCTTCTTTCATATGGCTCACAAAGCTAACATGAAATGTACTGTACCAGCTTCTTCAAAGTTGGTGCAGTAAAATGTTCTTTTAATTTGAACCGCACAAGGCATAAGGACAAAGAGAAGAGCAGAGGATGAAGGAAGGGCTGGTGGCAGCCAGCTCCGTTCCAATGAGAATCTGGTCTCCAGAGTGCAGGAGGCAACATCTATGCATGTGAACGACCGACGGGAGGACAGGTGAAAGACTGAGAGAGGGGGCTGTGCACGAGCGAGTGAGATAGAAGAGAGGAGGACAGGGAAAATGCAATTCCAGATTACATGTGCTTGTGGTGCAGCGTGGGTGGGCATGTGTTGGAGTAAGTGAGGGAGCGTGTGAACGGGATAGACGGAGAGAAGAAGAACAGAGAGAGACAGAAACGGAGAGAGAGAGAGAGGACTGTGTTGGTGGAAAAATAAAAAGCACGATGGAATTCCTACACAGTGATGCGTTTGTCAAATTGTGAGATAATCACATGAAGGCACCGGCGCTCATGGCAATGAATTAAACACAAACACAGACACAAATAGTATTGTAATTAAAGCAGTGGGAGTGATGTGAACAATGTCTTCGCTGGATCTTCTACTTTGTATATCACCTAGCAACTGCTATATCGAAAGTTTTATGACGCTGGTAGGCGCAGGCGTGTTAAATTATAGTCATTTGGTGTTCCGATTCACGGAGTACGCCATTCGCACGCCGGCTACTGTTGTTATTTGGAGATTGTGTCGACATGTCACGACGCAACAATATCATTTTTTGATCAAATATATGAACATATTTACCTAAGTTACTCAGTAAAATCTAACAAAAGGGGATCACAGAGGCTGCAATTCTACAGTTTTAATAAAAAAAAAAAGTAAAAAAAATCAATAATTGTATTATAAGTGAAGTATAACACACTATGGTCACAACGTAACAAATGAAATCCTTTACTTATTCTATATGAAACTATTCACAAGCTTTTCCCAACTTGCATGCCACTGACATTCACCACCGTTCTCCATGGAAAAGAACAGAATTTGTAAGCTGAAATTTGACTAATAATTTTTGGAAAATGCTGATTTATTTTCTTAAACCTTTTCAATAAAGTTCACTAATACAAAAAGGAAAAAAAAGAAGAAGAATATTTTTTGATTGCGGTAATGAAAATAATCAAATTCACAACATTTACAGCTGAGGGTACAATTTATTTGATTTTGTCTCAAATGTCCAAATTTTAAGTTTCCATTTAAATTCCTTCACCGAGACGCAACGCTGCAGTCTAAGTACTCGCATGTGTAGCATACGGCTGCTAGCGTGAGGTATATTTAAGTATGTGTGTGTTTATGTTAACTGCTGCCCATCTGAAAGCCAAGTGCTGGTCTTTCGTCCTCTAATTGCCAATTAACAAGGGCCCGTTTAATTGCAGTGGTTTGGGAGGGCATGCAATTAGCACTGGAGCTGAACCAAGCCACACGCGTGCGCGCGCCCACGCCTACACACACACACACACACACACACACACACTCCCCCTCACACGCTCTGTCTTAATGAGCTGCATTCTGTCCTTCTATTTTCTTGGCTAATTTTCCCCTCAATCATCCCTCACACAAGGACACACCTTCATTTAGCAGAAGCTCTCAACATATTTCACCCCCTTAAAAGCCGTTTGTCCTTTTAATGTTTTTTATTTCCAAAGATGACAATCATTGCCCTTCATTTTCTAGTCATTTTTCTCTGTGAAACACTGTTCTTACATATCTACCCTTTCATTGTTGTTTGTTTTTAGCTGCTAATTTTCTAAGTTTTCTTTATTTTCTTTCCTCATCCAGGTTCTTTTAAGGGGATGTGTAAGCAGATAGACCACTTCCCCGAGGATGCGGACTATGAGGCGGATGCTTCAGAGTACTTCCTACGTGAGTTCTCCCTTTCCTCCATATTTGTGTTTTATTCCACGGTTTTATTTATTTCTTGGCCCCAGAAGGAGGAGGTTTGGGTTTACTTGTCCTTCAGTGCCTAGAAAAGTGGCCACATCCCTAATCAGCTTTATCAAAATCCATCAACAAACTTTAATGCACTTTATCCTCCAACTGAAATGTTTTTATCTTAAATAAAAACAGCTGAAAAGTGGGACAATTTCTATTTAGCCCTCTAGCCAGATAAATAAAACTCACTGTAATCAATAACCTTTGACGCTATGTGTGTAATTAAATTCTTTCGTAGGATTATCTATTTTTACTTATCTATTTAGTCATACAGACTAAACAGTGTGTGTCATACACTTCTGATAGTGTCACAGAATAGTCTGATAATATGCTTATAGCAGAGCTCATTTTTCACTTAGCGCTTTGGCTTATTTCCATTAGCTTCCAATAAATACCATGTTGATATAATGCTTTAACATTAGCAGACCTAATGTTTGTAATTAGTGTTTAAGCAAAAAAAAAACAAAACACTCCAGCCAGGTAAAAACCAGACCCTTATTGCACGCTTCACTTCGTACAGTGAGTCTGGACCTTCGCCTGTTAACAAACGATTGCTTCCTGGAGACGTGCATTCTGTTGAGGTTTGAAATTTTACTCAGCTGCTAACGTTTGCCTGTGACGTATGTAATCCATCAGTTTGACGCTACGAAGCTTACCGGAAATTGCCTGCGCAAAAGAGAAGTGCCGATCCAAACGAGGTGGCTGTTAATGTTGATTCGGTGTTTGGCTAACATGGACAGAACAGCTTGGTTCACTTCCATCCATCCATCCATCCATCCATTTCTTTTCACCCTTTGTCCCTAATGGGGTCGGGAGGTGCCGGTGTCTATCTCCAGCTAACGTTCCGGGCGAGAGGCGGGGTCACCTGGACAGGCCGCCAGTCTGTCGCAGGGCAACACAGAGACATACAGGACATACAACCATGCACACACACACACTCACACCTAGGGAGAATTTAGAGAGACCAATTAACCTGACAGTCATGTTTTTGGACTGTGGGAGGAAGCCGGAGTACCCGGAGAGAACCCACAAATGCACAGGGAGAACATGCAAACAGAAAGACCTCCAGGAATCGAACCCAGGACCTTCTTGCTGCAAGGCAACAGTGCTACCAACTGCGCCACTGTGCAGCCTGGTTCACTTCCTCCACTCCAAAAACTTCAGGCAGACTACAGAAAATTGACATCACTGCTCCGTTTGGGCTTTCTCCCATTGAAGTGGATTTCTCCGGTAGAATTTCAGCCGGGCCAATCAGAGAACTAGTTTTTACCAAGCTAGCTCTGAGAAGCTCACAAAGCTCTTTTAAATCAAATATGAAACTGAGGATTTCAGAGTTGATGCTAACAGATGCTCTTAATCCAATAATTTTTGAAAAAGTTAGTTCTTCAAAGCATCGACTCAGGGGGTCCTAAATAAAAAATGTCACACTTTGCAGATTTGCGAAATGTACAAAAAACAACGCATGTTTTATCCTCCACCTCATAACATCTTATTAATTTGTGTTTTTTTTTTGGGGGGGGGGGGATGTTACATTTCTTCAATATTTGAAGAAATATTTCTTCAAATACTTTTACTATGAACGATCACTGATGAGGAGGTGAAACCGGAGAGAGGACGAGGTAAAAATCGGAGCAGCGAAGGAGGAGGAGGAGGAGGGGTGAAATGGAAGAACAAGGATGAAGAGAAGGTCACTGATCAGTGAAGTGTAGGAGGCGGAAATGGCACAAGGAAGAGTGATGGGTTCTTCAGACTGAATGCAGGAGGAACGGGGCAAGGGAGGAAAGTGAAAGCACTGCAGGAGGAAAAGGTTGAAGAGGTGAAGGACTAGGAGTAGGGCACCAGTTCGGTGCTGTTGCTCTCCCAGTGGCTCACCAATTAGGACACTTACTTCTATAAATACTCTAGGCTCTGCAAAGTGGGTCACACGTCTCACTCTCCTCCTTCCTCCCGTACGTCTCGCTCAACCTCCTCTCGCTTTTCTTTCCACTCTGTCTTTTCTTTCTTTTCTGTCCGTCTCTGGCGAGGCCTTCACGCCTGTCTGAAAGCAGCCGGACGGAGACGGTGAGGTGGAGCCTGGAAAGATGGCGGAAATGAGCAGAGAGAAAATTAGCCAGTGTTCAAACTTTTTTTTTTTTTTAGAAAGTTTTTGAACCTTTTAAAAAAAAATACAAAAAAATTTCACCAAACACCCAAATTAGTTTATTTTAATAACTGAAAAATATTATATTTGATGTTATTGTTGTGCATACTTATTATTCCATCAAAATGGTGTTAATTTTTTTCTGAAAAATGCTAGAGAGGGTTACGATGTTTGCTGAATTGGTCAATTGATGTTTCACTAGCTGCGCTTCAATACAAATGTGCGCAAAATGTTGTCTAAAAAACGCAATAAGAAAGACGATTAAAATCACAAGTGAATAAGTTTGCTCACACCATAAGTCGCTAAAAAAAAAAAAACATACTGTGCCGTCATCCTCCTACTGCTTCCTGTCGTCTTCTTCGTCGTTTCCGCCAGCAGTAACATCTGGTTGTTGATCACGTGACTCGTGTGAGTCGGTTTGGCGAAATACAATAATTTCGATACATCCGAAGAACCACCTCAAAAACGTTTTATCAAAAAATTTGAGTTCTTTACTAAATTGTTTCCATTACGCAAATTTATTTTCATGGTTCCAATTAATTGAAACGCAGCTACTCTCTAATTAGTATTTCAAGAAATGCTGACTCGGCTGAAAATGGACTGAAAAGAAGTTGTGCACAATTTTTAGGGGTGATAAGTTATTGTTCTGGTGAGTGTTTAAGTCGTTCACCTGAACTAGTTTCATAATCTGGAAACTTTCTTAAACTGCCATGCAGGTTATAGAAGATAATAGTTCAAATAAGAAAAATAACTGATGTGTTTGTCTTTGTATAGTTTTTGATTTCACTGAAAAGTCTTCACAAATTGCTTTGTTTTGTTGCAGCAGATGTTTCTCTACGTACGTGAAGAAGCTACTGCATAATAATTATTTCATTCATTAGTAATACAACCTATTAGGCACTAAAACCCAAACAGACTTTCAGGCTCTTTCCTTCTAGCTGTTTTCCTCCCTGAGACGTCTTTGATCACAAAATCAATGCTGAAGCATGTCTACAACAGTAATAATAACCTCAATGACAAAAAAAAAACAACCTTTTATTGTAACTGATAATTAAGTGAAATGTTCGGTTGCAGAGTCTTCCGCAGCACTTTCTCGTTCTACAATATTCATATATGAGAACTCTCTCTGTTGAAACGGCATCATTACGACAAAGTTGTGTTGTTTTGCAGATTTCTTTCAGGACCATATTGCTTTAAAACGCTGCATGTCGCCAACAGATCAAGGATTAGGTGTTGTGCTTTCAGTCGAACATTTGGAGAAACAAATAATTAAGCACGGTTTATCACTTTAAGTTATACGGGGAGATTATACTCACAATTAAGTTAAGCATTTTCTAAAAACCTTATGAGAATATGCAATGGCATAAAACATGAGAAAGGCAACCCTCACAAGACAATGAAACAATGTAAGAAGTGTATCAGCTCAGAAAAAAACAACTGTTTTTATTAACTTTTGTTTTACATTGACGTGTCACATGTTTCCCATACCTTCTCATAAAGCAATGAATTACGGCAATTGAGCTCTTGTTCTGGCTGCAGACCAGTTTTGCGTGTTTCCGCTGTTATTTTGAAGAGTTATATTCAGTGAGCTCCATGTCTTTGGACATTACAAATTACCTGCAGAGCAGAATATGCTAAAATATTATCATATGAATGTTTTGGGGGGGGGGGGTCAGCGATTCTTCAGAGTTAAAATTTGAACAATAAATAAAATGTTTACTGAAGCGTCGAACTGCCAGAGATGGAAAATAAATGCAGGAGTAACATCTTGTTAAATCGAGAAGCGTTCTGGTTTTAACGCAGATGTAAAACTGATGTTGTATCTCGTTAAAACCAAAACATGTCCTCATTTTAACTGGAAAGGTTGTAACAGTAAAACGGCAACACCTTGTGAGACGCTTGGAAGGAACAGTGAGAAGTCGGCGAGTCAGAGAGAGTCCCTTTATGCCTTTTTAAAAAGTCCTACGGTGTCAGAAGAATGGACGTTTTTGTTGTAAAAACAAGAAACGTTCTTGTTGTAAAAATACGAAATGCTTTGAGCTTTACGTATTGTTACAAAGTGGAACTTCAACAAATTAAGATATTAATGGAAAAACGCATGTATTTCAGTGACTCACAAGTTGTGACAAATTCCAACAATAGGTACAAAAAACAAAAAACTGCAACTAGTTCCTACATGGTTAATATCACGCGGATCCTCCTTTCAATCTCACTCTGGCATTAACGGGCCGATACATTTCTGCTTGATGCAACGGAACCCGCATGCCTCAGGACCGAGTTGGGAAGACACTGCAGCAGGTCTGGAGATTCAGACAAAAAAAATAAAAAAATCCTCATCCCTGAACGTGGCTGACATTTTCAGAGGAAAAACAGGAATGTGATAAATCACAAACAAAGCGAAGCACGTTAGACGGCGCGCGACGAGCAAAACGACCGCGGATCACCGTGACGTGAAGGCTGGACGCCGTCATTCAGTTTGAATTCTTCATCTCCTCCCCTTCTCTCATTCTCCATCCCTGGGGTCTCTTCAGTCTCCTCTCACCCCCCCACCTCCTCCTCCTCCTCTCTGCTCCTCTCCTGGTGAATTTGCATGCGTGGTTATGTAACAGAGAGAGCAGTCGGCCTTCATGCTGCTGCAGTTGCACTACGAGACGCAGCCATGCTTCGTTTGACCTTACGCTGCACCAGCCACTGTTGGTCTTTAGCTTCAACTCGAGCTTTCTCGTCTTACGTCGTTTACGCTAGAGCGCTGCGTTTCCGTTCGCCAGCTAATTGCGCAGATTGGAATTAGGAAATTCAATTTGCTTTATGGAAACACTGTAATTTTGAAAAAAGAATCAGTTTGTTTTGTTTTGTCTTTCTGATGAAAAGTTTTTGCACTAGGATGAGGTGGTTTTTCGGCCGTATCGAAATTAGTGTATTTTGCAAAATTGTAATGGAAGCACATTTTTTCCCCATCATACGAGTCACATGATCAACAACTAGTACTGGTGAAAAAGACGAAGACGACAGGAAGCGGAAGGATGTTTTTTTTTTTAATGATTCATCGCATAAACAAATCTGTTCACAAGTGATTTTAATTGTGGTTCTTATTTAATTGAATTGTAAAATTGTGTTGTTTTTTTACATTAATGGAATATCGACAAAGTTTAGCCTACATTCTGAATGGCAACGCAGTTAATAATAGTTTGGTCTGGAAATAAGAAAAATCAAAACCCTAAACAATGTGACAAACATGATTCATGATTCATTAACATATATCTCCAAAAAACAAATCATTATGCCGTAATCCAATACACATTATGCTTTGTACGTTTATTTAAAATCTGCTTAAATCATCTGTTCTTGGCACTTTAAGGTGAGCGAATTCCTAATAAAACAGTTCCCCATTTTACAGCTTCTGTTGAAAACAAGAGAAGTCTGGAATTTTGATAGAGTTTTTTATTCAGACCCTACTTTTAATAAGAAACAGATTGTGTTTTATGATGGTGAGAAAAAACTAGAGACAGAATGCCTCGTTGTGTGGAGATCCTGTAAAAACTGGCAATAATATAGAAGTAAATAAAAGGCTTGATAAAGTCATTTATGTGCCAAATATTGTACCCAAAAAATTAAGTTTACCAACTTATTTGATTATAAAATGTGACAAAGTAATATTTTTTAAATTGTTAACAGTATTATATTACTACTTAATTTTCCATTTTTAAAAAAAATCTCTCTTTCATTAGTTTACTTTTTTGTTTCATTATTTATTTTTTCTCTTTTATCATTCTGTTTTTAATACTTTTTTTTTTCTTTGTCACATTATTTCTTCCTCATTTTCCATATTCTGTATTTAATTCGCGTCAGTCAGGAACAAGCTCATTTGTTATTGCTTTACGTTGGACGGCGTTGTAAATGAAATGCAGCTCAACGACGACGCCAAGCCTGCTCAGGCGGATTTTAACTCCAAAGCCACATCCACTTTGTACGGAAATGTTGGCATGTTGTCTGGACGCGAGGACGTTTCAGGTCCATTTAAAGACAGTGAGCGTCCTGGGTGCTATTTTTTAGATATTTCTGTTTGGCTTACAACGTTCAGAAACAGTCAAGTCAAGTAATTACTAAAATGAATAAGGACACTCTAAAGTGCAAAGTTATTCAGGCGCACAGCGTGAGGGATTTTTATGACATTTAAGCACAGATGTTTATGCTGAAGATTTAAAAAAAAAAATCTTATTAAACATAAGATTTTTTCTGATTTTTATTTCTGGGGGTCAGGGTGCGTCTTTTTCTGTGAATTGGGAATCCTGCATTGGGATTTGGATCCCAACCTAAATGCCGTGGGAACGGGCGGCTTAAAATAGACACCAGGTCACAAGACTGTTGGAAGGATTCGGATGGAGTACAACTGAGGAAGCTGATCAAATTAAGACCGGAGACTGACGGTGTAACAAAAGTAGCATGATCAAACATGACTCTCATATCTTTCTATGTTCTGAGCCATTGTTTTGTATAAATGTTCAGCAACTTCAAATTTAGCCAATTTTTTAAAATGTTTCTCGGGGTAGTTACGGTTTGGTGATATTGTTTTATACATTTTCTACGTTCTTTAACTTCGTACGTGGATTGTTCTTGCTTTTCATCTTCTGTTTTAATTAGAATTTGATTTGAAGCTGAGATTTTTGTTGAATATGTCTTATTCAACTGCAACAGAGCATTCAGTGTATACGCCTCTGAATGACTGACATTTGCTAGTTTGATAAAAGAGACGACTAAATTAATGTGACGCCATGGAGACAAAAACTAGGCTGTAATAATTTCATTCAAAAACATGAGAAGCAGGATGAGAGAAACAAAAAAACATTTATTAGCATCTTCTGAAAAATTGTAAATTTGTGGGGTGTCGTGTGTAAGAATATATATTTTGATATATAGATAATACGTCTGATACAATGTTCAATAATTTCACCAAACTTTGACCCAGGACCGCAGAGCATTCTGGGGAATCTAGGTACGTTCTGGGGACAGAGGAAAGGCTTTAGCCGCTCAAACTCCCACAGCTTAGCTAAAAAAGGTTCGAGGGATCAGCTAACTCACTCACTCTCTGGTTACCTAGCAACAACCTGTTGAGTAACTGATGCAGCAGTAGTTTCACGTTTCTCCAACGTGCCTCATAACTGCATAAAAATAAAAATAAAACGTTGTGGGGTTAAACTGTGGATTAAACAGGAACGGTCACGACACCAGTCTGACTGTATTTGAGATATTTAAAACAAAAAACTGATTAATGATTATTGATATCGGCGGATATAACACTCTGTGATCGTGATACATTTTTAGTCGTATTGTCCGGCTCTATTTTTTCTGCATGTCTCTCTCTCCAGTCTGTCCATGAAGGCCACAAATAAAGGTATTTGTTGTGATTTCCAGATGAAACGTTTTGTGATACAAAATCCCATTGAATGAAACTTGACGAAAACAAACTTACATCTCAAACATCTGCTCAATCCTAACATCTAAAACTCACAAAGACGGAAACCAAAAAGAAAAACCTGACGACTCCCAATTTGCTCCGAAATCGCCGAAGCAGAAGCGCTGCGGCTGTGTTTCTGTTTGTGTTGCTAAAATTAGAAAGCCGGATGCTTGTTCAAAATGCTAATATTTCGGGTCGGGATACTAGGAAACACGCGACGTCACCCGTCCTCCCTCACCCCCCTTTGATGACGTCATCTGACTCATTTCTGCCTCTGCTGCTATTTTTGGCTCCCGAGTCCTGACATTGGGGGCATATCACGATTTACATGAGTAATATGGCATGATAATGACTGGCAGGCTGTGTGAACTCCTCCGTGGGTGGGCGTGTGTGTGTGTGTACTATAGTCATTACAAAACGCACAACATCTGCACATATTCAACCAGGCACACGGAAACGTTCGTCCGATGGTCAGCCTACAGCGCTCGCTCTGGTTACTTTCTTCCATTCCAGTAAGATCGGTGACACGATTCCGTGCTTCTCAACCTTGCATGCAGATGCACACACACACACACACACACACGTGTGCGCGTAGAGCTGCTCCCTTGAAGCTGTTTCACTGAGTTCCTGATCCCACATGTTCTTTGCTGCTGGGTTCTCCTTCGTGGGCGAATTTATGCATGTGTGTGTGTGTGTGAGAGAGAGAGAGAAAGGGCGCGCATGTGGCAGAGCGAGCAGATTGTTTGTGCATGAGCAACGTGCAGTGTGTATAGGAAACACCCCACTTTAGAGAGTGAGTGAGTAGGTGGTAGGTTGATCGATGAATGTGTTCACTTTGTAGCTTGTTGAGAGAGGATGAGTTTCTGCGCGCGAGTGTGTGTGTGTGTGTGTGTGAGATAAAGTAATAGGAGGGTTTATGCACGATGGATTGTGCATACACATTAAACTGTGGGTTTGTGTGAACCTGGGGAGCTCCCATGGCAATGTCCACCCCCGCCTCCATAATTCAGCAACAATTACAAGGCTCCCCTTTGCTGCAACTAATGAAACCATAAGTCAGTGAGAGACACACACAAACAAACACACACCACTGCAGCAGAAGCATCCAGGAAGAGGAACGAATAAAGGGACGATGGAAGGAGAAGATGCAGGACTGACCTCTATTGCTGTATTGTGCATCCATTGTACAAGTGTGGGTGTTGCGTAAAGTTAAACTCAACCTAGAAATGTAGTTTAAGTTAAGATTTATAAGCAAAAAAAAAACATTACTGAGCTGCTAAATTCTTTTTTTTTTGACCATTAAGAAAATCAGAATCAATGACAACCTCATTGAGATTTTCTACCCCGTCCTTTTGGATAAATAGACTTGACTTTTGATTAATTATAATAGACCTACTTCGAAACATCTCTGACTCATTAATCTCGTAATGTCCAGGGGGGGGAATTGAAACAATATTACGAACCAATTTCATGGCAGTAAATAGTCTAGAGTTAGTAAGCCTCCCATGAAAAACTCAATCACCTCACAGTCCTGTACAGTCAAAACAGGGGCAGTATTTGGATGAAGTTTTAGTACTTGTATAGTGCTTTACCAAGTCCAGAAGACCACAAAATGCTTCGTGCTACATTCACACACACATTGATGTGCCAATGGTGGCAAGATACTGGAAAATAGCCACAGCTGCGCTGGGGCAGTTTGATAAGAGGAGAGGCTGCCATGCACCATCACCACTGGGCCCTCTGGTCATCACCCACAGGCAAGGCGGGTGAAGTTTCTTGCTCAAGAGCAACTGGCAACCCATCCATTATGAGGCAAATTCCTACCAGTGTAGCCACCAACAATCATAAGATGACAAATTTGCTTTGAATCTTAGTTGCTTACCGCATCAAACATTTGGACCCCATTTATCCATATGCACTATTTTTCAAGTATTTGCTCATTGACCTTGCTGCTTATACGATTTAAGTGGCATCTCTTTCCTAATCCATAGAAATTAATATTATCTCGGCCACCCTCTGCAGCTATGGCAGCTTCTGCAAAGACTTCCCACGATGTCAAGAATCGTCTTCACAGGAATGTTTTAGCAATCCTTCTAGAAGCAGACTTGCGAGGCACTGATGTTGTACAAGGCAAGTTCTTCCTCACCAAACCCACTGATGCATCTCTTTATTGACCTGGCTTTGAACAGTGGTTCAAAGTTAAGTTGGAACATGAACAGGCCATTCCCAAACAGTTCCCACAAAGCTGGGTACATTGCTCAAAATGTGTTCGCGTGATGCACTAAGGAACGAAGACCCCAGGTCCAATTCCTGAAAACAGCCCCACACCCTAAACTCCATGCTTGCTGACAATCTTTAAACTTGATGCAAAGAAATCACACAAGTGCTGGTCTTCTGGCAAATGCCAAACCCAGACTCGTCTGGTATATTTCCAGACAGAGGAGGTCTGATAGGTCAACCTGGAGAACGTATTTCCACTGCTTTGAAGTCCAGTGGCAGCAGGCTTTACACCATTCATTCCAACACTTAGCTTTGATAATGGCTCCAGTTGATCAGTCCATGAAACCAATCCCATAGGGCTGGTCAATAAAACGACAGTGATACCTGTTGTGATAGACACTTGACCAATATCAATAGCAAATCCATCTGATACAACCATGAACCAGAACTGCACAGCACTCTGAAGGATGTAGGCAGAGGAAAGGCTTCAGCCGGTCAACCTCCTGCGGACCAGTTAAGAAAGGTTGGTGGCATCAACTAACTTACTCGTTCTTTTGTTACCCAGCAACAACCTGTTGAGTAACTGATGTGGCAGCAATTTCAAGTTGCTCCAAACACACTCGAGCGTGCTCCACTCCTTGGAGTTCCACGCATACTTGAGACGGACTCAGACCAGACGTCCATTGGACACGTCTGCACAAAGCTCCCAAAACACGCTGGTGTACTTTTCTCTTTGAAGGTTTGCACATATTGCACATACTCTACGTGGAACAATGTGGACTTGAAGTCCACCAGACACTTCTGCACAAATGTAATTTTTTTTTTTACTAACTGCTGCAGTCGTAGTGAGGTGTGAGATCGCACTACATAAGCTGTTATATTTTGTAGCAAAATAAGTTCATCTCCATAGCACATAATCTGTCTCCTAACTACAATTTGGCAGTGAAACATTCCCGTAGTATTTATAATGGAACGCGTGAATGTGGTTCCTAAAGGCATTTTCAAAGGGTATCCAAAGAAAAACCAGACTTGTAGGGTAAAACACAGCTTTCCTTCATGTATCTTGTTGGATTTCTTTCATTCATCTATCACTACACACAAGCAATGAGCTTGATGCGTCTCTTTAAAACACATTTAAAGGTGTAGTCGGCAGAGAGATTTACCAAAAATCAGTTATTCTAGTAATCAAACTGACATAAATCAGAAAACCAAACCAAGTATGTACATGCCTACAAAACCAATTTACACATTTAGGGATTTACTATTCACTATGACTGAACATAATTCAACATTTAGGCTCCAAAATAACTACCAGTGAATTACTGACTCTCTTAGTACAAAGTGTATGCTTCAGAAGGCTACAAACATACAAACATACAGTAACTTTTTGACTTGAATAGAAAAATCCTTATATCAGATTGCCTTACCTGCAGATTCTGTAGATATGTGTGAAAAGTTTGAGTTTGTATGCATAGCTGTGTGAGTGGCACAGTAGACTGTGGAAAGACAGCATTATGTAAAAACGCGACATCAATCAACAACCAGAAAGACGGAGTGTCAGCCTCCACGGCGGCCTCAAGGAGGCTTTTAAAGGAAACCAAAAACATACTGAGCGTGTCTCTTGATGCCGCTGCCATGCGGCGCATTCGCTCACAGCTCAATCCTCTCCGTCGTTCTGTGTGTCTATGCCATGATGTGCTTGGTGGCAGGGTGTGCCTGGAGGCTCGCATATTTAAAAAAATAATAATAATAATCCTCCTTTTAAACTGCCTTCCTTCAGCTTAAAGCACAAGTGCAAAGAGAGCAGGGAGAGACAGTGAGACAAAGACTGCTGGAGGCAAAGCAGCTTCACAGAGAAGTGAAGGCCTGCAGTCTTTGTGCTCTTCCTCTCGTCTTCCCCTTTGCCTCTCTGCTCTCACATTTCTCTTTAATATGCAGGGGGGTTTTTTATTTATTGTTTAAAAGCAGTTGTATTTTCACAATTTCAGGATTTTTTTTTTTTACACAAGATTTACCTTTAATGTGTCTGTTTTCTTAAGCTTCAATTCAGGCATCTGTTCATACAGGTGCTAGCTTCGGCAAGTCAGAATGAATTCGCATGATGGATTTTCAGCTCTGTCTACATCCACTACCAATATAAATCCTATCAGACGCAAGGACAGGGGCTTGGAGAAAAATATTCATGCTCTTTAACTTTTCTACTTTTGTCACCTTGCGACCACATACTGCAGTTTTGTTTGGAATTTGACTAATAAACAAACATGAAGCAGTACATCACTATAAAGTGAGAAAAAGAATACCCATTTTTCTAAAATTATGAAAAGTCTAGTCTGCATTTGTATTCATCCCCTTTAAATCTGACTCCTAAATAAAATCTAGTGCAACCAACCGTCTCTAGACGTTGCCTAACCGATAAAGTACACAAGTTATTCTAAGGAGGCTATTAGGGCCCAGACTTTAACACGTTAATTCCAATTGATCAAATAATTACATTGATTTTAATGCAATAAATTTGAATAATTTTAAATAATTAGTCACTTTAATTATTGCAAATGCACTAAGGGAACTTTTGCATTTCTGGTACACTCACAAATCTGACGCACAAGCAATATTCACAAATAGTGATTCACAACTGGGGGTTCATTTTTGCTTCAAAAAAAAAAAACGATGGGTAAAAGTGTTTGACTTTTGAAACTGAAATTTTGAGTTGAATCTCTGGAAGACATTGAAATTTTCAACTATATTTTCAACTTTTGGAGTTCAGAAATGTCTTCATTTTTGCCAGAAATGTACTCCTTTTTTCCCCTCTTCCTTTACATACAATTGCGCTAATACGACATCGGACAAATCTCCGGCCTGTGCGCAGCGGTAAGCACCGTTTCTTTTGCCTCTTTGTCCCACCAGGTGCCGTACGAGCCTCCAGCATCTTCCCCATCCTGAGTGTGATCCTTCTCTTCATGGGGGGGCTCTGCATCGCCGCCAGTGAGTTCTACAAGTCACGCCACAACATCATCCTCAGCGCCGGCATTCTGTTCGTCTCTGCAGGTACGCAGGGAGGAAGAGGAAGAGGAGTGGGGGAGGGGTGATGACAGGAAAGGGAGGAAGGGACTGGAGGAGGACGAGTAACGGGCCAAGAGAAAATGAGAAATAAAGTTTGATGGCGCGAGGTGAATTGACATTCTTGAGTAATAATGAACTCCTTTAAAAGTTGGAATTTACAACTTCGACAAGGTGGATCAAAAATACAAAGTAGAAGTTTAGACTTGATGATGAAAATTTACCGATGACCGCCAGTTGCCTGGCGTTCGACGAACGTGTCACGAGTGCCTCAGGAGGAAGCCATGCGGACTACGAGAAGGCAGGTTGCCATTTTCGTGAACACTTTGTGTCTAACTGTGTGCTGCGTTTCTAGGCCGTGGCCTACTGCGCTGCGCTACATAACTAGTTCTCCGACGAGTTGAGAAGTCTGTGTTGGTCTGTGGTTTTTGCTGCGTCTGTCTCTCTTTCTCACCCTGTTGCTAGGCTCGGAGGAGGCCACTGGGATCGCACTCTAAAAATAAGGCGTCCCTGATACTCGTTTACTTTGATCCATCTCAATCAGGTCTTTGAAAAATCAGGGAAACAAGAATTAAAACAACCTTTTATTTCAAGCACTGTTCTTCAGCTAGGTTTGATTTGTCATTTTGATTCCAGAACAGATTGAAAAGATTTACAAAGGATGTGAAATAAAACGTTTTGTTTGTTGTTTAAGTGCTTTAGAAATAAAGTGGTATGGCGTGTTCTACCTAGAGCCGCACTCTGGCATCATGGATGGACCTAGCATTACATTATATTGATTTACATTCCTGTTGGGAGAAGGTTCTGCCCGCTGAGATACAGTCATGTCCTAAATGCGCTTCGTGCTCAATAAGATGCAAAGATAGAAACAATCCTAAAGTTAAAAACAATTCCATCTTCTTTCAAGAGTTCTTTTTAAGTCATCCTTACTCTTTATTTTCCCATTAAATGTGTATTTTTCACATGAATGTGAACATAGAGACACAACGTAATTAGCTACAAGTAAAGGGCAAAGACATATGTATAGGTCAGAGATTTTCAATATTGAGAAATAATACATTTTACATTATAATCTTCTGCTCCTGCCAGGAACAAACAGTATGGTAATCGAGACAATTTCTGCTCAGATGGGTTTTCCACAGATAACCTCTCAATGAGAGTTTGGTTTAACTTGTTAAGGAATCATCTTTAGTGCTCTTAGCTTCCCCTAAGTTACTTTTTTGTGGATAAATTCTAAAGTGCTGATTTATTTTTAGCACTTTAGCATTAAATTCCGTTAAATACCACGTTGGTCTAGCACGTTGGTAGAACTACGGTCTAGTGTTTTATGGTTAGTGCAACTAGCTTTTTGGTTATTTTTTTTTTATTCCTTTATTTAACCAGGTAAACCCCGTTGAGATCTAGATCTCATTTTCAAGAGGGACCTGAGAGGGTTAGCTACTACTGAATACTTAATATTGCATTAGAAGAAAATTTCACTTGTTAATACCACTCAAAGTACAGCTGGACATTTGATAGCAAGGGTGCTCACACTTTTTCAGCATGCAAGCTACTTAGAAAATGACAAGTCAGAACACCCACTACATGCTACAAAATTACTATTTATTTGTTAATTTGTAGAATTTGTTTACAATTTTATTGAGAATTCTTTATATGTTTAACTCCATATGAAAATGAAAGGTTTATTTCTTCTTACTTGGTCCAGCTTCCCCACTTACTTTTATAACTTTTCTTAAATTTAAGAGAAAAACCAAGGGCTAGAAATTGGAGGTTACTTGCTAGCCAGCCAGTTCTGCTGCATTTAGCATCATTGTTTGTGCATGCACAGTGACCTAGGTGTTATAAAAATTCTCTTCTTCTTATGTTATAATGCTGGTTGGCAGCAACTAAAGGATCTTTACCGCCATCGGCTGGTATATGAGGCTGTATATCAATCAAGTCACAGGATGGATAATAGACTGATTTTTTTTTTTTATGTCATGTGATCTACCCGCATTTCCTTGACAATCAACTTGTAGATTGCAATCACCCTATTGAGCACCCGTCTTCTACTGCCCACAGACATTCTGTAACTTATGTTATTTTCTTAATACAGAAATGTGTTTGGATTTTTTCTGAATTTTATTGATTAAATTTTTACTTCTCCTTTTCAGGACTGAGCAACATTATAGGAATCATTGTATATATATCAGCCAACGCCGGTGACCCTTCAAAGAGTGACTCCAAGAAGAACAGCTACTCGTACGGCTGGTCCTTTTACTTTGGCGCCCTCTCCTTCATCATGGCCGAAATGGTGGGTGTGCTAGCGGTGCACATGTTCATCGACCGCCACAGAGAGTTGCGAGTTGGCGCACGAGCCGCAGACTACCTCCAAGGTGCTGCCATCACGCGCATTCCGAGCTACCGTTACCGCTATCGGCGCCGCTCGCGCTCTTCGTCCCGCTCCACGGACCCCTCGCACTCTCGCGAGGCCTCGCCGGTGGGCCTGAAGGCCTTCGGGACGCTGCCTTCCACCGAGCTGTCTATGTACACGCTGCCCAAGGGCCAAACGGGCACCCCAACAGCGACCTATAACTCTACGGAAAGGGACCACAACTTCCTACAGGTCCACAACTGCGTTCAAAAGGACCTCAAAGACTCAGCGGCCAACCGGCGCACCACACCTGTATGAGAAAAAGGAAGGCGGACCATAGATTTTGGGGGAGAGTAGCAAATGAAAAATACTGGAGGAAAGAAGGGGAAACAGAATTAGACTGGGGAGGAAAAGGGGGACGGAGGGGCGAGTAGCAGAGGTGAGTTTCTGAGCTCTTCAGAAGTCCTCAGATAATCGTTGAGCTTCTGGTTAAAAGAAAAACAAGAAAAACCATAAAGAAGTAAAATTGCATAAAAAAAAAAAAGAAACATGCATGATTTTCCCATGAACAATGTTTAACAAGTTTTAAACATGTTTGAGGAGGTTTATAAATCAGGAGGGGGGTGTCTGGGGTCTGTGGCTGTCTCAGGGCTGTGGATCCATGGAGTGGTAGGCTGGGCCAGACTGCCTTTATGAAGGTTATTATGCTTTGTTTTGTTTTTTTCTTTAATTCCTAATCGAAATCTACTGGGTGCACAATTTGCCCCTTTGGCCCAGCCTATGAAACTGCCCTTGCACTGTCATACCACACGCCCTCTTACACACACACACACACACAGTGTAGTCCCATACACCCTGCTCCTTCGTTGAGTTGGCGTTTCCTCTTGATTTCGTTCTTTAATCGCATTAAACTGTGAACCTACTGCGGTTTGGGATTCAAGCAGGGAGCAATTCGGGCCGCATTAAAAAAAAAAGAAAAAAGACAAATAAGTTACTACTGATTATATATAACTATATATGTTATTATATCATGACTAGCCTTCCCTGGTGCAAAAAAAAAAAATATCCACAAGAGAAAAAATGTAAAGTAACGGAAGAGTTACTGTAGTAAAACTAAAGTCGTCATGCAAACTGAAACCAAGATGGAGGATTCAGCATGACTAGTTTGTCTGTTGGACTTCTGCCTATTCAATAGAAATTGGTTAGTATTAGACACATTATCACATTTCTTATGATAATAAAATAAAAAATATATATAAAAAACAATTTGGAAGTCCATTAAAAAAGAAAAAAAAAAAACAACCTGCCATATTTGTTCAGGGTTAACAGGTGAAAAGTTGACCTTTTTTTCCGTTTGTCGTTTTTTTCTGCTTTAATTTATTAATGTATCTATTTATTTACTTATTTATTTTTGGCCCCTCGAAGGGGTAGCGAGGAAATGAACTGTGGGGCGAGGGGAAGAAGTTTCTCTGCAAACTTGAAGACGACTGTGGACAATGAAACGCCACTACTGCCAAAGACACACGGTAGTGCGTGAGAGAACACAGCTACCAGCGAGCTGAAGTGAAGTGACTCCAAAAAGAAGAAGAAAAAAAACAAAAACAAAGGAAAAGAAACAGAAGTTATCAACTTACATGCATGCTGATCAAAAAATAAAACAATCATCAAATCTGCTTTTAAGGAAACCCATCTTTTTGAACAATTAGACTATGGTACGAGTAAGGGCAGTGGAAAAATAGAAATAACTGTTACAGTACTGTGTCTCTTCCATTTTTCTTCCTGTTTTAGGGGTTGGGGCTCAGGGCTTCGGAGTCGGGGCTTTACTTTGCTTGGAACAAAAACAAAAACTTTGGACAAACGTATCAAGGCTATTTTTAAGAGAAGAAAATCTTTGCCTTTATTTCATTTTGTTTTCATGATCAAGTTCAACTCAAATACAGCCTTAGTTTTTTTTTTTTCCTTTCTTTATCTCAGTTCTCTTGCTTCTTTGGTTTAACATTGTGTTGTTGTAAATGAGAATATATATTTAAAAAGAAAAAAAAAAAGTCTTAACATCTTTCAGGGTGCCAAAACTGAATGAATCTGAACTTGGATGCTTCAAGTCCTGATGACGAATAAAAATTCACCCCTCCCTTGTAAGAACCTGAATGAGTGTGTTGTTTATAAGTGCTCAAAAAAAAAAACTAAACACACAATATATTTATATTTTTAATTTATCTGTGTTAGCCTTTACTTTGCTAAGTGGTTGGCGCTTGCACAGCAAGACTCTTATTCATCCAAATGTGATTCTATGATTAAGTTGGGAGCTAATAGATGTTAAACAGCAATTTTTTTTTTTAAATAAAATGTAGAAGGTTGGATACCTGCTACATCCAACGGCTTTGGTCTAGTCAAAGCCGTTACACACTTTGACTAGATCAGTCAGAGTGTGTAACGGCAAACCTGTTAAAACTGAACGCGAGGGAAACGATTGAGGTTTAAAACTAGACTTGTGTAATTTCAAAAGTTGTACAGGAATTGAATTCGTCTCAAGATGGCAGCAACAGGTTTAGATGCCGTTTCAACATAATGGCAATTTTTGATCAGAAAAAAATCATGCTTTTAGCGGCGAAAGGAGGTCTCGCTTTGACTGTCCGTAATTTCTGCTAGAGCAAGAGAAGAATATGAAAATGTTCGTTATTGCACGAGTTGTCCCATTTCTCTTAAAAGTGTTCTTTTCTAGATGCGGTGCGGCGAAATGCAGATCTTATGCTGCTGAAATTAAAATATCAAAAATATTTTTACAAGACTCTTACATGTATCATGAGTTCCTTAACATGGGTTCAGCTTCTGAAATTGAGGCTGCATACAAGCGGACTGGACACCGCTATGGCGCAGGGCATTCTGGGTAAATAAAACCAAAACAGACGCAAGCGTCTCATGGTCTTTTACCAACGACAAGAGAAATCGTACAACCGCTAAAATCTGACACTGCTCCATTTTTGTTCACATTTTTCAAAGACGGAAGTTGCGCTCAGTGTCTTCTTCTGAGGTTTTTGTGTCAATTCCTTTAAGAGGTCTTTGTGCAGCGCCACCACAGGCGAGGAAGGTAATAGGTTTTTCATATGGTTTGTTTGACCCAGTGCATTGTTAAAGTGAACCACAGCAGCTGAAAATATAACAAATGTAACGTTAGTCCCCGTTTGAACCGAGTCTACCAGACGATCAGGTGTGAAAACATGTCAAAAGGCTGCAGCGGAATATGATCACATCAGCAGTGATTAGAAAGTCCAAAGGGGGCAGGGGAGAAACAAATGCAGTAACTTTTAATTATTAAAGAGGTTTAAAGTGTGTATTTACTTCAGATGGATTAGTCCTGACCTTTGTTAAAAGGTGAGCTCCTTGTTTTGCAGCTCATAGGTCCGTTCCTGACCTATGAGCTGCAGTTGCCATGGCAAATGTGCTTATCTTGTGCCTCGGTGCGCCAGCTGGGTCAGCTGTCAGTCAGACCGACCCACCCAAAAGGTTTGGACAAGAATGGATCCTTTCTAAACTGCTGGCCAACACATCGTACCGTACATGCATGCAGGCTTCTCTAACAGCCGTCCGTCACATTATGATTTCTGTTTATTCGGGCTCTTGCTCACTCAGCGTGATTGTAACGAAACGGCTCAATCTCTCTAAAGTGACATGATGATTTTAAGCTTCAGGAACCAGCTTTCGGGAGGATTTGTTAATAATATTTTGCTGTGGAAACAGCAATAACACCATCTAATTCTTTAACATCAGCCCCTCTATCCTGCGTGCATCTTTTCAGCCATTTCTTTCTCCATCTGTCGCCACCTTTTCTCTCTCTCTCTCCCTCAGTGTCCTCCCCTGGTGTGAAGATCAGAGAGGCTGCCATGTCTCTCTGCAGCACTGCTGTGATCGCCGAGGGGAGGCGAGGGAGGAGTGAGTGGGAAGGAGGAAAGCTACAAGGGTCCGGGGCAGCTGTGGTGCCCGACTGAAACGGTGCCACACTGCCTCCGTCTGGCACGGAGGAATCCCGGTGACTGGAGCAGCCTTCGCTCGAGGTGGATTAGGTTGCATAATTCTTCCGCATAACAGAAAAATGTAAAAAAAAAAAAGATATTTTAAGCGAGAAAGAGTGTTCACAACCCTTTCAACTGTTTTTGGTTAGGCACTTTTCAGGGACACGATTCTTTTTCTTTTGTTGGGATTCAAATGAGAGAAAGCCACTTTAGGAAACCCTTAACCGCAACAATTCTTTGAGAAGCTAATTTAGTAACAGATTTTATGTGGTTATAAAGAAATAGCAATAGTATTCAAACAACAAATATGATTGAGTTCTAATTGGCTGTGTGTCCAATGATACATAGCTAGTACTATGACTACTTCAACCTCAAAGGCTGTTACAATCAGCAGGTCCTGCTGTGTGTTTTATGAGGTCAAAAGTTCAAAACCCTTCAAATTATCTGAAAAGCAATAACAGAAACAGTATGAAAGCAACTGATATATTTCGAAATATGCTACAGAGTCATTTGAATGCAGTTGCTATTGTTTTGTTCTTTATAGTTACTGCTTAACTTATTCTCCAATGGAAAACGGCAATTAAATTAATCTTCTTCGTTGTCGTGTTTGTGAGACTGGAGGTATTAAAGCTAATTATTGCATTCTCTGGTTGAGTCAGAGGGATGGCAGATTTATTTTTTCCCCCTTCTTGTTTTAGGAACAGCTGCTGTTTCCTTCCACACCTGCAATTAGCCAGCTTTTTAGGTCAGAGACTGTTTGAGGCTATAGAACAAGCTGTGCTGGGTACACACACACACACACACACACACACACACACGCCCATCAACACAGAAACAGAAAACCAGAAAGAAAAAAGAAAGTCTGCGTTTAAGGTCAGTTCAACAAACCACAGCGTTCATTTTAGACTTATTTCTACTGTTCTGACATGACGGTATAATTTGATGTTCGAAGTGGTAATCTGTCAATATCACCCCTCATTTATTCACTTAACTTGCGTGATGCAGAGACACACACACAAAGCCTTTAATTTAAAATTAAACGTGTCAAGACGTCGTCTGCAAGTTATTTTCAGTCTGTTTGGTAAAACTGAAACTGTTGGCGATCGCTTAAATGTTATTTTTTTGAAAGACCAATCTAACGTCATGAAATCGTCAAAGGAACGACTGATATAGCATTTGCGCTAATCTGGAAACCTTGATCGTTTCATTTATGAGGGTTGATGAATGGCATCAAATTTAATCGCCATTATCACACAAGGCCGTAAGCTATTTATTCGTAATGAGAAACCAAATGAAAAGATGAATGCCTTTACTTGTGCAATACTAAAAACAGAAAAGGAGTTTTTAAGATATTAATACTGACCTGAATAATCTGTCATCACTTTGTACTAAAAGGTTGACATTTATGTTTGACAAGCTTACACAAATTAGAAATCACAAAGGAGACTTCATAGGACCTACAATACAAGGGCATAAATACTAATTGTTGCAAAGAGATGGATCTGTTTGCAGAAAACTTTTGTGAAAATGACCTGACCTAAGCAGTTCTGTTTTCTTTGACCAAGTGCTTCAATATCTGTGGATATGAACAGGCTTCTCCCAAAGCAATAAGCAGCAGCCCACACTCTGTCTTGTGAAATTATTAAGTTTTGCTCCCAGGTTATATTCTACCACTAGAACACTAGAATTGCAACCGAGGTGCAAAGAATGAAGATCTGGAAAGATATAAAACTCGTTGTAGTTCAATGGATCTGTGTGTGTTTCGCTTTGTGTATTAGCGAAGTCTTCTAGTTCATGTATTTTGTTTCATCAATTATCTAGATGCTTATAAAGTCTCAAGAAACAACTCAATCAACAATTGACCTGTTTCAAGTGGACATTTTACACCTAATCCTTACTGGTTATTAAATGAGATCAACACAGCCTCCAATTAAAGTAGTAATGATATCATAAAGAGGCAGTATTCTGTAAAATCTACTTTTTTGAGCTTGACATAATGTCATATTGTTTTTCCCTCATCAAAAACATACCTGGAGGGTTGCTTTGATTTAATCTCCCGTGGAAACCACTCAGGTGTGTAAAACGCCTGGGTGGACCTAGCGCCGCCTTCCAGAAGCAGCTCCTCCTCGCGTCGGCGTTTCTGAGCTTCCAAATTGTTTGCTAATTAGCAGTAGCGGCAGTTAGCAAACACCTGGTGTGACCGCGTATCAGCTGAGCTCATTATATGAGCTATTTCTCAGACCAGCGCTCTTACGAATGTTTGCAAACCTTTCTGAGGTCTTAAGAGACAGGGTCCATTCAACCCCACGGGGTTTTACAAGGTTATTTTTTGTGGTTTTGGGGTCCTCGTGCTAAAACGGGGAGTGACGTGATAACGTGTTGACGCCAGACAGGAGTGTGGGAAAGAGCTGGAACTTTCTTAAAGAGACAGAGGCCCAATTTCATAGCCAGGTCAAATTTCTTTTAAGTCATCTTTGATATAATTTTTATAACTGAAGGTAACATAGTTACTTGATAGTCCTATAAAATTATACTATGTTGCTGGAAAACACATTATTTTGTCTCACACAAATGTCAGACACGTTTTTTTTTTGTAGTTTGAAAATAATTTATTGCATTCATGAATGAAGTTTGTACCTTTGCCAGCCACTTTATTAGGCACAGAAGTTTGATTCCTTGGTTGTAAAAAAAAAGTAGTGAATAAATTAAGTCACATTCTGCCTTAGTTGTGGTCAAATTAGTTGTCGCGGTAACATCTGCTCATCTAGTAGTTTTGCTTAGTAAATCGTGAGTCCTTGAAAGAAATTGATAAATATTATGAGATGTATGGTGAATTGTGTAATATAACATAATGTGATTTTTAAGAAAACAACTAAAAACAATGTGCCTGGCTTGAGCTGATCATGGCCTCATTTGAGAGGTGGCAGCTGGTCTAAAAGGCAGAGAGACAACAAGGACATGGCTGTGACCTGGTCTGAATGGGAGGGCGCTAATTAGGATGGTGATTACTGGTTGCTAGCGCCACACAGGGGCGCAAAAAAATACAAATATATAATATACATGTATGTTTGACAGCCTGGAGTAGAGGGCTTAACAGCACAACAAAAGAGCAAGCAAGATAAACCGCAAGAGGAAAAAACCTTAAGGCCAGGAGGAAAAGGTGAAAGCAGGAAAAAAACAAATAAAGAAAGTAAGAAGAGCAAGAATATTATTCTTTTTTCTCTTTCAATCCAATTCAAGTGAAAACACAATGCTGATATGAAATAAATTGTGTCACCCAAAACTGGGAACAGCTATGTAGAGAGGCGAAGAGAAAGGAGGAGGTGCTGTGAAGCTGCAGTAGAATTTTTATAAAAAATATTTATTTGCACATTGGTTGAAACTGTCACTGTGTCATTACAGTATGGCACGAGACAGATAATCTGTGAAAAAATTGAGGTCGTCCGCCTTCTCCAGCCAATCAGAGCCGGGAGGTGGGTCTTAGCGATATCAATCACAACTTCATGTGGCGCTGCTCATCCTCCCTCCGCCTCCCCGTCCGTGCTCTCTACTGCTCTGCAGCTAGCGTAGCCTGTCATGAGTGCTCAGTCTTAGTTAGCAAATTGTATATAAACCGTTTTCCGGTAACAGTATATTGTTTCTCCACCATTAGAGCATTTAGCAGCAAGTTGGCTGACAGCGCTAAGCCCCGCCTCCTTGCTCTGATTGGTTGTTTTTGGTGCATTTCTTAAGACGGCAATAGTAGCTCAGGGAGGAGGTGGAGGAGAATTATCTTTTCACAGATTATCTGTCTCATAACAAACTGTCACAACATCGTATAAGTTTAAACAAATATCAAAAAAATATTTTTTAATGAAAGTTAAATACTGCAGCTATACGCCTTATTTCTTTTACTGTAGAATGAGTTGCGGTGATATTGTAGTTTTAAAAACGATCACTGCTGTAAAAACAGACCTTGCTATCCGATGAGGAAACAAGACACCGCTTGCTCCTTATTTAGTCCTTTATTTAAAACAAAAACAATCAGAAAGCCTTTCAGTATCCTTGTCAGAAAATCCTATTTTCCTAAAGCAATTCCTCCGCAGTGGTTCGTCTCAAACGGCTGTGAGCTCTGTGGTGAAGGAAGGGGAGTCTAGCCGGGCCCGAGGTCCTGCATGATCTCACGCTGCTCCTGGTAGAGAGAATAGAAGGACTGTGCTAAGCTGAGGAGGGGGGCGTCACAGTTGACCATCTCTTTCTGGAAGACATCAGCGTGATCACAATGAGGTGCTGCTGACATGTCACTGCTGTGTTTGAGGAACAATTCATTATCAGGCTATTAACAGCGCGGAGTGTTTTCAGCTAAACTCACAGCTGATGTCTCGTGGTACTCCAGTCCCTTGCTTTGGGCCCACTCCTCGGCCACGGACGCCTGTACTTCCCTTCTAGCTGACAGATCCGACTTGTTTCCCACGAGAACACCTGGGAGGTCGACATTTACACACATACTTAGCAACTGTCTAGACAGAAGGAAAAAAAATCGGAATCGGCAGGTCAGTCTTTTAAACGATCGATGATTGGCCAGAAAACTGCAATCGGTGCACCTCTTGTTTTTAAACATACATGCAGTCATATTCAATACATTAGAATATGCGTGGTGTGATGTCATTTTTTAATTTTAAATGTCTTGTTTTCATTTGAAAACATCAGTCTGTGTATAATTCACCAAATCAGTGTGTTTCACTTTGTGAATTTTGTTACTGAAATGAATGAACTTTTCGACATTAAATTCGTTGAATACTGTTGTGTTTTTTGAGTTAAAAAATGTTTAAAGTAGGCAGGAAATGTGAAAATATCGCTTGATAATTATGTGTTATTGGAAGTTTGGAAGATTAATACGTGAAGAGCAACTATAAAATCTTAAAAATGCAAACAAAGAAAAAACTTAAATAAATAAGCAGTGCTAAGCCTGGTGGGGGCATAAGTAAAGCCTGGTGGCCCGCCAGGCTTATAATATACTGGGGGAAACCAAGACTGCATATTTATGCTCGCCTGTTCTTGCCCCTAAATGACTTCAGTACACAAATAAACCAAAATTATCTCAATAATTTCATCCATAACTTTGTTTGTTTTTTCTTTTAGGTTTTCAGAGAAAGTTAAACATGATTAAATGAAAGGGGCAGGGGCGTTTTTTAATTTAAATTAACCGAAGATGAAAAAGAAAAAAAAGGAAAAGTTGTCCAATGACATCTTGAAGCTGTTAGAATGAATTAATGTATTTGTAATATTGCGTAATTGTCAAGTTCTTGCTACGTTACTGAAAAATTCTATTAGGATTAAAACAAGAAAAAGTATGAATATAGCGGACGTGAACTACCGTCCAATTGGCTGAGATTTTAGCAAACTTCTCATTTAGATAACCTTCAAAGAGGCTACTAGGTTCCCACCTGTCATCTTTTTCATTAAGAAACTATAAGATGACCTGTGTTTTTATATCGAATTCCAGGTTTGTCACAAATTAACCTCATTTTTCGTCCTCCTTTTCTTACCTGGCACACGGAGGCCTTTGCAGTGTGCTTGGACTCTTTCCATCCAACATGTGCAGTTAGCAAAAGACTGCTCACTGGTCAAATCGAACACCAGACACAGCAAAGATGGCTCCCCCCACTGCAGAAGGCAAGGTGATTGCAGAAGGGTCACACCCGTTTCATTTGTTCTAATTCTGCGACATTAATGACAGTAAAGCAGCTCCGGACGGAGAACCTGATTAGTTTCATGCAAATGAAAACAGAAGAATCCAGAGCAGCTTCTGACCATTTTCTCGCAGCCCTCCGCTAGCGTCTCCTTCCCCGCCGAGTCTAAGATATAGAGCTCCTGGAAAGAGAAGGAAAGGGAGAAGAGGACGGCACAGGTGTTTCCCACAGAGATTTAGTCAAATCACACGATTTAACATTCCTTTTCTCCGTGGCAAGGAGATCCATCTTCCCCTACTCTTCGGCCGTATTGCTTAGTGAATACTGATAAGGACCTAACAGTGTTACATGTCTGGCGAAACTTTTTCTCTGTGAGTGATGGTTTCTGGTTCTCTGTTTTTAGCCCCCTGTGATGTTTAAAAAATGTTTTTTGAGCGTTTTAAAACAGATAAGAACAACGCGTGGCTAGCTAATTCATTTTGTGCAGATAAGCCTAAATGTTACCACAGATTAATCTACAGCGTTGCTTATTTGTCTCTAAATTTGTTGCAATTCAGGATATTTATTACCAAAAGTTGCCTCTGCTGAATTCTAACCGCAACTAGCAGATAGATCACCTAATTAAAAAAAAACAGAATAAAATACTATGCATTGTTTTATAACTGCGACTTATCTTTTCAAGCATTTGTAGTTGAAAGGTCATTGTTTTTCTAATATTCAAGCTCTGTGTCGTGGAGGATTTCAATATAAATACACATTTAATACGTTCACCGACGTCCAACAATTTGTTAAGAATACAATGTAGATGGTTTGCTTCTATATCTCCCAATCTATCCAATTTTATCCGATTTAGTATCACTTTTTATTTCAAAAATATTATGCTTTGATTAAGAAGTGCTGGCAAAATTCACTGTGGGCATAATGTGAATGAATTCTAAAATATGAATGCAACAGTAACTGTGATATTAATGCAGTTACTGCAATTTACTGCATTTTGTCCTAATCCCATTTACCGCTAGGGCTACAACTAATGATCACTTTAGTCACTGATTATTCTATTGATTTTTCTGATGATTAATCAGATTTAAAAATTGGCACATTTGGCGGATTTTTTATTTAACCTCTCAAGTTTTTTTTTTTTTTAAACAATATTAGAAATACATTAAAAGAGGCAAATGGACAAATAGTAAAATAGAAAATAAACATATTATAGCCTAAATGCAATAACATAACAGTGCTTTGGTGAATTTTAACTGGGTGAAGCTAAAACTAAAACTATGCCACTTATCGGTGTGCTAATTCACTTAAGTAAATGTTGTTGTGCTCACTATGAAAAAAGGTCATCTTGAATTCAATTACACAGAAATACAACTAATTCCTAAGGAGTGATCATGAACTTTCATTGACTTACCACGGAGTCGTTGGTCTCTGGAATGTTGATACATTTCATCACCAGCTCCACTCCCGTCGTCTGACAAACACACAAAAGAACAACATTTTGTCACATCGCATGTGGCTTTGTTCAAATGAATTGATCAGTCTACAACTACATTATGCTTATATACAAACCAGAGAGCCAAACACCGAGGCAAATGAGTTGTCTTTGCACACGGCATCACAGCAAACTGACCATGGTGGTTTGTGGCTCATGCCAACAGAGACATCACTGTCTCTGTGCAGCTCGACTTGGCTTGACTGCAAATTCACTGCCCACCTTGATGCTGAGATCCTTGCCAGACCTCAGGTACTGTGTCTCATTTGCTTTATATCCAAGTCCCAGTAATGTCTCAATAAAGATACATTCATAAGGAAAGAGGAGTACAAGCTCTAAACCGCAGTAAGCATTATGACAAGAGAGAGATCCAAAGGTTTACTGGTTAAATCAAGAGTGAGGGTTTGCGATATCAATAAGGTTCGTTCGTTTATATCGCTAGGAATACATATCAAAAATTGGAAATAAGTCAATAAGTTAAGGGTGTTTTTCTGCACTAATGTGCATATAAAGTGTGGTTTGAACTACAAATGGTGTTATTTTTCTCTCTTATAGAGTGTTACGTTTTTCAGCCACGTCGCCCAGCCATAGTTTCAATGACTAGACTTAAAAAGACGGACTTCAATCGAATTCCATCCTCCTCCAGACTGCTAAGGCACCCTGCTATAATTGTTCCAGGAGTTTATCTTCAGAGAAAATTGTTGATTAGCAATTAGAGTTGACCTTGGAGAAGTCAATTTCTAGGTTTCCTCACATCAGCATCTAACTCTAAATTGATCTGATCTCTGCACCTCGTAGTTAACTAAGCATGTCAAATGCAAGAGGCTGAAATCTGCAAACACCCCCGCGTACCTTTCACAGTCGATGCTTCTGCGAAATGCAAACACACACACACAGCTTCGGATCAACATTTACCTGATTTATACACAGTCACAGTTCATAACAAGGTTCCTCTGGTACGCATACACACACACACAGAACATGCTGCAGTCCCACCAGAGACCGGTCTAATGAGCTGGCGTGATGCATAGGAAGCTTCTTGCTGGAATGTCAATGAGGGCCTATTAGCAACAAATAAGCTTGGAATATTGCTGCCAGGCTGTCTGACATTTTCAAAGGAGGACGTGAGCAGAATGGCAGGCCGGCATCGGCCGCCGTTCAACATCAAAAGTTTCACAATCTAAAGGATGATTTAGGTGAACTACGGGGTGATCATTTGCAGAATTAGCCTGTTTGTGGAGTTACTTCTAAATCAAGAAACATGCTTTTTATTTTTTCCATCAGGAATTTTATTTTTATGACACAAGCACTACGTTGGCATTGTGCTTATTTTCTCAATTCAACCAACGTAGTGCATGTAGGTGGTGCTTGATTTTGGTTGTTACTGTTAAAGCTACGCAAATGTGTTGAAAGTTATTACTGACATGACCTCAAGAGATGTGATTCGCTAAAACTGTATTTTCTGGATAAATCAGATTTCTGCAAAACCTCTGAATGGCTCCCTGCCTCCATTGTTGATTCAGCAAGTCTACTATTAGCTCTTGGCTAGCATTAGCTCATGGAAGCTCTTTCTTTTACATATATATGTTTAGAGGTAGCTGTGGGAATATTCCAGAAAAGGAAGTACTCAGCTTTACTTTGTTCAGGTGTTTTAAAATTTTTTATTAAAATTAAAACTTCTCTTTAAAGTGTAACTATGTGAAAGCAAACAACCCACAAATTTTGAAGAGTTCCACCAAAGTGGGCGGAGCCAAGAGACGCTGAGGGGCGTGGCCAAATGTGTGGTGATGAGCAGAAAGGGTTAAGCCAAGTTGTAGTCAGGACAAAGGAACGCACTCTTGCCAACTTGGCAACTTATGTTGCTATATTTAGTGACTTTATAGACACCTCTAGCCACTACTTTACCAAAAGCGACAAATCTAGCGACTTTTTACTTTTACAACAAAGACTATTAGTTCACGTTTTAAACTGCGTTTTTAAATCGTTCTAACCTAGCAGTGATGATTAGCACAAGATACCATCTTTGTGTTTTCTTGAAACCTTCCATTTACAAGCATATCCTGTTTTGGTGTTTATTTTTTTTAGGTGATAACCTATTGTACAGAATTCGGTTGCATTATAAATTTGTGGTTATAACATCAAAACGCCCAACAATGCTGCTGTACCTGCTATAGTGGCTTTCCAGAATCCTGCAGTATTAATTATCGATGTTCTTGTCACCTCAGAACACCAATAGTGCTGAAGTAGCAAGGCCAGAACAAACACACACACACACACACGTGCACCCCCACGCCCACAAACACACACACACATAGTAACTCTTGCCCCCCCCCCAGTTCTGTTTAGTTTAGCAACGAGCCACTAGACTAATTGATACACTCAGCAAACATTTATTTATTTTGAAAGAAATTAATGAGGCCAACGAGATATAACGAAATAACGCAATGAAGGCATGACTAAAATAAAGTGTCACTCCTACTGTTTGATCTGGTCTTTACTGGCTTACAAAGTTAGCTAAATCTAATCTTCAATCCATAAAACCTCGTCAATGTCACGGAAAATTAAATGAAACAAAAAGATGAAGACAAAATAAAAAAGTTTATGTAAAAATAAGTTCACCTAAAAGTACATGAATGTCAATAAAAGGCTTAAAATTCAAGAATTCATTACCATGACTGTATTTCCATTTAGAGTAAATTTTACTGACAGTAAACTTCTGTCAGTAAAATTCAACAATTTGCAGCAAATTTAATAAAGCACAATGTAGTTAAACAATTTCAAGAATAACCTATACTCATGGATCAACCTGTTGTGATCAGTTGTAGCTGAAATTGAGATATTACATTTGATTAACTTCAGAAACTTACTGCAACTTACTAGTCCAAAGCTTTTAAATTCCTCCAGCAATGAAAGCCATAGTTTACAGAGTCAGGTTAATAGTTTAGTTTCTTCCTCTATGATTATTTTGTACTTCAGTGATTCCAAACAGATTAATGTGGGCTCTCAAAAAGCACATTATGTACTTTATGTACTACAAAGACCAATATTATTGGTGACGAAAGCTCTCCGGATTAGTTTAGGCGATGACATGATATGATTAACATTTTTCAATTTGCTCTCACCAAGCTATAGTTCTTCTGGAACAGAGATCCGTCATTGTAGAAGATGTGAGAAAGAGAACTTTTCCCCACTGCAGCATCCCCTGTACACATAGGAATAATAAAAAAAAAGACTTTATTTTAAACTACATTGTCAATCATGATTTTTTTTTTTATGTTTTTGTTAACATAGATAAAAATTCACTAAATGATTTAGTTGTGTTTTATACATTAAACGATTATAACAGATGGATTGTTTCAATTGTCTTTTCAGATGTTAGGATATAAGGTTAAGGATGGTAATCACTTATATTTGGCTAAATCAGGACAAGACAGATGTTTTTAAATAATGATTTTTCAGTAAAACTTGGAAAGTTGGGAACAAATCTTTCAGGTCGACTTAAATTTTGTTTTATGTTTTTCCTGTTTGCATCACATTACAACATGCTATCAAGAACACATTTGATCACCTAAACAGTTGCTTCTGCATTTGTTGCTGTACGTCTTCAAATTGACTTTGCTGTCTTTTGTCATCTTTACTACCCTGCAGATCCGTTTTCATGCTATACTGTGTATGAAAAATGCTTTGAAAAGGTGGAATGATGGATACTGACACTAAACATTACATCTAGCTCGCTGAGAGTCCAACATCATTTCCGGTGAAGTTTTTAGCTGCATTTAAGCAGCAAATTGGAGGAACAGCAAACCGTAGCTAATATATGATAACACGTAGATAAATACACGTATGTCAGCTGAGCTTTAAGGTGCATTTAATAAAGATGAAGCAGATGTTTGCCTGTTCATCAGGTTTCAGCCCCTATGTAAGGGGGGGTTGTAAGACAGCGTATATTCGCAGTTAAACTTCCACAAACCTTACCGAGAAGCAGACATCTTGCCCTCAACTTCACCATTGCTCGGCGTACATTCGAAACCTCGTGAGAAATATTTTAAGTGTCTGTTAATAAATTAAATAGCATTCCAGCTAACAGCTTTAATCTTCCATTCGCCTCGGCAAAATGGACAAAGCTCGTTTCCTAGCAACCGTTCCCTGTGGTGACTCATTGGTCCACTCAGCCAGTACGTAAGTGGCTATATCATGTTCTCATTGGCTACTTGTGATGACATGGCATTAGTTCCCCTGAGGAGGTCTTGCAAGGCAGAGCTTTTGTAAACAGAGAAGAAGAAAAGCATATCAAGCTTTTCTGTGCGGCTCAGTTTCCGGCATTTCCATGTATGCTAACCAAGTGTTGTCAATATGGGCTGCTTTAAAGAAAGTATGCATAAAGCAGTAATTACAATAGAGGGAGAAGTCCATATTTAAGCAAAGTGTGATATGACCACTAGAGGGCAGAAAATGCACCATAAATCACGCAATTACACTGAGATGCGTAAATTTACTTTTGTCTTTTTAATGTGGTGTGGTTTAAATAGATATAAAGAAAGCAACTGTTTTCTATATGTTTCAAATGTAACCGGTGTGACATCATCCCCGGGGAAAGGGCGCTTTGAATTAGAGCAACATAAAGCAGCGCGTGACTACTTGAGATTCTGTGAGCAGGGGCGCGTGCCCTATAAACATTTCTGCTTCAGCTAGCTCGGGGGGCCGGGAGGGGGAGGGGGTAGAGGGGGGGAGCTGGGCGCGCTCTCTTAGAAATAACACGATTCGCTCAAGGCGTGACGACCGAAGCGCGTTCACGTGGCGGGGCAATACAGCATCATCAAAACACTGAAACACACCTCCATCCAAACAGCTCAGCTCCTGGCCGGAATAAACAAAAACACAAAGTAAAGACAAACGACGGAGAAGAATATTGCGCGCTCGAGAGCTTTTATTTTTTTTAAATATTTTTTTTTGCATCCGTCCGGAGCAGGACTGGGGGAATTTCTCCGTGTCGACTACCCGGTGGTTCTCTACACACACAAACACACACACCTACCTTGTGCCTTTGAAAAAAAACACACACACACACACACACAGCGGGGAAGGAGACGGGGATCATCTGAGAGGCGGCTGTCTAGAGAGGAGGTGGAGGACAATGGAGGGGATGCAGGCATACGGAGCCGGGAAAGCCGGGGGAGCCTTCGACCCTGTCACCTTCCTCCAGCAGCCTCAGACCATTCTCCGCATCGTGTCTTGGGTAAGCAAAACTCAGAGATGACAGATGTGAAAAGTGGGATTTGTTATGGTTGTGCATGTATGACGTTGTGTAGGCCTTCTTTGGTGAGTTGTTCTACTACAGCATAAAAAAAAAACATTTTAATCAAAGACGCAAATAATGTCCTTGCCACCATTTTTACGTTGTTTTTATTCGTTTTGGTGTCAAGGACAAGTGACTACAATTTACATCTGTTCCTGTACACATAAGCTGTTGTTGCTGCAGTATCCCGTTGTATAAGACTTCTAGTTTGGTATTAATATTTTATATGGTTACATTTGAACTGAATAAAGGTTAAAAATGAGTTTTCAGAGTTTTTGTTTTTCTAATAGCTGCGCACTGTCAAAACCACCGAGGAGCAGCACTAATCAAAGGCCTGGCAACAGTTGGGGAAACTTTTTAAGATGCTTTTTAGGTCAGCAGCCAAAAGAATCTGAACTCAGCGATCCTTTTTCATTTGATCCAAGTCATTTCTCGTAGTAAGTTTCTCTTAATCGTGATGTGCGGCTCAAAGGTTTAGCAAATAAACCCTGCTAATTTAAAGAAATCCTTGCTTTGTACAAAGGGGTTTCACTGAGTTCATCCTCTTAGTAAAAAAAATATACATATTTATTTTTTTACTGAGTCATGTCTATGGGAGGTGTGAACTCTTTGAAGTTGTCCTTCTCCTAATTGCTTTATGTTTTGGTAAAATCTCATGTGAATGTGAGGTGAAGTTCCTTATCATGTTGACCTTGGTTTTGTAAATCTTTCAGCTTTATGAAAGTTGCATGCCTTCATGCTGTTAACTTGTTACCCATGAATATCATGTGAGGCTAAGTCATGGGGTTACCCACTGAAGCATATCATAATCAGACCTGATTTCCCCCAGTCACAGGGTGGCGCTTTTTGCTGTAGCTATAAGCATGTCGTATAAATATCACATATTTTAGTCAGAACTTTGTACCTGATTATGAGCTATTTGAGCTTTTCATGTCCCGTTTTGAGATTGTGTCTCCTTAAAGGGCCTTGGAGAGGAACTCATCCTTTGAACTACTCCACGTTTTGCTCTTTCAAATCGTGATCCTGTCTTCGGCTTCCATCGCTCGCTGTCAGCGACAAAGAGACAAAATCTTCCAAAATGTTTGCAAGTCAAAATCTTACAAGTGTGGCGTACACGTGGTTTTAGACACTTTTAAACTGATTCCCGTAAAAAAATACAAAATCCGCTGCTGCAGTAGCGATGCAGCATGCATATCCTTTACGACAGGAAGGCAAGAAAAAAGCAGAATGATTGATATAGAAGCAAATTTTTAAACGATTTTTTTTCAGTCATTTCTTTTATTTATTTTTAAGGGGAAAAAAGTGAGGGGGGGAAAAAATCTTTCAAATCAGATATGGGATTTGGCATTTAAAAAAAATACTCAGATTTTGTATTTTTAAATTATGTTGCCCAGCCCAACTAGCACGTCTTCTAACTTCAAGATAGAGTGGTACTGTCTACTAAACAATAATAAATCTTTGGTTTATTAAGAATGTAACATAATTTTTTAATCAGTTATTAAAATCTTTGATTTATCATGTCAAGTTGTTCTAATCTGGAGACTTACAATAAAGAGTAACAATAATGGATATTGTTATATTAGCAATAAACGACTGCAGGTTTTGCACGTTAGTTGGAAACTGACCCACTGTTGCTGTAAAGTCTTTCTGTGCAATATTCTAATGATTTGATTTGTGTTTTTTTATTAAATTAATTCATTATTGATACAAAAAAATGTTTTTTAAAAAAATGATTACATTTTTCTAATGAAAACTAGCTCTATTTCCCGCAGAGCTCAAAGTTGTATTTGACTAGTTATCAAAATGTAAACTGCCGATCATTTGATCAGACATTTTGTTGTTTGTTAAAACGCATTAAAAACATTTAAACCATTAAATGTTTTTAATCGGGCTCACACACACACAGGTGCGCAGAGTCTCTTTGGTCCGTCATCAAATGCACCGCCACCAAAGTCTCACCGGGGCAACAACACGTCTCCATGGTAACAGCCACGGGCGGAGTTGTGGTGTTTTGAGTTGATACTCAGTCTGCTGCAGTGTGTGGGGGAGGAAGCTGTCTGTTGCTTGAATGTCCCTGGACTGAGGACATCAAACAGGGACGACCAGAGACCAGTTCATGAATGGCGGTGGAGGGCTGTCAATGTCCCACTTGTTGGCCATCATGGGAGCTGACTGCGGGGCTGATCATGAGTGTGTGTGAGGCATGTTGTGATGCACGGCAGAGCGGAGCGGCAGGGAACATAGTGACAGATGGAAAAGAGGGTACCCTGCGTCTGATCGGAGCCTTAAATGAAGAGCAAACCAAACACTGTCAACCTGACTTAGCAATCAAAGAGAACGTATTTTTGACTTTGATCTGCGTTTTGAAAGATCTCCACTGTCGTAGCTGGTGATGTTCCCCCATCTTTTTTTCTTTTGTTGCTTTGTACAGAGTTCCTGAAATTCTGCCAGCGGAGCAAATCATTATAAATGTAAATGGGATGTTCCGTTTAGCTTTGTGCTCGAAGCGTTTTTAGATTTAGTATTAACTCAGTGCAGCACAAAATGTAGCGCGTGACTGCTTATCTTTGCTTTTTCAAAAACAAATACACAGGAAGTTTGGTGTTTGGTACTTTTACCTATTGTATCTAAAGCTTAGATAAATGACCTTGAACGTCTTTCGGTCCTTTAAGAGCCAGATCTAGTTATATGAGCATCGCTTAGCTAGTGTAAGAGTGAAGATTGGAGTTATGAACATGTAAAATGTTTTGGAAGGGTTTTATTTTGAAAGGCTCCCCGGATTCGGTGACAGCTGATTGAGTAGCGGAAAATAAATTAAATGTTCCACATTGAGAAAGAGCTCAGTTGTTTCTGTGGATTATTCTACAAAGGAGAATCACAGTGTCTGGACACCCACGAGTCTTACACTAGCAAGGTATACCAAGATTTTCAAACTTCACTTATACAGTTTCTACTCTTAATTTTCAAACTCTAAATACTTGCTTTTTTTCACTGACTATCCAAGGAATCCATCACTTAAAATAAATATTTGTATATTTTTAAACTTAAAACTATGATATCAGGTCTCACTTAAAGTAACAAGTGGGGAAAGGGCAGCACTGTGTCCCTGCTAAGATTTAAATGAGTTAACATTTAAATTTTAGCAGGGATTAGCATTTTAGATACTAGGAGGCATTGTTATTTGTAGCGACCCAGACAGAAATTGGGCAGTATGGAACATTTTCTCGGGAGCGTGTTAAACCGGGAGTGCACTCGCACTCTGTCAATTTGTACGCGAGTCGGAATTCAGACACTCTTTCAGTTGCCTGGTCGTACCGTGAATACAAGTGAATACACTTGGATCTGCTGTTATTAGTCAGGCATCCACATAATTTCAGCTATTAGTCACGAATAACACAGCAACAATCAGTTTGGTGTGAATCTGGAGTCACTGAACATTTAGGAATTTAGCGGGTCGGTGTCAATAACACCCTAAACGTCTCTGATTGATAGGGATCAGAGCCAGTTACTTCCAACTTTTGTGGTGAACCTAAATGCATCCTTTACCCAAAATACACATATGCAATTACACTTCCTGTTTTCAGTTTGTCATTGCCCGCTGGACAGGCTTAGCTTGACATAGATCTGTTTGCACCTGACAACAAAGCAATAAATCTGAATCTCATTTAGCATGTTTTAGTTATAGTTGGTAAAGACACATCCAGCTCATGAGATTGAAAAACAAAAATAAAATGTAATGTAAAGAATGGAATTAGCATAAAATATTCTCACCCACGTTTAAAAAAAAAAAAAACACACACACACTTTTAAATCTCCCTTTTTGTGTTTTCACAAACAGGAAGAAAGGTTTTGAAAGTCTTAAACTGTGTTTTAAAAAAGAAAATGTAGAAAATTCTAACTCAGGTTTTATCAGCCTAAGGTATTTAGAGATTGAACCAGAAATGATCACATACATTCCAGAGACATTCAAAAACTGAAATGCTGATTCTTTTCACGGTTTTGAAAGCTGGCGTTGAGTGCGCGCGAACCAAGCAAGCGTTGTGGCGTTTATATTGACGTGTACCTTGGTGTAGTATTTTCTGAAAATGAACCCTCAGAAGCCACGTTTCCATTGATCGTATAGTTGCTCGATTTGACATTTCAAGAATAGATTCACTTAACGGAAACACAGCAATTTTGGAAAAAAAAAACTCCAGTTTTTTGATAAAAAAGTGTTGGTGCTAGCATGAAAAAGTTGGTTTATTTAGCAAAACTGCAATGGAAACACTTTTTCAATAAGCAGATGTTGCTACTGGGGCAAACCACAAAAAAAGGGTGATGACAGGAAGTAGTCAGAGGACTACGGCATTGCATGTTTTTATAGTGATTTGAAGAAACGTATTCACATGTGATTTTAATTGCGTTTCTTATTTTGTTCTTAGACATTAGCAGAATAAGCAATGTTTATTTTTCTGCCTCTCTGAGTTCCACCTTTAGATTACATAAAAATGACCCCTTTATTTGGTGTCGTTGATCACAAAGGATCTTTGACATCTTCGTAAAGAAGGGCTGAAAATGGCGCATTTAAATTTTATAATGTGCTGTCTTTAAGTTGCCTAGCATCACAGTGGTAACGGCTTGTTTAGGCTGATTTTTGAGAAGTTTGTACTCCAAGGGCAACATACAATGATTAAATCAAGTAGCTAAAAGGAGAAAAAGAAGGAGTTGTTCCACAGATAATACTGTGTTATCTCTCTTGAGTAATCACCATGTAACATTTGCTCAGTAGAGATTAAACACAACAAAGAATAGGATGCTTATTATCAAATGTAGACTGGTTAAAATGCACTTAAGAGTTGTAAGTGAAAGTAATTGATAGATTACACAACACAACACTTAAAGACTGGCATTCAATGTGCTTGTGTGAAAAACTAGTCTTGATTTCAAAGAGATTCCAAGATTCAAAGTTGAACAAGAAGGGACACACAAGTTCCTCGGCATCTGTCCGGATATGCCCCTCCCCATTCGGCTTTAAACACATTTACCAGAAAACAACTACTGCTTTGCACAAAACGCCTAAGATTAACCACTCTGACTTTCTAAAACAAAAAACAATGTATTAAATTAGCACTGTGGTGCGGAACGCAGATTTTTCTTTTTTTTTTCTGACCAGAAAGACGTTACGCTTTCGCTAACATTCAGTGCAGTTAAATTTAAAGTAAGGCTTTCAGTGTGACACAATGTGTGGTGTGAAAAGTGACTCAATGCAGTGGATGAGAGGTCATGTGAGCCGGTGGGACCTGGACTTGTCATTGTGTGTGTGCCTGTCTCATTGCGTCCCCTTGATACTGCGGCGGCTCTCCTTGAATTATATTTTGACAAGGCCTCCCGTCTCTGCCGCTCTCACTCTCGTTACGCGAGCCGCCGCTGCCATGGCGACGGCAGGTATCCCCAGCCCAGGACAACGCTCTGCAGCATCCAGTAATGTAGAAGCTGCACAAACACACTCACGCACATACAGGGAATGTAAACCCTATCAGCCAACTAACTACTAATGTAATTTCTCAGTATTTTTTGTATTTAGTGAAAAAAATCTTTAAATTTTTGTGTGAAACTTTTGGTTTTGCTGGTGAATGGAAAAAAGTGTCATTTTTTCTCTTCTGAGTCTTTGTTTCCCTGAAACATGACAAGAATAGGATTAAGAAAACATTGGACAATTATTCAAACTGTCTTAAAATAGAAAACATTCAAACATACATTACATAATATCAGTTTTGGGACAGCTTCACCAGTTTACTTGCACATGTAAACAAATCATTTCGTACCTGCAGCTCTGGAAAAAATAAAGAGCCCACTGCACTGAACCCCATTGAAAACCTCCTGGTTATTCCACCAAATACTGATTTCTGAACTCTTTAGTGTTGTTGCTTCTAAATGAATATCAACTCGTTTTCTTTGCATTATTTGAAGTCTGAAAGCACTGCATCCGTTTCTTTATTTTGACCATTTCTCATGTTCTGCAAATAAATACCAAATGTTTGCTTGGACTTTCATGGACATGTTGTCAGTAGTTCGTAGAATAAAAGAACAATCTTCATTTTACTCAAACATAAACCTGTAAAAGGTAAAATCAGAGAAACTGATCATTTTAAGCGCTCGTTAATTTTTTTCCAGAGCTTTATGTATATAACCAATGGGAATTAATTTATTAAATTGGTAGACTTCTACTTTGATAAATCGTTGAAATAAGAAGCAATATTATTGACCATATCATGTGGTAAGCTGTTTCTGTCACAGTCCCATGATTAGATTGGCCTCTTTCTTTGTAAATTGCCTTGACGGTGTGATGTATCTCAAAGCTCCTCACTCCATTGCAGCATTAGCTTAAATCACTCATGACAGACTGGGCTGTTTTGACTTTTATATTTAGAAATCAGTTAATCCGTTAATCTGTAAGTTAAAAAACAATCTTACACAGAAATGTAGTCAAAAACAAGGAACAGTAGAAAAGGAAAGTCGCATGCATGCACTGAGGCATGCATGCACACAGTTTCACAAGCATGTCCATGTTTCACAAGCATGGACGCACAGTCGCAGCAGTCGGCCTCCTTTAAGTGGAATTTGTATGTGACCCTCCAGTGGTCACAGGATCAGAAGCCCACATGCTTTTCCTTCACCTCCTAAAGCCTTGTGATCTGTCTGCAGATCAGGGCGGGATTCACTTTCCAAATACACAGAAAGACAGTCACACACTCATAGCCATACTTAACTTTCACTAACCAAGTGAAGAATGTGAAGGTGTCAGAAGATTTATTTTTTTTACACCCTTGCTGAACAGCAAAGCAGTTAAAAGTGGAAGTGAAAATCTTGACATTATACCTTAGTAAATCCTCCGTCCTTGTGCCCATTCATTACATCTACAAGGTTCAGAGTGTGTTTATGGGAAGAGCTAACCGTTCAGGGGTAACACATGGCACAGTGGTAGATCAGCTGGTTTGATTCCTATCTAGGGCCATTTGCTCCATATCTTCCTGCTTCTTTCTCTCTGCCCTTCTTCTTGTCAAGCTACTGTTGAATACAGGCCACTAGAAAACCTTCAGCTTTCAAAAAGGAAAGCTCTGAACATTCATTCAGGTCAGCATTTGTAAGGTGAGACATTGCTGTTGGGCAACAAGGCCTGGATCATAGTCTCCGCACTAATTCACGCCAAAGGTGTTCTGTCAGGTTTAGGACAGGACTTTGTACAGGCCAGTCAAGTTCCTCCAGACCAAACTCAAACATAAATGTCCGACTGATGAACAGGAACAGGAAGGGGCCGACCCAAAACTGTTTCTACAAAAGTTAGGGGCATGGAATTGTCCAATTTGTATCCTTGTATGCCTGAATCTTGAGGGGTTTGTTTCAATGGACTTAAAGGACGACCCCAACTCCTGAAAAACAGCAAGCCTGGTAAAAACCAGCCACTTTCCTTTCTTACAGACGGTCTGGAGCATCGGCTATTGAGAAACAACTTCTTGCAGGAGGCGTGGACTCTGTTGCAGTTTTAAATGATCAGATTTAATTTTACCCAGTCGTTATTGTTTGCATGTATGTGATGCAGGAGTTCGATTAAGCTTACCGGAAATTGCGTGCGCTGTAAGCAACTCCATGGGGAATGGGGCCACTACTTCTTTGCCAGCAATAAAATTTCTTACCCTTTACTATTGTTCCAATTTTAATCACCTAATATTTTAAAAGCATGGCCGATACAGACTGAATGGCATTGTTCACTTCATCCACTGCCATTGCCAAACCATAACCATACGTTTAATGAGCTACTGAGATCAGCTCAGTCCTTCACAAATTTCAGTTGAAGCAGTTCTAATCACTAAATGCTTCACTTTACTCCCCCATGGCCATGGAAGTGAACTGAACACATGAATTCAATGGTTCAAGACTTCCTGCAATATAGCCTATGGTCTAGTTTCTGCAAACAAGACCATGCATAAATCAGTCGGTATCTGATAAGAATATTTATGGGGCTTATGGATGTGTTAATGGAGCAGGTAGAAAAAGTAAGAATTAGGAAATTGAAGGAATGTAGAGAGCAGGGAGTCCCTGGTGGTAAGCTTATCTCCTGGAGGAATTACTCAAGGGACTAGCCGAAAAACTAAAGTGTGTCATTGCACTAGTTGCCCTCAAGGTCTGACTGTCCTCGATAAGAGAACTGACTAACTTCTTTAGCATCCATCTCAGAAACCACAACACATATGTTTGAACCCGCCACTGTGGCGGATTGAAGGTTTGAACAGAAAAGAAAAAAGAAAGCTGCATTCAGCTACCGATACAATTTAAAAATATTTTTAAAAATGACTAGACACATCTTTAACAAATACTATCAGGGAGAGTTGTTGCCGAAATGTGGAAATGTTCTATGATTGCAAGAATGTTAGGGTGGTGTAGTTAAAGTTTGTGGTTAGTAATTACTTCAAATTAACTTATTGCACTACAGCCCTGTTTAGGTGTCCATGCTTTATGTTAAATTATTCTGTATATGTACAGAATACAGAGTTTATCTGTATGGTAAACTTATTGTCAGTAAATTGGTTTTCATAGAGCTAAGAATAAATTATATATGTTCTATAATTTGCTTGTACTTGTGGGGTTTGTAATCGAAAGAAGAAAGAAAATGAGGCTGGTGAAATGTCTGAGTGGCCAGAAAAAAATCTTCTCTACCAGCCACTGTGGATGGTGGAGAAGATTTTTAATTTCCACCCCTGGTTTAGATGCCACGTTTGTTGTGATTCCTGCAGAGATGAACCTTTGGGGACATGTTTAACACACACAACAAATTTACTAAATCAGCCGTCCAAACCAACTGTTTTATTGCAACTTTTGCTCTATGAAGAGAGGTTGCACACATGAGCATTCCTACAGTAACTCCACCAGGAAAAATGTGGATAAACTCCATGTTTGTTTACAGCTGTAGTCTATCTTGTTGTCCAGCGGATGAACATTAGCAGGAAAAAGATGTGGTTTAATTGCTTTATACAGGTCAGCTTTAGGCCAGTCTTGGCTTATTGCATCTGCGGTCCAGCCTCTGTCTTCAATCAAAACCGTTGTGTGCATCTTTACTGTTTGAACTCCTCCATAGCAAGCCCCCATTACATCCCATACTGTAAAATCGAACAAAAACATGCTATTCTTGGAGTCAGAGAGGCTATGCTAACTAGCATGTCACCATTTTGAAAATTCTAAAGCCTCTAAGCACTTCCTTGATTCCACATGGGAAAAAAAAGTGAACTTACTGTTAAAAAAATATATCGTTTTCAAATCATTTCTTTCCGAAACATTGCTCAAGTGCTTTTAGAGTAGCAATTTTTAAAAGCTTAAAAGCATTAGCTTCTGATACTTAAAGTAGATAGCCGTTGCATTAGCATGAATGAACAGTTCCTGCTTTTATGAAGTCCAACCCACTTTACTTTGTCAAATCTTAAGTTTCTTACCAACATAATTATGTTTAGTGAGTTAATTATATTAATTAGCTTTATACTTTGGATATATTTGTTCGAATATATCCAAAATATCTCAAAAAATATATTCTAGCTAGCTAGCAAGCAAACAAGCTAGTGTATAAGTGGCACAGTTAGCAATGTTTGAGGTTGAAATCTTCAAATTGTCTTTATAAATTGACTATTTTCTTGAGTTTTCTCCATTCCCTCTGACATCATGCGACATCCTGAATAGCGTGGGGGGGGGAGGAGGGAAATATATTGGTGCTTGTGACTTTGTGTTTTCTGAGCTGAGTCTCTGTGAAGCAGCGATTTAGCTGCATGCATCTGTGTGACGAAGCGCACTCACTCTTCTCAAGAAGGCTTGTGGGCAGAGGTGAGGCCAGTAACAAGGGGCGATGGGAGAAAACGAAGTGGGGGAGGGAGGGAAGGACGGAGCCATGATGCAGGCGTGCTAAAAATAGCACCACCTCCATATCCCTTCTGCCTCCACAATCCCTGCATTCTTTCCTCAGTCTCGTCATCCTCTCCGTCCCTAATGAAAAAGACATTATGTCGTTGTGGGGGAGTCAGGTGTCAGTTTCATCCTCCAAACAGCGAGAGCGGGCCGGGGCGGGGTGGGGGAGTTTCAGCGAGAGCGATGGAGATACGGAGGGAAACGTACTCACTGACTAACTCTTCCAGTATTGAAATTATTGGAAATATACTCCATCTTTCTTCAGTCAAACTGGAATACATGAGAAAGCATTTTGCAAACATACAGTATAATTGTGAACAGTTTGGTTATTACTTTATCGGTTACTAATAGATTTCAGTCAAAAAATGTCTCTCTCAGTGTTATGAAGCATATAGTCAATTGAGTTACATGCAAAACATTCCCAGAAGTTACATTTTGAAGGTAAATGGTCAGAATTATTGCCACGTAACGTTTAGAAATGAAAACAACCATATTATTTATGATAAACAAAAATAACGACCCGTTTCTAGTGCCTACAGCTGAAACCAGATATTTACATACACGGAATTTTAAAAAATAGACACATACACATTTTTTCCTTTCTCTCTGAAGGTAAATAAGACTAAACTTCTCCGGTTTTTGGCCAATAGAATTACCTAAATTATTTATATTTGGTAATTATTTATATTAAATGCCATAAAACATTGAAAGATTTTCATCTCCTTATTTGTTTTATGTAAACTTCTGGTTTCAACTGTATTGTGTACCTTGACTCAGCTCAACTCTACACTAAATCAGTAACCTGTTTTTTTTTTTGTTTTTTTTTACTGCTTAGTATTGTTAAATGCTTTATTACTACCAGTAATCTTGAAAGAAATTCTTCACTCAATTATCATTCATCATATAAAATTAAGAGCATAGTGTCAACTCAAGTTATCCATGTGAACGTAGTGCAACTTTATTTCATTTCTACTTTTAGTCAGCATTTTCTTTCTAAATGACCCCTTTTAACTATTAAAAGTCACTATTATGCTCAGATTTTCTTTTCAGGGCAACTCGTATTTTTGATTTATATTGCTCTGAGCTGACCTGCAACTACCTCAAGAATAACACTTTACCCAAACACAACAGATAAAACAATTTTGGATTTAGTCCAAACTTTGAAAACGACTCTTTTTTTTTTAAGGTTTTCCATTGTGATCCTCGAAATAGCGACATCAACATCAGTATTGGTCAATGTTAGTCGTTTTTTTCAACATATCGGTGTCGGCCCGATAACTAAAACTATGTGAATATGTGCCATATTCACAAACAATGTTTATTCCAGTCTTGTTTCCATTTGCTTATGTGTTTCAGGAGAGGGTGGCGCTTGGGCATGATGTTTTTGTTAATGAACAAAACATATCTGCTGATATTAGCAATGTTTTTTGCATATCGGCATCGAACCAATAAATTAATTTATTAACAACCAACAGCATTTATTTTCATCTTCTTGCCATTTGTGGGGTTTTTTTATGTCAAAAGGGTGGTGAAATATATATATATGAAACTATATGCACGATATCTGTAAATATCGGTTATTGGCCATGGTAGCAATATTAATATTGGTTATCGATATTGTCCTAAATTTTCATATTGGTGCGTCCTGAGTCATGTGACAGTGATAATGATGAAACACAGGATTGTGAGGGTGCAAAGTAGACAATGTGGTTGCTTTTACATGATGTCAAAAGTGTAGAGGAATATATACATATGCTATATAATATATAATTTTAATAAATATTGGTTATCGGCCATAACAGCAGTATTAATATCAGATAACGATATCTGCCCAAATTTTCACATCGGTGCATCCTTATTATCACCTTAGAAATATTGACACACTTCACGTTGCAGTTTGTCCTCAAACACTGAGTAGATGTGAAACATCATAAGTGACTTCACCACATCTAGAAGTCACTTTGATGTTTTTTTTCTAGAAACGAAGTCCCGTCTAATAACAGAATAAAAGCCGCTCGTGCCTCAGAATGAATTAATAATGAACTGTTCGTCTGTTGTCCCAGTCAGAACTCCAGATGTTCAGCTTGGTTTTGACGGAGCTTATTCGTTGATGAGCTCTCGGCGTCTGTGCTGAAATGAATGTTTTGTGCTGTTTTTTGTTTCTCCTTTTGTTTTGCCGTCATTCTCTACTCAAATGCTGACACACCAGCTGAATGAACTGAGCCACTCGCCAACCTCAAGGTTCACTTCCGACCTTCTGTCTCTGCTTCACTCTCCCAGTCTCATTCACGGCTCCATCGGTCATCTCAGGAAAGTCCACAGACATTCTCTTTCACCCGGACGCATCGAGCTCCCGGGAGGTTTGCTCTGAGGGTTTGACAGCTGGGTGGAGTTTGTCTGATCTGCTTTTATCAACAGGAGTATGAGTCTGGCTGCTAAAAATAAATAAATAAAATGACATAAAAAGTAAAGCTGGGTTGTAGGATCCTGTTTGTTCGTATGTGTGGTCTCATACTGACAAGGACGTTTCTGCGACGCTGCGCTGTGGAAGTGAGCAGAGAGGGGGGATTAGATGGTATCTTAGTAACCTGCTCTTGGTATTGACTCCATTTTGTAGCCTGTTGTATCGTCTGTCCTTTTGGGAAATGGAAAAAAAAAAAAGAGAGAGAGAGAGAGAGAGGCGAGAAAAAAAGATGCAGGAGGAATTATGGAAGAAACATTGTCGTTTTATTTGCTTTTCAGGAGCAAAGAGGGGGGAAACATCATCAGAAAATAAGTCTGTAATTGCTTTTTTTTCCCCTCCAATGCACTTAGCCTCACACTGCAGCCAAATTGATGCAGCAGACACAGAGTGGGATGCTATTTATCTTTGGAAATGCACTGGCAGCGTTACAGACAACAGCAAGAGTGCTTTGTTTATTTAGCTTTGTGTTTTTTACTCGCATTTAAAATGTGTGTAAATCGTCAAACTTGCTGAAAATAAGAATTTTCAGCAAGTTTACTACAAAATTAATAAAAGACAAATAGTTTTCCATTATACAATCCAGTTATGTCCAAAATGTATTACTGAGCTCTTCATACAGTTCATTCCAATACAGTTTGATTTAGGTTTTAATTATAAGTAGCTCCATTCAATCCAGTTACAATACAATACTGTCATATTAAGTTGATCACAAAGTGCCACTTGTTCAAATAATGTCTATCAATGGGAAGCAACAGATATAATCTGTCTTGGTTTGTTTGCTGTTAAATTCAACCTGCGACGTACCCTTGAGCAAGCATGAGGTGACGGTGGAGAGGAACAACTCCCTTTTATTCGTTTTCCCTCTGAGTAAAATACGCCGAGAACTTTACTTTTTAAAGATAGATTTATTTAAGATAGATAGTTTATAGATTTTATAAATCCAGCACTCCTAAATGAAGAGTAAAGAAATGAAAACACTATTTTCTTTTTATTTCCAAGATTTTGAAAAGAAAATCTAACTTTCTCAAAAAGAGAATGAATATATAGTTTTAAATTGCGTATTGTTTGATGATGGAGAGGGAAGCAGCAGATAGTTTGGAACCAAATGACAAATCAAGAATGAACTAAAAAAAAAATTCTAATTTTTTTTCCCCAATTAATTTTATTTTGCTACAGAAATCCAATGTAGATATTGTGTAAAAACAGATTAAAAAAAAAAAATCTAATACTATTTTTTATGTTTTATGATTAAAAAGAGTGTATAAAGTACTAGTCATTATTTTAGATCCAAGTTTTTAAGTGTTTTTATTCTGACGCCTGACTGCCTGCTCATAGCTCCTTTTTTTCTCCCCGGTTTTTATCTCTATATTTCCCTGATAGCTTTTCTCGTCTCTTCCTCTTCAGCTCTTCTCCATCGTGATCTTCGGCTGCATCGCCAACGAGGGCTACATCAACCGGCCCAACGAGGTGGAGGAGTACTGCATCTTCAACCGCAACCAGAACGCCTGTAACTACGGCGTGTTCATGGGCTCCATGGCCTTCCTCTGCTGCGTCGCCTTCCTGGCTCTGGACGTCTACTTTCCTCAGATCAGCAGCGTTAAAGACCGGAAGAAGGCCGTGCTGGCTGACATCGGGATTTCAGGTAAAGCCGCACTTCTTCTTCTCCTTCTTCTTCCCACCAGCAGCACTTTGGTAGAGAAGCTATAGCCTCCATTTTGTCATGTTGCAGCCCCAGACTTAATGGGAAAATGGATGGTGCTAAATACAGGGCAATGCTTTACAGAAAACCCAAAACATACAGCCAGAGATTAAATTAAACAACAAAGTCTGTTAATTTTTTTTTTTTTTTTAATTACTGACTCAAAGTCCAGACCGAAATTGAATTTAGAGTCTGAGTCAAAGCTTAAAAGATGCCTTAATAGGAACTATCCAAAGAATAATAGGCAAATATGAGTCTCTAGAAGTTTCATAAATATTAATACATGTTATTATTTAGTATTTTAATACAAAAATAATAAAAACAGATCTAGTTTCCCTTCTGCTTCTCAGTTATGCAACATTTGCTTTCGGCCTATTGGGGAAAAATCATAAAAATTCATTAGGGTTTGTAGTCGTAATGTGACAAAATGTGAAAAAAGAAATCTTATTTACATAAATAGAAAATAGAAATTTGCTAAATTAAAAAAATAATTTCTTTAGTTCTGTTTTTCACATATTTCATAGCTCTATTATAGTAAAAAGTAAAATGTACTATTTTCATACAAACATAAAAATAAGTAAATTTTTCCTCAATCATGCAGTACTTGGTATTGTTCTCTTGGGACAAAAGATCAAATTTGTTAAAGTTCATTGTCGTAATGTAACAAACTGTGGCAAAAAGATGAACGCACTCTATTTACATAAATAGAAATGTACTAAACTAAAACATTTTTTTTATCTTCTTTTTTACATTTTATTTACTTATCCTTAAACTTCTGCAAAACAAAAAAAACAACATTCGAATCAGGCATCTTCTTTTGATTACCTTTGTGTTTGCGTTTTTATTTTGATAAAAAAAACAAACCTGTTTTCTTTCTGTGTATTTCTTGCTGATCGGCATAGTAACGCGTTATTTGACAGCGGCGAGCGTCTTTGGTGCAGCGTTTGTTTTTAAAGTGTGATCAGAGAGGAGGGGGCGATGGGGAATGAAAGCGGTTGTTAAGCAGACAGCTCCTCCTCCGGTGCTAACAAGTCTCGGCGATGAGCTTCAGTGTGTCAGACAGTCTGCCTCTCTGCTGCACTGCTTCTGCCCCGAACCTGACAAGATTGTCAAGCACAGAGGCTTTTTAATGAGGTAGTTCCTGTCACAGACAATACTGCCTTTTGTTTTTTTTTTTCCTTTGCGCACACACACACACACACGCCCACACACACACACACACACACATACTCTCTCTCTCTTTCTCTTTGTCACCATATGTTTCCATGAAAGTTGACAAATTAGTAAAACCAAAGAACTGCTGGAAGTCTGATCAGATGTTTCTGATATGTCTGCTTTTTTAAAAATAGAAAACACAATTTCAGATTTGTGAAATCTTTCGTTTGTTTGAGTGCACTGTAAAACAAAACATTCTGTTTAATAAAAAATTTCAAGTGCACATAACTTCGCAACTTGTGGTTTGCAGTCATCTTAAACAAGTAGTTTGAACTTTTTTTTTCTTAAACTTCATAGGTTAGTCTATTTAAGTTTAGTCCATATAAAAAAGTGAAGTATTTGGAAAGAAAGAAAGACAACCGCAAACAAACAAACAAACAAACACTGGTATAGTTGTCTGTTATATTTTATGTAACTTCGTATTCAAAATGTATGTAATCTTATTTTTCAATGATTGTATATATGAAAACCTGTTCGGTTGTTTCATATTTTGTTATTTTTGTTTATAGGTTCATCACAGTCAGACAGACAGAAGAAAAGAAAATAAGACAAACAGGACTTCTCAATTTAATTTAATCACTTAATATAATCTTATGTATCTACTGAATCTTTTTAAATTATGAACACATTTCACACATTCTTGAAAACGTCTTAAACAGTCTTGAACCTGCGTATCCAAAATTAATACCTTAGTGATTTAAATTCATTTTTAAAAAATGCAAGTGGTCTTAGTCACTGGTCTTATATTTTGTCTTGTTTATTTTGTGTAGTTTTATTTTTTTTTCTCGCGGGATATTTCTGTCAAACAAACCTTTGAGTCGCACGCAGACAACCTCATTACGTTCTGTGACTTGAGGAGGTTGAGGTTACTGCTAACTAGCTGCTAACTAGCTAGCTAGGTAGCTCTTTTTGCCTCTAACATGGGTAAGTGTAAATTTATCGCCAGTTCGTAGGACTGCCAAAAGCTTTCTGGTACTACTATATAAAATATGAAGTTTTCTTTTATATATTTCCGTTGTGATACAGGTCTTAAATTTCATTCGTAATGGCCTTGAAAAGGCTTAAATATGAATTGGTGAGACCAGCAGAAACCCCTGGATTCAGTCTCAGAGATTTGCACATCAAGAGACTCAAAATGAATTTGTCTTGTTTATAGCATATGAACCAAACGAGTTAATGATGAAAGATCCTGTTAACACTTTGGTCAGGGTTTGAACTCTATTCTGTTTGTTTCTGTTTTCTCGTCCGTACAGCGTTTTGGTCGTTCATGTGGTTTGTGGGTTTCTGCTTTTTGGCCAATCAGTGGCAGGTGACCAAGGAAGAGGACAACCCCTTGAGAGAGGGAGGCGACGCTGCTCGGGCGGCCATCACCTTCTCCTTTTTCTCAATCTTCACCTGGGTAAGAGCTTCTTTTTGCTCTCGTTAGTCCACAGATTGTAGGACACCGAGGCAGTGTGCAGCCACAGAGCACCTTCAGACCAAACACATTGGTCTTCAGTGTGTTTGGTCTGAAGCACACTGAAAAGCTTAGAAAAATCCAACCTTTAATTTGAGAGTATTTCATCAGCCTGAATCGTCTACATCAATTCAAGGATGTTTTTACACCTGACAGTCAGGTAGACTCAGTTTGATTGCAACAGTGCGTCAAGCAATCCAAACCAATTGAAAAACCTGTTCCCTCCCTTCGCCTGTGGTGGCGCTGCACCAAAAGGAAACGACACGAGAACCCCTGAAGAAGACATGAGGGCAACGACCTTCTTCACATTTCCGTTAGAAAAACAGACCTGTGAATGAGTTTTGACATCCTGTGAAAACCTGTTTGTTTTTCCACTAGGGGCATATGAATAGATAACATTTATTTTCGAAGTGAGAGATTTAATCCATGTAACTAAACCATAAAAAAGCGCAGAAAAAACTTTCTGTAAAACTTAATTAGCAAAAATGGTGAGATATTTCAGGCTACACTTAAAGGTGCCTTCTTTTGTCTTTCCCCTCTTGTAGAATAAATTACTTGTTTCTTATTATTATTATTTAAAACGCTCTTCAGTTACATTTGTTTCATGGTGATTGTGAAAGTTGCCAATAACTTTGAAACTGGCGGTTTTGTTGAAAACAATTATTTCCTAACGTATTTAGTTTAAAATAATCTCAAATTAAAACTGGAATTTTTCTCTTTTTTTTCCAGCGTGAAATTAAGATACTGCAACAAAACAAGAATTTATTTGAAAACATTTTACGCATCCTTGCCAAGTTGTAGTTAGCCATTAGCTTCGACTTGTTTTGATGCGCATTGCCCAGACGTCCGTCATAAATGTGAACATGAATGACCTCACCAGAGTGCGGCTGTCTCTCCAACAGGGCGCTCAGACTCTCTTCTCTACGGAGAAATTAAAGAACGTGTCGTTTGAAGAGGAGTACACCAAGCTGTTCCCCCCTCAGCCACATCAACCTTTTGTCTGACTCTGTTCTGTCTCCCATGCCTGCTACCTGAACCCTCTTCAGCTGCTCACACACACACACACACACACACCCCTGTTATGTTGCAGTGGCTGAACGTCTTTAGAGGAAGTGAATGTGTGAAAATCTGAATCCTGACTCCGGCACGTTTTAATAACAATTCTAGCAACTGACATGTGTGACTGTGGAGCCAGTGGTCCAAAATAACAAAGATTGTTAGTTTCTTGACGCTATTAATGCACCGTGACATTTTGTCTTTTAATCAAAGACAAAATGAAAGATATTTGGATCCGTCTCTCCGGTTTTTGACGGAAGCGTTAAGCGGTTTAGGAAGTCGGTGGATTACCTTAAGCTTTCAGTTGCGGTACTTCAGGGTTGAATAAGCAACAGGACATGATTTATGGATCAAAGAGGTTTTGGTGTGTTTCGCTCCCCTCAGGCGAAGCTATGGATCTCTTATTTTTTAGCTTTTTTTTTTTTTTTTTTTTTAAATAAAGCTATTTTTTCCGGCGTTTAGAGATATTGAAGTGCCGTGCACATCTTTCTTTACCTGCACCAAGATTGATGTGTTTCCCTCAAATGCGAAACACATCAACAGTCACATGATCAACAAACCGGATATAAATACAGGCGGAAAATATGAAGAAGTCGACAGGAAGTGGTAGGAGGATGATGGCGCGGCATGTTTTTCAACAACTTATCACACAAACAAACTTATTCCATGTGATTTTAATTATGTTAATTAACAAATACACTGCAATTCGGAAATTGTGTTTTTTTGACATTAGCTGAATATCAACAAACTTTTCTGTACCTTCGCAAAGGAAACGCAACTAATGACGAGCTCAACTAGATGTCATCTGCTTTGACTGACTAAATGGCTTCCAAGGTTTCCAGCAAACTAATCGATGTTTTCTTCCTGCTCTTTTTCTCTTCTCTTCCAAACGCATCACTGTAACCCCACTGCTTCGAACTCTTGTTTCCTCGCCGTTCGATCGCGCCCCTTGCACCCTTGCTTGCTCTTCCATCTTCCATCAATTTCCATCGTCCGTTTTCCCCAAAGGCGGGCCAGTCGTTCCTCGCCTTCCAGAGATACAAGCTGGGGGCCGACTCCGCCCTCTTCTCCCACGAATACACCGACCCCAGCCAGGATGCGGCCGGAGCGCCCTACACGTCCTTTGGAGGGGACGACTTGGAGAGCCCGGGCGGCGGAGGCGGCCAGGCCAACAGCGACGGGGCCTTCGACGGCTCCGGAGGCTACCAGCGCCAAGACTACTGAGACGTCGAGGTTCAGATGGTGCTTTGGGATTGAGATGTTGTTGCCCAAACAAAACCAAAAAAAAATTCTAATCTGAATGAATATTTTTGTTGTTTTCTGTCACTGAAAACCACTGCCTCAGACCGACCCTGGTTACGGGTCTCTAATAATCGGAGTTCACGCAATTCTGATGGGCTGTTTTAAACCGCTGTTTGACACAACGGCTGAAAGTTGACATGGTAACTCAGACATGTGGGTTATGATCTGTAACAAATTGTCTCACAGAATTAATAGTGTGAGAGGACCATATTCTCTACCTTGGTAGAAGGTTTGTAGAGATTTATAGAGATTTTCTACCAATGGTAGAAAGTATGACACACTAATCAGAGGAACAATTTGTACCAATTACATTTTCTGACTTTATTGTGTTGCTTGAAGCTCTCTTCATGTTTGGATGTATCTAGAATATGTTAACAGGTATTAGCACCCCTGGTCAAGATGCTTTAAAAAGCCTTAATTATCATTATCTCCAACATGCAATTGTTTTTTGTTGCATTCCTCTATTGGCAACCCTGGAGGATTGTGTTGGCTTATTTGTACTTCTTTAAATAAGAAGAGTGACATGAATCTTCCTTTCATCAATGGCAAGTTTTCTTTGCGTTTATCCCCAAAAGGCAGGGCTGAGACTCTTCGTAGAATTACATTTAATAGTCCAATTATGGTTTATATTATTTATTTATTGAGTTACACTTTGAATTAGGAGTTTTAGAATGTGACAACCGTAAACAAATAGTTGAGATTATGTCATTTCTCTTACTTGTTCATTTGTTGTTGCCAGTCAGGCATCGTGTACGCTGTTTCAATACAGATTTAGCAGAGTTTTAAAAAAAAAGTGGATTTATTCAAAGATTGATTTATTTAAAAGCACGTTCGGAAACCTGCTAATTACTTGTCGACATTTATTGGCAAATGGTGGGGAGGTGAAGAAAAGTGACAAAAAGCTCAGAAAAAAGAAGCAGAAATTATTAAACTAACTCATCAGCATTGATGTGTGACCGTGAAACTATGAAAAATTTACATTTCTTCAGTTTTACTGCAGTACACTTTACATTTAAAGGTGTTAGCTTTTTTGCTTATATTATTATGACTATTATTATTATTTAGAACTAGTATTTTAGAAGCAATATTGTCAATTTACAAATTGGCTCAAATCTTTGATGAATTAAACTACAAACAACAACAAAAACAACTTGTGAGAAACAAACTGAGAATTGGAGTGGCTCTTGGGGGACCCCTGCTGGCTGGAGGCCTTAAGCAGCAATGATTTGCTCATGTCCCTTCCTGTTTGCCTGCAGTGTAAAAGTTACGGGACTTTTAGACCGTAAAAGTCCCGCCTTGAGGCCTAGAACTAAAAGTTCCCATGTGTATTATCACCAACTAAAGGAATTAAGTATAAAATGACCAAAGGAAAGATTAGGGTTAAAAATAAGTGTGGTACTGGTAATTTTGTACATATATAAAAAGAATTGAAGGAATTGATTTTTTTCTTCTAAATAACTATTCTATAATAACTAATGTGAAAAGGCTGCTTTTTTTTCTTTTCATTTTGTACTTTAAAAAAATATGTATTTATTTCAGGGCTTTTCTTAAACATTTTTTACCAGGGGTTCCAGTGGATGCAAAGGTACTGCGGTCGTGATTTACACTTTGGAGACGTATGTGATGTGAACAGGCGTGGGAAAATGTTTTGAAATACAAGAATTAGTTGGATAAAAATGGTTTGGAAATGGAGAGAACTAGAAGGAGATTGTGTAGTTATGGGGAAATTATCACCCTTTCGCAAATCAATACTTCTGATCACATTGTTTTCCTCTCAGTCAGCTCCGTAACATAAATCACTGTCAGCTATAAAACCTCCCACATCCAGAGCGGGTAATAAATTAAGAGTAGATTGATTTTTAATGAGATACACGGTTTAATGCAGGATAAAGCGTAGCTGGTATCTAATAACAGTGTATTTATGTGTGTGTATGCGTGTGTGTTGCAATGTTTTGTTTCCCTGATACTTGTACGTGAGACAGATTTTTTTTGTTTTTCTGTTTATTTTTTTTATTTTTTGTTCAATTGTTGCCTTAGTGCTGACTGCCAAGCAAAATGCAACCATCAAAGGCGACGCACTTGCACGCCCGACGTCCCAACTTACACTTTTCTCTCCTAACCTTTTCCCACTAAAGTTCATTTTGTTACATTTTCTGCGGCTTTGGACTCGGAGGGCACAAAAACGAGAGAACGAAACCAAGCTTGAGTTAAAATGATGCGGCATTATCAATGCCACACGTGTCGACGTTGTCAAAAGAACTCTTCGTCTCGGCTTTATTTCAACAACAGGATTCAACCGTGAACCTCCTGAGTATTTATGAACACGCATTGCTCTATTTTCTTCTACAGTAATGTACACCTATCTCTCTCTATAAATATATACATATGTGTAAAGCGATAATTCAGTGTTTGACAGAGAGATTCTGCTTTATTTTAGGGCATTACTCTAGTTATGTATAATAAAAAGAAATTATAATGAAAAGACAACATAAATAAATTCTATTGTCTGTTGAGTGTTATTGTGATAAGATACATATAACGGGGCTGTCTATGCCTCGTCTTTTATGTTGCTTTCGAGATAGGGAGATGTTTTTATTTTTGGGATAACAATACAATAACTACTAAAATAAACAAAAAGAGAAAAATTTGAACGTATATTTACCCATATGTACTTTATACCTCTGTGTAGTCGTAGAAATGTGTGATGTTTTCTCCGTGAGATTTGTTAAAGAAAGCAAGGTACGGCTTAAGAACAACAGTGTGTGTTTTTGATGTATCTGGTTTCAGTCATAAAAATAAAGACAGTACTGATAAATATGTCGGGCTTCTGCTTTGGGTTTTCATTTCGCTGGCACAGGAGAGCGGAAATGTGAAGCGGAAGGAGCGACCCACGGTTTGTAGCATTTTATTACGTACACATTTCTGAAAAGCGTGGCATTCGTTTTGTTTATAGCCCATCTGAGTAAAAGAAGAACGGGTTTTCCAGAGAGTTACACAAGCTGGCCAGCCTTGTAAAAACTAGCTCCTTGTTCTACGCTTTACTTCATAGAGAGTGTCTGAACCCTCGGCTATTAAAACTTCACCACCTCCAGGAAGCAATAGTTTCTTAAGTTTTACCCAGTCGCTAACGTTTAGCTGTTGACGTACTGTATGTAGTGTGCCAGTTCCACGTTATGAAGCTTGCCGGAAATTGTCTGCGCTGTAAAAATCCATAGCTCACTGCAAAGACAGCAGTTCCAGTTCGAACTAGATGGCTGTTAACGTTTAATTATTGGAGGCGTGGCCAAAATGGACTGAACGTCTTCTTTCACTTCTTCTGCTGTCATTGCTAAAGCTGAAGGCGGACGTTGTTCACTATTTCTCTTTCTGTTCGCTGATTGGCCCGGTATTCTACCAAAGGAATCCAAGTCAATGTGAGAAATGCCAAACAGAACACTGAAGGGCGGTGCGAATCAAAGTGAAATTGTGTTGGAACGCAATAGCCTGGCTAACAGTTGCATCAATCAGCCTTAATAATCAAGACAGCCTTAATAAACATGGGACAAAGCTACTCACTGCAAACCTTTTTCATTTTATCAACAAGGACAGCAACGTGATCATCGCTTCAGAAGAACAGGTCTCAAGGAGTTCTGACTAGGATGGAACCCTCCGCTTATCAGGAGCAAACCGTTTCAGAACAAGCTGATACAACATCAACTGGAGACAGAGCGACTGGTTCCTCTCCTCCTTCTCTGATTGTTGATTCTATGTTGAAATTGCACAAAAATCTGTGAGGGACAACGGAGTCCCAGAGCGAAATTCCGTGAGAGGTGTACGGAGCCTGGCGGCGAAAGAAAAACGGCGAGTGACTGAGGGTCACTGCGCGTAACACAAACCCTGTAAATTCTAGACACTAACAGGTACCATAGAATTGCATAAAAATCCGTGAGGGACGGCGGAGTCCCTGCTCGAAATTCCGTGAGAGGTGTACGGAGCCTCTTGCCAAAAGAAAAACGCGAGTGACTGAGGGTCACTGCCCGTAACACAAACCCTGTAAATTCTAGACACTCGAAATTCCGTGAAAGAGGTGTACGAAGCCTCGTGCCAGAAGCCCATTAAAATACTGTTTACATCGTTTTAAACTGTGTGATTGTGAGCTTGAGTGGGAATAAAAATAGCAATAGGTATTTTGTTCCATATAACACAGTAGGAGTGTACCAGGTAAACCTTCTATGGATGCAAACTCAACTAAAAACCCACCTGTTTAGGATTGTATTTGAAATGTAATCAATTACAAATTTATTGATGGAACCTGACTTAATGTCGTGTTTTGATTGTTGATTCTATGTTGCGTTGTGTTTCTGTGTTTGATATGATGTAAAGCACTTTGAAATGCCTTGATGCTGAAATGTGCTATACAAATAAAATTTGATTGATTGATTGATCAATCTCAGGTCTTTTATAACCTCTAGCTACTACTCCCCATGGATTGTCCCCAGTTTATTTTTTCTCGTCAACTGTGGCCAGCTTCCCTTTCAAGGGCTCTTTCTGTCACATATTTTCAATGTTTACAAAACAGTGGAAATAACTTCTCTTTACTTTTTCTTTTAAGGAAAGGCTTTTTTATTCCCACTCTTTCACCTGCCACAGATATTAGAGAACTCGTCTGCAGATTTCTGTCTGCCTAATGGTCTCTTTGCCAAGCTAGTCAGTTTAGGTAGAAGCTAATGTCTTTGTAGGATTGAAGTTGTGGCATACTTCCATTTTCAAATAATTTTTACGGAGACGACAGAACGGAAGATAATGGATGGATGAATGGACAGACGATCGGACGGACAGACAGATGGATGGTTGGATGGAAAGCCTTCTGTTTGCACCTGCTACTGTACAGGATTTACTCTTGTAAATTTCACAATTTTAGTTAACTTAGTTAAGTTCTCCAGAGTCCTGCTGATAACCTGATTATCTGACTCAGACTTATTGAAACAGAAGCAGTCTAAAAGTTACGGGACTTTTAGACCGTAAAAGTCCCGCCTTGAGGCCTGGATTTGAAGACCCCTACAAAATCAAAATCTGTGAAGACCTTCAGTATGGACTTTTTCTCAGTTGGTTGTAATTCATTACAATCCCACACGGTGGCAGTATTGTTAAAGGAGCCACTCAGGAGGAAACCACTCCATACTGTTGAAGATTTGCCTTCTCTATATTTCATTTTCAACGCACATTTAATTTTAAAAGTAGAAAAACGATGGTAATTGTTACCATGAAACATTTTTAAAATGTTATTTTATTATTAGATTCTTAGATTCACTTTATAATAAACTGAAGCTAAGATCTTAAGTATGTTGCCTTCATAGGCAGCGGTATTGTGTCTAATGACTAGAATCCAGAATATACTCCAAGGATGCTCCCGACAGAGTCACATCAGGAATTAAAACTAATTTAAAAAAATATAGTTAAACTAAGAAAAGCCTTTGTTGCGATTTTTAATTTCTTAACATCACTAAATGTGCATTTGTGTAATCGAAGTTAACATATCGGACACTGCGGCGTGATCCTGAACGCAGCAAATAGCATCCAACATGGCGGCAGAGCCGAAGACTTTGATGCAAAGCGTAAGTGGAAAGCGTTGTTTATACTTGACACTGGCAGCTAATATTCCTCATGGACGTCACTTTAGCCCCGTTTGTGTCTCTCGGGGTCTTTGTTGCTTACTTTAACTCTTTCATTGGCACTTATTGCCTTTTAATAATGCCAGTTGTAGCTATTTTTAGTAGAGCTCTGTAGGTTACCTTGCTAACAGTAAGCTAACCAACAACACTTTCAAACGACTGGGAAACAAATATACTCGATTTAACAAGAAGCAGGAGGAGTGATTATTAGTCAAGACGCGCAGTGAGCCGTGTTTTTCTAGTCTTATTTATTTCTTTACAGCGAACTAGCTAAGTAGGCGTGTACTATTTTATTACTTAAACATAATAACACCTGGGGGAGTTTCGGTTTAGCGCTCAACTCTCTTATTTTCCTGCTTTTTAAGTAGCTGCAGTTCAACATATTACACGAGCACACACGTCATTTAGAAATAAAAAGTTAAAACAAACAAATAGTTACACATCTTTTCTTATGCTGTTTTATTATTTACTTATTTATTTATTTTTCTGTTTGCAGCAGAGCTGGACAGATGACCTGCCTCTGTGTGAGATGTGTGGCGTCGGAGTGGCGCCCAACTGCGTGTACAGCCCGGATGGTGAAGGAACCCAGAACCACCCCATGGAGGACAGGCATCTCAGGCTGCGGTGTGTGAGAGACAGAGCAGCTTCTCAACTGTTGGCATCAAGATAGTGAAACATTTTCTTTTCAGAACTCCTTTCCTAGTTGGGAATATTTGTAGTGTTCAATATGAATTGGTTTTAACCTTGCTTCTCCAATTAACAGATGTATTTTTATTTTTTTTGTAAATTTTTGTTAGATGTCAGATGGTAAATATTCTTAGACTTTACAAAGGGCTTACAGGGGCAGTAGCCCAGGCCAGGGTGGCAATTTTTCAGGGGGCCTCAAAGACTTTTTTTTTTCTTTCTTTTTTTTTTTATATATGTTTTGCAAACATTGCACTTTATATAAAACTTGAGTTGTATGTATATTTGGGGATTTTTATGAATATAAACAATACTCAAGTATTTGGGATGTAATGAAAATGCATTAAACCTTGTTTATGTCATATATATTATTTAGTTGTAAGTTGAATTTTTTTTTCCAGCAGTAATTAGCATGTTGTATTTTATTTTTAGGCAGCTAAACATTCTGGTTACATTATCCAGGACTAGCTTTGGGTTAGTTTTCAAAAGTTGGCTCAAACTTGTCAAAGGTAACCTTTATGAGTCTTGCAGTCTACTGTAAGGTGGCGTCAAAGTTGGGTAACCAAAGTGTAAATAAAGCCTTTACTCGAAAAATTTAACTTGTTAAAGTTATTAAGCTAGTTAAATGTTATTTCTCAAGCTGTTAACAAATTTTTTTTGTAATTCCTATTGGACTTAAATTTGAATATGGCATTACTACTCTCAAAACAATCAGCTTTTGCTCATGTTCCTTGCGCTTTGTCATCCAATCAGAGGCGAGAACTGTTTCCTCTACGGCGTTTTTAACGGCTACGACGGCAGCAGGGTGGCGGACTTTGCAGCCCAGTGTCTGACCGCTGAACTCCTTCTCGGGGAGCTCAACTCAAGTCACACAGACGGTGACGTCCGCCGGATCCTCATTCAGGTTTCTGACTGTTTACTGGTCTGTCTGTCTGTGGAGTCACATCTCTTCTGTGAAACCTTTTATCCGTTGAGTTTTTTCGCTTCTGATTTAGCGGTTTTATCTTTTTTTTTTTGCAGCTCCTCTGATGTGCTACAGAGCCGCTGAGCGAGTTATGATACGTGTTCTCTTTGTTACAGGCCTTTGAGGCGGTGGAGGAGAGTTACTTTAATACAATAGGTGATGCTTTGGCTAAAAAGGCTCACCTGTCCAACTACCTCCTGCCACACAATGAGGTACGCACACATAGAGAGGTGACTTTATGATACAAAAAAGCAGTAATGTACCTAAGAACATCAGGTTAAGGCTTCATCAGTCTGACTCAGCTCTCCTTCGCTCGTTGTAGTTTTTCCTGTTTCTCTGCTGTTTTCCTGCCTGCTTCAATCGACTTGTTTTTTTTTGTTGTTTTTTTTTGCATTGGTTTTCACTTGCATTACCCCTATAGATGCACCGATCCACTTTTTTTCCACTTCCGATATAGACATCTGAGGTTTGGCATTGGCCGAAATCGATCCGATACAGAAAAATTGCTGAATTGACTCAAAACATTTTTTCTAAACACAATGTACTGAATTACAAAGTTCTTAAATACACCAATGGCTTCTCAAGCTTGGCCAAACATGTAAAACCAACACAACTTTAATCTTTAAAATAAACAGCAACAAACGGTTCAGAAAGTTCAGTTAGGATTTCTAAATGTAATGGAAAATGAACAATAAAGCATGACGCGGCTCAGATCATAGAATTAGACTGAATAGATCTGTCCTTATGGATTGGGCACATTGTCACTGATACCCAGTCTAGAATCTTTTTCAATATTGCGACCGATCGGTGCATCTCTAGTTATCCTGTCTATTTTCTCTTATTGATTTTCTCAGTTTCTTTCATCTCCATTTTGCCGGCTTCCTACCATTATCATCTGTTATTTTCATTTCTCTGAATGCTTCCCGGCTGGCCAGAATGTGCCGTCCCACAGTCTCTCTCTGCCTGTCTCTCCTCAGAGTCAGAAGGTCCAGGAGCGTCTGAATGAGCTGGAGCAGGAGGTGTCAGGAGGCGCTACGGCGGTGGTGGCTCTGATTCTCAACAATAAGCTCTACATCGCCAATGTTGGTACGCATACATGTTCTATTTATTTAAAATTGTACACTTTCTGAGCGGTATTTTTTAATTTGCGACACTAAAGAGGCAGTATATCTGCCTGCAAAGGATCATTAAAAAAGAAACATGCTTCCTGCTTTCCACCAGCAGATGTCAGACTTGATGCAGATTTGAGTCGTTTGATGCAGATGCAGAACAGAAATTTCAGCTATTAATAATGAGGTGCAGCATAACACAAAGCGTGTTGACAGACACAGGTTTGTGTAACGCCCCAGTCGGTTTGTCTTTAAAAAGTCATTAGCATGTATGCAAAAGGTGAGATTATTCCTTAGTTTGGATGGAATTTTGAAGGAAGTCAGAGTTGGATACAATTCTGACTCTATGTATTTGATATAAGTTAGAAAAATAAAATTGTTTACTCAGTAACTAATGCTGTATTTAGCAAAAAAAAAAAAAAAGAAATGCTAGCTTAGGTTTAGGAATGATTTATTACACATAGGAATGGCCGGCTGGGAGGATCAGGAGTTCAAAGTTTAGCAGGAAGGTTTGTACCGAGACATATTGTAAGTGCGCTTTGTAAATGACTGCCAGCTGTTTGTCTGCGTTGAACATATCAGAGCCGGGAACGTGTGGAGCGAAAAGCTGCGCTACATTAACTTTCAACATTTTGCCCCCACGAACATAAAACCTTGCTTGACAAACGGGCGGATGTTTTCTCTCCTTTTTTTTTTTCTCTAGTATAGAGAAGCCTGATTGTGATTGACATGAAGCAAATTGGCTGCATTGACTGGCCTTGTTCGGCTGATTAGAACGTTACAACACACAGCTTGAGGCAGTTTAGGGATATGAAATCTGTTGGTTGCTCTGGAACTGCTTGTAGCATCTGCTTACTGACCCAGAAATGTAATTTTAAAAAGTTAATTAATCATTGATCTGCCTTATGCTTCCCCAGCTAGAAAACCGAATTTTTTTTATTTTTTAGCCTTTTTAAAGTAACTTCAGATGAAGTTTTTCAGCAAAGTTTAATGATACTGCAGAAGTGTCTTTTCTTTGCGTTATGGGGCATCTTGACCCTGTAATCGTTTTTGCAGTACTGATAGCAGAGCTACTTTGATGTTTTTACATTAAAGTCGGTTCTCAGCAAAGCCCCGCCCAACATACAAACATCTCCACTCAAAGTGTTGTGAACTTTATCCAGTCATTTTCAATTGTTAAGATTCAGTACGTCTAACACAAAATGCTGCTTTCAACTCTGCTTGTTTGTGACATTTTTTAGATCATCAAAAATGTCTACATTAGACAGACAATGTAAATAAAAATGTTATTCCCAGAGCAGATGAGAAAGAAAGTTTCCACTTTGTTCACTTCTGGTATCGATACAGATATTTGAGGTTTAGTGTCGGCCGATAACGATCCGATAAGTTATTTATAAATGGAAAATACACAAAGCAGTAGTGAAACTTCCCCACAGTGGTTGGTCTACCAAAATCTTTGAACTTTGAGGATAAACTGCAGTTCTTTGTAAAGGTAATTTTTTTTTTTATGACTCAGCAATAAGGAGGGCTGGCAAAAACGGGAGATTTCCAAGAGAAAAATAAGTGCTGCTGACCAAAAAGAAAACAAATTTTCTTTTCTTATTTGTCAAAAAACATCTTGATGGTGCCCATGACATTTAAAAACTTGCTTTGTGATCTTATCATAAAGTGTGTTATGACATCATTTGACATTTTTAACATAGATCGAAATAACTTTTGCAATAGTATTGCAGACTGGTATGTTTTTAAAGATGGATTATTAGATATTTTGCAGCGGTTTGACTGTCATTCGTCTAATTTAAGTCGTATTTGTTTACATTTTTTGTGTTTTCGTCTTTCTTAGGATCCCCCTAAAATTTGCTCTTTATTGTGTTTCCCAAATTTAAATCCCTGAATGGTAAATAGAAAAAAACCAATCATCGCTATGGTTAAGCTTGTGAACGTATGGATGGATCGAACTTTGTGCAGGGGTGAGAATGTTGAATTCATATGTGTAAAAACATGTAAAACATTCATCACTCTAAAAAAAACAGAATTGAAAAAAGAAACAAAAGTTGATCATTTTGTAAAGTGTGCTTCCTGTTAAATCTGGTGTAAAAATAACTGCATATATATATATATTATTTTAACACTTTAAAAAAACTAACAAAGGTTTAGATGGTCTAGTTAAAAGCGTGCAGCTGTATTTTTTTTTTTTTTACATACAACCACTTTGGTTTAGTTTGCTTTTCTTCTTAGTAAGAGTAAATCCTGATTTACGTAATAAAGTTACTTCTTTGTCTAGTACTAAAATGATCTTGTTGCTCTGCAACATTTCATCATGACAAAAAGAAGCAGAAGGGAGGAACTACTTTTTCACACCACGGGACACGATGTCTCCAATAGAAACAGTATTTTTAATTTTTTTTTATATCAGATTCCTAAATATCGCATTGTGGTGACCCGACCAACACTTATTTAGCGTGTCATTAAAATTCTTGTGTTTGCGGTTTCAGGTACAAACCGGGTCCTGCTGTGTAAGTCCAGCAGCGACGGTCAGAACCAGGTTCTCCAGATCGGGCGGCCACATAGCACCGACAACGAAGACGAGCTACAAAGACTGGCGGCAATGGGTGAGGAGCGTTGCCGTGCTCACATCTGTGATGTGGTGGAAATCTGAAAATGAATGCATCAGGATTGCCATTAAAGCAGTTATTGTTAGACGTGTTCCTTACAGGATAAATGTGTCATTTAGGCGTCCAGAGTTTCTCAGTGGAGCACAGACCGTCTCACCTAGATGCTAATAACGTGCTCTGCTGAAGGAACAGTTCGTTCCATACAACAGGCTTTAAAAGAACTAACAAGTACCGCCTCAACCCAACAAATACATTTGTCACTTTTTCAAACATTTGTAGCATAACAAAAGATAAGGTATGAGTTGTTTTTTTTGTTAAATTAAATCAAATATTACAGAAATTTTGCTTTGGTCTGAGGCTGCAGTCAGTTATTCACTAGGGCCCAATAAGTCGTTTAAATGTTGTCACAAAGACCCTAAATCAACTTTAAACGTGAAAAAAATGCAAATTTTTTTTTTTAGTACTTACCTTGAGGTTGTTTCCTGAACAGTCATCCAACTGTGTTTTTTAGTGGAAAATGTTTAAAGTTGACAGGAAATTTGAAAATATTACTAGGTAATTATGCTTTATTGGATGGCATTATTAATAATACCTAAACACCAACTATAAAGTCTTAGAAACAGGCAGACATAAAACAAATACAATTTAAATAAATATATATATTTTTTTCACTTTGGTTATTTCACCCTAATTAAAGTGTCCAAAGTTTTTTTTTGTCATTTTATTCGCTGAGAATATAGAATAAAGAGTCTCTTTAACCCATCTTTACTATCACTGTTACTGGTGTTAAAAAATAAAATAAAATCAACAAGCAAACAATTCTCAGCCTGGTGGGGGAGCAAGTCCAGCCTGCTGTCCCGCCAGACTTATAATACACTGGGAGAAAACCCTGGTTAATATTTGGCTGTTACACAACTTCTTTATATTTTGTCATATTACAACCACAAACATAAATATATTCCATTGGTATTTAATGTGAAACACCAACACAAAGTGAAGAAGAGAGAAAATGATAAATGATTCAAAGCAAGAGAAACGTCAAGCTGAAAACTGGTGTTGTTTTGATTTTCCCAACCTCCGTTTACTGCATTCTTCCTCTGCTCCTTACGATTCGTCTTGTGTGTGTGGGGGTGTGTTTGTGTGTGTGTTTAATGCCCGCTCCACTGTGGTCTACGGCGTGTCTCCTGTGTCGTAGGTGTGGACGCGGCTCGAATACGGCAAGCGGGACAGATCGCTGGACAGAGCAGCACCAGGCGGCTGGGAGACAGCAGAGTCAAGATCAACTACTCTGAGATAGATCTGCTCAGGTGACGCCTGCCGTCGCCATTCTGACTACGTTTACATTGGTTCATGCATGTTGTGTTATCTTTGTGCTTTGTCCATTTCTGAGAAATCACCTGCATGTGTTCCCATTTACTATAACACAGCATACAACTTGATTGGTTGTGAAAAGCAAGACATTTATCTACACATTTGAATGTGTTGATGTCTCTAACCCACACAGGAGCAAAATTACACCAAGAGGCTCAGATACTTACAGATATCCACTCATGTTTTTGATAAGGTGTCAGAGGAGCAACATGATTCTTGTAGCTGTTGATGCTTTACTATTCTAGGAGCCATATTGGCCTTCAGTCCAGCTAAATAACACTGTACAGCTGTAAATGTTAAGAAACTTTTTATTTATTTTAAAGACAACTTAAAAGTTTTGGTAAATGCATTTTTCTGTTTTTAGATTCTAAAATAAAGAAAAAAGGTAAATCCTTTGCAAAGAGAAGAAGATGGATACATTTCCTTCTGTGGGATGTTGAAATTTATGAAAAATGGGGGAAAAAAGTCAATAATTTCCAACATAATGACAAAAAACTACGTGTTTAGAGAACTATTTTGGTCCAAATTTCAACTTAATCAACCTTTTGATTAAGGTGCAGCTAAGTCCTCCTCCTCTTCTTCTTCTTGAATATAACATCCATTTTGTTCAACGCTCCAATACTAATGCTAGCAAAACCGGCCCTCAGCATGATGTTACCGCCACCGTGCTTCACAGCTGTTGTAGTGTTCTTAGCTTTGAAAACCTCACCTTGATTTTAACAAACAGACTTTCAAGTTTGGACTTTTTTTCCCTTTTTTTTTTTACCCCAAAGGCATTTTGTCTTGATGCACTTGATTTCAGTGAAGCTTGAAGCAGAGCCTTTCTTTTGTGTGTGTGTGTGTGTGTGTTTTCTTGGTCATCACATTCTCCTTCCGTCGTGATGCAATAATCTCTCCAGGAATTTCCCTGGAGAGATTATTGCATCACGTTTTGCTGGTTGAAGAAAATTCATAAGGAATTCAAAGTTGTGGAGCCAATTGTTTTAAGAAAATCACAGATGTTGAATGTTATATAATCGTTCCACCCTGGATGAAAAATGCATCGTTAAACTCCATGTCTGTAAACTCCTTTTATTAATGTTGCACGAAATCAATGCTGTGACTATTAAGGAAGTATTTGGAAGTGTTTAATCTCTCATCTCTACTTCTCCTTCTCATGGCCGTCATTACCGTACCAGAGCCAAGCCTCTTTAAAGTCCTTTATTCATAAACGCACACGTAAACCCCCATTTCCTCATTTCCTGAGGTTATCCAATATCCAGGCAAATCATATCCAAATACTTTTGCATTGCTCAAATTTTAGACACAGAATGGAATCTGTACTGAATTATCTCCTTACTGCTGCCAAGGAGAGAGCAGAACATCCAATATAATTCATAAATAAAAGGATCAACATAATGAACTGGTGTTGATGTCGAGCCTCTAATGTTCTTTTGCTGTATTGACTTTAATTGTTGTTGGGGTTTTTTTTTGCTGTTTTTCTGTTTCCACTCGTATTTTGCCAACCGTGTCCTCTCTTGTCTTCATCTCACGCTTTTCTGTCTCTCTCCATTAGTGCGGCCAAGGCGAAGCCCATCATCTCTGAGCCAGAGATCCATGGCAGCCACTCTTTGGATGGTGTAACAGGATTCCTGCTGCTGATGTCAGAGGGCCTAATAAACGGCCTCGAGTCCGCCCACGGCCCAGAGCAGGTCAACCAGGTTAGCAACAAAGCTATTGTTTTTTTATTTTGGTTCTTTTCGCTCTTCAAGCCTCACATGAAACGTCTTTTCACTTTGGCGTTCAAGTCTTTTTTCCTCTTGCCTTCTCAAATGTAGCTATTATTTTTTAAAATTATCTCCCCTCTCCTTCGTAGGAAATTGTAGCCATGGTAGCGGCCGAGCTGGCCCAGCAGACCAGTTTGGAGGCGGTGGCTCAGTCCGTGGTGGAGCGGGTCAAGAGGCTTCACCACGACGTCTTCGTGTCCGGCCGTCAGAGAGCGGCCTTCTGCTCTCGGCACGAGGACATGACCCTGCTCATCCGCACGATCAATTACCCGCTGGCGGACGCCGCGCTCACGCCCACACAAGGTAGAAAGTGTTATTCTCAGATCTAAAATTCCCGTTCCACTGCACCGGAGAAAATTCTGGGAAGGTTAAAAACTCCTACAATGGCTACAAAGCTGCAGTGTTTTCTTTTTATTATTGGCAATTTCCTACTCACAACATTTAAATATGATGGTTAGTTCTTTTTTTTTCTTTTGCAAACTCAGCTAACAACCTCTTGCTAAATAATATCTTATGTTTGTCCTGTGTAATGTCTAGACTTATATTTCTTAGTTTTGTTTTTAAATGAGAAAAAATTAGATCTGTTAAAATCAACACCCTCGTTTCTCGTATTTGTACTCAGTAGTTCACACAAAGTTGGGATTTTAATATCGGATTATGGGTATGTGTGTTTGTACCAAGGAAACTGTCAGGTGATAAGTATCATATCACTTATCGTTACTTATCATGATAAGAATTTCAATTTATTGTAACAATAAATTCCAAATTTCAAAACAATATGTTTGTTACGTCTGAAGAATGTCGCCGTGTTCGCTGCAGAATGCTTTTGAGTTTCAGAGCAGTTTCTGTTCCTGGATCGCTCCGATTGTTACAGTTGTTTTCAGTGTTTAGTTCTGGGCCTTGAGAAAATGAAATCACGACTCTTATCAGTGTTGCCAAGAATAAAAAAGGTCAAAGTAACCTTCTCAATTTTTTTTTTAACACATTCCCAAGAATCAAATTTTCACTGAAATCGCACGCCGTTCATCGCCGTTTAGTTGTAGGGAAATATTTTTGAGAAAATGTAAAAAAAAAAAGATGTCCCATTTCCATGTTTAAGCAACCCATCAACACTTTTAAACAGAGTGGAAAATATGAATAACTGGGATGTTTTGCCGCAGATTTTAACATCTTCACTTGCACCTCTTCCAGGCGGACGGATCTATCCAGTTTCGGTGCCATACTCCAACAGCCAGAGCACCAGTAAAACCAGCGTGACCCTCTCACTGGTAATGCCGTGTCAAAGCACCCTGACCAACGGGACTAACACCGCCTCCACCCTGGAGGAAGGAACCCCCACACCGGGGTAAGCTTGGCTTTTTTCTCTCCCTGCTGACTGTCTCCTTCCGTTGCTATGGTTTTCCCTTCTTCTCTAAACGCCGCCGTTTTGTTTTCCTTGCTCAACCTTTATCTTTATTTCTTTGTTTCTACGGCTGTGGGCGAGTTTATTTTAAGTGTATTTTAAATAAGCAAGATTAGACTTCCTCATTCTTCCTCTGCTGTATTTATTTTAAGGTGCGCTTGATTTTCACTCCCCTGCCTCTAGCCTACGCGGCTGTGTTTGTTTACATTTAGGCAAAGTTTTTACTTCCTCACACATGTGCTGTGGGTTGATCTGGGCAGCTTATCATTTTACAGCTGAAAACGGGTATTGTAATGCTTAATAATACTCCTACACATAGCATATGTCAAACACAATAGTTTTAGATGTGTTAAAATACTCAAATTCACTGTAGTTGACAAAAGACTTGCTGCCATTTCAGTGAAAGGAGGTTCTGCAAAATATCGATGCAGGCGAGCTGATTACAAATAGTTTTTTAGTAAATCTGCAAAAAGAGGAAAAACCTGCATAAAGTTGGTAAAACAAAAAAAAAACAACTGAATTTTGCATTGCATTGTATAGACTAGTGCTTCTTAATGAGAGTGGTACCGCCCCCTACAGGGCATGTAGAGGAGGACAGAAGGTGCTAACAGCAATATTTGCAGTGTCCAAACATCCTTAGAAAATCTTTTTTTTTATTTATTTATGTATCTTTAAGGCTTTAAAAGGTCTTAAATTCGTAAAAAAAAAAAAAAAAAAAGTAAGTTATCCTTTAATATCTTAATGACAGGTCTTAAATTTTGTCATGGCAGGATTATGTCATTTGATATATTCTATGTGGTTTTTCAGTTTTTTTCTCATGGGACTTTTATGTCAGCCAGAAGTTTGTCTCATGCAAACAAATTCATCTGTGACTTGAGGCGGTTGCAGCTACCAATATAGCTGCTAATAGACCCCTGCTAGCTAGCTAGCGTTTTCACGTCAATCATGGGTAACTGTGGAATGCTTAGTTTAATTGCAGGACATGTAATGTCAACATAGCAGCTTGCATTAAAAAGTGTTTTAATGTGCATTTCAATGCTGGACACTATCAGGGGAAGTCCGACAACGGAACTTCTAATCTTGTAAATATATAACCACCGAGATAACAATTTGAAGATAAGTTCATGAAAGAGAGCGTTCATTATTCAGAGTTTACACAGTAAATACCATGGGGGTGACATATTCTGACGTCCCGCTCTCCTGAAGGCAGCACACCACAAGAAGCTGACAGAAACACTGAAGGGAAGAAAAGTTACCATCAATACAGCTGCAGTGCCATGGACGTTAAAATGTAGTTCAGAGTTTAAACTGGTGTTGAACGTTTCTTCTGTGGTCCTTTTTTTGCAAGACTGACAAAGCAACATATGAGAAAATGGCACAGAAGAAGAAGAAGAAGGAAGATCTCAGGAAGGTCAAGCAGGAAGCAGCTGCTTGACAGAACCCTTTTGTTAGAAAACAATAAAAACTCAAAACTTCCAGGGTTTCGGTTTGTGTGCACTGCCATTTGTGACAATCTGCGTCTTGACATGCTAACTCCATTCTAAATTAGCTTGCAGATTAACAGCCATTTCTCCCCAAACTGTTCTTCCTGCGTATAATTTAGCTCTGACTGAGATTCACTTCCCTAATACGCAAAATATGACAGCTGATCTTCACTTTCGTAATCACTCATTTTCCCTGTCTGCTGCTGTTGCTTTGGGATTAACCTGGAACTGTGACTCGTGGCAGAATGCTACGCTACAGGTAAACCTCAGCACAGGCAGAGTCACTACATAAACAACAAGCGTATGCATAACTGAGATTATTCTGATCACCTTCTACTTCAAGTGAGGCGTTTGAGTCATCAAAACTCAACACTAACCTTAAAAAAAAAAAAAAACACTTGGAGAATATTTAAGACTTGCCTCTTTCAATTTCAGCTTCTGATGCAGTGCAAAACACGCTAGGTTTAGTCACAGAAGTATTAAATTAGTTTATTTCATTTTAGATCAGCATTTTAAAATAGAATTTATCTGCGGCAGTAACGATTAGAGGTGCGAGTTATCGACTGAGTTGATCTAAAAGTGATTAATCATAACGCTGACTGAGTAATTGATAAGTGGCCATCTTATTAAAAACCTGGGTTTTCTCTTGTAACAACAGAAACGACCGGTTTTCCACAAGATAAAGGGGACACATTTTTCATGTGGTGAAATAAAAAAACATGAGTAAATTTAAAGATTATTTTGTGTCAGTTGTATTAAATATTGTTTCTCACGTTATTTAGTTCAGACGTATTCATAAATCAAATCAGGAACCAGTTAGGTTGCTGAATAGTAAAATAAGACATGAAAAATAATAAAACATGTGAAACACATAACCCTCCTTGAACAGAGATATGGACAGACGTACCGCTATATTAAGGTGATAACACAAAGAGCGTGTCGAGGGTTTATATTCCAAAACAGAACCGCATAAAGTGCATTTCTCAACCCTCGCGAGGCTTTGTCGGGACCGTTTCTTTTTCCGTTCTTCTTTGTCACCGCCATCTTGAGTCCTGGATCAAGTGGCTCCGCTTAGCGTAAAGATGACCAGCGGCGCCCTCTGCTGGATGGCGGTCAGACTACAACACTAAAAGGAGGTCTAAGCTAATCGATTAGAAATAATTTGAAACTAGAAATTATTTGAGAATTGCGATGTGATTAAGTGTTTGTATCCCTATTAATTATACATGTTTTACCTGACAGGATAAGTGTTTGCCAGCCTCTTTACTGTACAGCCTCTTGTATAGCTGACTGTAGCTAATGATAAGTAGCACTTGAATATGCTTGCTGTTTGTGCAAATCGTCTTTATTTAGACCCTCTGAGGGATAACGATCCAGGTCCTCCTCCTTTGTGAGTTCCAGTCTCTCTCTCTATCTTTCTCTCTCTTGCCGTTTGACTCACATCTCTGTTTGTCTTTTTTTTTTTTTAACTGGCCCTGGCTTGTCGTTCTCCATCCTGCGTCCTTACTCTCCGTCTTTGCCTGTCGTTTTTCCACTACTCCGTTAGCATGCTGAACCCGACCGCGAGCCAAGCCTCTGTTGACATCCTGCAGCCTATAATTGAACTCCCCCTTCCCCAACCCCCTCCTCCCTCTCTCGCTCTCTCTATCTCTGACTCCTCTCTCTCCACCACTCCCCGGCCTCCCCTCTCTCTCTCCACCTCTCTGTTTTGTCTCTCCACTCGTGACATGGACCTCTTTCCCCCATTCTCCTCGTCTATCCCAACCCTCGTACCTGCTGTCTGCTCTTCCTCCTCCACTGTTCCCCGCCACCCAACTTTCTCTTCCTCCCCGCCCTCCTTCTCCTCTTCTCATCCCAGCAGCCAGAGCCCTACAGCCACCCTGCAGTCCACCAACACCCAAACACAGAGCTCCAGCTCCAGCTCGGGCGATGGAAGCCTGTTTCGTCAGAGAGGGAGCCAAGCAGCGCAGCCCGACGAGACGGGCAGGGTCCCACCCTACGTGGACTTTAGTCAGTTCTACCGACTTTGGGGAGGGGACAACAGCGACAGCCAAAGCACACAGGGAGGCCTTGGACCCCAGTAAGGAGGAAAGTCTGAAGGAGGGGCATGAACTACAAGGAGAAATTTTGTTTTTGTTTTGTTTTTTTAATCAGACTTGTGGATTTATGAACAATGTGTACTGCAAAAGAGACTTTGTGAGTGTGAGTTGGAAGGGACCGGGGCTTTCTATTATTTCTGCAATGAAAACTGTGAGGAAGTGGCGTCACACCGCACCCCAGTTAATGTTTGCTTCTCTTTGAAACATAAACAGTCACAGTAATCCAGATTGGTGAAGTACCTGTTGAAGGCAACTCCAGGAGCTGGACAAGGATGTTTTATTCAAAAAATGCCTTCAAATATCAAGGCCTTAAACTGTAACTAATGAATGAATGAAAGCGTTTGAAAGTACATTTTTTATTTACTGTCCAAATATATATATATATATATTCTATCTCCAGATAATTTAAGGACTTGTCTGTGTTTTCTTTTTTTCTGTGCACATTTTTCTCATCATTATATTCCATTTATTTTGACTAATAGTGGGACTCCATTAAAATTTTTAATTGAGTTGATCCAAAACTGTATGTCAACAAAAACAAGCAACATTTTCAATTCAAAACCCTCTTTGCTGCCAAATTATTAAATACATTTGAATAGCGTCACTAGTTTTAGAGAAAAAAAAAACTTTTTAAACTTAAACTTTTTCTGACCTTCTGTCCAAAACGGCTGAAGAATGTCTCCACAACTTAAAAGGCTGGATCTCTAAATAATTAAAAAAGAAAAAAAAAAGTCAGACAACTTTAGGTGGCAGAGCCAAAAGACTGTTTTTTTGTTTTGTTTTTGTTTTTTTTATATTTCCCAGCAGAACCATTAAAGGGGCCATTTGGCCAACATTCTTTCACATTGTGACACTTGACCTTATTTCCGGGAGCAGACTAGAAAACTAGCAACATTTCATTAAGATATTTCTATAAATGATAATTCCATCAGAATACAACAAAAAGTACTTGCAGTTTTTTTTTTTTCTGGTTTTGTTTGTGTGGGGGGTGTTTACATTTGTAAGACTAGAACCCCCCCCCCACGTGAACATGCTACGTGTTTGTGACATTGCTGTACTTGCCGGGCGTCTTGTTTTCGCATGCAGCATGTCCGGATCAGTCCGCCCCTCGCTCGTGCGTCTCGGTGCAGCTCTCTCTACAGTGGGTCGGGGGGCTCTTTGTGTTGAAGACGGCTTCACAGACACATGTTTTGAGTTACCGGCCATCTGTCACCAAGCAAAGCTTCAAAACACACTCTGCACACGTTACAGAAATTTGGCGGCAGCACAGTCTGGAATTGCAGCCAGCATGAAAATGGTTAATCAAGGCGGGGGGAATGGCCTTGTTTGTTTGTTTGGTTTGACAAATCAATTTTCTGCCCACGGCCACCATCTGCAGTCCATGTTTTTGAGAAACGTGGAGGTTTAATAGGAATAATTATAGGATAGGAAGTTTAAATTTGTATCCCTAAATATAAATTGGTATGTTTTTTTTTTTATCATTATTTTTTAAATAAATGTTAATAAAATCTGCTGCAAGGATGAACGAACCTACGTTAATATTTCTGAGTGGAGTTTAGTCATTTCTAAACTTCTCCATTTATCCCCATTTTCTTAGAACTCAGCCTAAAACCTTCGGACGTGGAAACGGTTCTAACAGAAGTATTTACATTTACGTATAGAATTCCAGCCGTTTATTGATGTAGGTGTGACGGTGGTGAGCCTCCATGTTGTTCAGACTCCGGGTCCATGGTGAGGAGGAGGGAGGATCTGTGTCCTCTAACTATCAAATTATGGGCAAGAATATTTTTTCATACTCTGGTTTGTGAATAAAAACGTAGGTCTGACGTTAGAAAAACTGTTTCTATTTATATTTTCATAATCGTCCTTGCAATAGCGGGACAAAACCCGCCTCGCCACTAAACACAGAAATGCTTCAGAGAAAACTTCTGACTTTAACTTCATCATTCTGCTAAAGGCCCGGTTCACTACAGGCAGTCTGGGTCGGTCCCACTGACGGATATAAAGAATATCTGTCTTTATATCAGACATACTAGTATAAGACACAATACTGTCACCACAAGTCGCAACGCAGCTCAAAGCCCCGGTACCACCTGGTACCACCCGGTACCACCTGGTACCACCTGCTGACTGTTTTCTCTGCTTCTCCTTAACGTTTCTACCAGGCGGTTTAAAGCTGCTGGTTCTGGGCTGTAAATAGAAGTTATTGCAGAACCTCAAGTGTTAAAGGAAGATTCGGCCCAATTAGAGTTCACAAAATAAACATCAGAGAAAATATTGTAGCAATAATTAGAACAGGAGCAAAAAGCCAAACATGTCACAATGAAATTAATCAACATGTCTCCAAAGCATCGGGGGACTGGCATAGGGGCCACCGGGGGATTCCAGGTAGATTACAGGTAGATTAAAGGTAGATTCCAGGTAGATTCCAGAGATGTGCATCGCAACAGCTGTTCCTCCAGGGCTGGCCCAAGGTAATATGGGGCCTTGACAGAACCCCCCTCTCTCCGGAACCCGTCCTACTAAGAACCTCAGCATTAATAACATGTTTTTTTAAAAAAAGTAAGTAGATGGTGACAGTTGATTCTTACCTTGCTTTCCATGGTTGAATTCACTTCAAAACCAATTGATGTCACTTCCACTAAATGGCTTTTATGGAATTTTAGTCTGTTTGAAGGCAAAAAGGAAACATTCTAACAGGCTGGAAAGTTAGTACTGGAACATGTCTAAATGTCCCAGTACTGAGACTAACATGTATAATGTTAGTCCCAGTACTAACATTATACATGTTAGTAACATGTATAACATTATACATGTTAGTACTAGGACTCTTCTTTAATATGAAGAAAATATCAAATCAGAAAAATAGTTTCAACAGATTCAATTGCGTATTAAAATAGGGTTTAGTACAGTCAATCAACTTATTGAAGAAAAACAACAGGAAATATATATTTTACAGTTTAAACTTCAAGTCTATTACACTGCTCTGCGGACACAATGGAATTGAGTCACCAAAATGATGTAAAGTACAAAATATTTAAAATGCATTTCATTTATATTTGAATGATGGCAAACATCTAAATGCATAATTAAAATACGTTGTTGTAAATATTTGGCACATTTTAGAAAAAAATCATTCTAAGCAAAACATGAGGACATGGAATGTTGCCACACAAAAAGAATCACTCATTTATCTTCCAAACAGATAACAGGTTATTCAGGTTATTCAGGTTATTTAGGTTATTCAGCTGCGCATGACCAACCATACCCCCCAACATCACCAATATGTAGAATCTGTTTATGCAAAGCGTCAGCAAACATGAAAGTCTCTGCAAGGGAGACGTTAGATTCTGAGCTGAAAAATAAATAGAAGGGGGGGAAAAATGGTAGATACAAAAAATATGAGTTGATTTTCTTCTAAAGAATACCAAACTTCAGTTTGTACCTCTCATTTCTAAGCTACACACACTGGAGTGTTTCTAACTTCCACCCTACAAGGCATTGCGTTCATTTTCAGAATAAAAACATAAGCTGAAGCGTAAAATATAATTTCTTTACAGATGAAATACAACAAAATCAACGCTGATATTCCCGTCTCTCTCTCTCGCTCTCCGTCTTTTCTTCTTTTTTTTTATTGCAGCGTTTATTTCCTGTTAAAGAGTTACCAGCCGCTCGGTGGACATCCCTCCATGTGGGCGTGTTTGAGCTGTAATGCTGAAGTGCAATATTAACTCAGGTCTCACACGCTTACTATAACTCAAGGGTTTTTTTTGTTTTATTTATTTTTTATTTTAACCAGCAACACATCTGCCTTATTGTGTCCACGTCTGTAATCAGAGAGTACTTCGCTTTTTCTGGAAGGCGAAGAGAAAACGTTGACAGTGGTTCGACTGGGAATCAAAAGCCAGTTCAGGATGTGGTAAATATACTGTTTTACTGAGATCCTCTAACTGCTGCATCTGTGTGTTTGTCTTTTTTTTTTATTTTTTATATATATCATTTTCTGGTAGTGAAATAATTTGATTGCTCTTTCTGCTTCTTGCTCGTTCTAAGGTCTGCGCCTCTCAAATCTAGTTGTGGTGACAGAAAAGAGGCAGCAGATTGATGCGAACTCATCACTGAAGTGTTGAATTCTGTCATCTTTTCGAACGGCTTGGGTTTGCACATTTTCAATATTTGTTACCTTGCTTGGAATGCTCCCATTTACCTATTCAGGTAAAACAATGGGGACTGACCCAAGTGCCTTAGTTTGGCAATCATCAGCTCACTACATCTAACAATAAGATGTTTGACTTAATATAAGGAGAAAAGTTTATTTCCATTCCTTTTTTGTGTGACTACACCATGTTCATAAACAATGCAGGTTTGTATGAGAAAGAACATTAAAACCATAAACAGCTGCAGGGCCCATAAAGGGAAAGCAGTGAATGCCAGTCAGCAGTAATCGGTAACCTTTGAGAACACTTGCAGATCTGCGGGTTATAAAAACCGTCTTCCTGCTTCTGTCCAAAACGGTTCAGATGAATCCACCCACACGGTTGTCTTCCAGTCTAAAGCAACCACTTCCGGTTTTCACCAACATGGCGAGCGGCGCGCGAACGACTTTTGCCTCTCGCGCTACTTTTCTGCCTTAGTTTAGATTAGAAACGGGAATTTCAATTTTCTCCCACACATTCAGATGAAACCCCACAGTCTGTCCTTGTGGGGTTTCGTCAGCTTGGCGATTTACTTGATCTTGTTTTTGGTTTTTCTGAACCCTGACCAAAATGTACCAAAATGTCTCTTGCGTTTGATGGCACGCGAGATTAAACCAATCACTCGGCAGCCTACCCTGACATGTGATTGGTCGTTGTGATGCAGTTCCCCTCCAAAACAGTTGGTGGCAGCAGTGATATATGCTTACACTTCATATATTTTAAAAATATCGCCATACATTTATTCAGTTTAAGAAAATACACTCTATCTTTAGTGAATTCTTTTGGAAAATGCAGATGTTGTGACTCAGGCGATGATCAGTCATTGACCACCCCCATACGGAAACTGGTTTCTGGGCGATAAAAATGTCTTTTCTTTCTCCTTAGAATTCATTGATATGTTGATCACTGAAACTGTCCTGATTGTTTACCATCTGCCAGACTTAAAAAGGATCTGCTGTTTGGCTAGCTGTGAACCTAAGCTGTAGGAGCCACCGGTTGATGGAAAAAACTAAAAGAAGAAAACCGTGTCTAACCATCCAACTGGATGCCACTGACAGGCCGACATCAATATTTGATAAAGGCGAGAAGCAGCATGATATGTGGGGCTGCTGCATCTCCCTTTATGGTTACTGATTGCTCAGAGGGAGAACAAACACGGCCTTTGAGGATGAGGATCCCAGACCGAGATGAGGGATGTTGCACTCCGGGAGGCGCAGCAGCCAGCTGGATTAGCCGTAACGAGCCGAGGTGTTGCGAGCTACGCTGATGCCGAGTCTCACTAGAAAGGCAATGAGTCATAAGCCCCACGTAGTGGCCAAATAAAAGGCACCTGGGCCTTTGTTCACTCCACTCAAAAGTTTCAGTGAAGTGTTGCAACAGTCGCAAAAAATAAAGGGTTACATGAGGGCCATGTGGGTTTCATGAGATGCAGGCATCAAACGTCCGCATAAGTTCCTCCAACAGCCACTTCAGGGAAAATGTTAGTCAGGTAAGAAAAAAGAAAAACTATGTTGGGTGAAACATGTTTCCATGAATATGGAGCAGGAAACAAAACCACACCTGTGTGCCCGGATGAAATGATCTAAACTGAGCCAACGTACTGGAGCTCTTTAAAAAATGTTGTTTTATTAATCTTTTAGGAAAAGAGTTTATTATTATTATTTTTTTTTGTCCTCCAAACAATCCATCTTTGTACCAGGAGCCTTGTAAACGTATCTGAATTTTGCTTAAACTTTTTCACATTATTTCAACATCTTCCTTCTTCCGACCAACACAAAGTGGTATATAATTATGAAGCGAAAGGCAAAACCATACATGATATTTGTGGAGAGTTTTTCTTCTTTACAAATAACATTTCAAAACGTATGACATGAATTTATGTTCAGTCCCCCAGAGTCGATGCTTTGTAGCACTACCTGTACTGCAGTTTGTTGTAGGAAAGCCCAAACCAGATTTGATTGAAATGGAGAGCATGGGTCGTGCTATGGAGCCATGTATGGAGGCCTTGAGTCCTCGACGCGGCCGTCGCGGGTTCGATTCCCGGACCTTCCTAATGGAGACGTCGGGGCTGACTGCTCAAGTATAAACGCGTCTTGCTCTTTCTGACACTCTGCCTTAAGAAAGTCAGCGCGTTTCCTCTACTGGCCCAGTTTTATTGCGTCAAATTGCAAGGGCAAATTTCCTTTAAGTTATGTTTGATATGCAGCCTAAAACATTTCTATAACATCTAATGGCAGCCTATGTACTTGACTGTGCTATAAAATGTCGCTATGTGCCGAGGAAATACATAATACTGCCTCTTTAACATAATTCTTGTTTTTATGGTAGTCACTGCTGTTTCTTCGGCGCTCCCTTCAGGCCACAGCGAGTTTCTTCTCTACGAGCTAACAAAAATGCACGGAGCTTCGCAGCTGCAACGTTTTGAGTAACCGCATCATTTTTATTACGCGCATTGATCAGCGTGGCTCTGATCTCAGTTTGCCTTTGTTTTATTTTGTTTAGTTTTTTTTTTTTTTTCCAGTCTTGCTTTTGCACAAAAAAACTCATGTACAGTTGGATGCATGCAGCTGGCCCGTGTCAAAGCATCTTTGAGGAATTGACACTTTCCAACAGAAGCCTCTCTGTCCACTCCCACCCAGTCTCTCTCTCTCTCTCTCTCTTTCTCTCTCTCATATTTCAAAATGTAGATGTCTCATGATTTGCGGCCCCCCAGCCCTTCTACCCGCTGATAAAGCAGCATAAAACGGGGAGGAGCTCTCTGATCGTGGGGCTCCTCCTTCCAGTTCTCTCCGTTTTCTTCCACTTGTCCCCCCTCCCTCCCCGTCACCTCTCACACCCCCCTTCAAGCACTCGTCTCCACCTCCACCTTCTCCTAGCAGCCTGGTGTGTCAAGAAGAGAGATGAAAAATCTGTAAAAAAAAACAAACAAAAAAACAGAGGCGAGTAGGGGTTGGCTTTTTTTTTTCTAGTTTCTTGGTATCGGAACAGGCGTCACGGCGGGTGCAGGGGGCAGCGCGAGGAGTACGGAAAGGAGGAGGCGACAGCGGAGCGTAAACACGACAGAAAACGGGCGAATAGAGCGGCAGACAGCGGTGAGCCCCCACCACCACCACCACCACCACCGACACCATCACCTTCTCATCTCCATCCCGTTCGTTTGTTACGCTGTTTGACTCGGTGGCTCCGCTCGCGAGAGTAGCTCCTCGTTAGCTCCGGGTTTCTGCGGAATAAACATCGGAGGCAGAAATAAGGAGGCTGTGCGCGAGCGCCAGCGGCGGCGGCGGAACTAACCGACGGGATTCCCGGCGAGATCAGGACGCTTCCGCGGATAAAACCCCGGAGAGGAGAGTCGGGAGAGGCAAAGAAGATTGTAGCTGCTGAGCAGGAGCGGAGCGGAGACCCCCCCCAGCCCCCCGCAGCCTTCCACCGACCCCCCGGTTCTTCCCTCCGAGTCTCCAGCATCACCAATGCGATGGCATAGCGGCTCCTGCAGCAAAACCGAAAGGCTCGAGTCAGATCGGCGCTGCTCGTCTCCACCATGAACCTCTGAAAAGACATCCGACACGGGCACAGATGGGTAAGAGGAGATGCTCTCCTTATGACTGTTTTTTAATAGGAGTGTTCAGACGGGGTGGGGGTGTGTGGATGTGGATAAGGACTGCTTTTGGTGTTAGTCTGTTAGTCCTGAATTGAACAGGGTGCATAACGTGTTTATGATGCTGATGGGAGTTGTACCAGTCCAATGTAGTGGAACATGGATAGAAGTAACCACAAGCTTTTAGAGCTCGTTGCAGGGTTTATGGCTCCCGTTTAAAATCATCTGCTGGGTTTAGTTTTGTGCAGATGTGAAGCCGGTGAGAAACATAAGCAACTGCTATAAGACCTCCAGGCCAGCAGGGGGCCCTCGGGATGTCCCAGAAACTCCATAAATGGCGTGGTCTATTTTTATGCTTAGAAAAACAACATGGCCATCATGCAGTTCAGGATTGCTTCCTATAAAACAAAAATACATTTGCTGGTATAACATATTTATTAACCCCCTCCAGTGGTTTGTATGTTATTAAACTAGAGGCTACAAAAAGGTATACCCTCTATTTATGAACTGGTTCATTCAGCGTTTGAAGGCAGCTGATATTAGTCAGCACTCTGGTTTCCAATTGACCAATTCGAATGGACTCATTCCTCTAGCTATCATAAACAAACTTAACAGCCAGAAAGGATTATCAGGCTAGCAGGTGACCCCTAAGAGCACTTCTCTTCTCTGTTAATAAAGGTGATATGATATGCAGCATTCTATATGTACTCGTAAATCAGGTTTTCCGAATACAACAAGAACGCGTCTCCGAACTCGGAATTCTACTTGGAAAAGTGGGAGAAAGACGGGCCTCTGCACGTATAAAACACAGTGAAAGTAAAATCCTTTGAAGTTGTTGTGTACGATATATCAGCACATCGGTATCGGCTAATGTCTGATAAAATCGGACCGATATTAACAGATATTTATTTCCATGTTGTTCTGGAAGGGAAAGGGAAAAGATTGGTCATTTGGTATTTGTTTGGTCATGTGACAGCGACAGTGATGAAGTGCAGGGGTGTGGTCAGTTTTTTCAAAGTTTTGAAAAGGTAGTAATTATATATACATATGTATACATGCGATGACAGTAATATTATCGGATATGGACATCTGCCCAAATCTTAATATTGCTGCATTCCTTAATTAAAGATATAAAGTGAACATACATTGTGATGCTAGTAATTAGCTTCACAACAATTACCAAATACAAGTGTTTTCCGACTTGCAACCGGTACACGCTCAAGACGGGTGTGATCTCATCCAGTAGGGGGCGCCAAAAAACGTTTGACTTATTGTGAAAAATATAGGTCTCCAACAAAATTCATTTGTAATCCGATTTAGAAAAGAAAGTAGCTTAACTTTAAATTTGCTGTTACATTTTCTGGGGAATTTTTAGTTCTTAGAATGATTTCAAAATATATTTGTATATTTATATACATCAAAAGCCACTGAAACATTTTTAAAAAGCCAAAAATGTGTCTTGAAAATGACAGAGAAGTGCAAAAATACTTTTTTTCAGACATCTCACTGGAAATACACAGCATAAAGCATGTCTTTAAAAAAAAATATTTAAAGTGAGGGTTTTGGAAGCACAGACTGTGAGGTCAAAAGGTCACAGCCCTGTCTAAAATTGTCATCTGTTTCACACTTCCAAATGTGAAACAGCTATAAAACATAAATTGAGTACAACGCATCAAATATGGAAACAACCCTGTTTTAAAATCAATTCCAAGCGTTTTGGTGCATTAATACTGGAACTAGTTTGTAGTGCGCTTCCTGTTTTCCCACACAAACACAAAACACAACAGCATTGATACAACACTCCTCATCTGTCTGTGCTCCGTCCTCCTTCCCAGAGGAAAAACCAATGCCAACCATCACCTCCCAAACGTTTGAAACTCTCTGCCCCTGGCGGTCGTCTCCCAAATGTGCCGGCTGCAAGCCAAGCTGACAGATTCTATTTTCATCTTGCAGATAGTCAACTGAAACCTAAACTCAGGGCCGCTATACCGCCACCACGCTGAATCTCATTTCTAATTTCCTGTGAGAGGAGGCTCCGGCTCCCCGGCCGGCGCTAAGGGGGTCAGGTATTGATCTTTGGGGAGCGCGCGTACATGTGAGATTGAACTCGCCGGCCTCCGTTGGACAGTTGGGTGGAATCTTTGCTCTAATAAACGAGGAGGTGTGGGGAAGGCTGAAGGGAGTCGGACAGAAGACTTTCACTGTGTAGGAACGACGCTGGACAAATCTTTCCGTGGAGCGTTCGTGTGTTTCACTTTTTGTTTCTCGTGGTAGTTACCACCAAGTATCGTTATTATTCAGCAGTAACTGTAAAACGGGCCGAGCTGTACGACAGTCTGAGCCGCAGTAAAACCTGACCGCCCCTGGGTGTAATTGTGTGCACTGGGACTTCACTAATAAGCAGGTTCCTTGTGCTTTCAGCAGCAACACATTGGTCAAAATGTATGAAAATGTCATTGTTCTGCTTTCTATCTTTTTTTGGTACAACAGCAGCTGTGATGTCAAATAGAAGATAAAATAGCAAACTAAAGAGGAGTCTTTTCCAACACCAACCTGACGACTCAGATTTGATGTAATTTCTTTGACTGATGTCGTAGCTTAGAATCCACTTGAATATGAAGGAATCAAAACACACACAAAGTGTCCGATCAATTAATCGGAGCGATTCATTGGTCCGATTTTCATTAATGAAGAGATCGGCGATCAGACGATACGATACTTGTGATCTAAGTTCATCTACCTTTGCTAAGCTATATTTAGTGACTGTTCAGACAAAAATATTGGTATTGGGCCAACATCAAAATCGGCAGGTTGGGCTTTTTAAAGCACGATGATCGGCCAGAAAACAGCAATCGGTTCACTCTTCATATATGCCATCTGTTGATGTGCTTATTGATAGATTAGTGGGAAAGTCGTATTTGACGTGCTGTCGCAATAAACGATTAATTGTATGATAAATTTTATCGATCTCAATAATTTCCAGTTGAGTGGTTTATCGTTTTTGTCTTTTCTTTCTCACTACCAAAAACTGGATGGCAAAAGTCTTCAGTCTGTTGCATTTGTCTCAACTTTACAGAGAGTTCATAATTCATTTTATTTGTTGTTTCTATTTATTTATTTTGAATATTTAAAGTGTCTTCCAGTTCCAATGTTCAATGTTCATTAGATCTTAAGGTTTATTGGCCTTTAACAATGTGTTCTTGCATTATTATGCCCTCACCATTACATTACTTGAAAATAGTCTCAAAACAACAATGTCATAAGTTATCACAATAACTTCAAGGACAATTCATCGTCCAGTAACATTTGTTATCGTGTCAGGCCTTACTGATAACCAATCAAGTAGAGATATGCTGATTCTGAATAGATAAACTGACCTGACACTGGTTCACAACAAGCAACAGAGAATGACGAAAGAAAAAAGTAAGTAGAAGATGCCAAACAATGAGCACAGCTGTAATCTTACCTCACAGATGTTGCGGAGAACTCCTTGATGGCCTTTTCTCTTCATGGTGAAGAGAAATGCAGATGTGCAAAGACTGAGTGAAGAGCCTTTTCACATGTGCAAAAGGGTACAGCACATTTGATAGGAAGGAACGAGTTGGATTTGGGGTTTTTAAGAAAACTGAAAGCAAATGACTGTGTAGGACAGCTTGAAGATACGAGTCATAAATAGATTGAAAGGAAGAATGCTATTTAGATGTCGGAAGGACAAAGAAAAAGACTCCAAAACCATGTAGACTCAGGAAACCCACCTGAGCCGCCCTGCTGAAGCTCACTTCCTGTGTCAGATTTGATTCAGAACAGACTCGATGGATTTCTCTCACACTCTCCCAGCTTCACTTTCAGTTTGACGTATCGGCATGACTTGTAAATACACTTGCGTGGTAAGGACCTTCAGCGGAGACAATGGTCCATTATGTAGACGAAAGGAAGACGCGGCTGCACGAGGAAAGTACTTGAGAGAAAACCATGCTTCATATTACGGCTGCACAAATTAGGGAAGCCATCCATCTCCTTGCGTCTCCTGCTCTCGGTAACCATGCAACACTTTCTACCTCCGTGTGCTTTAGCTTCTCGGTTGCGGACATCTAGAGCCGAGGAAATATAATAGTCTGCTATTTATTGCAGCTCAAGCAGTCTTTTGTGCTATTGATATTGCACATGATCCAGATCAGTTCTCTTTATCCCGTTTTGTCAGAGAAATCAACTTTGTTTTTGTTGTTGCTTTCACAATTATTCTCCTGTCACTTTGATGGGAAAACTAATAATTTCAGCCCCCTAAAATGTCAAACGATTACTTAAAGGCAATGAAATGTAGACTGTCAGATCGTTTGTCCTCGATCACTTTTCCCATGACGGATAACAAAGCTGTTGGCCTTGAAGTCTGGGAAATGATCTGTGTCATTGTGTCTCAAAAGGTGAAGATCAGCCTCTTAATTAGACAACCTGCACTTCACAAAATGTCAGAACGTTTTGCTGTAGGACTAAACGTGAGAAGGATCCGTAAAAACGATTATTGAGTCCAGAAATTGGCCTGTTATCTCATCAGCCATCAGCGATATGAATCTTAGTTTGTGTCAGTAATGTCACGCCTTTCCCACTCCATCATCCTCCGTCCTTTTCATGCTCTCACACAGCTCTTGCATTATGTTGGGCCTTCCTTTCAGGGCCCGTGACTCAGGTTGCATTCTGACCCAAATGGCTTTTCTGGCACAAGGAGGAGTTGTCTGGGGGATATTGCCAGAGGTGATTAGCTTCCTGTTACGCCGTCCACGCTGTAAACCCTAAAAGTCAAAAGGTCTTCTCACTTCACCCTATTCTTTAAAACAAGCTAAAAAAAAATGGAATATTTTTCCAAGTTGCATATTGCGTGAAGGAAATGAGCACAACATGGCTTGTTGCTCTAGGCAGATGGAGGCAGACATCTGATATCATGTAGTGTGGAAGTGGCAGTGAATGAAGGCAAAGTGCAGGAGAGTCTGTTTTCCTTGGCCAAAGGAAATCTCCACAATCTTGTCAAGGGAGATACCTGGGAAGTAGTGCTTTTTGTTCTGAAGCGTTGGCGTGCGGCAAATGGAACACAAGCCAAATAGAAGAAAGGTTTGGCCCAGTATCCAATATTAAAATTATCATCATGGCTGACAACTGATATATTGGTATACATTCACAAACACAACCCAGCATTTATTCTCTGCTTTAGTTAAATACCCCACAATGCTGCCTCACTCTCGCCGTCACATGACTAAACCAACACCACTGACCTCGTCCCCTCTGCCTCCTGAAACACACAAGTAAACAGCAAGATGGAAACTTTTAGTTAGAAATTTACTGACATCGGCTGATGCGATACACGATACCGATATATTACAAAATTACTTGCGTTGGCTGATACCAGTATATTGAAAAATGGCTAACATCTAAGCAGGTCACAATGACAAATTTTGCTGAACTATATATTGTTCCACAAATTATTGCTATACACGATAATATTGTTGTTTTGACACCATTTTCAAATAATAAAATGATAATGGCATAACAATGCAAATACACCCTCTGATAAGCTGGATTTTCTAAATTATATTTAACACTGGAACTGGAAGACATTTTAAATATCCAAAATAATTCAACAAAACAACCAAATATAATAGAGAAAATAAAGAGTTTGAGTTTATTCATATGCAAATGAAAATGATCAAGCTCCTTTGTGAAAAGTTACGACCGACATTGATGTTAATGCGGAAATATCATGGATCCCTGTAAACTGGCACCATAAAAGGGATGATTTTAGTGTGTATAACTAATGTGTGTGACAACTATGTTATTTGTATCGTCGTAAATGTTATCTTAGCTCAAAATATATATGAAGTGAAATGTAAAAGTCTTAAGATAAGCAGAGGAAATGTGAACGTATTTCACAGAAACTGATGCAGATCATTGATTGTCTGCAGCTTTTTGATCATTTGACACTTTAAATTAACTCTAAACTCTGCCACTAATCTTAACAGTTCGTTTGAAGTTATGAGACGCAGTAGTGAGAATATTCCAGCTCATAATATGGACAATACCCCCATCAGTTTTTCTTTGAAACCAGATGACACCAAGTTTAATACAATTAACTGGAACAGATTTGACTTTTAATGCTTCTCTTGACTGTGAAATATTGAAGCGTTTTGTTTTTTTCCGTTGAGCAAAGCACATTGGCAGTTTTCAGTGACGGGCAACGGGTTGAAGTAGGGCGCTTCCTGTGTGTCATATTCTGACAAAAAGTTAGCCGTGTGGGTTTTGAGGGGTGAAACGGCACTCATGACCAACTTCCTGCAGCTCCACTGAAGTTGAACACTTTCTTTCTCAGTGTGTTACTGTAGATGATTTGTTCAGTTTTTCATATAAACTCTGCCTGCATGTAATAGTATTTTATTTTAGTTCCGCATCGTCTCTGTCTGCATGTTAACACTTGCTGGGTGGCGAAATTTTGATGATGTATAGACTACATATTCTATCTAAAATTGTTCAATGTAATTTAATCCGTAGATCACAGTTTTGCAAACTTCATGTCCAAATTCTAACATTTCTTTAGCCTTTAAAATGATCTAATCATATGGGTCGTTTTTGTAATTGCAAAGCACTACACCTTCCAGATAAAGCTTTACTTGTAAATGAGATGCTAGGCTAGTGTCAGCTAGCTTCATTTTTTTATTTTTTGAAATGAATTGTTGATAATTTGGTTAACATTCTGTTAGAAGTTCCATTTAATTCTATGGGTGTAAAACCTAGAATAAGGATAATCTCCTGCTTCACAAACTGACATGTTGTTTTGAACACTGTAATTATTGACCTCCAAGTCACGTCTGCACCTGCGCAGTTAACAAGTCACCCCGCTGTTAACTTAGCAAGTTTGCAGCTATATGTAGCAATTTCTCTGTCAACCCCCCCCAAAAAAACCCCGCTATTGTCTAAAATTGGAATTGGCAGGTCAGGTGTTTTAAAGATCTGTGATTGGCTGCTGGTAATTATTAATAACTTGTGTTATTATAGCAGCATTGCTGTGTTTAGGCCTCTGGGTTGATTCCCGGCTGTTTAAAGATGAGGACTGGTCCGGATTGTACAAGTGTTCAGAGGGACAAAGGATATTTCTTGCTGATAAAACAGCGTTACTACAAACAGGAATTATAAGAGTTATCTCTGTGGAGAATAGGGGAAAACACTTAGATAATCAGCGTTTGAGGATTTCGGGTCAATATTTCTTGTTTTTCCGCTGCGCTGCGTTTTGTTGGTGTTTTCCCGAATCTTCCGGCAGAGCAAATCTCTGTGCAGATCATTGCCACCATGTTGAGTAATCTCTCTCTGTCGCTGTTCAGAAGGGGTCATCTGAGGCTTTAGGATGTTCCTAACAGGTTACGTTCAGTTGAGCAGAGACTGCAGCTGTTGCTTGCTTAGGGAATTAGACCGTGCTCAACCTCTGATCTGGCATCCCTGGACACACACATCTACACACACACCGCTATCCTCCTTCCTAACACTCCTCTTGTGAGAAACTGACAAGCACACGTCTCTCTTGGCATAACGTTCTCATTTCACTTTACTTGGGTTCCTTACTTCCTCTGCCTACGCTTTGCATAAATGCACGTTGTGCCTCCGCCGCATACATGCATTGCAACTTTCCCTTCCCACACATTATGCGTTTCCCGTGTCGCGTTCGAAAACAGAACCGGGACGTACGAGGAGAATCTCTAAAAGGTACGGAACAGATTTGAGCGTTGAGAGCCCTCATTAAGTCGGTCGGAGAGCGGCGAAGGTTTCACGCGTGAACGGCGCACAGTTTTCCAGTCACTTACCTGCCGTCAGCCAACAAGCCGTGCAGATAAAAATATCACGTTAAAAGCCAGCGCCATTGTGTTCTGCTGTCACTGTGAAGGCCCACTTCCATCCGAGGCTGACTGAGCTCGGTTCCGGGAGAAGGCATGTGTGGTACACAACAGAGATAATATAACAGGTGTCACATGAGATATGCTTTAGATATTTACAGCTGTTGTCGTTTGACAGCAATTACACAAAACTGCGAGTGAGAGATCTCTGCAAAAAAAAAAAAAAAAGGATAAATGCGCGCGCATTACTCACCTAAAATCTCGATTCCGACAAGTGATCTCGCACGTGCGGATTTGCCGAACATCGACAGTGATTTTCATGGGCAGAAGTGGAAAATACAACCTCACTGTCAGTGCGAACCCAAGTCCAAGCGAACCGTCTGATCCTCATCTTAAATTTTCTCAGCTTTTACTGTCAGAGTGATATGGCACCAAGCTAGCTCTGTGAAATCAGTTCTTTAATGGGCAAAAAAAAACCCTAACAAATGTGATCATTTTAAAGTACCATTCCCAGAGAAACAAATAAGCCCATTCTTAAATTAGATTTTAGAGACTACAAGCCAAAAAAAAATGACAGCAGGCCCTCCCTTGAAACATCACCGGGGTTTTCTGCCGGTGTCACCATAACAAACCGTGACAGGTTTGTTTGAACGAGGCTACCATTCCCACCCACAAACGCTTCGCAAGCGGGGGCTTTTGAGAGCCTATACTGGCTATGAATAAATATGGCTTTCCAGGGTGGCAGGTAAAACTGAGGCTTATCTGTGCAGTGATGAAGAACACTCGTCGCAGCGCTGCTGTCTAAGCACGGCGATACGGAGCTGCTTTGCAACGTTTTTTTGGGTTTTTTTCATGTCACACCCCATTTTTGTCCATCTCTGCTTCTTAGTATTTTTAAGAATGTTTCTTTTTTTCCTTCTTCTTCCCACTGAGAGTGTTTGACTTTCCTTCCCTCTTCCCCGCTTTAGCACTCTCTTCAACAACACAGAGACGCGCCGTGTCTTGTGCCGCGGTCTCGCTGCCAAACTGTCTCAAGCGACCGGGTCGAAACAGAAGCCGTCTGTCCTTTAGGATCTGCTTCCCCCTGTTCCATTTCTGGCCCCTCCTCGGTATCTAGTTGCAGTCACGGAGACGGTGGGACACCTTGGGAGACCCACGGGCGAGTGGAAGTGCTTCTGACCTGTGCCTGACCCAGCATGTGTGGGGGTGTGTGTTGGCGTGTGTGTGTGTGTGTGTGTGTTCATAGAGGCTGTAATTGCAGAATGTATCTCTGCTGTAGAATTTATAGGAGGTGCCTGGTGCCAGTTGGAAATGCAGCTGAAGTCACGGCAGGGTCACCGATGAAAATGCGGATCTTTCGTGGGGGTGACGCAGATGGTGTGTTTGTGTGTGTGTGTGTGTGTTCCAAAAATAAAAGGCTTAATAAAAAACGTTAGAATTATTTTTTTCCAGTGTGCAGAGTAGGAGAAGTGTATGTGTTGCCCATGTCTGCGACTGCTAAAGCGTATTCCTGCGATTACTAGAATTGAATTATCTGAGTGAGGATGAATGTGCAGATATTATCCCTTAATTTAAAGGTTTTTTTGTCTTATCAAATGCTAGAGGTAGTCCGATGTATCCGTTAGCTGACAAATTAGGATGCCATTTTTAAAAAAGCAGCCACCTGCTTTGCTTAAAGGGGCAGTGTTATGTAAAATTGACATTTTTGAGCTCTACATCATATTTTAATGATATTCTTTAATCAAAAGCATCGCTGGAGTGTTGCTGTGATTCTTTCATGCATGTTTAAGAAAATCCTTCCGTGGCAACTGTTCAGCTGTTCAAAACGCTGGGTTACACCTAGCGCCGCCTTCAAGACGACGCTCCTCCTCTGAGCCTCACAGAACTCCCCTCCCCGCAAATCCCGCACTCAGCTCCTTCAGACTAGCCAGCAGCAATCAGCAAACAACTGAACATCTGCAGCACTGATAAAAATGTTAAAGGTTTAGTAGAGGAGTGATGTGATGACGTCCTGAAGGCGGAGGTTCAGTAAGAGCAGACATTTCTTAAAGAGACAGAGACCCAATTTAAAGGAGTCAAAGTACAAAGTCAAATTTCTTTTCATTTATTTGATATATATAGCATTTGTATGACAAGTGAAGTTAGCATAGTTACTTGACTGTTGTATTAAAATGACACTATGTGCCTGGGAAACACAAAGTACTGCCCCTTTAAGCGCACTAAGCCGCTGACAAAGGAGGCACGTTTGTGAGCAGAAGAGTTTCTGTCTGCTGTGTTCGACGGTAAAAGTACGAAGCATCACAGACTTAACACTCATGTTGTAATCCAGCAGGTAGACTGGATTACGAAGAAACTTTCTGACAGATATAGCTTAGTAAGCAGCAATTTCCAACCGCCAGATAGCTCAGATGTTATCTCCTCTGAGGAATCCCTCTCCTGTGGAGGTTGTGTGCGAAGGGAGCAGATGTGTAAACATAAATGTCTGCACTGCCTAATCTCTAAAGGCACAGACGGATAAATCCGCTTCTCAAATTTAAGCCCACTGGTTCATAAAACTGTGTCGTAATGTCAAACACATCAGCTTACGTTTGGCTCTTAATGATTCTGATAAGTTATTTAAGAAGCGATTACTGAGTGTGTTTAGTCATGTGTAGTGATAGGAAGGAAGTGTGTGTGCCTAAAGATAAAAGGGCCTGTCCAGCTACTTGTTAAAGAACCGCCACAATAAAAAAATAAAATAAAAGTAACACAAATTCCTTTTAATGGCTTTAAATTTTTTTAACGCAGATGCTTCTGTGCGTTCTCCTGCGCTGGAATTTGAAAGACTTCTTTCTGTATTTAACGCTTTCTTCCACCATTGCCCAAGCTTGGACAAAACAGCTCCTTGTTCTACGCTTCACTTCGTTCAGAGTGTCTGGGCTCTTAGCTATTGAGAAACGATTGCTTCCTGGAGGCGTGGACTCTGTTGAAGTTTTGAATTTTACCCAGGCGCTAACATTTGGCTGTGACATACGTAATGCGCTAATGCTTCTCTATGAAAACAATAAACAACCATCCTCCACTGCAAAGAAAGAAGTGGCAAGCCAAACCAAATGGCTGCTAACGTTGATTCAGTATTTGGAAGCGTGGCCACAACGGACTGAACCACTTTGTTCAGTTGCTACGACGAGAACGGGAGTCAAGGATTTGCTTAGACCAAACTCTCCACTTTGAATCACAATTTATTCTGTTAGTTTTAGCTTCCATACTTACTCCGCTCTTTTCTCATTAACTTTTTCTGTCAGTTCTGAACGCTTACAATGCTCTGGTTAGCATGATGCTAATGATGCTCAGGATAAATGTTGCTAGGATTTCTTTTTTTATTTGTTACTGATGATGATGATGATGCTGTTTCTGCTTCTGTGATTGTTGTTAATGTTTTGGTATACATATCATAATTGCTGGTTGACCTGACCATGTGGTGTTGGACAAGGAGGAGCTAAAAAGCGTTTTTAAGCTTTAATGTTACACAGAAATCCCTAAAATACGTACCAGAGATACTTTTGACGAGTGTCTACAACATTCAAGCTAAAAAAGGACTTTTTAAGAGAAGTTACTGCCCAAAGTGGAAGTTACAAATGTGAGTCATTGTTGCTAAAAAGAATTTCTTAATGTTCTTGTTAAGAATGGATGTAGAAATAGATTTTGTATCATCTGCTACCCGTACTGTATAACTTGCATCAATTTTCTTAGAAGAGATAGTAGAGCAAAGGGAGTAATTGTAGCAAATGCCCCGTAGGCCAAGGCAAACGCTGAGATAAGGTTAAGTTAGGAGGACAAGATTATGAGTCAGTCTGAGCAACAAAGCGGCACATTCACCGTTTACCCTTGTTGACGCAGGTTTGAGGCATTCATTTTTCATCTTCTGCTGGGTGAGATGTCTACGTCAGCGAGTAGGCTGCCATTGACCGTTTTGCGAGGGGAATGTAGAAATAGACAGGAAAGGAAGAGAGGCTGCTCACTACTTCCAGAAAGACACGGCCACCTGATCTCACAGTACCGCGCTCTGAAACGGTACGTATGTGTTGACGTGCTTTGTTTGTCCGCTCGCTATGCCGGATCTCCCTGGAATTCCTCCCACTTGATTACACTGTTTATTCTTTGCATATCCCCAAACTCCTGCCCACCAGCAGGCCGCAGCCAGGAGGAAACCCTCGACGGCAGCTTTCCACTGCCGACGTTACGCACACTCAGGGACCAGAGCCACAGAGCTGCTTCTGGAGTTTGACGTACGGATGTCACACTGCAGTATTTGAGTTAGAACAGGGATGTCTAGACGTTTTGTCATGTGGGCCAAAATTGTTGAGTTAAAAGTAGCGATGGGCCAAAATAAAAAAAAAAAGAGAAACTCAACCTCAAACTAGGCAAATGAAGTAGCCCCCATTTTTGGAATTTTTTTTATACATTTTTTTTTTTCTGAAATGGAAATAGTTATTGTAGTTCCAAGACTTAAAGGGAATTTTTATGATAATGTGTTAGAGCCATTGTAGACAGTAAAAAAATAAATAAATAAGTACATATCCACCAAAACAACTCAGAAATTTTCTAGAAAAATGTCAAAAATGTTCAACTTTTCAAACCCAGAAATGTTTTTTGTAGAAAATTTCTGAGATTAATCTAAAAATTTCAAAGTTTTATTTTCTTCTTCTATTTGCTTTTCTAATACGCTGTCGTAGAAAAACATCTAATTTTCAGTTTCTTTTGGGCTCGATTTAGCAAATCTATTTTCAGTAATAAGGATTTGGGTCAGTTTCTTTCAAAACATTTGCTAGATTTAACCAAGTTTAATAAATTAAATAAAAGTTGATTTGTGTGAATGAAAGTCGGCTTTTCAGTAAAAGTCTCTGAATAAACATGATTTCACCTTTTCTTAAAACTTGGTTATAAAAAGACAAACACGGGCCAAATTTGGATCACTTTTCAATTGCAGTTTGGGGGCCACACAAAATCAGTCCAAGGGCCACTAAGGATCCCGGGGCCGCACTTTGGACACCTCTGGGTTAAAAGTTAACTAAAAAAAAAATGAGGTAATGACGTAGATTCGCGACTTGCAAAAGCACTAGTGCCTCGAGAGTCTTGAGGCGTGACATGGCGTTCTAACTAAAGGTTTTACAGGGTTTCCCCCAGAAACCTGCCAAGCCTGGTGGGGGCGCTACGGCAGCCCGCCTGTGCTTTTGTGCTGAAAAATGTTCCAAAATTTGGAGGTGCAAGAGCCACTTGCTTTGCTTAAAGTGGTGGAATTAGCTTAATTTGTCTTTATTGTCACCGTTACTCAACAAACAACTCTTAGCCTGGTGGCCCGCCAGACTTAAAGTACATTAGGGGAAACCCTGGTTATATGTTAAGTCTGTCCCATAAGACTCTATCAAACTGCTCTCACCGTGGGACTTAAAGATTCTTTAAAACAGAGGTGTAAAAACAAAATGTATCGCCTCTTGCCTAAAGATGGATGTGTTGTCCCTCCTCAGCTGTTGCTACAGCAGAAACAATTCCTTCTGAAAGAGTTAGAATTGCAGGACTATAATGTTAGCCTGTCCACACCTACAATAAAAGACAAAACAAACCGTTGGTCTGTTGTCTGATCAATCATCTAAAGAAATAACACCTTTCCTGGTAGTAAAAGAGCAGCTGTTAAAGACTCTGTTTACTCTGCTACAGCAGTAACATTATTGTCAGGAGGAAAAGTAGCTTATTGACAAGCATACAAATAGATACATCTGCTGTAGGGAAATTGAGAGAGCCCACACATAGATCTTTAAAACGTAATAAAGTTTGAACTTACTTGTATCCGTGATGTTTCTTTTTTATACTCTTTCACTGTTATCTTGCAGCTCGTTATTATTTTTCATTTTCTGTTTTATTTTTGCGTAAAATACTCAACAGATTGCAACATGCGGCCATGAATAAATGCTGGGTTTGGTTTAGTATTTTTGGGTCTAGAGTCAGCAGTAAAATGGAACCGCATGGACTGAACCATTATGTAAACTGCAGTAGAAAGTAACGGATTTGCTTGTTAGATTTATAAAAATATCTTGGGAATCTGACTTGATATATTGGCACAATTTCAAATGCTTCACGTCTTTCTCCTCTGCGACACCGACACACTTCAGAGAGAGGAGCTGCCACTCTGAGATTCAAACATCCTGGACTTTCACTCAAGACCTCCACATTAACATATTTTTAGAAGCAGGAAAAAGAAAAGACTGAGATATTTTACTTATAAACAGATTTATTATGAACTAAAGAAAACCTTTTGCTATTTCTTTAAAGTTTTGGACTTTGCCATAAACTCCTCAACTTTGTTGAGGTTATTTTATTCGGCCTGTTTTGCAGAAGTTTGGCTTTTGTCATACAAATTGCATAAAATGTGGTAAGGCTGTTGTGCAATTTCAGGGGAAAATTTCTTCCTTCAGTGTTTTTCCTCAGGTTCTCTTCTAGACCAGCTACTTTTGATCTCAATAGCTCATTCTGGGTACGTAAGGCCGTTTGTTCTTTTTCTGGCACCCAGATTCAAAAATACATTTATATATTTTTCAGGTCATGATGTTGAAATTATGTGTTTTATGGTTTTTTTCCTAAATTTAATTTTACTGTAAATTTAAAATGACCACTTAGTAAAAGTTGGCAACAATTCAAGATTTTGATAACTTTTTTTGACACTGCCAAAGAAAGAAAGTGTGACAGAGTATTAGGGCCACAATAAGAAAATGAAAAAACATTAAATTACAAGAATAAAGTCATAAGAATAAACTTGTACTTGAATAAAGTCAAAATAATACAAATAAAAAAAAAACCTAAGTATTGTAATAAGTACATTAGCATACAGTACGTGGTGTGCTCATAATAACACTGAAGAACATCTAGTTCTTTGATGGAAGAACTAGATTGATACAAAATATCTCTTTATTAGACTTTAAAAGACTACATTTTGTGTCAAATGGATGCAAGTGGACAAACTTATTTACAAAGAATCAACAGTGTTGCTAATTTAACAGTTGGCTAACACCTCTTCCAAAGAAAAATGTCCAAGGAACACAGAGAACAAAATAGAATAGAATAGATTAGACTTCATTGATCCTCAAGGGGAAGTTGCTTATTTGCTGACCAGCTACTCCATCCAAAGTGTTAAATAATGATAAATATAACCATAATCAATAAAAAATTTAAAACAAAAAAGAAGTAAAAGAAGTAAGTAAGAATTAGGTGGTTTTGTTCTTTACACTTCTTGAACACATTTACATAGCAAAAATACACAGATTACATAATAATTGTGAAGATTAAAATTAAAAGTCTTAGCATATTGAAAGTAACTTACAATCAGACTTTATCATCCTGTTATAAATATGTACACAATGGAGAAATTTGGACTAATTTAACCCTTGGCTGCCGCTGTTATGCCAGAAAGTGACTCTTCCGACTTTGCGCAGTCAGCATTCTGCTCAGTCTCGAGTTCCCACCAGGACAATGCATCCTATTTAAGAGCAGCCCAGCTTCCTGCCTCATTGTCAAATAATGATCATATTGTGTTTCTGTTTGTGGGCTCGGCCCAGCGGGATGAGCATTGTACTGTAAAGAATGTGTAAGAGGACGCCAGTCCCTCCCGTAATGACATTTTGGTTGTAGACAGAGTAAAGACAACGCAGGGGCAGAGTCGCTGACAGATTGGGAGGAAAGCTAAGAGTGATCAGGTGTGGTTTGGCACTTGGTGTGTGTTTGCAGGAACTAGGTCGCATCAAGTAGACACAGCTAAAAGCTAACCGCTAACCACTAGATCAGCGGGGCACTTCCTGTCTCACCTCGTGAATGGAACCGAACCAACGCCTAAAAAATACTTGTCACCTAAAGCAGTAGATTATGAATGAGTAAAATAATATGATGCTGCAGGAAAGAACCTATTGTTTGACTTTTCTCTGCTGACATTAGAGACATGTCTTTAATTTCACCTAACAATTGTGTTTGTTCAGACCGTGACACCTAGCAGTACTTTAATAGTTCTTACGACAAAAGTCAAGCTTAAAACAATATGAAGTTTTATTTGTACAAAAAAATGTTACTGCTTTTTCATGATTAAGCTAAACTGTTTAAAAAATGGACTGAAAATACTGAAAATCAATAATGAAATAATAATAGTAATACATAACATTTTAATAGCTCTTTTTCGGACACTGAGAGATGCTTTAGAAGAAAAAGAAAAATGCATATAAAACAATTATATGTTGTTTTATAATTATGCTAACATTTTTTTAATAAATAACGTGTTGGAAGTAAAATTAGTGACTCTTAAAAATGAATAGCTTCTTTATTGTTTAACATAAAATACATGCTCTTAAAAGCTATTTAAATATCCCACAGAATACTTTTTAATTGACTCCAGGGTTGTTTGTTTTTTGTTATTTTTGTTTTCCTTTTTGACTGACATCCTGTCAGGTAAGAGTGTTTAAAGGAGCCACTGTTTTTTAGGGTTTTAACATTTGTTACCAGCAAACATGAAGCACAGTTGCAGCTGGCAAAAATGTTACAGGCATTTGGTCACAGGCCAGGGAATTAAACGAAATCTAATCAGCTAAGGTACATTTAGTCGAGTTAAGCCTTGTGGGGATCATTATTGTCTGAGCCAGTCGATAGAGAAATACTGCAGCTGTAAATGTTTCACTGCAACCAGTTCAGTCATAAACTGAGCATAAACTTGTTTCACTTGCAACTTTTGGGAAATACCACACTCTCTATACTTATTAGTACGGCATAAGAAGCCTTAAAACAAATGTGTTTCAGCTACAGTTGCATAACCTGACATGGAAGATTTCTGAAAAGTACAATGTTTAATGTAAGTGTATTTATTCTGTGGGTGAAAAACATTTCTGCAACAATTCCTGTAAAATAAAGGCATGGTGTTCATCGTTATAAGTCAGGGAATGACTAAACTCACAGGCAGTGGTGGGCACACTTTCCCTAATCTGCTAACACGCTAGTAGCAAAGCTAATTTTTCAGTTAGCGCTTTAGTACTAACTGAGCGCTTATTACACTTAGCTTCCCCTAAATTAATTTTTCAAGATAAATTCTTAAGCGCTAACTTACTTGTCTGTTTTGTAATTTTTCACTTGAATAAAGTTTGACATCCGTGATGAAGCTTTAGGTATCTTTATGTTATGTTCATGCTCTTATCTTGAAATGAAGAATGACCTCCTTGGGTCACCAAGAAACCATAGCAACAAGTGATATTTAGACCCCTGGCCATGTATTTACCAGGCATGCTAATAATTGCCTGGGGTGCTGCATTATATGAAGTTTCAGAAACGAGTTGAGCCTTGACGCTTTCCCTCACAGGAGCCTTTTTATTGATCACCATGAAGAATTTACAACACCCACCCATATGCTTTATGCATATGGGTGGGTGTTGTAATATGCAACACCCACCACCGGTGGGTCTTAGCTGAGATAAGATGGGTTATTGTTGTTTTTTCAAGAATTCCTGAAGCGGTATTCGGTTTTACATTTATTAAAAGAAAAAACAACTCCCGTGGTCACTCTGCATAACAATCGCCTGCAGTGAAATTGAATCAAAATGAGTATTATTTAGAGATGGTGTGTGACTGAGGATGAGTGTGTGTGCTTCCCGCCCATTCTGAGTGAGACAACACTTCTTTAACCCACAGATCGCTGGATTGAATGAGCCCTGTTGTTTTCCAGCAGCACTGTCCTGGCGGTGCAAATTTTCATACACACACTGCATGCATCCACACACACACACACACCAACACACACACACACACACACACACACACATAATGAATGGCACTGTAGTGGAATTAATGGAAAGTCTTGTTTTCTAGTAAGTGTTGCATATTTATGCCGTTTAAGCTCGTTGTGTATGCTGGAAAAAAAAAAAATCTTTGGCAGGGATGTTGGTAATTATGATGTCTTAATTTTTGAACAGCGTGGAGATCAAATGAAAACATAGCCTGCTGTTAATATTTTTTCTGTCGGTGTTCCCGGTGGAATGGAAAATAAAAAAAAAACAAAACAATATTCTTTGTTGTTTTTGTTTTGGTGCGGCACTATTTTACTTTTTGTCTCGGTTCATAGCTTCTCTAACCCTATTTGTCATTTGATTTTATGGTTAATTTTCGACATGCCGCTGAGTGTGTTCTGCTGTTTACCTGCTGCTAGGTTTAACGCACCTAACAGCTAAAAAATGAAATATGCTTAATAAAGGAGGCGAATGATTGCTATGGTGATGCGGTGCAAAGATGGCTTTGTTGTTGGCTGCAGGCGTTGGATGAGGATAAATTATCTTTGCAAAATAGATCAAGCTCAGTTAGATTGGAGCACAACTTGTTACCTTTTGTTTTAGATCCAAACTTGTTTTTCTTTTAATTTTTTACCTTCATTTATGCAGGTCATCTCACTGAGAACCAAGATCACACAAGAGACCTGTTCAGATGAAACAAACGTACAAAAAACTTTGACTGGGCCATTCTAGCACATGTATATAATGTGATCTAAACCGTATCGTAGTAATTTTGCCTGCATGTGTAAAGTCAATATCTTGTGCTTTGGACTTGTTTAAATACAGATGATTTCCAATAGCTGTGTTGGCCATAAAATTGAGCCAATTGAAATTACAAAAAAAAAAATTGCTTAATTGGAAACACGGCAATTTGGAAAAACATGAAATAAAGTGCAACAACTAAAAAGTTATTGCGCTAAGTTGAGGCTATTGTCAGACAATATGGAACTGATTCCACCAGATCTCGTACAGCGTTGCACCGTTCATAAAGTTGTGTGTCATTCAACATGTAAACACACGTCTTCTGTAAACTCGCTGACAAGAATTTCTCCAAATCTCCCAACTATAAGTGGTTTGTCACTCCACCGCCTGAATAAGACGCAGACGTCTCCTCTGATTGGCTGAGTCATGACTAGATCTTATGTAACTGTTTACATCCGTCACCGCCATGATTTTTAACGTCTTATCGCGTGAACAAGCTTATTCACATGTGATTTTCATTTAATTTCTTATTTCATGGAAACACCGCAATTGCAAAATATATATAGATATTTTTTTACATTAGCACAGTGTTGACAGAGATATACACACGTTTGTAATAGAAACACAGTTATTGTCCCCTTTCGCTCAGCCGTGAGAGAGGGCTGACTGACAGACCGCGCTCACCAGGTCACATCTGCACATGCACGGTTAACAATAGTCAAACCACTGTTGCGAAGTTAGCGACTTTTCAGACGAAGAAAATGGTTTCGGCCAAAATCGAAATCGGCAGCCCAGACTAAATATCGCCAATCTGTGATCGGCCAGAAAACTGCAATCGATGCATCACTACTGTGTCGTTTTCTGACCTAACCCTGCTTTAATCTTCTCCACTACTGTCTGCTGTTCTAACTGGTCTTCATGAGACCCTTTTTTTCGCTAATGTTCTCTAACAAAACATTTGATGCCTTCACAAGACAAGCTGTAGCTACACTGAGGTTAAATTACCAACCCATTCTCACTCCCAACTCGTCATATATTGACGCATGGGACGGTCCGTCCTCGTCACATGTTGACGCGCAGGGTACCCCTTTCGCGTCAATATGTGACGCGAGGTGTTTTACACTATGCCTTACCGTAATTTTTGCCCTAAACCTAACCAAATCGTTGGGTTTTGAAGGTTCGGCAGCGGTTACGAGAACCCTTCGCGTAAAAAATCCACGTAAAACATGTGACCTGCCCAAATCGTCAACATGTGACGCTGAAGGACCCTGCCCAAGTCGTCAACTTTTGATATGTGACGCATGGTCAGAAATTGTCCTAACTCGTCAATATATGACGAGTTGGGAGTGAGAATGTGTTGAAATTACACACAGTTGGCCTCAAGTTACTAATTAGGGCATTCAGTTGCTCTGGATTACATTTATCAAAGTACAAACTCGCAGCACAACTTTTAAAATTCCATTTTCCTTCCATTTCCCAGTTATGTATCACTTTGTGTTTATCCTCCACATAAAAATCCCAGTGAAGTTTGCGGCTAAAAGGTGAAAACAATTGGTGGAAAATTTTAATACGCTTTTTGTAAAGCAGTGTAAGTAAGACACTTAAGCTTTGGTTACAGGAATTAATATTACGTTCGCCACACATACACACTGTGGTAATTCAATTTCACACACGCACACACACCCCCACACACCCCCACACACACACACATAACAAAAGCTCCCTCTCTCCCCTCCGGTGTTCTATAGCACTCTTGGTGAATATACAGCCCACAGCTAAACACTATTTGAATATAAATCAGCTTGTTGGAAAAAGATAGAGCCTGAAAAAAAATGTCCCCGCCGACTGTGTCAAAACCAATAAATTACACCCAAAATCATTCTGCCCTCATTTCACTTGACAAATGCCTGGTTGTTATGGCGAGCCCCGCAGGCAGGGCTGAAGTACAGTTGCTATATGTTGCAGCGCGCTCCGCTGGAGTCAGTCGTTGGGTTTTTGAATATGATAATCAGTCAAGCTAAATCAGCTACTTGCTTTTGTTTACTTGGGCAGCACAGAAATAATTTCTTATCTGACAATTGGACAATTTTGAGAGAAAAATATCCCGTTAACTCCTGTAGGATTGTTGGAAGTGGGGAACATTTATTCTTCCACGCTTTGCTCTCTTTCGTGCGTTTTGCTCCCAGAAACAAGCATTAGTAAAACATTTAACCCCCTTCTTGTAAGGGTTCTTGTGATCACAAGGTCGTGCTTGTAATCAGTAGTCTGCTCACCTATTGTAATTCACACACACACATCTGTGTCAACCCCCCCAGCCTCCACTTCCCTTCCCACCACCTCCTTTGCTATTTATGTCTTCTTCTCTGTCTGGGAGTTGTCCTGCTGCGCCTCTCCTTCTATTACCGCCAATGTGTCATTAGTGATCTTCGTCGCTGTGGTGTGGTGGCAGAGAGGCTGCTCAGAGTTTTATTTTAACCACAAGTCAACTCCTTTGACTTTTGGCAGCTGTAAGGATCCACAATATATCGGCACTAACACCGGCATCAAGCGATGTCAATTTTTATCGGTATCGGGCTGATAAATAAAACTGGGATGATATTATCAACTACTGTTTATTTCCATCTTGTTAACTTTTGTTTTGGTGGTGTGACAGTGAAAGTAGCCGTGTTTCCATTTATTGTAAAATTTTGCAAATTGGAATTACGAAAATAAATTTGCTTAACACACCAATTGCTGAAAAAATCAAGTTTTTCGATAGAGTTTTTGTGTTTGGATGAGGTGGTTTTTCCAGCTGCATCAAAATTTGTGTATTTCGCAAAACTGCAATGGAAACATTTTTTTGCAACACACAAGTCACGTCACCAAAAACTGGATGTAGGAAAGATGAAGGAGACGACAGGAAGTAGTTGGAGGATGATGGTATTGCATGTTTTTTTTAGTCAGTTACTGCGTGGACAAACTTATTCACGTGTGATTTTAATTGCGTTTTTTATTTAATTTCAATTGCGAAATTGTGTGCGAAATTTTATTGTGAGTTTTGCACACAATTGAATTGGAAACGCAGCTATGCATGCAGTGCAGGTTGTTCTTAATGGTGTCGAAAGGTTAGTTATATATGTATAATATAAAAGTAAATATCTGTTATGGGCCATAACAGCAATATTAATATCGGATATTGATGTTAGGCCAAATTTTCATATCAGTGTATCCCTAGGATTTAGTAATCATACAAAATTATATGCCCTCTTTGCCCTTCCAGTGGTTGTCCTGTCAGACCGTCAATTCCTGAAACCACACACACACACACACACACACACACACCCCTACAAAAGAAACCTTGTAAACAATGGATCCCGTCTCTTAAGACTGTGGAAGGGTTAAAAAAGGCATTTAGAAGCGCTTGTACTCAAATATTTGCAAAGTTCAGCTAATTGCAGGCCGCTGTGGTCCATCACCCTGCAAACACCGGAGGGCCATTGTATTTTTCTTTGCTTGTGTGAATGTGTCTGCATATGTATTGGAATGTCCATACTTTGCTCTTTTACTCTCTGATGACAGCTGAATTTGGAAAAAGGAGCGCTCTGTTTCAGGAGCACAATGCAGCATTTCAGTGAGGAAGAGGGAGGCTTTGTGTGAATCTAAATTGTCTTTTTTTTTTTTTTTCCAGCGTACAGCCACGCATTTGTGCATAAACACTTTAACCGCACTGGTCGCTTGACCGCGTCTCCTGATTCAGGGATTTATTGATAGTTTTTGTGTCCCTTTAATTGAAAAGTTTCTCCGCTGTGAATTAAAACAGGGTCACTGAGCGACATATTGACGAACTGCGATAACAGTGGCAACGGGGTTGCTCTTTCACACTTCTTAAACAAAGCGTAACCCCATATCGCCACACTGAATTGCACTCCGTCAACGTCCACCTCCATTCACACCATGGACACGTCTGCTTTTTACTGCCACATGTTTAGCACTTCTCTCTAAGATCTATCCGAGGTCAAAGGTATTTGGTGTTCCATCTCTGATGATGCGGGCCTGAGCTTTTTATCCCGCATTTCGTGAGAAAAAAATCGAAACTGAAGTGATCCAGGAAATGAAGTTTATTCTCCGAACGATGCCAAAACTCTACATGGTAATCCAATCCAAAGAACAGGAAATGAGAAAGAGAACTACTGAAATGTGGAATCCTGACTCTCAGATTGCAAACTTAATCTATCAGGTTTGTAAAGCACTCACACTCTGTTCAGTAGGTCTGTAAATCTACAGCAGTGATTATAGACGAACTCTTTCAGCCTACCTAAGAAGAAGAGGAATATTGTCACTCGATGTATGTGTGTTGTAGTTTCTGTTTATAAAAAACCCAAGGCTGATAATTGGACAGATTTAGCAGAATTGGCATGGGCTTACTTAGACTGTACTGCTTTGTTAGATCTACTACCCCATAAATACAATATCTGATGTATCTGGGTGTGTAAAAAAGCGAGAATGTTTTAAAGCAGTTGTTCTTAAAAGGAAGAACGTTTTCAGGCCTCCTTACTGGACAAAACTGAACGAATACGTTTTACTTTAGTCATGGTATACAAAATTAATCAAATTTTTTTTCAGTTGAATGACTTGTATTAGGTAGAGTGCTTACAAATATTTTATAAATTTCATGCTGTCAGATGCAACACAGCATGAAAAGTGGTCTTTGTTGATTGTGTAATTCGGAAAAATGGACCGGGGTAGACATATTGAAGGGTTAAACATTACTTCCATTTGCAAAAAATGAGATTATTTTGTCAGAACAACACACCCCCTTCCCTCAAACCCCACTTCTCTCATCAGGGGTCTTGCCCTGCACATTAACAACCCCGGCTGTAAAGAGACTTTATTGGTAGATATAGAAGCTCAGGAGCATCTCCAGCGATAGGCCTCAGATGTAACCACGGCCCACATCATTACTGGTTGTGCTGTATAAGTAGCTGCCTGCAGGCTATCTCTCCTCACACATATTCCCACAGAGATAGCCACTGTGGCCCGATGGGAGCAATGCTCATTTGCTAATGTGTCAGTTTTGAGGGGAGAAAATCTTCCGCATATGCCCGGTCAGTCTGGTTTTGTGTCACTGTGGCATCAGCTCAACTTCTCGAAACAGTGCAGTGAATCGCATACTTTCTAAAAACCGTATTAGGGGTCTGTATGCACAAATGAAACATGTAAATTCATGTAATGCAGTGGCCCGGCTTTAATGGAACTCTAGTTTGGAGGAAGTTCGGTCCGCCTACATTCCTAGGTCTTGGTTCAGCTGAAGTGAATTCTGGTGTGATTCAAATGCATATGTGGATACAAGCGATCTGGAGGTCGCTCCAAAAGCAGGAAGCGGACTATGGCGCAGGGCATTCTGGGTAAATACAACCAAAACAAATGCGACATTCTTTGCTAGCGAAAGAGAAATCCAATATCCTCTAAAATCTGACACCACTCCGTTTTTGTTTACATTTTGTGAAAAAGAAAGTTGGGCTCAGTGTCTTCTTCAGAGGTTTTCGTGCCGCTTCCTTCAGTGGTTCTTGGTGCAGCGCCACCACAGAGTGCTTTGCCTTTGCCATATTGTGCACACTGATATTGATGATTGTGATTTGATACACCGTGTAGCTCTGACTAATCTTCATCAGTGCAGACAAAGCGTCTTCTTAGCTTAGCTTGACATAACGTAACGTTATTGCAAATTTTCTTAAAGCTTTGTTTTTTCATAAAACGCTTGAAAATACGGAGGATGACTAAACAATAACCTGAAAAAAATAGTTCATAAACTTAGCATTTTTAGACTTCTGTGGTTGACTTAATCTGTGATCCAACTATTAAAATGATAAAGGCATTTTCATACTCTGTTGCGTCTGTGTCAGCATCTTTTGCCTGTGGTGGTTCTGGGTTGTTTCTGTACATTAGCGTAGCTTACTGCATTCAGATAAACTTGCACTTCTTCCACGTAACTCCTGCATACCTCACATCTGCTGGACCTCAAGAGAGCTCTGACCACGATTGTTATCAAGAGCGAATTCAGCTCACGCGAAACTGCTGAGAAATGTTTCACATTTATTGTCACCGGAAAACAAACATAAAAGCTTGACATACAAGACTCTTAGAGTGCCTAATCCAATTTAAATGTGTTTCACTTAATTTTTGCTGAAATAAATTACAATTTTGATGGTATTCTGGTTAATTGAGATATACTTGTATAGGATGAGAATTAGCAGCAAATCACATCCACATTCTGTCTGTATTTAAAGTGCCTGTTGGTTTTTTCAGATTTCCCTGACATGGTACGTTGTCTAAGTGTTTGCCAGTTCTGACGTAAACTTTCCCAGTTTCTCACACACACACGCCAGTGACTCTGATTTCTTTTTCTATTTGATGCAAAACACAGCGAGACTTCAGCTTTGTTGCGGTTCGTTTGATAGCTTTCGTATTCAAACGTAGTCCAGGAAACAATTTGGTTATCTCCTCTCCTTCACCATTGATCTGGAACAGTCTGACCACTGCCATGTTTTCCTGCAGCCTACGGTGGAGCTCATGGGCAAAAACTGCAAATGAGTGTAAACACCAGCAATCCGGTCTGGATTAAAGCAGGACAATTAGTTTTGTCTTTTTCTTTTTTTTTTTGGTTTCTTTTTATTTTAAACCTATTCTTATACTTTTTTGGTGGTTTGTTAATATCCATCTTTTGTCCTTTGTCACATCAAATATTGGGTGAGGGACTTTTTGTTGTTGTGTTTTTCAAACTTTGTTAAAGAAATGAAGATAAAAAAATTGTAGGGAAATGATATCAGGAGAGGCGGGAATTGGGAATAAATGGCAGGGGAAGGTTAGAAATGTTGGCAGGTTTGTTAGTTCGCCTCTGTGAAACTTAGCATAAACATTGGAGTGGAGAGGAGGCCAGGAAATGGCCCTGGGTTGTTTAGACTCTCAGGTTGTCTGGATATGCTAACATGCTGCTTTTTTTTCTCCTTTCATTTTTCATTTTCCTCTTCCTCTGTGACCTTTCCGGTTTGTACTGTAAACAAAGACAGATTGGCCGACATGAGCACAGAGACAGATTTCAGTCGACTTCCTGAGCTTGCTAAATGGTCGTGTTTCCACCAGCAGGGAAACATGAGCTCAGTGCAAAGCTTCAATCTAGGAAAAAAGTCATTGGCTACTGACTTTATGCTGCCTTTGACTAATTAGGGACCTACAAAACAATTTGTGGACAAAACTGAAAACTGAGAAAGAAAAAAAGAAAGAAAGAAAAGATGGAAATGGAACAACGAGGCCTTTGACAATAACAATTTTCACTGGACGATAAATTGTCCCAGAAATTATCGCAGTAATTGATAACATTGTCATTTTGAGTCCAATTTCAAATAATATAACAACGATAACAACATATTAATGCAAGCGCAACCTTTCAAAGACCAACAATAATATCTTCAGAACAATTAACACTGGTACTGGAAAACATTTGAAATATCCAAAATAAAAACAAAACATCTGAAACAATAACCAAAATGGATTATGAAGTCTTGGTAACCAAAATAGCGTTTCAAATAATAATAGTCGTTCAGCTTCAACAGGTTAAACAGGCCAAAGCAGCAGGTAGTGCAAGCTAACTGCTTTGTACTGGGTGTCAAACGTTTGCAGCGTTTCTCAAAGTGCCGGCTTTTCTGCGAGATCGAATGGGGCCGTCCCTTTAAGAACTGTTGTCCAGATGGAAATTATTGTGCTCATTTTCATTTATGATGTAATTAACCGATTTATTGATTATCACAGGGGCGCCGCCAGGAATCTTGGGCCCCAAGACAAAAAATTGAATTGGGCCCCTCCACACAGCTGCTGTTACAATTTCTTGAGTCTATCTGATCTATCAAAAGCATCACAATTTTAAAGGCTTGCAACGGCCTTACTTTCTTTGGTCCAATACTGATAACTAGCACAATATTTACTGCTCATAAATTTTACATCAGTCTGCAAACAGTTTGCAAGTAGGTTGCTTAAATGTTTTCTATTAGTTTTAGATTACTGAAATGTCTCTCCCCACGAGCAACTGTCATAGGCAACATGCAAAATACACATAAAGCAATCCAGACTTCTCAAAAAATGCTATGTAGATACATTTTATTCAAGCTGCAGTATTTAACCTTAATAAAAAATATGTTTTCTCCATATTTGTTAAAGCTGGCACCATGTTGTGACAGTTTGTTATGAGACAGAAAATCTGTGAAAACAATCAATCTCCTCCCTGAGCTACTATTGCTGGCTAAAGCAACGCAACGTTCCGACCAAAACAACCAATCAGGAAACCAGGAGGAGGGTCTTAGCGCTGTCAATCAACCTCATTCACTCACAGCTAAATGTGCTAATGGTGGAGAAACAACATATCATTACAGGAAAAATGTTTATCTGCCATCACTGGTAGCTATGCTAACTAGACTGAGCATTTACAATAGGCTATGCTAGCTGCAGCATAGGGATGAGCAGCAACACGAGGTTGTGATTGACAGCACTAAAACTCTCCTGCTACTGACTGGTTGTTTCTAGCACTTTGAGAAAGCAGAGGAAATAGATTTTTCATAGATTATCTCTCATACTGTACTGTCACAACATAAAGACAGTTTTAACAAATATGTGAATATATATATATTTTTATAAACGTTACATACTGCAGCTTTAATTTCACTCAGGAGAGGGAAGATCAGGAGGAACTAGAGCTGCTGCTGACTGACTCACCTGTAGTTAAGTGGTAAAAGGTGCAGGGAAAAGTTAGATATATGAATATCTTGGTAATTTTTTTCCTTAATTCATTAGTTGCTAGTGAAATGGAGGCAAACAGTCTGTAGCTAAGCTAACTATGCTAAATGGTTGATAATCTCACACAGTCTACCCTCCTCTCAGAGAAAAACTGGGTTACAAATTGACACTCTTACCTTTTTCTCTCTCTCTCTTTTTTTTTTATTTGAAAACCTGATTTTATAATTTTTCTTAGCAGCATAGTAACAGCCACAGTCGTTCTTGTTTTCTACTTCTGCTGCTGAACATCGTCTCCGTTAAGCTCCAAGCAGGAACGAACCATTTCATGCAGATCCACGGGGGTTCAGGGCAAATATGGATGTGTGTTTTTTGGTCTGGGAGTGGGAACATTTAATTTTTACTGCTAAAAACAATCTTTGAAAATACAATTTGATTAATTTTGTAATTGACAGGGCCCCATTTTTCTTTCTATTTCTATGAACAATAAATAAATTGCGGAGGGCCCCCTGTCGGTCAGGGGCCATTAGAATTGTCATAACTTTTCCCCCTTATAGGGCGATTAAGCGATTAGTAAACAGAGTCAGATTGAACTATTCCTCTTTGACGGAGTAAGTTTTGATCTTAGTTTCAGACACAGAGATGGTGTTTGTGTGCCACACCCAAAGGGAGAGCCGCTTCCAAGAAACAGGTAATCTCCTGTTCCCATGGTATTTTGCTCGTCATTCGCTGAATTTTTAATTTGTAAACCTGGAAGTAAAGTGATGTTGTGAGCTGCTGCAGGACAAAGGAGTCTTTTAAATAAGACTGAGCCAGTAGAATGTCAGCTTACACTAATTCACATTCAAAACTCGGAAAGATGCTTCAGAGAATTAAAGAGAGGGCGTTGTTTTTGTGAAATTGTATAATACTCTGTGCTTTTTTTTCCTTTTTTAGTTCCTGTATTATCATATCTCTGCAGTAACATGCAGGAACAGTTTTGAATATTTTGTAGCAACACTTATGTAAAGGATAGCGGAAGTTGAATTTTTGCTGAAGCTGTTTACAACCTTCGTGGTCACAATCAACTGTGTGATCTGAAATATTGACCGTTGCTTGAAGCAGAACCAGAGAAAGTAGAAAAAACCCAACATTTGACTTTGTCTGCATCATATCTTGTGGGTTTTTATCCACTTTCATGATAAATAGAGCTGTTGACTTTTACTGTATCTGCATTCATGTTGCATTTTCAATGCATTTACAAAGCAAAGGGGAAAAAAGAAGCATTAAGAGCAAAATATTTATTTTCACATGATATATAATTCCATAAAAGGCCCTGCAATGACTATATTCATATCAGCAGGAGAGATGGTACATCTAAACACAGAGGCCGTCACGGGTCCCAGAATGTAGAAAAAAAGCTCCTGCTGTCATCTCTGTGTCTGTATTACCGTTATATGATGTGATAAAAATGACTTAAGGAATCAACAGTGTTTTGAACGGAGGCTGCTTTCTTGTCAGGATCTCCTGTTGTTGTTCTTACAAGAGTTTCAGAGGTCAAAACGGGATTTTACTCCACCGTGGACAACAATGTAATGAGGTTGAAATTACATCTCTATTTATCATATGGCTGCAGACATTTCCCCTCCCACCCCTTTGTGTTTAAAATTAGCTCCTCAGATGAATGGCAGGTCAAGTCTGTACACGAGAGGGTGTGGTGAAAAAAGCTTTGTGTTGCAGCATGATCTCAAGTAACAAAGATTTAACAGTTTCTCCAGACAGACATGTATTCACGTGCAACTTTTCGAGGTACCCATGAGAGGTTTTTTTTGTTTTGTTTTGTTTTGTTTTTTCCCACTTGGACATTTTTCGCACAAACACAGAGTGTTGCCTATCGTCCTGAACTGTTCTCATCTCATATAAGTTAGCCCAGCGGTGCGAAAAGGGATCCTTGTTTTTGCCTTTGGCAATTGGAGTCGTTACAAATGTGTAACACTCCCCGCTCTATGCAGTCTGCCACTCTTTATCAGACACTGTCGCCCTCTCACGAGCAGCGGCGATGGCAGATCAATCTGTCACTGTGCCTAGAAAGTTGCTCTCCGTATCGGAGCGAAGCTGGGAGTAACACACACAGAGCAGGAAACAGAGGAGGTCTTTGGTAAGTGTGTGTGTGTGTGTAGGATAGAATGTGTTCTCCGGGGGTCGTGTGAGGTGAGGTATAGAACTGGTTCGTGTCAAAAAAAAAAGTAAAAACAACTTGCCCAGCATGATTTCTGACCAACAGCTGAACATGTTCACTTCATCTCGTCATTCACTAGCTGACAACTCAATAGAATCCTAAAAGAAAAACACATTTTAAAGTAATTTAATCATAACTATAACGGCGGAGCCACAAGAAAAAAAACAAAAAACATCCAAATCCTGTAGATGACCGTTAATTAACACTTGTCCACTTTTGAAGTGGGAACCTTTGTGATCCTTTCATGAGGGTTTTCAGAGCTGCATTCAGCCGCTGACAAGTTTTCATAGAAATCAGCCGCTTAATTACAGGTAGCTGGCGACCAGTGAAAGGAAAAAAAGGCGGAACGATCAAAGAAAGAGCCACAGGCGTGAAAATGTTTCCTAAATTCCAACTGAGTTTAGAAAAATGTTGTCGAACGCCGGGGACATAATGAAATAATTGAATGTTTTCTGGTATATTGTAGAGCTTTCATGCCGGCTGCTCAGGAAAACAAGCAGTTTTACGCCATAGAAACCTGAAAATATAGTCATTTTCCCAACTCAATTATAGTCCAAGAACTAATTTATCTTTACTATAAAAATACTATAGCCTCAACTGCTTTGTCCTTGTCGTAGTAACCTTAAGTTTTCACTGTTTCTCATCTTGATTTGAATTGATGAATAACAGTTGAGTTCAGTTCCCTTTAAAAACCTGTGAAGGGCTGAATTGGAAATCAGACACTAACATGAGGATCGTTGGTTGCCGTGGTAAACGTTCATATGTTATGATGGGTTTTGTAATGCGCACAACAAGCAACAGAGTGCGGCACCCACTAACTATTGCAAATACTAAGCAATAAAAATTTAATTGGAGGCAAAGCTGTTTTTTTCCGAACACTCATGATAAATCGTGACAACGAGGCGCCCTCGACGAGAACGATATCTCCCATGTAAAAGTGGTTACTGGTCGGTATGGTGACTTTACTCGGTACCAGTGCTACTTGTACCGTTTTGTGTTTAAGTCTGATTGTTAGCAGTAAAGCTGTAAATTCAATGGACTCGTTTACGTAGAGACGATTTTCAGTAACTGTTTCCATTAGACATAAAATTGAGCAAATGGAAATTATGCAAATAAATTTGCTTAACAAAAACACGGCAATAAAAAAACCAACCCTTTTTTGATATAAAGTTGTTGCGCTTAGATGAAGTGGTTTGTCAGCCATATTGAAATAAATCTATTTTGCAAAACTGCAATGGAAACACTTTTTTCGCATCACGTGATCTACTGGAGAAAACGATGGAGAAGACGACAGGAAGTAGTAGCAAGATGATGATTTGTTTTTCTGTTGTTTTTTTTCAATAAAAAAACAATAGACAATATTTAGCTCTCTCCACCAGAGCTCTCACAGCATCACACATTTCATAAAGAGTTGTGTCTCATCCCAACATGTTGCATCCATAGCTTTTCTGTAAAACGGCTGACTACAATTTTCTCAAACGCCGCACACGTAGCCGGTTCCAAGTAGAAAGGGCTTGTCGCTGCAATGAATCGGACGCCTAGTGAAACCGCAGCATTTTTGTTGCGGTCCAGCCGCGTATTTGCACGTCTTTGGCTCTTTTCAAAGCTCCCTCTGAAAAGTGTTTTCTTGGTTCATTGCAGACAGGTTACTGTTTTCTAAATGAGGTGGAAGCGTGGGCTCGTTTCGACGACATGCTAAAATGACAGCACCATCTAATGCCCTGGCGTGACAACTACTGCAAATTTCAGGTGTCTTGGCGGCTCTTCTCCAGTCAACATCTGAAATTACCAGCAGTTTCCAGACGGAGGTCTTGTGTAAACATTATACACAACGTTGCCGGTAGAGCCAGTTTGTTTTCGAAATACAGAACGACAGATGTTCAGCCAATGACATTTCTGGGTTTTTTTTCCCTCTATATTCAACCCTGAAGTACAGAGAAAGCGGAAACCTATTGTCTCATGTAAATCAAGAACCTTGTCCAATATATTGCGTTTAAACAGATTTTAATCCATGTTTCAATAGCCGGAGGTGCGAGATAGAATGGGAGTGTGTGATCGCTGACCGGCAATCAAAGGGTTGATTAAATGTGAATTTAAGAGAACTTTCTGAGAGGAGTCAGAAAAGTTTTACATATCCTTGTCAGCATCTTCTTTTCTTACTTCACTTTAAACAAAATGTCCCTCTGTTGCCATGCTTCCCTCACTCTTCCTCCTCCTCCTTCCTCTCTGTGTCCTCCGCTCTGTTTACAATCGTTTTTATGGGGGAGATTAGAGCCAGCAGGGTAATATTCCAGCTGCCAGGATCCCTTTAGAGTTGCTTAACTCAGATTAAATTTGTAATCACACAAGTGGAACTCAATTAACTTAGTTGGGTTTCTCCTAATGCCTCTTAGCTCTTACTACACCTCAAGGCTTTGTTCTGGAAATAAAAGGTTGCTGCTTTTTTGTGGCCCAAGGCAGAAGAACTGTTTTTCTACATTACCTTGCAACAAATGCCTAAATGAAAATGTCAGACTACAGCTCATAATTATTTCTCATCTTTATGGGGTTTTTTTCTCTTTGGTACCTCTAGAATTAGTATCTTTTGATTTAAAGTCCATTTTCAATTAAACCAAAGCATTTAAAAATGCAATAGGTTTAAAGTGACTGAACAGTGTTGGCAAATCTCAGTTGCTCTGAAAACTCAGCACCACATCCTGTCTGGGATTTGGTGGCAGATTTTGCTGCTTCGTGAAGAATCTTAATTCAGGAGCTGCCAGGTATTACCAGTAACTTTTTAAGGCTTCATTTTTAGTAGTAACCCCGCCGCCCCCTTCCTGGGTTTGTTTTCGTAGAACGGCTCGTGTTCCAGTTCTGAGTTCTGCAAACACCGAAAACATTCAGTCAGCACGAAGCAGAAAGGCGGCAAGCAAAGGAAAGACGCGCTGCTTGGAAGACGGAGAAACCTGAGTTGCTCTGTGCGGCTTCAGAGATATGGAGTGAATTTTCTATTTTAATGGACAAATTTTCCTGTGGTTTAAGGAGAAGTAAAGTAGGCACCACTTATAGAACTGGCAATACGTAGCATGTAAACAGAATGATGCAATTAACATCCCAGTATGCAAGCGTCTTAAACATTTAAATAAGAATTGAAATTGGAGATTATCGTCAAAGGTATTGTTTTGTATGCACAAATGGCCACGAATGACCTTTTCTTCGGGTCGGTTCCGTTCAAATTAACTTTAGTAATTTTGCACTTTGTAAACACGAGTGAAACTGAAAAGGCCTAGCAAAGGAAACCTGCGACAAATAAAAAAACCCCAGTCAACTGAATAAATGTAAATTATGCAGAAACAGACTTAAAGCTGGATTCAGTTTTTTTTTGTTTCCTATTTTGCTTGATTGGATGATAAGAAACTGAAAACTTGATCTGAAGTGAAGCTGAAGCTGAGAGCGCCTCGTCAACGCTCCTCTGCGTGCGTGGAAGTTGTTACCACGGAGACTAAGACGAAACCTTCGGTGGTTTTATTTTCATCAACAGGGTGTTTTGTATGGAAATTAGATCCTTCTATACAGGAAACTACATGACTGTGGATTATTGTTGGTACTTGAGGGCTGCCGAAACAGGAAGTTAGATATCAGCAGATTTCAGGAAGTTTAACACGTCACGGCGTAGGTACTTTCTTGCTCCGTCCTTTGCAAGCGCACGCCGGCAGTTGGAGAACTTTGTCGGATGGCGTGATGAAGCCGAGCTTTACTTTGACCTTGGAAAAAAAACAAAGAACGCGACAGTCTCAATGGCGACGCCGGGTGAGCTTACTTGTGGAACACATTTCTCCACCAAGATAATTCAAAGTACTTTAAATTATGAAAACATAAAAGAGCACAGTGCAGTGAGGTCACAAATAAAAGTAGAGATAAGTTGAACTAAAGACTAAAATTGACTTCAGTTGGTATTATGAGTGAAAGGCAACTCTAAACAAATGGGTTTTTAAAAACCCCTCAGTGTTTCGGCCTTTTTGTTGTTTTCCGGAAGTTTGTTCCAGATTAGTCATAAATGAATGAAATGAAACAACAGCAAATGAACACAGCACGGGACAGTAACGGACACAACGGCGCTGTTCTTCCGCTGCATCAGGCCTGATTCAGCAATTACCGCGGCGACCGCAAAAGACCATAAGGCCAAAATGGAATATTTCTAATGGCTTCAATCTTCCTGTTTCCATAATAACATTGATAGCAGGAGAGACAATAGGAGCCTGCTTTCTTTTAATGCCAGCTGACCTACTTTAGTTAATCCCTGGCCTGCTTGTGCACGCTTACATGCAGCTGAATTTAAAAAAGCAAGCAGTTCTGGCTGATGTGTCAGCAGTTTTGATGGAGTGTTATTTTGTGATTGTCATCTGTCGGTCTGAGAAGATGCAATAGAGGTGGGCATTTCTCTAGCTTGATGTGTGTTTCAGCAGCAACTCTGGTGTCGTTTCTGCCCCCATATTCGCAATAAACAGCTGGATATCCAGAATAGGCAGAGCTTAAAATCTGTCTGCGCAGTTTCTTTTTTGTTTTTTGTTGTCCAAAACCATTTTTAATTCGGCAGTCTTCAGAGAAGATGAAAGTAGAAAAGATGGAAGAAAAAATAAAACAATTTTGGATTTTATGCAAAATTAAAAGATAAAGACATGTATGGGGAGTAAAGTTCAGACATTACCACAGATTTTTCTTTCTTTGTTTTTCGGTTCACCTCACAGTCACATCGCGCCTGCAGTACCTTTAACTGCTTCAGTTTCTCATGGAGAGGGGAGTGAGTGGGTGAGACAAAAAAAGGGGGGAAAAGGACAATAAAGTGCTTTGTAAGCAAAACTTCACTAAAACATTCAGTTATAGAAAACGAACCGCAAGTTTTGATGCTTTAACATTGTCATTTTTAATTAGGCATCTTTTTCAGCGAGTGTAAACTTTGCTCATCGACATTTTCCCCATTTCAGCCATTTCTGCTTTTGATGTTTTTTGCTTGAAAACATATTATTAATAAAGCTGCTTAAATGATGCAGTAGTTTTTCAGCTTTAAGAAAAGTCAGCTGCCAGTCGGATACTTTCCAGTCAGTGAACGCATCGTAACATAACAGCAACCCTCTTCAGCAGTGAGGTCGTTACTGAGGGAAGGAGACTTATTATCACTTTTATATGAGTAACAACAACATTTAATTTCCATTTGGTATCAAAAAAGGATTAATTGAATTTGACTGATTTTATGCAGCTGTTAATAAAATTACATTTTAATGCTGTTTGAACCCATAAACAAAAATGAATTAAAAAAATCTGAAATAAATGTGTTTGATAAAAGAAAGAATTGGTTCAAATCTTTAATAAATTGCCTCTTGTGTTGCATTAGAGATTTTAAACTCTCAGCATCAATTATGGTAACCAAATAACAGGATTCCTTGGTGTAATCCTACAAAACTGAAAAAAAAAAGTATTCTCAAACAGCTTTATTGTGTTTTTTAAAAAGATTTTCTTTGTGTGCAAGGCTGTTTCCTTATCCGCTTGTGCAGGATTGTCTGTTGAAAAATCATGCAATTACGCAAAAATGATGGAATTACATGAAAATCCAATAAAAAAAATAAACTCCAACTGCAGACTCCAGCAGCCTTTGACATCATTTGGTTGCTTCTAAAAATAGCAGGCTCTGTAATAAATCATGGCCCGACAGATTTTTGAAAAGCATCTATCAGCATTAAAATCTCTGCAGTGACCTTCAGTAAGTGGAGGAAATGTAATTAGAGGGGAGCTGGTGGTGGGGGAGGAGGGGTCAATTCAGTGAGAGCCACCCTGTCCACAGGAACCAGGCGCTGCACAAACAGAGCAAAGAAAAAGATTCAGTTCAGCTGAGGGGAAGATTGGGATGTGAATATGCCTCGACTGCCTGTGTGAACCTCTGGTGTCAGCGATGCAGCTGAGAATCAGTGACAGAAAGCTGAAACGAAAGGAGGCAAGGAAGTGAACAAAAAAAAAAAAAAAAGTTAAAATGGCTGATTCGACTTGAGGAAAAAGGTAGAATTCAGTTTAGTCTCCGCAGGCCCAGAGGCGGACTTACTGTCTAGATTTAAGACTTATAAATATTGTTAGGGGCCTGACTGCGACACTGGGAACGTTTTTTTTTTTCTCTTTCTTTGTTTCCCTGAAAAGTTCAGTAATTAAGGAAAACGTAAGGACAAAAGTGATAACGCAATGTATAGAAATCTGACATCACTCTGCAACACAGTGGCCACCCAAGAAGCAAGGAGTGTTTTCAAAGTCTTCCTAAATGTGAGTTCAGAAAAAGCAATAAATCGTTTGAGCGCATGACAAATTAAAACGATATCAATAATTTTCATTTGCATGATTTATCATTTTACTCTTTTCTCTCTCTTTCTCTTTATACCAAAAAGTGGATGACAAAAGTCTGCAGTCTGGTTGATTTGTCTCAAATTGCTCCTTTTTAAGGGCAGTTTTGTCTACAGAAACTTCATAATTCGTTTTTATTTGCTGTTTGTCTTGTTTTGTTTATTTATTTTTGGATAATTAAAATGTTTTCCAGTCCCAGTGTTAAATGTTCATTAGAGTTTAAGCTTTATTGATCTTTGATGTCATTTTCGTATAATGCACTTGAAAAGCCGTTAGTCTGACAATACCATTTGTCACGCCCAGGACTCTTTAAGTCTGTCTAAATTTAACTTTAGACATCCGTCCACTTTATTCAAAAACCACGCAAATGGTGGTCGACAAAGAAGTGAAAATACTGATAGAATTCATTTGGCTCACAAGTGGGGGAATAAATGTCCGTCTGTCATTTAATTCCACTCAGTTCGATGTGGGCAGACATTTTGAATTTGAAGAATTAAAACCATGGTGAAACCTTGGGCATTTTTGACTTAGAAACATTATTCTCACAAACACCAGGTTTTGCCTGGGTTGTGTTCTCCTTCTTGGATTAAGGAATCCAACTTTTTCATCATCCTGCAGTAAAATCAGTAGATAGACTGAAGAAATCTTCCCTCTTTCTTCCAACTGAGGTTAAGGAGCTGTTTCTCCAATCCCATTTCTGTTCACAGCAATAGGCAGCTGTGTTTTTGTAGTTCCACGTGAAAGATCCCTTTTAATGTATTGAAATTTTCCCTTTAACTCACAAAAATCTCCTAAGGCCATCTTAACATCTACTGGTCATAATATTTACCCATAATAGGGGAAGACACAGCTGGACATTAGTGCTAGCTAAACCTGACATAAACCGTCTGAACCCAAATAAATGCCAAACTAGTGGTTCTCCCTGAGGATCAGGCTTTGTGATTTTAGATCCCTCAGACCTTGGCCACACCTTTTGCTGAAGCAGGAAGCAGCCGACGCCCAGCCCAGGTAACTCACACATGATAAGTGTAGCAGGAAAGCGTTTGAAACTACGCATAATAGTTTTAAATGCAACTAGCAACTGTGCATGGTGGCGAAAGTCCCTAAATTAAATGAAACTAGCATGAAATGGTTTGACTGCTCAACTCATGATAAACTTACCGTCTTTATTGGCTGTGAACTGATTGTGGGCTGCAGCTGGCTGAGATCATCACAAACACAAATCAGACGTTTATCACCTGAGAGCATGTGAAAAATATGTCTCGTTAAAACTAAAGGGGCTAGTTGTCGTTTTACCATTTGAGCTGGTTCAGCTAAGTCAGCGTTTCTGTATTTTTCCCACCAAACAAAAGTTGGGACAAGGTCTGTGAAAACAGATGATTGTGGATGCAGTTGTCTTTAGGAAGCTGATAAAACTGTTGGCGCGATAGCGTTACTGCTGAGCTGTGGAATATGTCTGAACAGAGCTTTAGCTAGACCTTCTTGTGAATGAAGGTTTTTCTTGTCTTTAAAGCAATCTGCTGGCCGTGGTTTCTTAGAAACGTTTTGATTAATTATTGAGCATAATAGTTTGGTAACTAGTTGGAATGCATTTGTGATTGGACTGAAAAGATTTTTTCGTGATGACATTTGTGGTGAATTGGCAGTATATAAATAAACTGAACTGAATTAATGAATGTCAAAGGATGAAGACATCTTGAACACGTTTCTGTCTGATTTTCATACAGCTCCAGTCTTAAGTAGCTTTGAGTTCAACATTTATTTATCTTTGACTTTAAAATGTTGAATGGGACTATCTACTGAAATTTTAGTGAGCTGCTTTTTATTAATTAAGAAGATTTCTTTTATTGTTCCGCTGGGTTCTGTCCTTGGCCCCGTTTTATTCTTTTTGCCTTGTTTGCTTCTTTCACATCATTTTTTAAAAGATTTCTCAAGGATTTCCTTTTCACTGCTGTCAACACATTCCCACAGCGTGTTGTGAACATCACAAAGAACTGTGAAGAATATATTGTTCCACCCATATATAAAAAATTGTAGTTAGATTGGTTGAGGAACATGGGTGAATTGAGCAAAAGTTCACCCGGTGCTTTTATATTGGTGGCTGCAGTTCTGTTTTCACTCCCGTCTTTAACACTTGGTTTTTGGAAATTTAAAGTGCGTCTCGCTTAAGGTCGCCCTTAACATTGCCTGATATTTCCTCTCATTTGTTTTGTGGCCTTTCTCCATTTTCAACACGGCTCATTCTGGAAAAGATTACAATGCCTCTACCCATGTACGATGACCCCTGAGAGAGGCATTAGTGTATAAAAATAGATCGATGTTGAGATGGTGGGACGCAACACAGATCAGTTGAGCACTTCTCTCCAGCTGCAGTTGTGGGGAAAGCTGGAAAGGCCTGGTGGACGGCGCCGGCACTGAATTATAGATGAGGTTAGAGAGATGGAGGCACTCCTCTGGCTTTCCCCATCCTCCCACCTCGGTTCAAGCATCATCACGTAGGTCCACACACGCACGCACAAACGCACAAACCCATTCATACTAAGCCAAAAAACTGTGCATGCTGCCTTGAGGCTCAGAGGTTTCACACATTCATACTTCAACTCCAGATCTCTACTCTCAAAGACGTCCGTCCCTTTTTTAAATAATTATTATTATTACACAAACACAGTTTCACAAACGCACACATGTGAAACTGTGCATTTGCGTAAGGAATCTTCCGAAGCTTGCTTTGTGGCCCGTGAACTTCTGAGATGAGATGGATTTCCCGCTTTGACTGCCAAAGGGAGCCAAAGCGGGCTCAAAGTTCACCTTGTTGAACTTTGAGGTTCAACAAGGTGTCCACTTCTCGGAAGAAGGAAAAAAGAAAAACTGGCAAAACCTGTCAAACTTCTGAGGTGAACAGGAGGTCACCAGATCTGTCAGTATGTTTTTCTTTATTTCACGCATGTTCTGATTTTTGAGTGCAGCCGGTTTTGAGCTCAAGTTTACAAAAGGCACAAGAGCAAGAGCTGTAGAAATCAGTGGCATACGTAACCTGACTGTGTAGTTTTAACTCGATAAAGTGTTTTTAAATTTACAAATGTAGTTTTAAGTCTCTGGCTCTTTGACACTAGTCTGAAAACACATTAGGAGTAATTTTATATGTAAACAAAGGATGTAAAGTTTAGCTGTAAGCTTTCTAAAACCTCCCTGGTAACAAAAAAAATCCTTATTTTGCCAACTCGGCACCTCTAAAACTCGGGATAGCTCCACCACGATGCTGGTCTTCATGACATAATATGTCAGTTGTGACATTATCGCACAATATTTCCCAGCATGTGAGTTAGAGCCACAATCTTACAATCTTGGTGTTTCTTTCATCCCGTTTAGATAGGTTTGGGGAAGTCTGGGTCAGGTTGTTATAAGTTCAAAATGGCTGCCTGTGAAAAACAACAAGGGTTTCTTTCTTTCCCAAAAACTGGGCAAGAAAAAAATTTATTTAATTCTAGTAATTTTCAGGTCTGGATAAGTAAAGAAAATAAGAGTTTGGGGAATAACTGAATTTCAACTTGATTTCCAATCCCATTTTCAGGCTTTTTTTGTTGCTCCTTCCTTCCAGCAGTAAAGTGGTTTTCCAGGCAAGCCACTGTATCAATATGTGCGTTGAATTTAAAGTGATCTCTAGTATTTCATAATTTCATTTGAACATAGTGGAGTGAGAGGTGCGCTAATTCTGGAAAAGTCTGGATTTTTTAAATGTATAGGGCGCTTGGGTTAAAACTAACTTGCATTTGGGCTAAAGAAATAACCCAGGTGTGTTTTTTAGAATCCGTTTACTGTACGAGTGATCCGTTTCACAGACCGACACAAGAGTTAGTTGTTTTTTTTTTTGACAGTTCATGATCAAAGACTTCTCTGTCATTTAACCGCAGCGCCATAAGAGCCTATCGGTATATCTTTGCCTGTAGAAGCATGCGTCTGTAAACACTGAGTCCTGTGTTTTTACCTGTTTTTGTCAACGACAGTTTACATGATCTCATCATCTGCAGGGGCTCCAGCAGGCTCGTTTGAACTTTGGCCTCTTCAGAATATTAACAGGAAAACGTATGCGTTTGTCAGGTGAAAGCCCAGCCACATAAAAGTCACATGAGCAGCTGGAAAGTGGCCACCAGTGTATAAAAAGATAATCAATTTGTGTAGCAGCAGGAGGATCAGGCTAGTAAAACGGTTTTTGTTTTTTTAATCTCTATGGATAATCTGTCTCTCTCTTTCTGAGTCTGACTAAGCTAAATCTACGAGTTTCACTACAGTGACTACTTGCAGCTGAAGGTTTTACAGATGAGCGATTTTCTAGCAGGAAGCCTCTTTCTCTCCAGCAGCTGCAAGGTGTCTTGTTTTTTGCTTTTCGATTCCACCGTGGGGGCTTGTTAGGTGAGATCAGCAGACTGGTCAGAGGGGTCTGTGTGCTGCTGTAGAATCAGAAAGGAGCTTTGAAGCCCAGACAAAGCAGAGCTTTTCTAGAACTGAAGTGTGTGTACATGCAAAAAATAAAGATAACTTAGAGGTTTTTACATGGGATTGTTTTTTTGTTGTTGTTTTTTTTCTAAAACTATTTGTATATACACTTACATGGAATGAGCAGAGGTTTCCCTTCCAAAGATATAAAACTTTGGAAGGGAAACCTTCCAAAGTTTCCCTTTGGAAGGGAAACTTTCAAACTTTATAATAACTAATATTATTATTATTTTTAAGCAGTCACGGCAAAACTTGAAACTGCTGCTGCACAAGTTACTCAACAGGTTGTTGCTAGGTAACCAACTAGCTAGTGAGTTGATGCTATCCGGCTAGTTAGCTCGCCATGAGAGGTTGAGCAGCTAAAGTCTTTCCTCTGCCTCCATCTCCCAGAATGCTGTGCGGTTCTGCATCAGAGTTTGATGCATATTCTACATATTGAATATCAAATGTTCTATCAGACATCTTACCTACTGCTATCGATCAGGTCATATATAATCGATTTATCGTCCAGTCCTAACTGGCCCATACTGTAAAAACACCTGACGTCCATTTTTGAGGCCAGCTGGACATTCCTCACTTCAGATCATCCTGCAGATTTTCAGTCTGATGCAGGACTGAGCTACAATATTTATCTCCGTCTGATGAAACTATTCTTTTGTTGATTTGTGTGCTTTAGGATGTTGTTATGTTGACGTATGAAAATAATCAGTTTTCATGCAGATGCCAGAGAATAGGATGACAACACTGATTGGTATTTGGAACTAAGATCCCATTTCCATGTAAAGACATAAGGACCCAAACCATGATGCAGCCACCACCAAACCTTACTATAGAAATGACTTTTTTTTTTTTCTTTTAGTAACTTTTAATCTGCTTTTTGAAACCAACATGTGTTTTGGAATTACGGCTTAGAAGTTCAACATTTAGACTTGAAGTGTGTCTAAATTTAGTCTTTTTAATGTTTATTATTATCAGGATAATCTGTCATTTTGCCTCTGTATCCTGCTGTAGGCCTCTCAGGAGCCTCCCTGGTCAGTTTTCTTATCTCTCCATTCATTTTTGAGACACATCAAGTTCTTGCTAATCTCGCCATTGCTCACTGCGTTCCGCGGCGCGTCTAACACCGTCAAGTCGGTCAGGTCAGGCATCACTGACCGTCGCCCAGCGGCAACCAGCGCACTGTTCTGCTTTTCAGTTGTGTGTGTGAACTCCTCCTCGCCGAGATCCTGTTTCTTCAAAACGGATCCCTCAAATTCAGGAAGGGGAAGCTCGGTTGTGCAACTACCTGCACAGCGGATCAAATCATATTAAAGCGTGCGATCACACACTCACATGGGCGTTCGTGGAAGGCTCAGCCAATCACATTTTACACCTGCAGAATATGTTTGTCCATTATGATCATTTCATAATCATCTGTTAATTCAGAGGGTCCAAAGTGTTTCCCCGGAAACGTTTTTGGCCCTTTGAACAAATTTGTGTGCCGCCCACCCCTTAACCAATGCAGTTCGGAAATAGTACAAATTTGGCCCTCCAGTGGACACTTCTGTAATCTTTTTTATCACGTCAATTTCAATCTAATTCTTCTTTGACAGAAAGTGTTAGGCGCAAAGTATTTTTCTTTTTAATAAAATTTCATAGCAATAGAACTATAAACATCCAGGGACGAGTTACTTTGTTAAACTTTAATAGAAGCTTTTTTTGAGGAAAATTTCCATTTTTCTTGCTGGGAAGAGACTCAAAGATGTAATGGACCAAATAAACTGAAAAAAAGTTAGAAAAACTCTCCACCTTTTGTTTAAAAAAAATAGTGCCTTTTTGCAAGGTTATTATAATCAATTAATCAAACAAAATAATGAAAATTTAAACTAACTACACTGCGTGTTTCTAAAACTCACTAGAACGTACTGAAATCATAGCTATAATGTGTTTTGTTTTTGTGTTTACGAATATATTTATTAGCCTTTTTGAATTCTGCACCAACAATTAGCCAAAGCAAAAACTAAAACTACCACTATAATAAAGACTAAAACTAAACATTTAACTAATAAAAACACACTCTTAAAAACGAATCAAAGCTAACTGAGTCAGACAAATAAAAAGTTACAATGTAATAATACAATAATGAAAAACCCAAACTATTATAAACCGCCTCTTTTTTTTCATCAAAATGTGTTTAATTTATTGCTGAGCAGATGGGGGGGGGAAAAATGTAACTACAAAATCATTTTGCATTTTAACGTTGAAAAACAATTTGCATATTTCCATCTTTGGCACTCCGGCCCGTGTTGGAAACGATTGGACGCTGTGTGACCTTACAGTTAGTCAGCAAGTGAACGTCTCGTCATCCACGGCTTGTAAAAATGGCCCCCGGTTTTAAAGCGGTTGCTATAGAAACTTGAAATCCCTAACGCTCCACTCTTTGCTGCAGTTCCTGCGGATTTTCTTCAAAATGTTTAATTAATCGTCTCCATGTTTTGTTTTGTTTTTTTTGGTAACATTTATTGTGAATGAATTTATATAAAAAACGGTGGTAAAACGTTCAGTGTTTGCAGGCTCACATGTTCACACGGCTTACTGTGAACGGGGAGAATTGTCCCTCTTCAGTGTTTGTGACTCTCCATACCAAAGGGTTGTTTGAGGTCAAAACTTACAAAAGCTCTCTTGTCGGGTGTTGATTGTTCTAAAGGTGTGTAAAAGAAACATGAAACCACACAAGGAAACATTCATTGCAGGTAGGGAGCAGAGATCTTCCTGATATGGGCCATGCCTCTAATAACAGTTGGGTAAACAAGGAAGAGAGATGGTGAGTTATTCCAGAAGGCCAACATTTTTTCTTTTGTGTGTGTGTGTGTGTGTGTGTGCGGCTTCTAGCATGTGTTCAGTCGCCCCATGCAGGCGACTCATGGGCGGGGACATTTGTTCAACTTGAAGGAAAGGTGCATTGTCCCTTTTTAATCTCAGGGGTAGCATTGCGGACTCTGTTTGACTTGTAAAACTCCACCCTGTGCGTTATCATACAGGCAGGATCGCTCGGCAGGAGCATTGTGGAAGCAACCGCTGACATGAGCAACCTGGATTAGTTTCGACAGTCATGACTTGGCTTAGATGGCCCAGGGTTTCTGGTCGGCTGAATTCACCCCAAAAATGGCGGCTGCTCCATCCGTAAGTGATTTTTGTGTACGGACTGGTGGTGGGCTCTGTCTGCTGAACTACCTGCTGCTGCTGCCTTTTGGACTTTTGGGCCGACGGCTTGGGATTCTTCTCTCTGCTGCAGAGTTTTCCAAATTCAAAATCGGGTGAAAAGAAAGGGGAATTTGAAGTAGAGAGGCACCAATCCACTTTTTTATGCTGCTGATACGGATACAGATTTAGTATCGGCTGACTCCGATACAGAAACCAAAGCTGAACTAATTATAACGTTTCTTTTTCTTAAACACAGACGTGAATGTACTAAATTGCAAATTTATCGGATAACTCTGCACCATTACAGCTCACTTAAACACACCAGAAGCTTCAGAAGCTTGATCAAACATGTAAAGACAACTTTAGTTTGTTCAGTCAGTAAAATTAGGTCTAGAACAGCCAATGTATAATAAATAGGTTGACTACCTTTGTAGAACATGTAAAAATAAACTACAAGAGGGAAAAGCATAGAACTAGACTGAATAGATCTGCCCTTATGGATCGAGCACATTGTCACTGATACCCCGTCTAGACTTCTTTTTTTTTCAATTTTGGGACCGATACAGATATTAATATCAGATTGGTGCATCTCTAGTTTTAAGTAGGATCTTTGTTAAACTATTAAAGCATCTGTCATAACAAAATCTCAACTCTATTTTAAAATGTATCCACATGTAGTTACGGGGCTACAGCTTCTGCACCTTATTCCCACAAGAGTTCATTTACAAATTTTGCAATTCCTTCATCATTTCTGCATCCAAACTTTTACATACACAGATTTAAACCCAGCATTAACCCAAAGTAATTAGGCGTTTTATGAAGAGCTGGAAGTTTAAAATGTGACCTTGTGCATATCCAAAACGTATTAAAATGAACTTCAACATAAGAAATGTGCAGTTGTCTTGTGTTTTTTGGTGCGTGTCTGAATAGATGTGTAGCATTCACACGTTTTCACCGTTTATTTTTTTGGTGTCAACTCTTGGTTAGTTGGTACCGTTTTTTTCTGAATACCTGGAGAACATTTGGTTTCTCCACATAAGATTTCATAAATGTAAAAAATAAATAAAAAATCATTTTCTTAATCTACGCTGTCAACACCCACTTTGATTCTTTTGGGATGATTCAAACTTCAAGACAAAAAGAGAAATCTTCTGAAACGTGCTCTTGTTTTAAACTTATATTTCATTAGCTTATCTTATTGAGTCAAATTTTGTAATGATTTGTTTTGTTATCAAAACCGGTCTGTCTGGTTAATGAGATTTTGGATCTAAATGAGATAGCTGGTATAAACAAAGGTAAAAAAAAAAGAAAAGTATGATTGCAATTTGGAGGCCAAACGTGTTTCTAGTAACGCACGACATCACAGTCTGAACAGGTTTTCAGACTAAAAGGTTTGCGTGACTTGCACTTGTAAGGCCGTCTCTTACGTCTTTATATGTCACTTAGACATCTTTTGTTTTTTCTCTAAATTTGAAAACTCCGGAGCTAACACGGGGTGCACTTTCCTTCTGCCGCGCCTGTCCAAACCTGTGCACGTTTTTCTCTCGGCGTCAACTCGACCAAATCAAAACAAATCACTGTTTCACAACCTGCAAGTGCCACAAAAGCAGAAAGGAGAGCAAGAGGCCGGGCCGCCTCAACATGCAGGATTTACCAGAAGAGCCGCCGTGGTCGAGCCCTAAATTGATTTCTGCTCTGGCCCGAGCGCAGGCGGCCTGACTTAGTCATATGTGCTTTGCGCCTTTGTTAAATATGGTTTTATTTGCAACAGGGCGACCGCAGCAGTATTTAGTTCCAGACTACTGCCGGTCTGTTTTTCCTGAACCCTGCGCTCGGCACTCTGGATTCACAAGCGTTTGACGCTGCTGGCTTTGACTCCCGCTCCTAGAGTTACAGTTCACTTTGCGAGTGGAAGGTTTGAAGCGGATGTGACCGGGTCACGGCTGCCTCTCTGATATTCCAACACGCACGCGTGATTTTTTTACTTTTATTCATTGAATGCGCTCCGTTTCATCATAAGTCCTCCACATATGCGCAGCCTGTTGGTGCAGGCTCGGCTCTAAATGTGGTAGTGATTTAACGCGTTGCTTGTTTTTATGCACAAACGAGACATTTTGTTCGGAATGTCTGGAATTTTCTGGTGCTCACGCTCGTCACTGCTGGGTTCCCGTACAGAGAGGATGCTGAGGACGCTGCGAGTGTCTGTGACCGCGTTGATAAAACAGATGGGTGGAGTCATCACAGCATCTGCTCTTCTGCCGGATCTGGAGGACTTTCCACTCCAGCGGTCCAACTCGTTTGAAAGTGAACCTTGCAGTTCACTCGAGTCGAGAGCGAATTCTTGCAGCTGCTCTATTTAAAAAAAATAATAATAATTGTACGTGGAAACTTTTATGAAAATGGAAAACGTTTGAAAACAGACCAATTTCTGGGACCTGTTTGAACATTAGCTGAGCTTGGAAGGCTTAAACTCTTTGTCACCTCTCACCTTGTCATCTGTGTTTCGGTCGTTGCTTTTCTGACTTCCTTTTTTCTGCGCAACACTCACTTCACATGCAGTTTATTGCGGAAGTATTTGATTGTGTGGAACCTTTTTTTATTTTGTCATGTTAAAATAACAGCCTTCGCTGTGTATCAGTGGGACTTTTATTAGACATGTCGACACAAAGTAGTGACACGTGGCGGTAGCAGTAGCAACGCCATTAACAATCTGAAAAGTGTGGTGCGGTTTTGTATTTAGCCCCTTCTTATACAAATAAATTAAATCCAGTACAACAAACTCCCTCCAGGTCTCTCCTAATTGGCGAATGAACTTTACTTTTGTGTAATTTATGTAGAAATAAACTATGCGAGACAGTGTAGTTTGGTTGTGAACGAGTTGAAAGCAGGATTAGGTTACAGAAGCAATGTTCCAAAATGTGAAAAATCTCACAATTAAGTTGACATGGGCTGCTCATAAAAGATATTGTGTCCAAATGAGGCCCAAGATTGAACAAATTGCGAAAAATGCCTGGAAGAAACTGAACTCTGCACATCATCCTGATGGAAAACATGGCAGTGGCAGCATCATGCTTTTTGGTATCAGAAAGCTTGACAAAAAGCTGTTGGAGGCTGGGAAAACCAACATTAGGGTTTGATATGATCCATGTCGTCATCACAATCCCCCTTGGGCTAAAATCACCTAGCAATAGCTTAACGCAAAGCGTTATTCATATGCTGGCCCAGTCAAAGTATAGACACACTGCAAAGAACACAAAATCTTACCAAGCATTTTTGGTCGAGTTTCTGGAAAAAATATATATCTCACTACAATTGAAATAAGACAAAACTAACTTACAGATAACTTTTCAGCAAGATGTAAAACAAGCAAGAGTTTGCTTTAGGTCAATTATTTCTTTATATTGATAAGAAAAAAAATGCTAGTTCAACTGGCAGATTATTTCATTTATAACGAGACATTTTTCTTCTCATGTTATGAATTAAATAATCTGCCAGTAGAACTAGTATGTTTTTAAAATTAATCATCGAGCTACAACAAGCTCTCGTTTTGCTAAAAACATTTAAGTTTTTTTTTCTTATTTCAAGTGTAGTACGCTAGAAACTCAACCAAAATATGCTATGTAAGATTTTGTTTTTACTCTGCATCAATCCAGTTGAGGATGCGCTGTTCAGTTCCAGTCTTAGTTAAAGTTATTCTTGCTACAAATGAGCGTAAATGTATCATCTTCAAAGTTGATAGATACGTAATGCAAAGGATTTCCAGCTGTAACTGCAGGAAAAGGTGTTTAATCTGAGTTTTTAAGGTCGAATACAAATGTGTGTCGCATTTCTTTTAAGATTTCCAACTGCAAAATGCTCAGGGGAAAAAAAAACATGCTTTCCTAATTCTTCACCACTGTGAGGTAACTCTGCATCGCTCCGTCACATGACATCTATTTGAACTCCATCAAAGTTTCTCGATGGAGAACAAGACGTGTGAAGATGTCGGAGCCTGGTGCTTTACTGGGTCTGTGTGCTGAGCTGGCTTCATTGACCTATGGATGTCACGTTTTTATTGACACGTTTCCTCCTTTCTGTCCACTTCTTTCTCCATCAGGATGAAAATGCGGCGGCACAGAGTGTTCTTGCTGTGCACGGTGGGTCTGTGTGTCATCTCCTTCCTCCATTACTACAAGGCCCTGCACTACGTCTCCCTGCTGCGCGAGCTCTCCGCTCCGTACCCCAACATCAAGTCCTTCATCATGGTCTCGGGCTTCTTCTGGAGGGAGAAGGGCGTCGCTGCCACCCCGCTCAGTCCCGCCTCTCCCGAAGAGGCCCCGCCGCTTCCCGTCCTCCGGCAGGGCGCGGTGCAGCCTGGCGGAGGGGCGGGGTCTTTGGGGGACGGAGGCGGAGGAGGGGGAGCGGTAGACCCGGGAGCGTTGGACGCCAACGCCAGAGTCGCCGGCATGGCCGGCCTTAAGCATTTCGAGGTGAGAGCGATGAAGGAGCCGGAGCCTCCGCATCCCTGGGAAAAACCAGAGGAGAACCAGCTGGGAGACTCGCCAAGAGAGGTTCAACACCCTGGCTTTCTGAGTTACTGCATGCTAACAGTGCATGCAGAGTGGAATATATGGCTATAAAGATAAATCATGCCTCCTGATACAAGAGAAAAGCTTAGGCTTGTCTTTTGTTTTGTCGGGATGGTCGATCCATCTTTGTCTAAATGAAGGCAGAGGAGGATGGTGACCTCATTTTATAACATAGATGTTGGAGATTGTTTTTTTTAGTTTTGATTAACTTTTTGTTGAATAGTTTATATCAGAGTATTATCAACACAGGTTTAAGTGGATTCATGATATTGTCACCTTTCTAAAATGATGGCCTACGTCACTTATTTTTGCCAAAAGTTTTTTTTCGTTTTTTTTTTTAACCTAAATCATCAAAAAAAAAAAGACTTAGACCATCATTTTAGGAAGGTGACGTAATATAAGACCTTCTCACTCCCATCATCGAGATGGTCCGAATATATTCTGACAAAAATAGATTTTGTGTTTGGTTTGTCAATATATCTCAATTTGAAAGATAAAATCTGTCTCTTATGTGGACTGGTAAATATTAAGATAATGAGTGGTAAAACAATTGACACAAGCTGTAGAAGGAGAATGTCTGACTTTTTTTTTACAGTCTTGGTTGTTTCTGTGTTCAGTTCTACAACAGAGCCGAGAGCCATGTGAAGGCTAGCTTTCTGATTTTGCTCCTCCATATGAACAATCCTCTTTGACCTGAAAGCCTCCACAAGCACAACATAATTTTGTGCCTGTCGCACGGAAAATAAAAATATGTAAGCAGTGGAGGGTACACCTCCGCTAATGCGCTAGTAGTTAAGCTAGTTATTTGTTTTGCTAACTTTGAAAATGCTAAGAGCACATAGCGTCTCCTAAATTACGGTAGCTTTTCTGGTTATGTTTTAAGCAGAATACAGCGCTCGCATAAACAACTTCAAAAATACTTTATGAATCCCAGAGGGAAATTAACAACCAGGGCTGTTAATTAAACAAATACATGCAAAATTTCTTATGTGTGAGTTGTTCTCACATTCTCCTCTTGGTTGAATTTAGCGGTATACCATTAGCTTCTGCTAAGTACCATGTTGGTATAGCGCCTTCAGCAAATGGACGTAATGTTTTATTATTAGTGCTTTGGGGTTAGTGCAGCTAATGTTTTAGTTAGCACTGACAACTTTTGTATATTTTTTTTATGTAATTCCTTAAGAGACCTCCAGCTGAGACCTTTTTAAAAAAAATCTTTTGAAGGTTTAGTATACAACACTTATTTCTAGAGCGATCGTTTTACAAATAAACTTACTTTCAGAGTTAGCCAATGTGTGCTAATAGTAAATACGTGGTAAATGAAATGCCAGAGTGTTTACCTGAAGTGTACCTGAACTCCTTCTTACCTTCTTCCTTCCTAGAAACAAAGTGACGATCGTCACGTTGACCCCAGCCTACAAAAACTGCGGGAACAATTAGGGAAAGAAAAGCTGTCCAACCCGATAAAGTCCATGGGAGACCTTCACACCCGCAGTCACCAGCTCCAGGATGACAAAACCTCGTATTTTGTGCGTACGAGTCGTGGGGCCTACTGTTTCAGACAGGGGACGGAGATCAAGGAATCCTCTGTAAAAGCAGCAGCGGGTGCAGCTGGTGACGTTTTGGACGTGGATAAAGCAGCTCAGCGGAAACCTCTGGGGCTTCAGCAGCAGCAGCAGCCCGGAAAGGCAAAGGGCAAAGGTCAGCCTTTGGGCAGCGGGAAGCAGCTGGTGAAGTGTGTTTGCCGGCCGGGCTGGCACGGACCTTACTGTGGGGTTCCCACCATGGTGTACCACTCCAACCTGCCGACGAAGGAGCGGCTGACGCCCAGAAAGACGCCGCGGAGAGTCATCAACGCCATCAACATCAACCACGAGTTCGACCTGCTGCACACGCGCTTTCACGAGCTTTCGCGGGCCGTGGATTTGTTCCTGGTGTGCGAGTCAAACTTTACCGCATATGGAGAGAAACGGCCGCTGAGGTATGGCACAATCTTCGTTTCTTCATCTGGGAGCGGGATGTAATGCACGATCACAATAATATAATTTACCGCACGATAAATTGCTCCAGACGTTATCGCGATGAACGATGATATTGTCATGTTAAAGCCGGTTTCAACTCATAATAATAATGGCATAATAATGCGAGCACACATACTGAAAAGTCAAACAAACTTGAATTTCGAAAGAAAATTTAACTCTGATACCAGAAGACATTTTAAATATCCAAAATAAAACAAAACAGAGCAATTTCTGTTACGGTCATTCTGTTTTGACAGGGAAAACAGGCAAAAGTGGCAGGTTGTTCAGACCAACTACTTCACACCGGGTGTCGAATGTTTGCAACGTTTCTCAAAATGGCGGCTTTTCATCAATATGAAATGGGAGCGTCTCTTTGACAACTGTTGTCCAAGTGAAAGTTGTTAATATCTCCTGTGATTAACTGATTTATAGCTTATTGTGACAGGCTAGAGCTTTAGATATCAGGTTAAAATATCTCTAAGATCATCAAGTTATTTAACTCTGGTTGAAAAACATACAACATATTACACTTTATTATTTATCCAGCACAAATAAATCCACAATGAAAAGCTATGGTGGTTAAACAAAGTACACGGCCTGAGTCAACAGCTTGTGTCGAAGTCTTTAACGGCAATCAAAGTTCCTCCATCAGCCTTTCGCATAATTGCAGAGGAATTGTGACCGACTTTACAGCATCCATGCAGTCGTTGGAGGTTTACAGACGCGTCTCTGCACGGGCGCCGCGTCAGGTTTAGGTCTGAACTTTAACTGGGACATTACAGTTAAAGTGTTAAATATCCAAAATAAAACAAAACAGAGTATTCTTTGTCTAACACTCAGTTGTAGGATTTTCAGTTGTTTCGGGTCCGACTTTGACCGAGCCGTAGCAGACACGCTTCCAACATTTCTGCCTTTACTGAGACGCTCCTATTAAACCTAAACAGTTAAATAAATGCATTTAATCATCAACAAATGGCTGCTGCCTTAGGTTACTCACTTACAGCTTTCCCTTCTCAGCTTTATTTCTGTTGAATAATCAGTGAGTTTTGGATCCATTGTGTGTTTTTGTGCTTTTTAGATTAAATTTCATGTCAAAAACTCAATAAAGGCAACATCAGTATTAATGAGCTGATAAGTAAAGCTGTTGTAGTGGTTGTACTTTGTTTTTACAATAACTGCTCATGTCTAACAATTTTAAGATATCAGATTTTATTTACTTATTCTTTTCATTTTTAGGTTATTTTTAATGACGCATTATAAATTTGTGCTCAAATGTTCTGTGACCACTTCTATGGAAATTTTTACATTTTTTTTGGTATCTGGAAATTAATTTTGAAATTGGATAGTGCAGAGCACCAAATGTGGAATCATTAAATCCTGGTGTGACTCGTTTCTGGTCAAAGTCAGAGATCGTCCTTTTGTTGTGGATTTTGTTTTTTGTTGCTTTTGCCTCAACGTTGCTGTTGGCCGTTCATCTTGGACAGGTTCAAAACAAACGTGTCGAATTAGTTTTAAAATAAGCCAATGTTAGCCATTTTCACGACTCCGAAACAAGATTTGTGCTTTGGTTGCTGCTGCAGCTTTTCTGATGCTGCCGTACCTGTCGATGCTCTGCTGAATGCCTGATTTAAGGCCATCAATACCAGAGAAACTCCATTCATGCTCTACGTTCCCATTCAGATGACAAAAACAAACTGTTGTTGCTTTGAGTGTTTTTCCCTTTTTTTCCCCTTCTAGCTTCCTTCCTTTGTACGCAGTCATTCTTTATGCTTGCTGAGACTCGGTGTGCAGAATAATAATTACAGTTTGGTTTCTTCGGCAACGACGTGAAACACCTTGAAAGCAATTTTCCAGGAGATTATGACGAGCGGCATGATTGACTGGGCGAGGAGGGAGAGTGGTGTGTTCAGTCACAGGACGTATCACAGCATGGAAGCGGCTACACACGCTGCTTTTTTTTTTTTTTTGGCTACGCGTATCAACAGGTTAATAGAGTTGCTCCTCTCAGGAAGTCTGGTGTGTGTTGAGCAGGATCGCCTGTGCAGAGAGATGGTGCTTGTCAAGCGGACGCTCAGCGGATTCGGTTTGGATCTCCGTTTGGTTCTCGACCCAACGGAGATCGTCTGGGCTCGTCGGTTTCCGTTAGACAGAATAACCGCAATCATAATTCATTTTTAATTCACCAAGGGAAATGGTTAGGCAGAGAAATTTGATTTTAGCAACTTTACAGAGACTCTTCATTCCAAATACAAATCTGAAAATTTTCTATGAAGGCCTTAAGAGATTTATTGGAGAAAATCTATAAACGAAAAGCATCGCAAAGACCAAAGAGCACGTGAGACGGGTCAGCCGTGATGTTTAAACCAGGGTCCTACAACTTTTTCCCAAACATCTAACAGCAAAGTTCAGTTTATCTGAAAATGAAAAGAGTTTTACATTGACTACAAACCTACCTAAACTGGAGTTAAAATCAAATAATGTTGGAGTGTTGTCCCAGTCAAAATCCAGACCTAACTTCAATTAAGAGTCTGTGGAATGAATTGAAAATCTATGTTTATTCTAGATGAGAAAAGCTGGCAGAGACACGGCCCAAAACACTTCTAGCTGTCGTTGGAGGAAAAGGTCTACAAAGTGCTGACTTGGTTGAAAACAGCTACACACCATTCTTTTCATTTTTTATTTGTAAAAAATGCTGAAAACCATGTGTTATTTTGGATTCCCATCATCCAAGGGATGAAGGGGCCAACCGATAAACCCGTTGATCTATCACTTGGTGATAGACCAACCGGTTTGTCTGTCACATCAAATCGTATTAAATACATAAGTGTGACGAAATGAGACACTGTAAGTTTGAAATGACTGACCAACGGCCCATTAGCTGGTTCTGGCCCAAGTTAAGAGAATTGGAAATGGCGACTTTAGCGTTGACAATTTCCTTTTATCTGTCTCCCTAGTTTCCTGCGTCTCCTTCTGAACGGAACGTACGACTACGTCCGTCATAAGATCCTCTACGTGTTCCTCGACCACTTCCCCGACGGCGGCCGGCAGGACGGATGGATAGCCGACGACTATCTGCGGACGTTCCTGACGCGGAACGGCTTGTCCAGGGTGAAGGGGGCCAGGTCGGACGACGTGTTCGTCATCAACGACGCCGACGAAATCCCGGCGCAGGAAGGCCTCCTTTTCCTCAAGCTGTTCGACGGCTGGACCGAACCGTTCGCCATACACATGCGAAAGGTACGCGAGCGGTACGCCGTGGAGTGGCGTCTGCACGGCGACCATACGGCGGAGCTGTTTGTAACTGTGGTTGTCTCTCTGTCTCCAGTCTTTGTACGGCTTCTTCTGGAAGCAGTTCGGGACTCTGGAGGTGGTGTCCGGCTGCACGCTCGGGATGCTCCGCGACGTCTACGATGGCGACGGCATCAAGCTGCGGCGCCGCGAGTACTACACCATGCCGGGCTTCCGCAAGTACGAGAACGACACGGGCCACATCCTGGTGCAGTGGTCCGTGGGGAGCCCCTTCCACTTCGCCGGCTGGCACTGCTCCTGGTGCTTCACGCCCGAGGGGATTTACTTCAAGCTGGTGTCGGCGCAGAACGGGGACTTCCCCAGGTGGGGGGACTACGAAGACAAACGCGACCTCAACTACATCCGGGAACTGATCCGGACAGGGGGCTGGTTTGACGGCTCCGTGCAGGAATATCCCCCTGCGGACCCCAAAGAGCACATGTTTGCCCCCAAGTACATGCTGGAGAACCATAAAAGGTATCACTACCTCCTAGAGAACCCTTATAAACACAAAGTCCAGAACGAATGAAGTCTAAGAGACCACGCTTTGAGAAAATACCTAACAGAAGTGCCCGAGAGTGGCCTTCGCACTGAGCTCTGGAGGTGGGCTGACGCCGACGGACGAAATCTCGATGGACGACGATGACGAAGGCGATGCAGGGATTTAAAAGCTCTTCAGATTATTTTGGGGTTTTAAAAAGGGAACACAAAAATGACAACAATGGGTTTACAAGTTCAACGTCTGTGGGACGAAACCACTGGATGAACAAAAAAAAAAAAAAATCACTGCTTTCCCCATCGTTCCCTCGTCACAGTGAGAGGCCAAGCTATTTCTCTTCGCCCGCTTACTTTGTATCTCATCCGCCACTGGATACACTTGTAGGAAGAAAAATAAATTTAAAAAAAAGGCAGGGAAGCAACAAGCGTTTTTATTTTTATTTTATTTTTTGCCTGTTCCTGTCTGCTTTCACTGAAGTTTACAGCCTGCCAGACGCTCGGCTTTCAACCCCGTCGCCCTCTGATGTCTTCCTTTCGTAATCGGTGACCTCCTTCCAGAGCCGGACGCATGTTCAGAAGCAAAACATGGAGACCTGAAGGTCTGCTGAGAGTACCAAACAAGTATCACAGGCTTCTGCTCACGTTCATGGTCATGCACCTTAAGCTCGTCTGCGTGGTTGTAAATAGTGTGCGTGTGTAGCCGTGTGTGTGTGTGTGTGTGCGCTCTGTGTTTGTGCCGTTCGGACTAAGAAAATCAAAGCGAATGAAGAAGGTTCATGAAGAAAAAAGTGTGCCGAAATAAAAAGGAAATAAAATGAAAGACCACATGGATGGTGTGTACTGAGTTGGGAGTGTGTTTTCCGGAGCTCACGGACAGATTTGAGCAAAACGTTTTGGTCCCATCAGGGGAGAACCGAGAGAAGCTGCAGCCTTAGGTTTTCAGATCTGTCCGGTTAGCAGCTGGGGTCGCCGGGTTTTCCTTGAAACCTTGCAGAGAAGGAGTGGTGGTGGTGGTGGTGTGGCGCGAGGATGTTCACACATCGGTGCTAAGATATGTCTGAACACTAGAAGTCCCCGGGACGAGTCTTTATGCGCCGCTGCCAACGCTCCTCTGAGCGTTTCCTGTCTCCATATTCCTTCTTATGTCCCGTCTTGTTTTCCAATCTCCATTTTTACGCTCTTTAAGTTCCTTATCTTCATGTGTTGAGTCAGATGAGTTGAAATTGGCCCAGTTTTTCAATTTGCCATCTGTTAGAAATGCACCAGTCATTCAGGAAGACGTTGCAACCTGCCAATATTCTCCTGATTGGCTTTGATCAATGAGTGCAGGAAAAAATGTCACGATAACAAATTTTGCTGGACAATAAATCGTCCCAGTAATTATTGCGATAAACGATAATATTGTCATTTTGAGACAATTTTCAACTTGTATAACAATAATGACATAACAAAAAAGCATACGCGACTGCAACATAAATAAAATGGATTATGAAGTTTCTGTAAACAAATAAATAGTCAACATCAGAATTCAAATTATCCAGCACATTTTAATTCATTTTGACTTTAATTGATTACTGTACTTCCCACCATTTTTCTCAAAGGACACACCAACTGACCTCATCTACACTGATGCATTTATTTTGAGTCTAATAAATTTAATGCAGGTTAGGAACATTTGCTTTGGTTCATGAATTCAGATAATATCTTACCTGCTGTAAAAAATACTCTTTGCATCTTAACTCAGGATCAGTTTAAATCAGTACAGGAAGTGGAAGCCGGTGGCTGTTGTATATCAAAGCGTTTATATGAAAGTCACTTTATTGATTTTTAAATCTTTATTTAAAATGTCTTTTTTTTTTTTTGCAAATAGGCTGATAAACATGGAAAAGGGAGATTGGAGGCGGTGCGCCACCAATAATCCTACTGTGTGAAACGCTTAAAAACAAAAACATTTGCAGCTAACCTAGAAAAAAATAAATGAAATAAAATAAGGAAATTTGTCTCAATCAGTAATATTTTTGCTCTTCAGACTGCTTAACTTATTAGTTTCCCCTGTATATGTTCTTATCTCAACGTTTCTCTCTGGAAGGTCATCGATGGCACACCTCCTCCGACCTCAATGTCCTGTGTGATTAATCAGTGGCCTTACTTTGAAAAAACATTCACACAAACCATTTCCAGGTTTCATTTTAACACTGTAGAGCTCTGTCCTGCTCTGATTAGCCATTAGTTTTAATCTCAACAAGTTGTAATAAATGAGGAACGCAAGAAAATGACACACTGCAGGTGGGATATCAGAACCACCAGAGCCTCACTTCAAAAGTCTGCTCTTTAAGGGCCTGCTTGTTTTCGTTCTTGTCGAGGGTGAGGGAAATGATGGCAGAAATGTTGACATCACCACAAACCCAAATGAAAAACTTTACAAGGAACAGAGTGACTAAAAATGGGAAAAACCTTAATCATTTTTTTTAAAAGCCGATTGACCAGCTCCACCTAGAGGTAACTTGGTGTTGCTAAGACCTAAAACAGAGCACGTTCTCTTCAGTTTGAGAAATGATCATTTCCCAGTGTAAAATCTCTGGGAGGTTTGCTATTTTATTAAACCTTCACCAGGCAAAAGTTTGCTCTTAAAGCTGTGATTTGATCTGGAGGCCGGATGTTGGCCTGAGATTGTCGGCCTCGTTGCTCGGGGAGGAGAAAATGAGATTAGCCAGAAGGCCAGTGATGCTGGTTTCTGTTTCTGGGCTGGACGGCTGTACAGTGGAACGCAGCAGCAGCTGTCGGGGGTTTGGTGTTGGTATCAATCGTCTAATTCCTGGGAGGCAGCAGAGAAATTAGCTCCAAATATGATTTGAAATCAGATGGCCAGGGACTCTTTATGGGAGGCTTTAAATTAGATTGTAGTTTTTGTGTGTGTGTGATTTGGAAAAGGTCGATGTTGGTCTAACACAAATCATTTAACAGTCATTTAACAATACCAGAGTGTCCACATCTTCTTGAAAAGTTTTAAATTCATGTGTTTAAAACTAAGGCCTTAAAACGTCTTAAATTCATTTAAAGAAACACAAGTTGGCCTTAAATGCGTTAACCACAGGTCTTAAATTTCGTTATGGCAGGTCTGTTTAATTTCGGCTTATTCTCATAGGCAGTATGTAGTCTTTTTGTTTTCCTGCGGGACTTTCCCATCAGGCAAAGGTTTGAGTCAGACACCTTCAGTGTATTCTGTGACTTCAAGCAGTTGAGGCTACCAGTAGCAAACATACCCTAGTTAGCAAGTTAGCTTTTTTTTTTTCATCATGGATAAAAATGCAAATTTATCACCAGTTGGTTAGTTTTCTCCATTGACTCACTTCTGTTGTCAACGAACGTTGTAAATGAAGCTAAGTACAATTTAGAGTCCAAAAGTCTAAAATCAAACTACAGGAACCAATCAGTGAGACCTACACTAAAGTTTTTGGGAGAGGGAACAACTACGGTCCAGAAATGGGGCATGCAACAGGATATGACTGAATAAGCACGTTAAAGAAACGTGCTTAACGGCATATTTTTCCATCAGTATATAGGTTTTAAATGTTACTTTGTAATCTTAAAGATGTCTTAAGTTTGAGTTGAAGAAAGTTTCAGAAACCAGTTGCTGATTTGGTGTGCAACTCCCAAATCTGCAACTGGTCGGGAGCCTGGTAAATGCTTGAAAAATCTGTAGCTTTAGACGGTCCAGTCAAAGAATGACATGTAGGAGAGCTAAATCCAACGTAAGTTTCTCTCCACTGACGATTCAGATATTCTGGTGACGCCTTGAACAAATTCATTTCCCATTTTCCTGCTAACCAGCTAACATTGTTGGATTTCTTGCTAACGTGTTTTCTGTCTCATTTGCTATCACTCATTGGTAATTTGACTGATAACACATTTCTGTGCAGTTTCAGTTAATCACATGCAGACTACGATGAAGTCGTTGTTCTGCTTTATTAACTAAACGATTTGCTTTGAACAGCATAAACTTTAATGACTCATGTTTCGGCTGCTTTCGGTCCAGCCGTCTCCCACGCTGAGAGCTTTAGCCACGGCGGGTCACAGGAAACAGACACAGAGAACTTTATTAGATCAACCAAATGAACTGGACAGTCTCTAATATGCCTGTGCAAGCTGTGGACACACTAAAAGTGTGCCGTGCAAATTGCTGCCTGAAGGCTGGCTGGGGGTAAAATCACAGACGGGTACAACTACAGGAATTGGAGCTGAGATTAGACCAGGATTTATTTACTGTTCATTTGAAAATAATGTGAACAAGGCCCTAATCCAGATTTTGGGATTGGAGTGGGCTTTCCCTAGTAATTCATGATTGAGCTGTGAGGCATGTGCAGCGTGGTTGCAGTGTTAGCACATGTAGATTAATTCAGGGAATCACGTTCGCATCAAAAACCTTTATCAGCTGTATTTTTCCTCAATTTTGGGAGGGAAAATTGCATTAATCTAGTGTAGTTTAAAAAAAAATAAGTATTTGACTTTCTGAGAATTTGAAGTAAGAAAAATCCTGCTGAGCAGTTAAAGTGCCCACCCTCTACATCTCTGGCTTCATGCCCTCTGCCCTGTCTGTCTTTGTGGTGTTACCATTGAAAAAGTGGGGAGAGAAAAAGTTTTGCATTAGCTCAATGGCATCTGAGAAACGAAACCACAAGCAGGGTCCCCATAAAAGAACGTGGGCGGCTATTTGTACTCGCGCCCTGCCAGGAGGAATTGACTTTGAGTTAACACCCCACTCCCCGGCTGCTGCAGTCGCATCAAGCCAAACATCTGGCGAACAGCGCCCATGTTTACATTTCTGCGTACATTTTTTGAGCCTTTGTCTGAGAGCAGCAGCCGTGCCAGCCCGGGCCGTACAAGGATGTTTGTCCGCTTCAAGGCTCGGCCAGTTACCGGCTTTATCGCCATGGCAGCAATCCCCCCCTGGGGTTCCCGAGATACTCAACAGCCTGAGGTCATCCACGAAGACTGCAGACCGGTGGTTCAAGAGCCAGTAATCGGGAGAAATCACAGACCACTGGATGCTCAGAGCGGTTGTGGGCTCATGGCCAGAAACCCAGTTATTATGCACGAACAGCAGCACCGGTGCCACCTCTGTAGCGCAATCTGCAAATAAAACATGGGCAGATCAAAACCGAGAGAATGCGGAGCAGCTTGTGAAGCAGGGAGATGTTTCACAGCTTTATTGTGTGAAACGTGTTTGTGTGGAAGAGAGGCAGAGGGCTTGATTTTACACTTTGAAGTAGAGTCATCACAGTGATTAAACGAAAGCCGTCCTAAATGAATCGAGCCGTACGTCATCCCTGGAAAAGGAAATCTATAAAGCGCTGACGGATTCAGCCCGGATGAAGTTGCAATGTTTTAAGGCGGGCTGTGCCGCCTCGTTGGGCTTGCAGAAATTTCTTCCTTTTATTTATTTCTGGGGGGGTTTTTTATTTCTTTTTTTTAAGCCGTTCTCCAAATTGGAAGGTCCGTCTCGCTCAAGGACCTTACTGCAGATTGCTTCCACTCAGCAGATGTTAAAAGCGACGAGGCCTTTATGCGTGCGGACAGTCTGACCGCAACCCTCGCCAGTTTGCTGTCTCGTTTTATCATAATCAAGCCTTGAATCGGCAAAGAAATAATGAGGCCGAAGTTAAATGGGAGTGGACAAATTCAAACATCCGTCCAAGTCTTGCAGAGTTCACGCGACCACTACTCAAGTCAGCGTTTTTACAGAGCTGTTGTGTCTCTACGACAAGGCACTTTGCTCTTCAGAAGCTCTCCAACACTTGTGTCATTTGGTTTTTAAAATAAAGGCCAAGTATATCTGTAGTTCGCTACATTTATGGCTAAATATTGGGTTCAATTATTCTAATTAGTGATCAGTGTGTGTCTGATCACTAATTACAGACTCATCACACCCTAATCTGGGCTCAGGGTAATGGGGGGGATACCTTGGGTAACTAATATTTCAATACATGGAGGTAATTCGCTTAAACTGAATTAGGGTCTATATCTTGTAAGGTTTTTGGCTTGGTGGCATTTATTGACTGTGAGAAAGGTGGGAAAACATGTGGCAAAGGTCATGGGGTCAGGAGTCAGACTCGTGACAAAGACTGAGGTTTCCGTACATAGGTCGCACATTCCATCCCTGCGCCACCGCTGCGCCCCTCTTCCATCTTTTCTCATTGTTCATTCCCATCAGCCCTGTTTGGTCCGCTTTAATCAAACTCCAGTCTGTTTGTCTAGAAAGTCCGATTCGTTTGGGGGATGTGTGAACGCGCAGTTGAACTCTGATGCAGACCAAAAAAGCTAACTCTGGCCCGCCGAAAAACGCCGGTCTCGGTTTGGTTGAAGTGAACTCTGGTTTGGTTCAAAAGCATATGTGGATGCAAGTGGACCGGAGACCGCTCCAAAAGCAGAAAGAGGAATGTAGCGCAAGGCATTCTGGGTAAATACAACCAAAACAAACGCTAGCCTAACATTGGCAGGAGAAATGTCTTGTTGTCTTTTGTCAGTGACGAAAGAGAAATCCTGCAACTCCTAAAGTCTCCCATCACACCATTTTTGACATTTCTTGAAGACGGAAGTTGCACTCATGTCTTCTTCTGTGGTTTTTGTGTCGTTTCCTTTAGTGGTTCTTGCTGCAGCATCTCCACAGGCGAGGAGGGGAACAAGTTTTTCAAAAGGTTTCGTTGGATTGATGCAGCGCAATGTGAAAGTGAACACCAACAACTGAAAATATAACAAATGTTGTAATTTTGGGCCTCAATCGAATCGAGTCTACCGGACTATCAGGTGTGAAGACACCTAAGGACTGCCTCACTCAGTTTAGAGCACATAACATATTTGGAAGGATGTAAATTTTATTTCGGGCAGAAACGGTTTTATTGTCAAAGAATCCCATGAAAACATCTCTGAGGACTAAAGGAACGGCTGGACAAGCAGAGCTATGACCCAGGATTCTCGTTCTGTATTAATAAGGAGTAATAATCGATGTTCTTATTCAATACAGAACTGACTTTCCAGATTAAGGCTGCCTGGTCAAACACACCTTTGACTGTGCATTTAAAATCAGAGCTAGGATTGTCCTTGTTCTCTCTTATTAATAGTGAGTAATACGCTGCTCTTTTTCTTTAACAATAATAAAAGTTCAGATTGATTAGGAATTCGTGGCTGAACTGAGCAACAACTGGGGTAATCTGGAAACTATATTCTCTATCAATGAATAATATGTGATATTTATTTAGCTTAAGCAGAGGGCTTCTAAAATTTTACCGTCGTATCCTTCAACTCAGAATAAAAATGTGCGACACATTTGTCATAAATAGCTATTAAAATAGTTATTTATTCAAATAAATATTTTGAACATTAGGACGGCGTGCCACCAAAGATGTATTCTCCTTTCTTATCAGGCGCCTGGTGCAGTAAATGTGGCTGACTTGATTCTGTTGACTGGAAAAGAGGGGATTTATTAAGCATAAAATGCAAAACTGTGGAGAAGACAGGGTGATCCTGCTGCAGAGGGGTTTTGGAGTTGCTAGGAAACGGCTCTCTGTGCAAGCTTTAATTGCTCGGAGTTATTGATGTTAGCAACGGGGAACGGGCATTCAGAGTACGAAACCAGAGGTGTCTAAACTTAGACTGTAAGGGATACCAGAGAAGGGTTTCATATTTAGTGCGCAGCTTTACTGTAGTACATCAGTTCATAATTAGTAGCTGGATGTCGGTCAGATGTCCTTGAATTCCTGCGACATCTAAAATTTTCTTTTTTAGCAAAAATGGGAGTGATTTAAGTCAGCAGGGGATACTTCTGCGCACGACTTGAAAACAGGGACAAATAAAATAAATCAGAAGTTGAAGAAGGGGTAACCCTCAACTCTTAAGATCATTTAACAATATATTTAATATATTTGTGGAGTTCAGCACGTGCGTTTTCTGTTCAGATGGCATTCTGGGTAGTGTTGACCTCTCTCCCATCTGTTTTTGTTGTCTCATTGCAGCTGATTGGCCGCCTGCGCATTCAGCCGACATTCCTACATGACTCTGGACCTCGTCCAGCATTGTTGCTTCCACTAATAAGCTGCTTTTTTTGGGGGGGTTTTTTCTAAAAAAAAAAAAAAAAAAAAACTTTGGCAGCTAGTGGAGTGGAAATGAAAAGAGAAGCGAATGCATGGCGGTGTCGAGGAAAGGGACTGGATGTTTAATGGAGTTCATTCTCGAGGGTTTTTTTTCTTATGCTACTGCTTTTGTTTTTGTCATATTTGATCGGTTCTTATCTGGGTTTGGAAAGTGTGGAGTTAACATTTAGTCAGTGTCAGAAAACTACGATGAAACGTAAACTTTAAGAATCCTTCATAGAGGCTGAAACTAAAATGGGAAAACTTACATTCAGAAAAACGCGTTACAGCGTCGAATCTAATAGCTCCATTAATGTGTCGACACAGAGAGAACTGGGGTTTAGTCGCAAAATTACTTTCAGGCAAGCTGTTGGCATCATTGTAGATCTGTAATGTTCAGAGTCCAGATGTTGTATGTTAGAATAAAACCTTCCTTTTGCTAGTGTATTTGTAGGAATTCTTGAAGTGAGCAACTGCTGAAAGTTTTTAAGCTAATATTTGTCGCTAGGCATTAGCTTAAGCCTTGAGGTTGAAGCTAATGGCTAATCCGGGAGGAGCAAAGATTAAAACAAACATTTAAAACAACTTTGAACTTAAAACAGCAGAACGTTTAATCCAAAGACAGTTTAATTCACTTTAAAACCTGGGGTTCTGTCGCAAAATTACTTTCAGACAAGCTGTTGGCATCATTGTAGTCCCATAATGTTCGACTTCATTTGGCACATAGCTTACGTTTCTGTGATAGGATAGAATAAAAATTTCCTATTGCTAATGAATTTATAGGGAACTTTGAAATGAACTTTTGTTGAATGTTTCTAAGCTAATATGTGTCGCTAGGCATTAGCTTGGGCTTTGAGGTTCAAGCTAATGGCTAGCTAGTGGCTAATCCACGAGGGACTAAGACCAAAACAAACCTGTAAAACAACTCTGATCTTAAAAAGCCAAGACAGTTCATCCAAGGACTATTTAATTCACTGTCATGGTTGCATTGTGTGATTATTTATCAAAAAAAAAGGTTAACGGTTATTATATGGAGAGACCTAATTGGAGCCTAGACCTAACCAATGATTGTTCTTTATGAAATTCATACTATGCCATTGTTTGTTGGCATTACATTTTTAACCCACACAAATTTTGGACTGGCTGTTATCAGAGTTTACTTAATTCACAGATTAAAATATTGGGAAAACACACAACTGAATAATCGTTCTGCTGAACAAAGTCCGGCTAACTGGTTTAAAAGGTCAAAGGGGCAGTGTCGCGTATTTTCCAGGCACATACTGCCATTTTATAGCACAATCAAGTAACTATGTTATCTTCAGTTGTTATAATGTAGCCGTATATATAAAAGAAATTTAACTTTGCAAGTTAACGCCTTGAAATTGGGCCTCTGTCTCTTTAAGAAGGTTCTGCTCTTTCTGAAACTCCGCCTTCAGAAAGTCACCACAACATGGCTCCTCTATTAACCCTTTAACGACGTTTTTACCAGCGTTGCACTGAGAAGTGGCTCCTATGAGCTCAGAAGATGAACAGTTTCCGCAGGTGTTCGCCAATTGCTGCTGGCTAGTCTGAAGGAGCAGAGTGGTGGCGTTGGTTCCCCCCAGGCACTTTGCACAGCTGAATGGTTGGAAATTCACAGGTTTCTCAAACATGCATTAAAGAATCAAATCAAGACTCCAGGTATGTTTTGATGAAGGAATAACATTATAACAAGATATAAAGCTCAAAGAAGTCCATTTTACAATACTGCCCCTTTAATAACGTTTTCTCTGTCAGATCGGATGGGGACATTGGTAGGAGAAACTCACTGAATCAACAGGCAGTTAAGATTTGCTGCTCTGTGACTTGGAGACTGCTCCTCTGTAAACATGGCGGCGTTTAGCATACGGATGTCTGGAATCCCTGGTATGTGTTTGTTAGTCTCTGCGTTTCTGAATGTGCTCCGCAGCAGATTGTCTGGCTCTGGGACGGGTATTAGGCAAATCAGGCCCAGGGCTCCATATGTTGTGACACAGTAGATGATAAAAAGATTTATTTATTTTTTTTAAATTGATGAAAGTCAGAGTAACACTGCAGAAAGACAGACGGGCGCAGTGACACATATGTGCCTGAGAAGGCAAGTGGGCGGAACCGGCCGCCAGCACCTGGCCCGGCCGCGGATCGGTTCCCGTCTGAAGCCGGAGGGAGGGGGACCGGTCTGACTGACGGACTGTGAGAAAAAAAGGAAAAGGAAACGGTTTTAGTTCGGGGAGAGTTTTGAGTTCCCTGCAGTCAGAAACGGAGGAAGAAGGAGGGATTTCCGCTCAAACGCCACACTTCCTATGTTTGCAGTCTCTGCTTGTTTTGGTTTTCATTTGCACTTGTGCATTTTGAGTTTGCTCAGATAAAGGTTGTTTTTTTTTTCTGGGCCTTTTTCTTCTTCTTTTTTATATTTATAAAATAATTTTTTTGTGTAAATTGACAGGGAATGTTTGGTTTCCCACCCCCCAAATTCCATTATTTTTTTTGTACTATATTTTGTAAGTCCATCTACTTGGCAGCTCTGTCTCTAATGTCTCTCCAGGGGGTTGTGTGAGGTCGGGGTCCCTCGGCTCTGTTCTTAGCGGCTCGTTTCCGTTTCCGTCTTGTTCACGCCGTCGCTCAGATCAAGCTGTTCTCTACTGGCTTTCATCACCACTCGGGTTTTTTTCCACGGCTCTTGTCTGCTTCAGAATGTCTTTTGGTTTCTTGGTGACAGATATATACTTAAAAAATGAACCCGGCATATAAAGCAAGACAAAAAAAAAAGATATCGCAAAAAATATATATTATAATTTTTTTTATAACTCTGACTACTAGGCACTCGGTTTGTGCCCTCACTGATTACTGTGAAGGCTTCCACTTGTTTGGCACACACAAAAAAAAAACTTGCAGTTTTGGTGCATTTTTAATATTATTATTATTATTAATAAATAATCCAGGATACTGATAACATTGCTCTCATCTATGATCTGTGTCTGTCATAAAGTCGCTTCTTTTTTTTGTCCTCATTTCCTTCCAGATCTATAAAGATATCACGGTAATCTTTACCTGTTTTATTTTGTTGTTGTTTTGTTTTCCATATTAACAACTCAACTGCCTGCAAAATCATGTGTTGCACCTTAATGGAAGGAGGTGGTTTTGTTTTTGTTGTCTTTATACATACATACATGTATTTATATATGAAGGTGTGTGTGTGTGTGTGTGTTTTGAGTTTTATAAAAGAGCTACTCGGTGCACATTATGTATCTTAAACAGGGTTCTAATTTATTTTCTTTGGTTTTTGTCCTCTTTAATGTTTTCTTGTTCTTAACCTAAGCAGCCAATGAGCTTTCCTTGAACCCAAGTTAGAAATAATTCACTGACTGGTAACTACTGGTTTCCATGTTGATACTGGTTTTGACCCATTAAGGCTTGATGCAGCATGTAAACAAGCCTGCGGCGGTTCTGGTCATTTGGTGCCTTCGCTGTTTTGTTTCCAGGTAACGGAGCCGCCCAGCGTTTCATTCTGACCAATCAGACAGATTTAGCTAATTTTGGAAGATGTGCTTATAATTTATTTAATACGTGTGTTTTTACAACTCCAACATGTCAGGACCTCTCCGTTATTTTTGATTTGATCAGGAGTCGGAATTTGGCATAAAGAGTCCAAACTGATCAGGGGATAAAATAAATAAAAAATATTATCATGTTTCCAGGAAACAATATAATATTAGGTTAAATTGTAGGTGAGATTTGGGCATTTTATGTAACTGTTTGTCTTCTTTAATCAAGAAATGGCTAACTAAAGGAAAACCAAACATGTGCAATGGCACATGTTTGTTTGAAATGATTAGTTTCCTCCTGTGCTGGTGTCCGGGGCGAACTTTCTGCTTTCTGACACACTGCAGGCGTGCCTCTGTTATAAATCACATCATGCAAAAACAGCTGTCAAATACTGAGAATGCTGACCAGAAATTATTTTTACTCTGTCGTTTGGCGCCCCCTCTAGCGCAGCACCCCTATACCTGGTGGTACGTTCCCATTTTATGCCCACCATTTCCAGTCACAAACAGTCCTTTCTTGAATTTTTTGCTTAAATTATGTAATATGAAAACATTTAAATTAATCAAATAATCAAAATGTGTTTTTTGCGACTCAATAAATTAGCAGTTGTGTGTTTGCCTTTTAAAACAACGTTCACTGCTATGGAGCTGAGTGGGGATTTTCTGTTTGCGCCGCCGCACCCACACGCCTGATCCGTTTTGAACCCGTGACCCCTACAAGACACTTTGCATGTCGCTTTGTGTACTCAACGAAAACATTAACTGCACTCCACGACCATTTTGAACTGGGAAGATGTACTCATACACCCACCCACCCCCACACACGCCCACACACACACGTTTGCATGGGTATCGTTGTGGGGACTTTCCATTGACTTCCATTCATTTCTACAGCTTAAACCTTAGCATTATCCTAACCCTAACCATTATATACCTAACCCTAACCATTATATACCTAACCCTAACCATTATATACCTAACCCTATCCCTAACCAAAACTCAATTCACACCTTAGTCTTTAATCTGACCCCAGACTCAAAAACACCGTGTAGCTTGTGGGGACCAGGCTTCGGTCCCCACAAGGAGCAGTGGGTCCCCACAACGTTGTATGTGTCAGGAAAAATGGTCCTCACAAGGTATTATAAACAAACGCACTCTCACACACACACACACACACCAGCATTAGCAGTCCAGCGTTGGCAGAAGCCTGGCGCTTGGTGCAGCGCTGCCACCCGGTCCCATGTCCTCAGGCCAGAGTTCTGTCCGCGGCCGATCGACTAGCAGGGGCGCCTGCCAGGTCTAATCCTCCCTCCATCCCTTCCACCAGTTTGCCAAATTGACCCGTCGGCTCTTTCTCTGACTAAATGCTGTTTACAGAGCTGGAGCAACAGCTTTTCGAAGCTCTCGGATTGTCTTATTTGTGCTGCTCTTTATGCTAAAACGATGAGGTGAACTTGTTCAAACGAAGAAAAGAAAGGAATTTCTATTGTTTTGTTCCCATGCACTGACTGTAATTTTACATAATTTTTGTCTTTTTTTCTTTCTTTTTTTTATATCATCGCTGGTGTTTTGGTCACATTTTGGAGTCTTTTTTTATTGACATTTAACGGGTGGCAGGAAAGTTGCACAACAGCACTAATTTAGTTTATTTATCCTGTCATAAAGACATGATGTTAATTTTTTAAGGTTATATTTTCACCACGTCATTCGCTCATTTATAAATTTGGACCTAAATACATCCCAAGTTCCCAAGTGAATATTTCATTTGAAGCCAAAGATTTACTAAATATTTGGCTCCAAATTAAATATTTTCCAAACTAAACACTTAATTTCTAAACCAAATATTTACTCTCCAAACTGAATATTTACCTTGCTTGCAAATACTTGGGTTGCTAGCTAAATACTTAACTTGTATCAAAATGTTTAGGTCCAATTTAAATATTTCATTTCCAAACTAAGCTTTTAATTTTCAAACTTAATATGTATTTGCCAAACTAAATATTTAAATTGCTAGCTAAATATTTAGCTTTAGCTGAATATTTAAGGCTAAGCTAAGTATTTATCGAACGTGCAAATTAGCTTGCCGACAAGCAGAAGTGGAGAATAAAAGCTGGGTTTTATAAGCCCCGCTGTGCGTAAGCTCACTATTTAGCTTGTGAATTAAATACTTTGTTTCTTAGTTGGAACTCTGGCGTTCATAAATTTTGGAATAAAAAGGTGAAAATATGACCCACACACACATATTTTGTTTTCTCTCTGTCAGGCTAAATAGACCAAATTATTGCTGTTGATTTATTTAAAATGTTTTTTTTTTTTGTAGCTTTACAAGCGCCGCTCCATTGAACTGCGTTTGTTGATGTGAGATGTTCATTGAGTTTCTGTACAGTGAATGGAAACGGAGTCGTTTAGTGTTCAGCTCGTCGTTGTGCCGGTGTGTCCAGGTGTGTCCAGGTGTTCCCTGACCTCCATGTCCGCTGATCCAAACAAACAGAAACAGGAACGGAGGGAACATACGGAGGAAGCAGGTGGATGGAAACCAACCCGTTCTCCAATCAGGAGAAAAAAACAAAACAAAACAAAAAAAAAAAACAAAGCAAACAAACTTTCCCCAAAAGAGAGACGATACTTTTGAATAAAGGATATTTTTCTCCTGGGTGTGGTCACAAAGAAGTGTGTACATTTCTAAGTTAATTGAAAACTGAATCTTCTTTGCTCTCTATACGAATGGCTGTATGTTAACCATGAAAAAGCAATGAGATCTACCATTAAAAAAAAGGAAATAAATTAAATATGAAAATGTGACATTGTCGGCGTTTTTGTCTTTTTTTTTTCTTTCTTCAAAGCATCTGCGGAAATGTTGGTAGTAAAATGTTTCTCTGCTCTGCATGTCAGTGATTCGCGTCATCAGTCAGTCGTACCACTAGAGGGCAGCACTGTAAAACACATCAATTCACCTGGATAGGAATCATCACGGGGGGAAAAAACTGTGTAACTTTGGACTTACTTCAGCTTAGCAAAAATGCTTATACTTAATTCAACTCACTGAAATTTATATCTAAAATTCCAATAAAGAAACTGTGATGTTATGGTGGGAAGAAGCAGATTTTTTGTTTTTAAATGTAGAATAAATTCTCATCTGTTATACAACTCATTTTTTCTGTTGGAACAAATTTCACTTGGTGTTTTTATTAACTTTAATGCTTTGTGTTCTGCTCTGAATACAAGAAAGATTTCAAATGTTCACCAAATAAATGTAAAAAGGTTAAAAACAAACATTTGGGACAGAGGTTCTCACTTTAGGATGGAGACTTGAACACTTTTAGATCCTTGTTCAACAGATGTAAAAACTCACAAAAGCTTTGATTTAATGTAACATCACTGAATGTCCCAGTTTTCTGTGATTAAAAATCAGTTTTGAGCCTGAAATTGTGAATGCGAGGTAAAAACTGACATGTTATATCAGCCATTTTGTGGACTTTTCCCATTTGTTTTTCGCTTTATAAACTCACACTTTAATGTAGTGGGTGTCCAAACTTTCAGTCTTTGCCAAAACAACTGGTAGACCGAAAATATAATTAAATTTAAAATGTAAAATTAATGTATTGGGATTTTTTCTCCCTCTTTTTTTTTAGTTTTGCTTGCATGATAAACAAAACAAATGTGGGGAGGTCACCAGTTGTTTTCTATTTGGTTGGCCAAATTTGTACTTTTCTTGACTTGTGGACAGGAGGGGCCGATCAAAATCATTTCAAGGGACACAAATGGCCCATGCGCCACACTTTGGACACCACCGCTTTAATGTGATTTTATGGTCACTCAAAATAGCATTATTTAGAAAAAGATTTCACAAGTAAAAAGTCTCATAAGCGTGTGGCGATCGCATAGCAAGCGTCGGTGGATTGCAATTTTCAAGTCGTGCCACAGATCCTCAGATTAGTCCTGGACTTTGACTGGGCCGTTCTAAAGCATGAATATGCTATAATCCAAACCATTCCACCAACTATAGTGGGATTTTTGAATACAGTTTAATCCAACTTCACAAGTCTGAGCAGTGTTCCAGTTTTTACTAAAAAAAAAAAAAAAAGTAAAAAGGCTCCCCGCAGCATGATGGCGCCACCACCATGATCGCAGCCTCCTCTTACCTTCTCCCACTGGCTTGTCTTCTTCATGGTTTTGTCACAAACTGTTAGCATTTTGCTTCCACTTCACAATTATGTACAACTTTGTGTTTGTCTCTCACCTAAAATCCCAATAACAATCGCATGTGGAAACCTTCGAGGTCTTAACACAGCACTGCCTGCGAACTCTTGTTAGCTAGCAGCCCATTTAAAATGCGTTCAACGGCTGGCAGCGAATCATGGCGGCAGGTTTCCGAACCCGCCACGGCACAAACCTGCACTAACGGAGCACTAACGAAGTAGCCCAGTTTGGTTTGTTTTGGAGCAACATGGGGGGATGGTGAACTCTGGATGACCTAAAAAATAACTTTTAATATTTCAGAAACCAAAGCTGCACAAACGAAAGTTTTAACGGCACAAACCTGCACTAACGGAGCACTAACCACTCAGACTATTTGCTGAATTTTTTGACGTGGGTGGGGTGTCAGCTTCACTCAGCTTTTAGCTAATCATTCTGCTGCAAGTTGGCTCAATTTTGACGCGCAAGACGTAACCGGTAAAATCCGGTTTAGGATTTTCAAAATAAAAGATCCGGAAGTAGTTCATTATTTCTTGCGCGGCCCGGTACCAATTGGTCCGCGGCCTGGTACCGGTCCGCGGCCCGGTGGTTGGGGACCACTGATGTAAGCGACACATCTGGACGGGGAACGGAGTGTCAACGGTCCGGGTTAGGACCCCAGATCAGCCACACACAAAGAAATCTGCTGATGCTGTTTTTCTCATTCTGAGAAGGAAACATTGAACTTAAAATAAAAAAGAAAGAAATTTTTTTATCTTATTAGCTGCATTCAGTTTATGTTTGTGCCGATGATTGTAGATTAAAGCACTCTTTCAACACCTCACCAGTAAAATGTTCTTGTCTCTGTTGAATCCATCAGAATAATGATCCCTTCTTCAGTTTATTAGTCAATTTGAAGCTTTTTATCATCTGCCGGCCCAATTGGTTTTTTGACCTATGATTTTCATTCACACTTGCTGCCTCACTGTGTCTGTGAATCATCGTGAAAGGAAAGAAACTCGTATTAATAACTTCTGATCTCAATCTCTAGGAAGACGATAATTCAGGCTCTGCAGCCGAAGCAGAAAGCAGCTTCCAAGTTTGAGTAACTCCAAGAAACGTCTATGAATAAAACCAGAACAAGCCGGAGCAGAATCCTGGTGTGAAGTTCAAACACCTATGAGTAAGAATTGTGTCTCTGAGCCATCATTCCCACATCGCGCCACGGTGCATGTCAAGAAAGAGATGAAATAGAGGCTAAACGTCACTACGAGTAGAATCGCTGAAAGCCTGAAACCCAGCATGAAAACAAAAGTATATTTGGTGATTCATAGAAGAGCATTAAAGTTACACGTTTCTCATAGATAGGGATTTTTTTTCAAAAGCATGACTTGAAATAAAAATTATGTTTTTACGTACAACGACGCTGTAAAATCACTGTGCGATTGTGGGTAAATGTGTCGTTTTATATCAGCTCGCCTTGCCAACACCGTTTCCATTCGCCAACAACTTAAGAGTTATGACAGAGGAGAACTTGTCGAGATTGTTTTTGAGTTATTTTCTTCAAAGGTCAGACGCTTTAAATATCACGGCCCTTTACGGTCCCGGTGAATGGAGGAACCTCTGAGGATGCGTGCTAATGAAGAACACTTCTTCCATCTGGGCCTCGACGTAAAAGCCTGAAGAAATTACCCAAGATGTCGGGAAGAGAGTTGTGGAGAGGAAGAAGAAGAAGAAGTTGTTTTTGGGCACAAATGGATCTTAAAGACGGGCAACTTCCCAACGCGTTCTGTCAAATTGGCTACAAAGTGGCTGAACGACAACAAAGAACCCTTGACCTTAACTTTGCAGCTTTCCGTGTAAGAGCTCAACAGGGTTGTTATTTTAGTCATCCCCGTTAGTCCCATTTCCAAGCGTTTGGAAGATTTCGAAGTTCAAAGCCGTTTCTAGAAGTTGCGTGGCCAGCTGGTGAAGTGGCAGCCGGCCGGAACGGAGATGCTAACCACGCTGAAGAACTCCTGTCATCCTGCTTTTGTTCCTGGATTATACCATTAAGACGGACGGTTAGCAACTGGAAGTACACGCGCAGTATGTACATTTGCAGGTAAAACGAGGCTGGGATTTTGTTTTTGACTGTCTCCATGGAAACCTCTGTGGCACAAATCAAGCTGTAAGTACTGTGTGTGCTTTATGAGGTCAAAGCTCAGAAAAATGAACTTAGCTCCTCAGCACCTAAACCTTGCGCTTGCAAGCGTGCTAGTAAGCATGCTAATGGACCATGACATTGCATCGTAGCGTTTCATGTTTTTGACGTCCTAGCTTAAGGCTGATCAAAAAATAACGATAAAAATGTTGCCGTTCCTTTTCATTAGTTGGACCTGAAATTACGCCATGTTCTCCAGACTTTGCTGAGTCGCGTTTTTAGGGTAAGCAGCCCTTCTGTGTTGTTTAGAAAAACGTCTAAGCAACGGACTGGTTTGGCCTCAGTGATGGCAACCAAAGTAAATGTTAAAAAAAGTATTAAAGGGGTAATATTATGTATTGGCACATAGTGCTATTTTATAGCATGATCAGGTAAATTCTGTTATTATAAAAATGCTGCAAGAATCAGATATGACTTAAAAGAAATTTGATTTCCCAAATTCACGCCTTGAAATTGGGCCTCCGTCTCTTAAGAAGACTTGGTCTTTCTGGAGCTCCGCCTTCAGGAAGTCCTCACAACACGGCTCCTCTATTAACCCGTTAACAACGTTTTTACCAGTTTACGTTGAACTGAGCAGTAGCTAGCAAACTGAGCTCAGTAGATGTTCAGTTCCACCAGCTAATTGCTGCCGGCTAGTCTGAAGGAGCTGATTGGGAAAATCTAAAAAAAAAAAAAAGTAAACTTTTCAGAATACTTCCCCTTTAATACAAATACACACAAGTTGTTTTTGTGTTATTCCTTCTGTTAGAGAAATATCTTCTGATTAACATTTTATCTGTTTAAGTTTAACTTTTTTTAAAAATGACTTCTCAGTATTTTTGGCGAGTTCTTGTTGGAAAATGTGAACATTTCACCGCAGGGAAAACCACGGGCTTGTAAATGCAGATTTTGCTGCCAATCCCTTGTTTCAGTCGGGGCTTGAGAACATTTAGCTGAACAACGCTGTCAGAACAATCAAACAAGATCAAAACTTACAACCCCGCCACGTCGGTTCTAATGATCAGAAAGAACTGCGACCTCCTGCAGATAAAAGAAGAAAAAAAAACTCTGAGAAGCTGCAGAGCCGCGTAAAAAGCCTCAGGCCTCAGACTAAACAAGATCTGTGTGTTTTGTAAGTTTGCGGCTTTTCAGAAAAGCGCGTGGAGGGTTCTGCCACTCAGTCAAATGAGTCTGTAATTTGTGACTCAAGAATTACAAACGTAGTCCAGAAGGTTTGAGATCTGGTGTAAATAACAAAATGAGTGACTGCAGGCTTTTGTTTTTGTTCGTGGAGGCATGTGGCCACAAAGTGAACTCAAGTACAGTTAAAGACTGTTCTCCATAGTTACAGTTCTGCTAATGCCTTACACTTTATGGGACATCGCAAGAAAACCTTCTATTTCCTCATTTTTGGAATGTAAAAAAAAGACAAATAACTTGTGTTTGATGCTAACTAGCATGGCTGCTTTTAAAGGGCCACTGTTCCTCTTTCTTCTCTGCTGTGGGTTTGAGGAATGTCAACGTTTTTAAGTATTCCTCATTAAAGCTAACAGTGTTTAGCGACAGGCTGGAACTCTGCCCCCTGGTGGTGACCCTGCATCTTCATCTTTAGAGGTTCAACAAATGATTCCGTACGTTTAGAAAGAAAAGCTGCGTCACAAAACCAGATTTTCAGTGAGAACAAAAAACACGCCGTCATTTATCGTTATAATTTTCTAGACAATTCTTCAGTTCTATCTTTAATAATTTATTTTACCATGTTAAGAAGCTGCTTTTGTAATTACAGGAGCACAAGAGACTGAAAATTGAAACAGCAAGGACTGAAACATTTATTTGATGAACACATAAAGAAAAAATAGAAATGCCAAGTTTGGGTTGCTTAATGTTGTTTCATTTTAAGTTAATTGTAAAATATTCACAATGTTTTATTCCCAAATTCATCAATAACACCAAGTGGATGTTGACATTGGTTTTAATACGGAGCAACAGACCAACTTCAGAGGAATCTGACAGCACATTTGCATCTCCAGATAAATATTACGGAGCAAAATTGTTTACTTTTTGTCCTGTAATGTAAGACATTCTTCTACGCTGTTTGCTGTTAAGGAAGAACCAAAAACCAGGCGGCAGAGAGGACGATTTTCAGAAGTTTATATTTAATGAAACACAGAATGTGTGCGCAGGTAAGCTGGAGAAAACACGACAAAAGACTAACAGGTAGAGGACAGGAGAACCTGTCAATTGTTGACTAAAGTCAGGAGTATAAATACTGAGGAAGGTGATTAGTGGAGTTTAAAAAGGTGAGTGGTTATATCGATGGAAAAGAGACTGTATGGAAAATAAAGGAAATAACTGTGCAAAATGAAGGAAGGGAAACCAAGAAAAAGTCAAACATGACTTTATATAAAAGTTTCTATACAAGTCACCAAAACAGACTGAAATAAAAGGAAGGAGAGCAAAAATTAAAATCCAAACAGCCGACTAAATCAGAGACTCTGTATTTATCAGAACAAACCAAAGCAGGACCAAAAAAAAGATATTTTCGTTTGCTTTTCTTAGCATTTGGTTGCCAGTGTTTGTCCTACCATCTTGTATTTACAGTCCTGGGTCTGGTCTGGTCGGGTTGGCGGTCTCACACAAAGGGAAACATCAGCTCACGATTAGCTGGAGGTCAGTATTTATCTTAGCTAGCAGGCTACAGCTGCAAACAGAAACCTCACAGACCCTCTCCCTTCTTCAAATCGAACAAATGTGGGGTCAAACCTTTGTGCTGATTTGTGCAGCACAAATTTTCATTTGTGCCGCTGTCATTTTAAAGATATTAATAAAAAAAGCTTCCAGAGGTCATCTGAGGTCAACCTCCCCAACAAAACCCCACATCTGCACACGTTCACAAAATCAAACATGGTTGGCGTCAATCAGCTCAGCTGCGTTTGTGCAGCACAAATTTTTGTTTGTGCCGCCATCATTTTAAAGACATTAGTAAATGTTTCCAGAGGTCGTCGGAGGTCAACCTCCCGAACCCAAACGATTTACACACATTTAGGAAATCAAGCAAATTTGGCCTCAATCAGCTCAGCTACATTTGTACAACACAAATTTTTTATTTGTGCTGCTTTTGTTTTGGAGATATTTGCGATGACCTCTGATGACCTCTGGAGACTTTTTTGTTAGTACCTTTGAAAATGATGGCGGCACAAACGAAACCTTTTTACTGCACAAACGTTTGTCACCAGTTCTGTTCTCCATTCAGGTGATTCTCAACAACAGTGTCAAGATATTTTCAAGTTGTTTATGTCGCCACTTTTATCTCTGACTAATGAACTGATGACATAAGATAATGTAACACATAATTTAATAGAAATAAAAGACAAAGGCAGGTTTTGGTTGCATAATTGGTATTTTGCAGAAGCTGTGCTGCTGATTTCTGGTAAATCCCATCTGCTTTAAGCTGCCGTACATCTGGAGTCGTTAAATGGCGCGTTATAGGGATCAGCTACCGGCGGTGATTTTATGCCGCGTCAAGTTTTTGAAGAACTCCTGCTCTGAACAATTCAGGTGTAATGGGGAGAAGAAAGGACCTGGAGTACACCGTGTGCTGCTGCACACCTGGTAGGAAAAGAAAAAAAAAGAAGCTTTTCTCTGAACATTAGATTATTCTTCCTCCAGTTTCTCAGTTCAGGTTTGCCTCAAGCGCTGGACTGAGACGTTGGCTGACACAAATGTGCCAAACTTCACACCTGATGACGGCTCGTCTCATAATTAGCCGTCTGAGCTAACGTCTGACCCGGAGCCACACATGACAGAGGGAAACCTTGGCCGTGCGAAAGATAATTACCTTGGATGTAACTTTGTTTTCACACGTGTTTCTTTGACGCTGCTCGACCAACTCCCAGATCTTAGATCAGGGTGCCCCTTTCACTGCCTGAAAGAAAGAGTAAAAAAACACCTTAAACTTAAAGCTGTGTAAATTAAAAGGCGCCTTATTACTCAATAGCTGGACGAAATGAGAAACGTAAATTGATCGATTAATTCATCTTACTTGTCTACAGTAATATACTTATGATATTTGAATGTTAGAGTGTGCCAGGTGTCTTTCTAAATAATACAGCGGCGTTATGTTTTGATGTTTTATATTTAAAAGACTTGATTGTTCTGCCTCTAGGTGAAGAGTTTAACAGTCACTCTGCACATCTTGTGTCGCTCAAAAATATGCCACCATTTTTTTAAATTTATTTTTTCCCCCAGACATTTCATCACCTTTGCCCAACACATGGGAGTGAGAAATGTCTCCAATGGTCTCTGGGAAATCTCTCACCCAAACAGATCAATAGAAAGAAAGAAAGAAGGAAAGAAAGAAGGAGAGAAAGAAAGAGAACATTTCCTGGGTATGAAGGAAGTCGGTTAATCTACGAAGCAAACACGGTTAAAGTGTTCGTAATCATTTTTTCACATAAAAAAACACAAACACCAAAATATTCTTAAACTGCAGTATGTAACTTTAATAAAAAAAATTTAAAATACACATATCTGGTTTGAACTGTAACTACACACCCAAGAAAGCAGACTTTGACCACAGAATCTGCTTTTTGTTTGTTTTTTTTACTCAACACTATTCTGCATCCAGAGGGTAAATGAAACTTCTGACCCCAGGCGTGTGTGTGTTTTACTCCTGGCATATTGTGTGTTTTCAGTGGACGGAGGCCTGCAGGGCAGATCAGGGCTTGGATCAGAGGAGGGGAAAAAAACAAAACAACAACAACAAAAATCCATCTGCCTCTAAATGCCAAACTAAATTAGCCACAGATAGAGAGGAGTCTGACTAAAAACCACTTTTCCTTCATGTGACCAAGCAGAAACCTCAGTCATCCAGACTTTTCCTGTCGCAGCGAAAAGTGCGACAGGACTTTTGGGAATGTTTTTGTGAAATGTTACCATATTTCACAAAAACTTGTACAGACGCACACGTCCAACAGGAACACGAAGGGATTCGCTATCAAATCCTAATGTGTACATTGTTAGCTTCATGACCCGTTTGAAAATTGATCCAAAAGAATTTGAATGAAAGAAAGAAAACAATTAAATTTGAGCCTTTGCATGTGTTGATTTCACAAGTGTTCGGAGCGGCTCCACCTGCCCGTGTCCTTGACCCGCCGGCCGTCTCTGTTGACTCGGCGCTTCACTTTGTTTTCACAAGCCTTTTATCTGCTCCCATCTGACCCTCGAACACGAGCAAAATGAAGCTAACGGAGCGTGGAGCAGCATCCACGCGGTTTCTTTCCCCCAGCTTTTCCTCCTGCAATCTCCTCAGAGCCAATGCAGACTTTGTTTCGTTCTTTTTTTATTTTCCTTTATTTGTGCAGAGCAGATACGGAAAGGTGAAGGTTGAAAGAAAGTCATAAAGCGAGGCAGAGTGCTGGAACAACAGAGGGCTAAAGCACTTTGGGATTTTAATAGAGTGAAACCTCTTTAAGGTGGATGTAAGCTAGATTAATGCTGGTAAAATGCTGGATCTGTGTTTTATTAAAGTGTAATTCAGCTTCATGTGTCGCACGAAACAGAGGAGACCGATTCTCCACGGGCCGCCATTTTGAACTTTATCATGACCTCATCAGACTTCTCCACTGAATCTAACGAAGCAAGAAGTAAATGGATCAAATAATGTTTTCTAACATGATTAATGTCACTGGATCAACATTCACATTTTGAAAAGGAGTTGCTCTTAAACTCAAAACAGATTCGATTAACTTTATTATGCGAATTCAAACGTTCGTTAAATAAGTCTTATAATGAGAGGCTGTTTTCTTTATTTTCTTCATGTGGTATTTTTATTTAAACCGAAAATAAAACCCATTTAGGTAACCAAAGTCTTACTTTTTACTAGCATTCACATCAGACATTCGTCACATTAGTGGACTTCCAACATTTCATAATGTACCATAACTGACTCTCATTGTGGCTAATGTCTGATTTTTGAATAGTATTGTGTTGGAAGTTCGGTGTGAACCGAGTCTGGGTTTGAATCGGACCCGTTTGTTTTGTCGAAGTTTATTTTCCCTGCAGGTTGCATCAGTTCAAAACTAGGACCAGTTTCTGCGAACAACGCAGCTTTTTTAGCAACAAGCACCGACAAATTATAGAGAAAATGCCTGACAGAGTGAGTGGACCTGTTGGCAAATGTAATATTTAAACACATTTAAATACTTGGTGTTTGTTGTTGACGTGTGTAACAGCATTTCAGTTCCTGTTATTTATGTGTTTACTCATGTAATTAAAAAAGAAGAACGAAAGGAAAACTGACTGCTGTTACTTGAAAAGTTTATGGGACATTTTGAACATTATGGTGACTTTCTAAGTAATGAGGACTCTGGTTGTTTTTACTATCTTCTTCTTCTTCTATGTCCTGACTCATGTATAATGACGTCTTTTAATAAAACCAAGCTGGCAGAGATCCTGAGGGTTTAAATGAATCCCCAGCTTTGTGGTGGGTCACACCAAGACACTGAGGAGAGAAACAGCTAAATCTAATTCCTGCTCGCATAACTGTAACAAATAAATGGCATATTGTGGACTTTAAATGTCGTGGTAATAAACCGCCCAATTAAATTTAGAGAGCGACTTGGAGCGCACATGAAATAAAACCTGATTCTGACTGTCCTGCAAAACTGCGCCTTTTGTCATCATCAGCCTGGTATGCTGGTTGTTTCCGTGACTCGAAATGAGGGTTTAAAGGGACAGTGCAGAGCTTTTGAAGTGGGACGCTATTAAAAGGCTCCAAGCAGCCATTCGCCTCTCTGCAGTGGAGAACTGTCCTGGCGTGTTTATTTCCTGTAAATCCAGGCAGTTTGGTGTTAAAGTAACGGACAGCAGGAAAGACGCCAAAATGAAAGCAGGCCATTATGAAAAGAAAAGTAATGAAGTCAAATAATCAACAACATTTCCTGTAGAGCTCATTTCTGTTTCTTTTCGGTCAGTGCCTGCTGTTTGAAAAGTGATGTATAAATAAAGTTGGCCTGGCATGTTTCCTGCATTTTGCATTCGGCTCTCTGCCGTCCATTTTGATCACCGGGTTCCCTTGTGAGCTCACACCTGTTTCTAATCCAGTAATCACCTCTAGCATAAACGTTCCTCGTCGGATCCTGCTGTTAGCGGCATTAAGGAACAACATTTGGTTGGTAGATCCAGTTCTCCAACCTATCAAGTCCATTCAAAGCACAGCCTGCCTGTGTCATGTATATACAGTATATACTATACATACAATAGAGTTTAACTTATATTTTGTAAGTTAAACTATAAATATTGGATATAAGTAGAATAAACTGCAAAGATTAACGTTGCCAGTTCGATTTTTTATTTGTTGCTGCCACTTTTAGATTCTTGTTATGTTCATGCGCAACAGCACACGGAGCAGCGTGGCGGACCGCAGACTGTTACCACGGGAATGACGACGTCGACCCATTAGCAACAAAATGAAACCAGACAATTAGCAGCCAGAAGAAGTTTAGTGACGCATCAGTGCCTTGGAAAAACAGAAGAAGAAGAAGAAAAAAAGAAACGTTAGGAAGGAAGGAAGAAAGAAAAACAGCCAAAGGATAAAAACCGCAGGTTTGTTGTGACGTGGACAGGAGAAGTGGAGATGAAACGATTTTTCATGTTGTTCGCAAGTTACACAAACAAGTAAACTGCTGTTATTTATCTGGCTAGGACTTGGTTGTCATTAACTTATCTTTTAGGTTTGCTTAATTTAAAAAAAATACTTTTCAAAATGAACATGTTACATGTGAATGAGCGGTTTGTGCTGCCGTGGCACCGGCTGACTGTTTTCAGACCTGTTTATTCAAATTCTAGCAAATAATTTTTTTTACAAGCACTCAAAATCGGCATTATTCATTGAAATATTTATTTTCTTTTACTTGTTTTATTATCAGGTTAATTCACATCAAGATGTGTAATTTTAACTGGGGGCTGTTTTGTTTGTAAACAGATGGTGTAGTGCGTCATCAGCGGCGTTAGGAACTGAAGCTTGAAAAATTAGGGCTCTCCCACAAAGCCGCATGTTTCCCATGGGACGATAAATGGTGGCGCACTGCCTCCAACCTCTGTTTCTCTTTTGTGACGGACTGCTCGGTGCAGGTGTGAAGGCAGACTGAAGGTTCGTAAAATAGGGTTAGCATAAAATGCTATTATGTTTTTGAGACTACAACTGGCATCATTTCACCCTCCGGAACTAACAAATCTGGATTTCCACAAAATAAGGACACAGAGAACATTTTTCTACAGGTAAAGCATTTACTGTTTGGGACCTTTAAACCAAACTTTCATTTAATCTCCAAATTAGATTGCACTGTTTCTTCTTGTTATATTTTAGGGCGCACTTGTGTAACCCAATGTCTAGACGCCATCATTTTGGGTAAAATGTATACACTTTCTTTCTTATATAAAGCTGGGAGAAAAACATAACTGATGCCAGTAGAAAGTCAAAACAGCCTAAATGTGTCTCCATTATGTAAGAAATAGTGAGATTCCAGAAATGATGTCATTTCCTTTGCTTTCCTTTTCCTCTCTACTTATGCTGCAGATCTTCTCATTGCATTGTTTTCCAAAAGAAACTGTAGAAATATTTATATCTTTATTCAACAATAAGCTTGTTTGTTCCTTTTAATGCCTCCTCTTTGCTCCCTCGTCTCTCCATTCCACCTCAGCACTTTTATCTTTTCTTTTTTTTCCCCCTCCCTCACGTCCCCCTGGGCTGAGTATCCGGCTGACATATGAGTGTGGTCAGAGGTTATGTGGTTGTAATTAGGAGGGCTGTGCCGGAGCGATAGACCCTGTTTCCTGTTTCCAGACTACAACAAATCGTCTTGCAGCCCAGCCAGCCCTGAAAACAGCTGTTAGCCCCGGGGCTCGCTCCTCAAACTCTTAAACTTAAATAAAACTGTCTTTTATAGTCTCATAACTCGTACTGGAAGGTTCCCACCGACAACCCAGCTCGCCGCCCTGTCATTTCCCTTTCTTGCTGGGTCAGTTACATAACTGCAGCACTGCCCACTGGAATCCTCTGGCCTCTTACCGAACACTGACCGAGCGCCGGGTTCAGTCTGAAGACCTTCATTTATCTGGAAGAAGGAATTAAAAGCATGAGCGCTAATACTGAATGCGGGGCATGCATGAAGCAAAATGCAAATGCTTTATTTTGAATGTTGTGGTGCCTTTTCTAGTCACTATTTTTGAAAAAGAAATAGCTGAAAAGTATAAATACAACAACAGTATTGCTACGTTTGCATCTGATGTCTGTTCTGCTTCACACTTTGCTGCTGCAAAGAAAGAAACTGCCTGTTGTTTCCAGACAAGTCTGACTCTGTACCACCACAGGTACTGACTATGGCCACTAGATAGTACCGCTATGATAGTACTAGATAGTTGCGGTACTATCTAGTAACACTTGTTTGCTACTATCATAGCAGTAGAGAGTATCTGTTGTTGTTCCTACTTGGGCTTAAAATAAATCACTAAATTGGAAACTACAGACTTTAATTTTTTTTTTTGTAAAAAAAATAAAGAGATGACATTCCTTTCATTGCACAATTACATTAGGTCATTTTATTTATGCAGCACATTTTCGGCAACAAGGCCATTCAAAGTGCTTTACGTGAGTCAGAGGAAGTACAAACAAAATAACAAAAGAAAAGCAAGAGAAAAAACAAAAAGCACTCCACTATTTATAAAGTAACAGAAGTTTCTCTGGGTAAACAAATAGAAAAATGTTTTCTCTGGATGCTGGTTTGTTCTAATTCCATTAGATGAAAATCTATTAAAATGTTGTGACAGGTAGAAACTTTTCACTTGGTCCTGTGTTTTGGGGCGGAGGCCCTTTACAGGAAGCTGCTGTGCGGCAGACAGATCAGCATTGAGCAAAGCCTGTTGGACTTGGGTTATCATCGGTTGTTTTATGGTTTGCGCCATCTTCAGGTAGGCCTCGGTTTTACCGGCTTTGGTTACTTTCCTGTTAGCGCTCGACACGACTGTGTTTGACGCCTCATGATGGCCGGCGCTGCTGGTGACCATCACTTCCGCTGACTTGTTGTGGATGAAGCTGGCAGTGGAGGTATGCCTGCTCTCTTTCTCAGTAAATCATGCTGTTGCTTAGTCTAAATTCCTATTTTTCCTCTTCCTGAAGAACTTTTAGTATCAGGTCTTCATGTCATCTGGTAGGCCCTCATACCCCCTTTTTATTTTTACTCAAATTAAATGGAATTAAATTCTTCAACTTTAGTCTTTTTCCAGCCTGCAGTATGTTTTCTGGAAGATCACGTTGTGTGATGACCCCTTCAAAGCAGCTATTTATGGAAGAAAGAGGGGGGAGGATAAGCTGATGGGAAAATTCAGAGCCAGTTTAATGGCTTGATAGCCTTTGCTATAAGTGACCTTAAGTATTTTCTTTGAGTGATTCCAAAAGAGCTTTGTATTTCAGTCTCTAAACAGGATGTACTTTGGCTAGAACATCTCTATGCTGACAGTGGAAATGCAGAGTGAAAACACGCCGATGTTCATGAGTGTTTACATTTGAAAGACAACAAGGATGTTATGGAATAAGCAGCAAAAACGCTTCGTCTCACTTTTACACATCTTTGCTTTCCATACACTCGGTTTTGCATTTCTTATTTACCATCAACTTACATTTTACATTTACACTGACGAGTTCAAACAGTTTAATTTACTGCAGCTGGTAGTGAGAACTGAAATCTGTTCAGCTGTTAGACTGTTTCCGCTCTTATGTGTGCTGATGTACCGAAAAACACTTTCCTGTTTCTAAACGTGAGGAAGTATGGGGAGTTTTTTTTTGGACTTCATGTCCCTCCGAGTCTTTGAATTATGCGTGCGGCTTTTGATGCTTTGAAAGGTGCATGTCTGTTGGGATCGAAGGTGTGGAATTTGTCACTTTCAGACGCATCGTGACGGGGTGCTAATCTCGCTTTGAAGAAATAATCTTTTTAATGATTATTTAAAATGAGTGCCTCAAGTGGTCAAGTAATTATTAGTTAACTCCCCAAAATAAAAAAGTTCAGACTCGACTTTGACTTGTTCACCTGAAGACTTGAGACCTGACATGGACAACTGAGTCTGAGGTTTAAGACGATGATAAAAATATCTTTGTGCAAGCCTTCACAGGTAATCAGTTGGGAAATATTTGCTGGAAATGTTTAACCCTAACCCTGTTCCAACTAAATTCAGGTCAATTTGCTGAACGTTTGATGAGAAAAAACGTCCCTGACAATCTCAAGACTTCCCTGTAGGATTTCCCCTGGACTCCGCTTGTCGGTTTCAAGTTGCATGTATCCACTCGCAGCAAAAGAGCTGAGCTGATTTTGATCGGGAGGCCTGCGAGGAAAGAGATTTGTGAAACCAAACGCAGGATTGGAACACAGCATCAGTTTTCTGCTGAACAAGGTTGTCAGAACGGCGTCTCTGGAGAATAAAACTCTTTGTACAGATAAATGAAAGAGTTGTTTTCAGCTAGAGGAATGTATTTTTTTTTTTTTTTTTTTTTAAAGTTTGGTGCAGGCCGAATCCTTCGCAGGAGAAACCAAACATCAAGCAAGACGTGAAACATACTTGTGGAATGCTGCCGTTTGGATTGCTTTGCTCCCTCCGGGACGCTGCAGCTCACAGTTGCTGCTTAACTTTTCCACCTAAAAATCAAAAGTGAACGAAAAGCTGAATGTGAACTGTAAGCTAACCTTCCGGCAGCGTGATTGATTCTTTGCGGATTCACCTAATAGGCCCAGGACGGCTCTCTGTTAGGAAGCCAAAGTTAAAAACTTTGAGTTGAATCCAGTTGAAACATTTTGGGAAAAATCTGAAGTGATGCCGGAGAGTCCCCCAAACATCTGGCAAATGAAGAGGTTGCTGCGTGAAAGAGAAGTCGAATGAATTACTGCCACAGAGACGAGTGGAGAATTATGTAAAGTACTTACATCAAGAAACAAGCTGCATCAAGCCAGATTTGCCTCCTGCCTCCCTTAAGGACGGCAACGTCTGCTGAAAACGCATTTCCTTTTTGCTGTTGTCGTCTGGGACCGCAGAGGAGCAGAAACTGCAAACATCCTGGAGACACTTCATGCTTATTACCTAAACAGGTTGCTTGTTTTTGTTAAAACATCATTTTAAGGTGTTGTAATTTTTATACTCGCATTAAACATCTGCAGATTGCAGGGTTTTTTTTATACAAACACTGAGCTATCCGTCACTGACGTTTCATTTCTTTAGGACGGAGCCCCCTAGAGGACATGGGGAGAATTTTTATTTTGCGCTACCTCGCAAAACTTTTGCGTTCTCTCGCGATAATGTACTGATCAGTTCATCATTGCGAGTTTTGCGCAATAATGAACCGAAGGGAAGGAAAGGGAAAAAAATCCAGCATCCAAACTACTTGGACTATTTCTGAGTCAAAGTAAAAAAAAAATGTTCCCATGTCCTCTACTAGAAGTGCTGGAGTTAGTCCATTTTGACATATACCTATTCAGTCTAGAGATAGTCCAACTGGCCTGAAGGATTTTATCTAGCAGGTGCTTTTGTTCTGTAAATAAGGCCATTACCTTATAATTACCCTGGTAATGGCCTCAACGCATCTCACAGTTGCACAATTGTTCCTTAGACTTAGACTTAGACTGACTTTATTGTCATTTTGCATGCACAGGGTGTATACAGAACGAAATTTCGTTGCATACGGCTCAGGACAATGTTTGAGGTTTCAATGTTGTGAGTAAAATAAAATACAGTATAAAATATGAATATAAATATAAAATATAAAGTGCAGGACTGACAGTAAAATAGAAGTTATTTAGCTCTGTACATGTGCAAGGTATAAAGTGGAGACCAGTTTTTGAGTGCAGTCCAGTTAAGAGTTCAGCAGTCTGATGGCAAGTAGGAAAAAGCTGTTTCGGAACCAGGTGGACCTGCACCGGATGCTGCGGAACCTCTTTCCAGAGGGCAGCAGGGAGAACAGTCCATGGTGGGGGTGTGAGAGGTCACTGACGATGTTTCGGCCTCGGGACACGCATCCTACATCGATGGTTGACCTGACACTTCACCCTTTTGCCTGAGCTGGGTGTGGAAGGTTGTTGCCGAAGCAGTTTCTCCTTCTGTGCCATCTTCTCACTCACATGAGAGTTACCGAACTCTTTTGCAAGCTCAACCAGGAAGTCCACCCGTCTCTCCTGCACCCCAATGCATGCCTGATAAAGCACATGTGCATTCAGTGCTGCCATGTCAATCATGTTTGCCAGGTTTGCTGACCAGCTGTCACATAGTGATGGAACCTTGGTCACCCCCCGCAAGATTATGACTGAAATAAATGCCATTAGTTCTTGTGAACTAGATAGGTGAAGCAGTCACCTATTTATCCTCCACAGCACAAAAGGCTGCATGCAAATTTGCATGTGCAAAGTCTCCCAGATTTCTTTTGCTTACACTTTTTGCATGATTTTTTTGAGGTGGATCAACACAATTAATTTGGTTAGTTTATTTCTAAACTGTCATTTTAAACCCACTTAGCTTTATTTCAAAGAGAAACATTACTAATTTCTTTTAGAAAAACCTTTGCATATTTCTTGAAACAGATTCTATGTTTTGCAAACTCTATGTACATTTGGCAAAATGACCTGGATAATGCAGCACAACATCATGGATCAGCTGCAAAAGGTCACATCTCTCCAAAAACACTTCATGTATGCTTCAAAACTAAACTGAAGAGCACTACCTACAGGAGATCTGATCTCCTGTAGGTATCATAGATACCCACCCCCAACATGGACTATTCACACTCCTACCTTCTGGCCTGACGGTCAACGGCCACATTTACAATTGAAGAAGGGATGCTAATTTGAGCCATCAGAGTCGTCAGTTTGGACTCAGGGTCTTTTGGCCCTGTTTCAGTAAGTCTGGGGAGAGGTCGAAAACCTAGTACTCCTAGTGCATACTTTAGAGCCTTATTAGGGTTGTGTTTTTTTTTTTTAAATGTTGCAATTTTGATGTGTTTGTTGTGTTTTTATGCTATAAGGCAACATACAGCACTTACAAGATGGGAATCAGAATTTGCATCAATATTTGGCTTATGTAATTAGTAATAATTGGCAAAATGAAAATAAAACGTTCTTTAGTTGAATCAGGGCACCAGCAGGATCATGAGTCAAATTTGGTCTCTCTTGAAGGAATGAACTCAGAAACGCTTCGCACTGACACACTTATTTTCAATTAAGTCTGAGAATTTAAGGAAACTGTCCAAATTTACAGCTATATTATTCCACAAAAAACCCTCTTTCTTTAACTACTGGGGGGGGAAGGAATACAAGACTAAACCTTTCCTGCTTTAGAATTCCCAAAATTATTCCTGCCTGCTAAATGCCACAATAATGAGCGTGAAATTTTTTTAGAGATTATTTTTATCACTTTTTTTCCCCCAGATTCACAGATTAGTATATAATTTGGGCCAAATATTTGGGATTTTCTCCCACAAACGTCTCACAGATTGCAGGAATTTTGGCCCAGATCTCCGGGTTGAACTGGTGTAACTGGTTTATAGACCGCCTTGCTCACACTCAGACATTTTCTGCTCTGCACACAGAGCTGTTTGTGAACAAACATGCACACTGTGTTTTTCAGACATTGGAAGCAATGTATGGTCCTCTTCATATCCAGAATGAAGAAATACTTAGTGTTGGTATGTCACGTAAATTCCCAACATAACCCATTGGAAAATATGTCTATAATGATGTGGAAAATGTACTTTGGTCAGCCTTCCCTGTAACTTTCTTCCGTTGTCTGTTTGTAGATCTGGCTGCCGTCAGGAAAAGAAAAGGACGAAGCTGATTTGTTGCCTCAGCCAGTGCACAATGTTGCATTTCATTTTCTCTGCTGATCTCGTTGCTTTTGCACTTTTTCTGACTTCCATCCTCCTGCAGCTTTCAGTGCCCTCCGATTCACCTTACAAACAAACATTGTTATCTATTTTCACTCCATGGCAGCGATAGAGCCGCTTCCCTTCCATCCTCGGTCTGATTGCACCACCGTACTGCTTCCACTTTGACACGGATAATGCTGAATGCCTTCAGACCCTGAGCCGCTTTCAAGCCTCGCTTGGACAGTTTTCCTTCTCTCTCGGCAACAGATCGGCGTTTTCTGTCCAAAGAAAGCTTTTTTTCAGAACTTGTTTGGCTTCACAAGGAAATTCAAATCTGTCTTTGCGTCACGCTGAGATGAAGTATTTAGTTTTATGTGTTGGTAACGTGAAGCTGACATTTCGTCTGAATGGAACTCTTGACTTTTTGAGGAGTTTTTGAACATTTACACATTTTTTCGTCACTGCAATTGGCTCAGTATGGCAATAAGCTATTATAATCAGATTGCTGGTAATCCATTATGTAGTCTTCACTTATCATTTGCTCAGTGGACGTTTATCTCAAATTCTGTGTTTGGATTAGGAAGCATTTCCGACCAAAACAAAGTTGAAACAACCTGAACTGGGTGAGATTTAGAAACTTTCAGTCTTCCTCCAAATCACACAGCTCGTCTGTTGTGCGTGTTGGAACAGCCTCCATCCTTCTGGGCTGACCAAGCAGGAAAAATGCCAGGTGTTGTTTCTCCCGCAGAGCTTTGCAGATCTCTGAAAGTCTAAAGTATTTACAACACCGCAGCGTGTTTTCCTCCAGCGAAGCGTCCTGCTGGACGGCATCGCTAATGGGAGAGATGCGGCCAAGCAGATGGAGCCGCAGACTGTCTCCGAGACGTTCAAATGGGATTTTATTTGTTTGTGCCGGAGAAGTGGCTTGTTTAAGGGGGCTAATCTCGAATGCGACCTCCCCTGGTGGGCCTCGAGCGCTTCGTCGGGAGCCAGAAAAGCATCAAGAATCAAATGGTGAGGTAACTCTTTACAGCAGAAGAGTGAAACAAACTCACTTCCTTTGCAAAATGATTTCAATCGAGATCTTGACAGAAGAGGCACCTGTTTTTAGGCGAAATAGATGAAATTATGCAATATTTATTTGTTTGCCTGTGTCAGTGACACAATACAAGATGACCTTACAAAGAGGACAACTGTTAACAAATAGTTTACAGCCTCAACAACATGAGCGATTGCATATCTGGAAGCCATTACAGACAGAAAATATACAAATATTTACATAAAAACTGCTCTGCAGTTTGTAGTCCGTCCAGCAAGAATACAAGGCGTTTCTTTAGTAAATCCCTGATGTATGCTTGGATTAGAACACACAGCAGAATTGTTGTTCATTTTTCTAATATTCCGTTCACTAACATAATAAAAAAAAATGCAGGTTTACACGTGAAAGAAAAGCAACAGTTAGTGATGATTTGTTTTTTTGTGGATTTTACGAATTAAATGTACAATAAATGTTGAAAACGATATTGGTTTGTGATGAAACTTGACCTAATTTTGAATGTTTTCCTATTCAGTTGAAGAGACTGATGGGCCAGGTTTATGTATTTAACTCAGCAATGGAACAAATCAGGTTCACAATATTGTGATACTGTAATTGCTGAAAATATCTTCTTTTTTTAGGGTCAGGGTAAGTCGGTCCACAAGAGATGGCCCTATAGATATTTTATAGTTGGTCTGATTGCATTTAAACATATTTTGCTTCCATAAACCCCCTGAAAAGGATTTCAGAGGAAATTATTAGCACCACAAAGAACAGGAAGCATGACCTCATTTGTACAAAACTGTAATTCAAGTACAAAAAGAATTCTCTGTTTCCTTTTTCAAATACTACTTTTTTATTGTTCCTCTTTATTTTTATTTTTATTTATTTTCAGACAGCCTCTATTTATGAAAGCAGCACATTTCCACTCGCTGGTGAAAGGAATATTCAATAGCACCACTTCAACAGCACCACTCTCTTGTGGTAGAGAACATTGAGAGAATTGAAAGGGGGGGAAAAAAGTAAACAACCGAACACAGATGCTCTGCCAACCCCGATTTCACTCCCAGTCTTACTGGACGCCCGGCGCCACCAGGTATCCGTTGAACGTGATGTAAACATCCACATCGTCGCTGTAGATGGCGTTCTCGCGCTCCCTCTTGTAGAGGCGGACCCACACCTCGTCGTTCAGGGCCAGGTCCAGCATGACGCTCTGGCTCTGCATGATGGACCGCTCGCTGGGCTGCGCGTACAGGATCACCTTCTCCTTGTCGTTATGCATGAGGTGCAGGTAGGTCTCCTTGAAGTTCCAGGTGTGGATGTTGACGTTGAAGAAGTAGATCCCCGGCACGTAGCAGTAGAACTTCCCCTTGAACATGTTGAAGTGCTCGTGGAGGTTGACGAACACCGTGTCGAAGACCAGCGCCTGGTAGTACTCCACGCTGTGCAGGGACTTGCGGCGCCCGACGGAGAAGGATGAGTGTGGGATCTTGCAGGCATCGCCGGGGGCGCCCGCATGGCCTTTGCTGCCTTTTGGCCCCAGGGGTCCTAGCTGCCCGGCGGGCCCTTCCAGACCCGGCTTCCCGGGCGTGCCTTTGTCTCCTCGGTCGCCTTTGTCACCTGCAGACACAGGAACAGGGGGAAGTTTGATGGAGGAATTTGCTGTCTACATAAAAGACAATGACACAAAGAAAACGTTAGCTGTCGCACATAGCAATGATAGCTATGCACATGCTATGTCCTTGGTTGTTTTGAGTTGTTTTTGAGGCTTGATTATTCTGTGTTCCTTAGTTTCTTTCTTTGAATAGACCAGTCTTGTTTCTGTTCTACTCTAGTTTAGGCCTTCTTGGTGTTTCTAGTTATGTTTATTTTTGTCTCTAGTGATTCCTTGCTTCTCCAGTTTAATTATGTTTCTTTTGTTATTTTGTTAGATTAATGTTCTAATCCTCAGTGTCTCTCTTCCTCTTTCTCACGCTCCCTCCCCTCACACCTGCAACCAGTTAGCCAATCAGCCCAGGTCTTTTGTTCAGCATTCAAACTCCCAGTACTTAAGCTGTTAAATGATAGTTTTTGCTCTCCACTGTCACAACATGCATGCTCACTGTGAAGGTTTGCTGCAAAGCTAGTGATAGTCGCTACGTACTCATCCAGGAGGAGTGAATGCTGAAGTTCTTTAGACCTAAAATTTTAATAATAAAATGAGCTTAATGCATTGTTTCATAACTAGGATCAATTGGACTGCATGTGTGTTTGAACTGAAATTACATTTGTTGTGAAATGACGCTGTCTGAATAAACTGGATTAGATATAATTGCAGATTTGCATTTTTGAAGAACTACTCCTGATATGACTGAACAGTCTGTTCTCTTTTGGTATGCTCTCTTTGGGCTTGAGAGTTACACTATCTAAATCTACAAAAAAACAACTTCATAACAACAAAACTGCTAATACATTTAACCAGAACTGCGTGCATGAGCTGATTGGTGTAGATGGTTTCTCTCCATCACAATCTTGCTACAGTGTGTGGAGTTCTGACTTAGACGCTCAAAAGTCTTTATGCTTAATGTCGAATAAAAATGTGGACTTTGGGTTTGAAACATTACCATCAAGCTTTACTGAGAGTGAATCTGTCGTAGTTCAGAGGTTATGATTGTTGACTTTTGGATTTTTTTGGAGTTTTTTTAAACGTAAAATCCAAAAGACAAAAGGTCAGAGCAGATGTGACGTTTTAGTTTCTAAAGGTCCAGCAAGTGAAACCACCAAATGATCATATACTGTTTAAACTACTCTGGTTAAGTTGGTTGTGAAGTATCTGAAACAACGTTTTATGTAATAATACCAGGCTTTAAAATGTAGTAAAATATCTCTGAAACCAAAGTATGTAATAATTGGCACAAATGTAATAAAATCCTTGAACACATGTTGCTATGCTTTCTGCTCTATATGTAGTAACATTACTACACTTTGTGCCAATTCCAGGCATCAGGTATCTTGAAATTGGCCTCTGTCTCTTTAAGGCTCCTGTTATGTTGAGGGTCAAATTGATTCTTTTAAAAAAAATTAAAAATCATTAAGAAAAAAAAAAAGTTCAATGTATTTTTTTCTCTTTGAACTTTCTTCTGCTTGGCTTAAGTAATCAAATCTTTCTTACAACAAAATGAACCAGTCAATGTTTTACTTAGCCAAATTTATTTATTTATTTTTAGGTTTAATTTAGACTATTTCTGTCCTCATCAGACCTTAATTTCTCCTGAATTAATGTTTATATCAGTTATGTGTTAAGTCAACTTCACAAAGAGCACAAAATGATGCATGCACCAAGGCCTCTTTACAAATGGCATGCTGGTGATACAAATACAGGTGTATGCTTCAATGCTTTTAATAAATCAACGTCCAGGGCTTCTCTGAATCTATATTTTTATTTATATATATATACAGTACAGACCAAAAGTTTGGACACACCTTTCTAATTCAATGGGTTTTTTTTATTTTCATGACTATTTATAAGGCAATAAATCCCACTTATTAACCTGACAGGGCACACCTATGAAGTGAAAACCATTTCAGGTGACTACCTCTTGAAGCTCATCAAGAAAATGCAGAGTGTGTGCAAAGCAGTAATCACAGCAAAAGGTTGCTACTTTGAAGAAACTAGAATATAAGGGCTATTTTCAGTTGTTCTACACTTTTTTGTTTAGTGCATATTTCCACATGTGTTATTCATAGTTTTGGTGCCTTCAGTGTGAATCTACAATGTCAATAGTAATGAAAATAAAGGAAACTCATTGAATTAAAAGGTGTGTCCAAACTTTTGGTCTGTACTATATATATATATATATATATATTTGCATTTCCCTTTGATAGAAATCGTCAAAAGTTGTACAGGTTACTGCCACTGGACTGCCTGATTGTTTACCAAGAATCATTGAACTGTGGTTGATTTTAAAAGTGGTTCCTGGTCGTTTCTATCAATGGAGCGTCTAATTTCCTCTTCAAACAGCACCTCTCGTATCTCAGTTCCACTTACCCATGAATGCATCGTTACAGTCGGCTGCACAGTTCCAGCATGATTGCTCTCCTGATTAAGCACTACTACACCGAGGCACACAGCCTTCTGCTTTAAGTCGAAGAAGTGATTAAAGCAACGCAGCGCAGAGATACGACGGAGTGCTGGGGGACGTTGTAGACAGAAAGAAAGAGGAGTAAATTTCACACTAAAAAGTTAGAAATTTTGAGATCAATCTCAGAAATTTTCTAGTAAAAACAAGGAAATTTCTCAGTTTGAAAAGTCTCAAATTTGCTAGAAAAAAAAGCCCTCAAGACGTTTGAGATTAAACTCAGAAATTTTTGAGAAAAAAACTTGAAAATTCCAGCAAATTTGCAACTTTCCAAACTCTGACATTTCCACATTTTAATGATTAATGTCAAAATATTTGAGTTTTTTCCAGCAACTTTTTGACTTTACAAACTCAGAAGTTTCTTAGATCTTCTTTCTAGTAGATTTCTGAGCTACTTCAGCAGAGATGTACTGCTCTTCCTATTTTCTATACAAAGGCCCTAATATGTCGTCATAGAAATGAAATACTTGCAGAGACACAGGGATTAAAACGTCACAGTAAAGCGCCATATACCGCCTGCATTTCTCCCTGCGTGGATTTTCTGTGCTTTAGGAATCAGAAGAAAATCAAAACCCTGAATTTCTCTCTGATCTTTAAGCGTCTTCCTACAACAAACACAGTTTGGAGAAATACCACCGTAGACTTGCGGTACCTTTGAGGATGGTCATGTTGATGACAGTTCTGACTTCAGGCATTTGATAATGAGCGGTGGTGGCCGGTGGATCCAGCTGGTCGCAGCATCGCCTGCAGAGCCGAGACGGCGATCTGGGCGAAGAGGAGACGCAGCACACCAAGGCGAGGAGGAACAGCGGGCTGGAGCTAGCGGTCAACATGGCTGCCATCACCTGAGGAGGCAGAACAGAAAAACAAAAAAACATACTCATTGAGCTAAGCTGAAAAAAATTATAAAGTGTTTTTTTTTAACAGTAATTTTTTTCCCATTCAACGTCTGAAACATCAAGTAAAAGCTAAAACCACGATTTTCTTTGTTGGTTTGACTGTGTTAGATTTTTTTTTTGCATTCCTGTGGATTTCTGGTCAAATGTGCAAATACTTCTTTGACAATAAGAATATCCTTCTCTGAAAGTAATTCTCACACATGACTGCCAAACGTAATGAATCTGGCCATAACTCTTCTCGCTTAATGGAGCCCTGGAACTCGCTGCACATCCGAGACTCGCAGGATGAAGTGCACGCTGCATTTCCTGTGATTTCTCCAGGGATTCAGACTGGCCAACATGAAAAACCGAAGCAAATCTTAAAAACCTCTGTGGCTGATTCTTGGCCATTTGGAGGTGTTGGACCAAAAAAAAAAAAAAAAACATGAGGCAAACTTCAAGACTAAAAGTGAGAATATACCACAGTAATGCTTTCAGATTGTGTTCAAGTGAATGCAAACAAACAAACAAACAAACAAAAAAAGTATGAATTTGATACTTTGATTTGCTTTCACAAATATTTCCAGGGGAAATGTGTGCGCTTTCTAAGCCCACAGGTTTCTGTGCATGGTTTCCCTCAATCACTTCAGAGATTTGTTTGATTTGCATGAGAATGTGACAAAGTAGCAGTGTTTCCCAGCGCATTCAAATGCAAATATGGTCCAAAACGCATAACAATAAACGACAGAACTGTATTCATCAAAACAAATCCAGCCACCTAATCTCTATACTGACTTTATCTGGTTCAGAAATGCCCAGAGATATGGTAGATCTCTGCCAACAATCATTTGTTGTTTTTCTTCTTTGTCTCTCTTTCATTTAATGGAATGAAATGGAGGAGGTGCAGAGTTTCAAAGTTAAGGTGGACAGTCAGTTGACAGGTCAGCCATTAGTCGTTCTCAACATTTTACCCTTTATGGATGAATGAGAGCTGTTGTTAAAGGAGCAGTATTACGTTAAATAAACTTATGGGTTTTTTTTAGCTTTACATCATATTATAATGTTATTCTCTCATCAGAAACATTCCTGAAGTGTTGCTTTGATTCTTTCATGCATGTTTGTGAAATCCATTCATCTCCACTGGCAACCACTCAGCTGTGTAAACAGCCTGACTGGACCTAGCCCCGCCTTCGAGAGGCAGCTCCTCCCCTGAACTGCAGTTCCCAAGTTTCTGTGTTACAGAGCAGCTCTCCCCTGCGACTTGTAACAGCCGTAATTGTGTAGTGTCTCTTTAAGATACTCTGGTATCGTTAATGATGTCACTAGTGTGGGAGAAACCTGCTACAGCTCGACATGTGGACTGAGACGGACATATTAGCCTTATTCATGTCTATGATACTAGCTCCCTAACTTTAGTAATGTTACAGGTTGTTTGGACTCTGCTCATTTTAATGTTTGATAATATAGCAGCTTGGTGAAGAGAGTGTTTATTAAAGGACAAACACTGTGGAATTACCAGTACCAGTGTGGTTGTGAGTTTTTGACCGTCCTGATGAGTCTGCCGCCTCCTCTCCTCCCTTGAATACAACCCAACTGTTACAGACTTCCCCTCTCAGCTCCTTCAGACTAGCCAGCAGCAATTAGCAAACACCTGGTGGAGCTGTTATCTGCTGAGCTCATTATAGGAGCTACTTCTCAGGGCAATGGTGGTAAAAACATTGTTACAGGGTCAATAGAAGAGCGATGGTGTGGTGACGTCTTGGAGGTGGAGTTTCAGAAAGAGCAGGAGTTTCTTAAAGAGTCGAAGGTCTAATCTCAAGGTGTTAAATCTGGAAGTCATATTAGCTCAGTAGAGCTGGGCACTTTACCTGTGGAAAATGTAATGTGCAGAACAAAACTGATTCCGATATGCTGAAAGAAAAAAGATTAATATCGTCTGATACCAATATCAGGGCCGACATATTGTGCACGCCTAGTAATCATGGACGAAAACCTGAAATAGACTTGAAACTTGGAGGGAGTTTTAACTCTTGCAAGACAAATAAACATCCAAATCATTACGTTTATTTATTAGAATTATCTGATTGCCCCTGATCACCATAATGTGACTCCATACGCTCCTATCTGATTAAATTAGCAAAACTAACAAGTGGAAATTTTGGATATAAAAGCCTGATTGCATCACTGTGTCCATTGTTTTTTCTTTTCTCTTCATTGCATGTTCTTTCTCTGTGTCCAGTGTACTTCATCTCCATCTTTGAATCTCTCCTCCTCCGTCTTTCTTCTACCACTTTCTCCAATTGCCTTCATTGAGAAAATGAAATGTTTGGAGCTCTGCCTCAACATTTCTATCCAACACAACCACTGTAGTTATAAAGAGCATCTGTGTCACTGTTAAAGTCAGCCAGCTGTCAGAGGACAAGCTCCTGCTAACTTTTAAAATATATTTATGTTGTTGATTTAAAACGTCTCTTCTTAGTTTTGACATATACCAGAGTATTTATTGTCCTGCTGGTCTACACAGATTGCACCATATACGGAGTTTTGATATTTTTAAGCTATATTTTTCACATAGAGTCCCAGTGGGTTGAGACAAATGGTTAGTGTTTTTTTCCCTCCCGTTTAAAAGAAAGCCCTTCCTTTCAGCTGTCGCCAGATGCTTGCTTAGACGTTTGTTGTGAATTGGCGCCACATGAATCGACTGAATTGAACAACATTCGTCAAGAACAACTGTTACAATAAAAGGGGCAAATTTAATTAGCTTGCATTTACTTTGTTTTCTTTTTTCTCGGTTAAAATCCCCCCCCCAAAAATGTCCTTTAGCTCCTCTATCAAGTGACGATTTCACTTCAGATGAACCAAAGTTTGACAGACGAAGGAAAGTGGAGCTGCTGGTTATCATTGAAACACATTCTTGTTTGAATATGCGTCATTTTAGCTGGCCTGCATTTTGTCCTAATCTTGACCACATTAATGTCCCTTACAGCTGGAGCAGGACTGAACGCCACCTGGGCATGGAAACAGAAGATTTCCATCAAGCGGATATTCGTGGTCTTCCAGGGTGAATTGTTTTACCTCAGACATCAGAAACCATGAGCCGTTTGCATTTTCTGGCTGCGAGTCAAAAGACTTATTAACTTGCCGAATGCAATGAGGTTTGACACCGAAGCCACAGCACATAGAACTTGAACTGCAGTGTGTATCCTCATTGCTGTAACCAGACTTGACATTTTAATAAAATACCTCTCCACATCTCAAGATCGGCTGCGAGAGGCTTCTTCGTGAAGACGTAACAGGTGTGTGTTTCTTGGAGTGTGTGTTTCGAGACGGTTTTCTGCAGGAAATTTCACCTTGTGTCAAAAGTAAAGATACAGAAACGCAAAGCGTTGCACACAGTTTCCAGATCATCCACAACAGACACAAACAATCCCTTGACATGGCTTGGTAGGTGTTGCATTATGGATATCCATGAGGTTATGGATGTTATACAAGTGCGCCAATAGAAATGACTAGAAATAAAACATTATTTGGGTTGTTTTGAGCTCTTGCTAGCATAAAGATGAGAATGTCTCACTTCAATTCAACTTTTATATAAACCCAACTCCAGAGCCCAGTGATGTTTATGACCCTGAAAGACATACCAAATCATCTTTAAGACTAAAATATCTGGCACCTTAGAGCACGAGGGGCTGCTGCTGTAGGCAGGAAGCGGAGAGCTCTCTTCACAAAAAAAAAAAAAAAAAATCCAGAAAATGGTAACGCATTCTTCCACATATCGGCAACACAGCGTTCTTACTTCTCCCAGAAATCTCAAGAGAGCGTTCTTACAGGCATCCTGGTTCTGGTTCTGCTCTGCATCCCCAGAGCCACAACTAAGCATGGAGAAGCAGCATTCAGCTTCTATGCACCACTCATCTAGAACAAACTTCCAGAAAACTGCAAAACAGCTGAAACACTGAGTTTCAGCTGTTTTGCTGAAACAGCTGTTTGTTTAGAGTTGATTTTGATTCATAATTACTGGAGCATTGATCAATATATTTGCTGTATATTTACTTGATGGCATTTAACAAAATATATTGTTCATTGCTTGTTTCATAATTACTTGCTGCATTGTGTTGTTATGACGTAAATCACTTTGGACTGCCTAGTCGCTGACATGAGCTCTACAAATAAACTTGACTTGACTCAGTTACTCTGAACTGCACTTTCAGACCATGCAATCATGCTTTTTCTAAACCTTGGCAAAAAAAATGGAGCACAGAATCAGGGCAATAACTTTGACTCATTTAACTGAGATCTATCTGTTGCGTCATCGTTGGCTTTGACCCCGTGTTAGAGAAGGGTCAAGTTCAGATATGTCCCCACCCTAAAACCGCCTGCTCTGACAAAGAAGTTTAAATTTACTGCACTCACAGTCACTGCGTTATTTGAACAACCCTCATTCTAAAACTCCTTCCTTTCCCCAAACAATCTGTGTACAACTTGTCCAGCTAAGTCCTCGCTAGCGCTTCAACGAAGTGAACACACTCTACTGGAACTGAGTCAACCACATCCAGCAGTCAGAGGGATTTCATTGTGGAAGCCACGTCTACAACGCCAGAGCATCAATTTGGCATGCAGCGGGAGTCCGGATAAACCCGACAGAAAGAGTTACACAACTCCCTTACACACACACACCCACCCACGCACCCCCCCCCCCCCCCACACACACTCTCACACACACACACACTCACACACACACACACACACAAACAAAGCCGGGTAGCGCGCGGGCGCCGTTACTGTAACTTTTGAACAAAGAAAACTTCTGCTGAGTTGGCGACTTGTGAGGAACTTCAACAATCCTGCGCGTCTCTGCAGGCACGCAAACGCGCCGCCGGGTGTTTCTTTTCGTTTTCCTCCTTCCCGGCTCCGCTTTTCTTTGACATTTTTCCTCCCTTTCTTCCTCCCGTCTCTTTCTTCCCAGAATTTTCTGCAGACGCTCGCGCGCTCGTCGCAGGTCGCTAGCTGTCACATCGCGCGCGCGCGCGGGTCGCTTCTCTTACCTGGTGGATTTTCCTCCACAGTCGAGGAGGAGGAGGAGGAGGAGGGGGAGAAGAGGCAGCGCTGCTGTTGCTGCTGCTGTCAGATTGAGAGGTGGAACGACTTAGAGGAAACCTCTCTCACACACACACTCTCTCTCCCTACTGCTCAAGTCTGCACACTCACACTCACACACACACAGTCCTCCCTCCATCATGAAACTCTAGAAGGCTTTCAGAAGTTTATCTTCCTGTACACCAGTCACCCCCCCCGCCCCCCACTGCAGAGGTTTAGGCTGCTGTTCCTCCTTCCAGATGTTCTGTCGAGTCCAGAGAGTGGCACTGACAACCTAAAGAGAAGTGTGTTTAAGTCATTACTCCTCCCTGTCTGCCTTCTGCCTACACACTGCGCTTCTATACGGTATGTTTTATGCATTGAATTTGGTGTTTACATGGTGCTTTCCAACTATACGGCCCCACTGCGGTCCTTTAATTTCAGCAATCTTAGTTGCACACCAAGCCTCCATCCGCTGGTTTCATTCTCGAGCTCCTGCTGTTGTGCTGTTGTGCTACCGTGTTAGGATTATTTCATTAAATACTCTCCAAACGGTTGGGTTAAAAACAGTTAGAACTGGGTTGCCATTAGCCTGTTAAAAAGTGATCCCTTGTCCTACGCTATGGTACAGATGGTACTGAGAAACGTTTGCTTCCTGGACGCGTGGGCTATGTTGAAGTTTGGCCATTCGACGGTGTCAGGCTTGGCGGAAATAGGCTTCTTTGTAAACAACCGTCCCTCACTTAACTAACGTTAAGTTAAGAAGAAAGACGTTTCCAGTTGAACCAGGCAGCTGTTGGTGTCAGTTCAATGGTTGGAGGCGTGGCCAACACGGACTGACCGGCTTTGGTCACTTCCTCTGCTGCTAAAAATAGAATTCTACTACAAAGTGACGTCATCTTCCACGGCTTCTACTTCTGTTTGCTGATTGGCTGAATGAAATTCTGCCCAGGGAAATTCAGTTCAATGGTAGAAAAAATATATATAATGCAACATAACTTCACTCTCTTACCATTTCTTATTTTATCCTATTGAAAAGATTCAACAAATTCCTATCAGGTCATTTTATTGTTCAAAATGGCGGCCTGTGAAAAACGATGGAGCTCCTTCTCTTCTCTGCCCTGATAAACTAGATTGCAGATTTTGACTAGTGAAAGCAGGGATGTTCCAAAGTGTGTCCTATGGACAATTTGAAGCATCTGAAATGATAGTGTGGCCCCTGTAATCACATTTTAAGAATGACACAAAACTGGTCAACCATCACAAAAGGTTGGTAGGCCTATACTTTTTACTTGACAACTTAAACTCTTCTTAAAATATTGCATTTTGGGTAAAACACCAAGTGTTTGTCTACTCTCAGCTGAATGTGATGCTACGAAGGACCACAAGCATCCAGCAACCTTTGCTCAATAAAAATGCTGGCACAGCAATGTAACCCAATCTTTTTTTTCTTCTTCTTCTTTTTTGTATGTGCGCTTTTAATGAACAATGTTGATTTAAAAAATAGTGTTAGGCCCTTTAATCACATTTAATTTAGCAATTTAAAAAAATAATGACAAATCTAATTGATGTAAGATAGTTTGCTGGAGGCTGGTGTGAGGAACCATTGGTGGTTTCTGATATGGGCGACTTGGGCACCGTCCAGGGCTGCATCTCATCAGGGGGCGGCACAGCTGAGTGATTGCCAGGTGATATTCAATGATTTCTCAAATATGCATTAAAGAATCAAGGCAACACTCCAGGTATGTTTTTGATTTTTAAAAAAATCCCAAAACATTATAACATGATGTGAAGCTCAAAAGGTCAGTTTTACGTATTACTGCCCCTTTGAAGAAATACATAAGTTTGTCATTCTCTTTTATATTTTATGTTTCTTTTTTTGAGTATTTCTTTCATTTAAAAATGTTACATTTATCTGTTGCTTTGTTTTCTCGCTCCGGACTGCATTTTGCGATGCGTGATGATGCATCCTCTGTGTTTTCATGCAAGACATTACACAAACCAACATTAAAATCTAAAAATGTTACATTTATGTCCAGACATAGTTCACAGTTTTAGTTAGGCAAATAAAGTCAAGGTATTTTCACACTTTTTCAGCCCACAATTTGACAATAACCAAAAAACAACCCGTAGAAATCTGTGAGCAAAAAAAATCCCTCTGATCACCGCCGACATTTCGGAACAGCTTTATCTGTTACGGCTAACGGAGTGTTTCGTTTTATGCCCAGAGCCTATTGATTGTTTGCAGGGCCTCCTAAAGAGACGTTTATCGGAGCTAATGAAACATGTTTACAGGCCTTAATCTCCTGCTGCTGTGCTAACACAATCATTCAATTAATACCGCTGCCTTAACTTGAACGAAAAGCTGCAATTACAGAACAACCTCTGCTGACAAAATTGGATTGGATGAAATTGTCCTGATTAATCTTAATTAACTTCTGATAAGTACAAATAAATTGAAACAACAAAAAAAAAGAGTGAAACACGATGATTTAATGCAATTTGAGACGAGACGAGCCTCCGTCTCCACAAACCAATCTAAGCGAAGTGGAGTAAAGTCCCATTTTCGTGCCATCAGCCTGAAGCCAGTCAACGCAGTTCTAGTCGACTAAAACGCAGAACAATGGGCTTTGACGGTAAAAAAACAAAAAAACCCCCAGATAATTACATGCCGATCGCCCCGTGCGTTGCCTCGTTAAGTTTATTTGCTACCAGAAGCTCTTTAACTGAACTCCAGCTCCATGCTTCACAGTGAGTCACGTATGGTTTGTCCACAAGCTTCAGGGTTTCGTTCTTCACATTTACGATGATTCATTGGGGCTGTTTACCTTGAACTATCTTCTGTCGTCCTCAGTCTGATAAAGTACACTGCAGAAACGCAAAGTTTTAACAAAGATTTGTTTGTTTTTTGTCTACTTTCTAGTGTGAATATCTTGGTTCACTTGAAATAAGATCAAACTAAATTATAGGTAACTTTTCAGAAAGATGCAGGAGTTTATTTTAAGTTTTTTAAAAAATCCTTAAGTAGTAGCAGATTATTTCACTTACAACAAGACATTTTTCCTTAAGTGAAATAATCTGAAAGAATTTGTTTTACCTCAAACAAACTCCTGCATCTTTCTGAAAGTTTGATCTTATTTCAAGTGAACTAAGATATTTGCAGAGTAGAGCAAAACTACTCTGTAAGACTGTTTTGTTTTTGCAGGGCGTCGCTTAAACTCACCTGTTTTCCGCTGTGAAACCTATCGATGTCACTTTTTACTCTTTCATTTTGACCATTTCTGTGTTTTTTCCTGTAAATCCCACAAATTTCCTTTCATTACTTAACCCTGATTGCCACATAAATCGAATTGAACCTATCTTGCGTCGTAATGAACGAGTGTCTTCATTCTCCCATGAACTATAACTGACTACCGTAGTGGCCAAACTAATAATATATTATGTGTTTTGCCCCATGTCTCAGCTCCATCCTTCACCTCCGTCTGTCTGTCTGCACCCACCACTTTTCGTTTTCTTTCATCTGTTTTTCACTCGTTAAATCCAATTTTCCCATCTTCCTTCCTTCCACCATCTCCTGCGTCAGCATCCGCACTCCTTCACACTTTTCAGCTCTTTTCATCTCCCTGTCATGCTGTCTACTTGATCTGCTGTCATAAGTCTGCAGCTTTGAGGTCACTTTTTTGTCTGTTCCAATATGCGAATCTCCTTCTAAATTCCTCTTTTTCACAACACTTAGGACCCTTTTCTTCTCCGAACGTTTCCGCAGATATCCTTTTTCCTCTCCCTCTTTCATATGCAGTGTTTGTTTGTTGTGAATTCTGTTTCTCCTACTTTTATCAAACATAACCTGAGCAAATGAAAAAAAAAGCACATTTCAAATTCTTTTGTTTGTTAAACCTGCAGCGTGTAACTTTTATATAAAAATCATTATGTTAGTTAAAACTGCCATTATTTTGTGACAGTTTGTTATGAGACAGAAAATGTCTCAGAAGCTTTGAGCTCCTCTAGAAATACACTTCTCGGTCAGAAACAACCAATCAGAGCCAGGAGGAAGGTCTTAATGCTGTCAATTATGTTTATGTACGCTACTTACACCCTGCCAATTGTTCTCTGCTGCACTCTCAATGACAGACCCTGCCATGCTAGCTCAAGCTAGTTAACATAGCCACTGTTGAACGCGGATAAGCGTTTTTTTGGTAACCTTCTCCGTCATTAGCACATTTAGCAGCATGTAAACAAGCTTGATTGACAGACCCTCCCCTTGGCTCTGATTGGTTGTTTCTGACCGGGCGCGGTGCCTTTCCACAGACAGCTATAGAAGCACTGGGAGGAGGAGAAACTTGATCTTTTCACAGATTATATCTTATGTTACACTGTCAGGACATAGCTAACGTAAAAGAAAAAGAAAAAAAAAAGATTTTTAAAATACTTTAAAATGAATAACTTTAAGGGAATCATTTATGTAAAGCAGCCTCGCCCAAGCATCCCTTGTTAAATCATAATTATGAGTGAACACACTTTTAGCGAGCTGATTACTACTTGACCTGCAAGTAAATCATTTACATAGAGCCTGTTTATTTCAACGATTCTACAGTAAATTGTATATCTGAGTTGAGCTCATTATTTGGTTTGCCTCCTCTTTTTTTTTTTTTTTTTTTTTTACCAGACTTTGCTTTTATCTCATGTTTTATTTTCCATTTAATTGGCAATTCCAAATTTGCTAGAAACTGATAGACAGATTTTTATCATTTTAAAAGCTTTCAAAATTCAGCATGACTGAAAAACGCTTTAAAAGTCACATTGTGTTAAACGTCGTTGTTTGTCTCTCCCCAACAACCACAGACTCTTTCAGTGAGTTATATGGTAAAATAACTCCTTATTCTCCACATATTCCAATAAAACTTTTAATCTATTGGTATCTCTCAGCTTCATTGTTTCACTGGAGTAAATTTCGTCCCATTGTTTCTGAAAACAGGATTGATGGGTTTGCTTTCCATTCTCTATCCAACAACTAACAACAGTGGTACCAATATAACACATTTGATACTTTTTCAAGGTAATAAATACCTGTAGACTTATGAATTCAGCATAGTTTTTTGTAAATAAATGCATGAAAGTGTTCCTTTAGTTTATTATTTATAGGCAAATAAAAGACAAAGATCGGGAAAAAGAAACTTTCACATTGTTATTCTTTCAAACTTGTCAGTTTTAGATCGGGGTCAATAGGCGATAGGTATATAAATCTCACTGATGGACTCTGGAACGGTTCAGATGTACGACTCAACACACTGTTACACTACAGCTGCAGACCTCAGGTCAAGTTTCACTTCCTCAGGCAGTGGATGTAGATCAAATTAATCAATGCTGTATTTTAAAATCAGAAATTATCCCTGTATGCGATATGTTACATCTGACTCTCAGCATTTCTGGCAGGATCTTTCTTTAACTTGATGGAAGAAAAACCAAAACAAAAAACAAGGCACTTTGGAGCAAGACTTTTGTGGGGTTCTGGTCCCTTGCCGGGTTTTGCAATTTATCAAAAAAACGCGTCACCATGGCAGAAGCTATGTGTGTGACGTTCAAGATAGAAGAAGCTTGTTTGAGATGCATTACTTACTGACTTATATGAGCAGGAATTCATGATTTCTTTGCCAATAAGATCTTCTCACTGCAGTACAAAGTGATAGATTCAAATGGCTGGAGGTCACAGAAAGCGCTGAGTAAGAGACCAAACTTAAACAGACAAAGGGTGTTCAGAAACTAGAACAAACTTCAATTCAATAACATCAAAAAATAGCTAGCAATGGACCAAACTCAAATAAATAAAAAGATCAAATAATAAATAACATGGACATTAACTGAACAATAATTGAACTCAATCTGGTGTCTTAAGTGCAGTAACCTAAGCTTGCCACATGAGGGCGTTACAGCATTTCAAAGGGACAAAAAAAATACAAAATTAGATAAAGCGACATATAAAACAAAGCGATCTTTAATTCAGCACAATTAATAAGTGAACATTAAAGTGAAAAAAATAAATAAATAACTATACGGTCAACTTTAACAAATACAACTGGTGCATAAAAGTAGTGCAGATTCAGCTACGTTCTCAAGAAGTTTAAGAAAATAAATTGCCATGTTACCACTGATTTATTGATACAATGAGAAAGTTTTGTGGTTGTTGTAGATTTGATATGGGAATGTTTTTAATTTGTAAAAAAAAGCCATTGAAGTGGCAGAAAAAGTTAAATTACTTGACTTTTGATATGTTAACAGTTTTATTCCTGAGGTAGTTTGTCGAGCGATTTTAAAACCCAGACAGAGTCGTTGCAAAAGGAGTTTCCAACGGATAATTTAGTAAGATCTAGCAGATGATTTGAATACTTTTCTTTTTATTTAAACAAACTCAAATAGTTTAACCAGAGACTTTGTCATGTTACTGTAAAAGGTTGCAGAATTACCAAGAGAGTGTTGGGGTTTTTTTGTCTGTAAAACTGGAATCTAAAAATGGGAAGTATAAAGAGAAGCATTTTAGCGTGCCTAAAAATACCAAAATGTAAAAAAAAATGCTGTCTTCAAATTCCTGCGTGTTGTTTTCTATTGTTTGTTTTCACAAATTCTTTTGTCCTCTGCGCTCATATTTCCTTTGTGACCTCTGTGCACTTGAAACACCCTCCTCCCACGTCCTTCTGAGCCTAACCACTGCTCCCAAGATAAATCTGAACCGCTGTTAGCAAAAACACCCACACAGGCTTCAGCTGTGGAAACCATCGTCCGGGGAGAGGATCCCAAGGGAGCGACGGAGGAAAGGATACACGAAGACAAAAAAAAAATAATAATCTAATGTTTTAAAAAGACAAAATTGACTTGGAGTGCTTTGCAAGAGTGTTTAAAAACCTTGAATGTATTTCAGTTGGAATTTAATTTATAGTAGGGAATAAATTACAATTTATAAAACAAAAATATGAAACCTGTGGTGGCCCTTACATCAATACTTTGCAATAACGGCTGTAATACTTGTAACTGCATACAAATTTCTGCACATCCTTTCTTTGCCAAATTAGCTCGGTGTGATAAATGTAAATCAATTGAAAAATCTTTCCACAGATTTTCAATTTAGAGTTTTTCTTGAACCAGGTCAAATTTTTTGGGACCTGGTCCAAGAAAAATTAGTTCCTGTGCCTGCAACATCATGCTGCCATCACCGTGTTTCATCGTAAGGATAGTTTGTTTAGGGTAATGAACACTTAATTGTATTTATATTTAGAAGAAGTTCAATTTTGGTCTCATCTTAACTTTTACACTCTAAATATGTTAGTTTTATTGCTTATTCGCTTTCAAAAGGACTTTTTAAGGCTAACATTAGCTTTCATTTCATTTCATTTCATTGTCCCCCCCTGAGCTTTGGATCTGTGTAGCTCCTGGAGTTTTCATAGGCTTTTTGCCTTGTTTGCATTCTAAAAGACGGCACCTGTTCTCAGTTCATTTATGTTTGTGTGCTTTTTTAAAGTAATTCCTTGAGTAATGTAGGTGTGTTTTAGAGGTGCAGGACTAAGTTCTTGCGTGTAAACTGAGAAGAACCTCGCTGGGACTGACAGTGGTCCGTCCCGCCCATTTCTGTTTGCTGCAGCGAGGTGTACTTGTGTAAACTGGACATGTTACTGCGGAGTGCTAGAGCGCAGCAGTGCGCAGGCGCAGTGAATTAGTGAGGGAAGCTTCCAGGACTTTCTGTCATATTGGAAGAAGCAGATTTCTGTAAAGGTGAGATATTCGTCTTCGACATATTTTCATGTGTCACGTATGCCATGCCATTATCATTCACGTTTACTGTGACGCATTCATTTTTCTTATAAAAGATGATGCGTAAATGGCTAGTATGCTAATGTTAGCATATGCTTATGAGGCTAACATTAGCTAAAACTGCCACATGTTTAACTTGAGAGCCTTTATTAATGTTTTCATCCGTGACAAGAGCTTTGGCCAAACATTACTTGTCTTTCAGTTGTAGCCCTTTAGCATGTATGTAACATAAACCAAGGCTGCTAACACTCACGTAGCATTAATTTCACTCGGCCATTGCGGCGTTCGCAAACAATTCGATTCTTTTGAACGGCTCTACTCCGTGAACGGTAGGGCTCAAAGTCTCAGTTTGTGAGAGCCGTTCTTTGTTTTTTATGACTTTGCTTGTTGCACATGTAACATGGAAGAAAAAAAATTATTCCACCAAAAATCACTCACTTGTTAATTTTATGTATTTTTATTTTCTTGATTTAGCACCTCCTTTTAATCTTCAAATGATTATTCAAAAAGAAATACAATAATTTGGGGGAATTTATTTGAATTTGGTGTCCATAACCTGTGACATCACTTCCTCCCTCCCCATTCCGTTCATGGCTGCGATGGAGGAAAGTGAGTTTATCACAGAGCTCCTGTTCATTTACTACCTGAAAATTGTTTTAGAGAATGAAATGCTGTAAAATCTGTCAGCTGACATGTTGGTAAAAAGTTTGTTTCGTTTGCTGTATGTGGTTTGGCGAAGAATACAATGTTTTTTTGAGCGTTCGCCCTTATTTCTTACCGTTTTTTGCAGCGTTCACCAGAGTGGCGAAGGAGTCATGGACAACACACTTCCCAAGATTTGTGTCCAGTTTGAAAGAGGGGTAAGCATTCAGATTCAGATTTTTTTTAATGTATTTTATTTTAAGGGTAAAGAAACTCTGCAAGTTTGTAATGTACATCTTGTTCAGTTGGACATGCACATGATTCCTCTTCCTCACATCCTCTCATTTACAATAAACTTAATGATAGGTGAAACCAACCAGTTTGGTGCTGTATTAAAGGGACATTGGGATATATTTATTTTGGGGAAACATTTGTATTGCTGCTGATTGGTTGATTGAGACAGGAGAAAAACAATAATGAAAGAATGAGCACCAGCCTGTGGCATTAATGTACTAATCAGCTGATAGCTGGAAATCGCTGTTGCTCCTTTAAATGTACAAACACTGAAATTCTAATCGGTCTTAGCCAGACAATAAATAAATCCTCTCAACTGGGTGAAAAAATATTTCATATCACTTATTGTGAAAAATGAGATTCAGTTTCTTACTTTTATTGTTTTCAGAGGCTGTGCAGAAGAAAAATCAAAAATTTCACCTCATTTTTTAAAAGTTTTTTATTTTATTTGAACTTTTCTTAAGATCCACAGGATTGAGATGACATGGCAGACTTCACCCAGGTTCCTGTAGGGTTATTGCTTGTTTTGCTGTGGTAAGAATAACCACCAGTAACTTACCCTAATACGACTAATAGATACTTACATTCTTCAAGGCAGTTGGTTTCCTAGATTTTTTTAAAGTAAGGTCAACTTGTCAAGAAAACCATTTACCCATTTCTTTCAAAAGTACTGTGTGTTGGTCTACTGAATCACATCCTAATAAAATACATTGTAGCCAGTGGCTGAAATATAAGACTGAAAACGTTTGAGGATTCTGTCATTCTGAATGCTTTTCAGTGGAGATTGTTACGTGTACAGTAGTTACAGAGACCCATAAGGGGGATATGGATGAATTTTGAAAAGTTTGCATTCCCTGGCAATATGCAAATACACCCTATTTTGTGCACAATCTCGGTGATAACAAATGTCAATTTAAAATTACACACATTCGCCTTTAAAACGCCCGAGTGAAAATGTGTTCGTACATTCTTAATTGTTTGGGGATGAAAACTGGTTGAATATTGACCTATTGCCTTCAAAGTTCATGTTTGTTTGTGTAATTTCTTTCGGTGGAGAGGAGACTACAAATGAAAATGACCTTTTTACTAACCATTCAGACTACTGACATGAAAAAGACTCAATCAAAACTGTCAGATGACTTTATTACCCTGTGAAAACAACTCCAGAAAATAGTCCAAGTAGCTTCAATTTTTCTTTTTGAATTTATTTCTTTAATAATTACAGAAAGCTTCTGTTTATGTCTAAGAGAATGGATGGAAAGCCAGTCTTTGACTTGTTTATGCAAGTAATTGTGGTTCGTTTTATCTTTATCTAAAGAAAAAGATATAAAACTTAAGATATGTCAAAAATGAGATGGAAAAGCCTTACAAAAACTTCATATTGTAGCACACATTATTTTAGTATTCAAAATGCGGCATGAATTGACTAGTAAATACATTATTGCGAGAAAACACAGAAGTATTGCGACGAGATACAAACGTTTTGGGTAGTAACGCAAAATTAAAAAAATCCAAATGACCCATAGGGGGCTCTGCATATAGAAAATTTGAGTTTGATGCTTAAAAAAAAAAAAAAAAAATAGAAAAAGAAAAATATAAATTCTTCTCTCTGGTATGTACAAGGTAAGATTCTGGTATATTTGGGTGTTACTGTGAGTTTTCACGTAATAACTGTGTGTGGGAGCAGTGCTATCTGTCGACTGATCTGTTAGATATTGATGAACATCCATCACTAAGTTACTGAGGTTAAAAAGCTCACCAGAACAGGATAACGTCCCTCCATCGGGGTTCATCTCCTGCCAGTTTGAGAAGGAGCCATTAGCTTTTGTCAGTCAGAAGAGAGTTAAATATGTCAGGAGCTGTTTTCCCCACCTCATAAGTAGGATTTAGTTGCAGTGTTACGAGCTCCGTTTGTCTTCAGAGAGTGCTAAAACTTAGGATTTACACATCACCCACTGGAAAGAAAGGTCAACATCCTCCTCCTCCTCATAGCCGCTGGATGTAAACATTCGTCGGACCAGAGTAAAGAGAAGCGGCGAAGCTTGAAAGAAGAAGTGAGTAACTAGAACTTTACCAGAAAAGGAGCACATTCTAAGAGCAACTATTGTAAAACACGAAAGGGATTTAACATTTTGAACTTTAAGAGAAAATGTTTTGTTCGTAGCACTAAAGGACACAGCAGCCCATTAAGGAAAGCTTGTCAAAGTGCACTTAAGTCTCGTTCAACAACATCAACCCATGAAGTACACGGGGCGACAGAGCAGCAGCAGTGCCCTTTCTAACCAGGGAGTCGGGAGCATTTGATACGACTGTTTATATAACCCCATTAGTTTTTTTTTATCTTTTATTTTTATATGAAGCGTTTGGGGTTTATTTTAAAGTCATAGCTATACCTAGCTCCTATAAAGCTAAAGCTAATTTAGCACCGTTACTGGAAACCTGACCAGTTAGCGGGGGGGCAACAATTTCACAAAGTTATTGTGAAACAAGCATAGAATAGAAATAACTGCAAAGGTCAAACAATATCCTCCTTTAAACGATAGAAAAACACAAAGTCTACTAATCTCCAAAAGTTGCTGAGTGACCACAAAAACATCTGGAACTCATACTCAGGAAAAAAAAGAAGAAAAACAGTCACCACAGCTTGTTTTTGTTTTTCAAAGCTTCAGCTCTCGATGTTCTTCACTCCTCTGTTTTCTCTCATTTCAGCACCGATAAACTGTTCGAAATGGAACAAAAAAAACAAAACAAACATTGGGTATATCCTCTGAAGAAAGACTTGATATCTCCTGTTCAAATTCGTATCCTTAAAGGGGCAGTATTATGTGTTTTCCATCCACATAGAATCAATTTATGACACAATCTAGTAACTATGTTACATTATGTTGTTATAAAAATACTATACATGTCAAATATGACTTAAAAGAAATTTGACTTGTTAAATGAACGCTTTGAAATTGGGCCTCTGTCTCTTTAAGAAGCTCCTACTCTTTCTGAAACTCCACCTCCAGGAAGTCATCACAACATGACTCCTCCATTAACCCTTTAACAACATTTTTATCAGCATTGTATCAGAAGTAGCTCATATTATGAGCTGAGAAGATGTGGAGTTTCACCTGAGGTTTGCTAATTGGCTAGTCTGAAGGAGCAGGGTGGGGAAGTCACGGGAGGGCTGCTCTGTGAGGCAGGAGCTGGGAAACTGCAGCTCAGAGGAGGAGCTTAGCTCTCAAAGGCGGGGCTAGGTCTACCCAGTTGTTTGCACAGCTGAATGGTTGCCATGGAGATTAAAAGATTTCTCAAACATGCATGAAACAATCAAGGCAACACTCCATGTAAGAGGGGATAACATTATAACATGATGTAAAGCTCAAAAAAATAAATTTTACATAACACTGCCCCTTTAATATTTTCAGTCATATCAGCAGTTATCCTCTTTTTGAGTAAAATGCAAGCTTATCTCTTCACTCAACACCATTTACCTGATAATAAAATTTTCCAGAGCTAGCAGCTTTTGCTTCTCTGTGCTACGGATTGATTTGTTTTGTTTAATGATGAAGATAAAGAAGAGTTTCAATGAAACTCTGTGAAAGATAACAGACACTTTGAGGGGAGTTTTCCTTTCCACCTCCTGCTAACATCAATCCATCCAGTAGTGAAACCTACATGCCGACGCTAAAATTCAAAGCATTGTTTTCTCTGCATATACACAATGTATGAAATGGCAGGTCACTTGATACAAGCTCCTTCCCTTTAATTCCAAGTGTAACTCATGGAAATATGCTGAAATTGGCTCATAAATATTGTAGTTAGTGCGTGAAAGGAGAGCTTGAGTCTGGTAATGAGGATCATTATGCCTCATTAGCTTTAATTAAACCAAATTCATCTTTCATAATTGCCTTTTAAAAAAAAAAAGAAAATGCAACAGAGCAACAAGCTGAGTCCATGCCAAATATTTAATAAACACCCCACTCTAGGTTTACTGGTTTTTGGTATTCAATGCTAATTCATTCTCTGCATTATTCACTCATTTATATGAATCTGTATTCCCACATATCTGGTGATTTGACCCAGCAGAGGATAAATCTGAAGGAGCTTCTGGCCACCCTTTGGCAGAACGATCTGTTTACTTCTCCTCCCCAGCTGCCACTCTTTTTAGCATAGCTGCCTATCACTGGCATGGAAATGATTAACCTCCCCAAGGCTGAGTCTGGCACAGTCGATTATGCAGCACAACAAACAACAAAACCAGACACACACACTTTTTTTGTTGTTGTTGTTGCAGAAGTCTTACATTTTTGGAGGTCAGTTTGAACTTTTTATCAGAATATCTGGTGATTTGTGTGAAATCGGGAGTCTGTTTCACTCTATGCACTACAACTGGTTTAGATAGATGTGAAGGCAATGTTTTTTAATGATAAAAATCTAAATTGCCTTTGCAGACAAACAGTCTGAGACCATGTAGTATTATCCATGCTTTGCTTATGCGAGTGGGTGATATGAGTTTTATCACAATGTTTTCTTGTACTATTGTGATAATAAAAGTGACTATAAGAACTATTTATTAAATTTTTTGGTCTGCTCTTGAAAAGCATACCCATTTGTAATACACATATTTAGTCATACTGAAAAATGTCTTGGTATTTATTGATACTCCTTTATTGAACTAATCGTGGTGAAAAATAGTAAATATAATAATCCTGACAATACAAACAATTTTTTGGTTTTTCTTAAAACATTATAAACCCTGTGACAATGATAAACCAAAAGAAGAAATTTATCCCGATAAATGATAAACAATAAGATAAATGCTCTTCCCTACTTGCTTATGAACCTAGTCCAGACTAAATTTCGAGAATTATCTACTTGTTTTTCACCAGAAACCTGAGGTAAATAAAATGTTTACTTGTGCTTAGCATTGTCCTTAGGCTGTTTTCGCACCTGATAGTCCGGTAGACTCGGTTCAATTTGGGACCAAATTTCCAACATTTGTTACATTTTCAGCTGGTGCGGTTAGCCTTCACAGTGTTAAATGAACCAAACCCTTAATTCAATCTGGAGAGACTCAGATGGAGATAAGAAGACAATTAGAAGAGTTTATTGACAAACAGAATTTAAAGTCTTTGGCGCTCGGGCCCCGGCTGGGGATAACGGTTATCGCAGCGTTAGCGATAGGCTTCAGTTGAGCATTCCCGATGCTGTTAGGAACGTCATCCCCCAGGGCCCGGCACTGGTGGTGGAGGTTGAAGAAGGGTGCGGGCCTCAGGACCGGGCGAATGGAGGAGAAGGGGTGGCGGTGGGTTGAGCTCGGCTGGAGAGCGAAGGACACCATGAACGAAGGTCCTTATCAGCTGGGACTTGGTCGATGATTGGACGTGACGTGGCTTGGTCCGGCGTTGATAGGTCGACGATTGTGGGCAGGTCGCTTCAATTAACTGGTCCCGGTGGGGATAAAAGAGTCTTCCAGTTTGAATTTGTGCCTAGGCTTCATAATAGCTTTTCCCCTACTGGCCTGTGTTGGCGCTGCACCAAGAGCTACTGAAAGAAACGACAAAAACGCAGAAGGAGACATGAGTGCAACTTCCTTCTTCATGAAATGTAAACATAAATGGAGTGGTGTCAGATTTTAGCGGCTGTAGGATTTCTCTGTCGTTAGTAAAAGACCATTTCTCCCGCTGTTCCTAGCCTAGCATATTTGTTTTGGCTGTAATTACCCAGAATGCCCTGCTTCCTAAGTTTTTTGGTGAACTAGAGTGGGTCTCATCCCATTGAGACCTCCCCAAACATACCGGACTTGACCAGAGTTTGATGAAAGCTGACTGAACGGGGCTGGTGTGAATGCACCCTTAGAAATATTTGCTCAGTTACAGTTTTACAAATGCATCCCAGCCATCATGGCCATTTGAAACACACCAAACAGGAAACTGTGGGTAATTCAAACATTACTGGAAGCAGTTGTTTTGATTGATCGTGTCTGTGCTCACTGAAGTCATGTTTTGTGGCTGCAGTTGTGCTTCATAGAGCAAAACGTCTCCAATAGTTTGCAGCCTAGTAAAAGCTCAAAATGGGAACTTATGGATGAGGAAACTTTCCCTGCGGAGAGCAACTCGTTTCCACAGAGACAGAAGCATAAGACTAGGCCTGTCACGATAACAAATTTTGCTGAATGATTAATTGTCTCCAAAATTATTGCGATAAACGATAATATTGTTTGAAGACCTTTTTACACTTATTTAATGGAAATGACGTAATAATGCATGCGATTTCTTGCCAAAGATAGATACACTTTATTTTCAAAAGAATATTTAACACTTGAGCTGATAAACAAAATAAACAAAACAACCAAAAACAAAAATAAAATGGATTCTCAGTCTCCATTAACAAAAAATGCACTTGAAAAAAAACCTAAACAACATAAAGCCAAAGTGGAAATAAATACTGCATTCAACCAAGAGTGCAGATTATGAAGTCTGTATATCATGTTGCCTTTCAGTAATAATTAGATTTAAATAGAGAAAATGGGCACATCGACTACATGATGCAATAGTTCACTCTACACGGTTTTTATGCCCCTATTTTTCCCTTACAATTTCGTAACGGATCCTGCTGTAGTGTTTGGTGTGTTACGGAAGATCACGGGAAGGTTTTGAGTTGATCTCAGCAATAGGTGACAAACTGAACGCCGCCAGGACGATGAGACCAGCACTTCCTCTTCTGACTCGCTTATCAAAATATTCACTAAGATCTTAAACGTTTGTAGCTTCATTAAAGAATAATAATTTTTAAAATAATCAACAAAACCTGTTCAAATTTATATTCTCAGTAATTATTGTTTCAACAAGGTGTTGCACAATTCAGTGCGTTTCAGTTCCATTAACAAAAGAATGGAACGAATGACTAGCAGAGCAGGACTTTACATTAGCTAATCAACCAATAATCGAGAAATAAATATCAAGCCTGGAAACTTGACATCGTAACGGACTGAATGTTATGTTTTTAACGTCGCTGCTCCGTTGCGGGGCGCAGGCGGTTGCCACGGCAACGGGTGTGCTTAACGACAAAGAGAGAGAGAGTAAAACGGTAGGAGAATCTCACTGAGGAAGAAATATACTGCATTAGGTTTTCTATCACTTTATTATTTCTGCTATAACTGATGTATATTTGCATATAAAATAAGTCAATAGAGTTTAATTTACAATTTTTATGTCTTCGTGTCATGAGGTAGATCTCAGCCGGCTGGTGACAGAAAAAGTAGATCTTGGTATCAAAAAGTTTGAGCAGCCCTGCGGTAGATCATCGTTGCCGCTCCGATCTAAATCAGGGGTTTTCCCGACTGGGAGCTTAACGCAGCCCATTGAATGTGACAGGCAGCCAATCAGAAAGCGTGGATTCTCCTCTGTGCTTTCTGAGGGGAAATTACGGAGGGGAATCCCAAACAGCTGACACTGCGCGACATCGGAGATGATATGTGGAAACAACATTAATGTTTATTCAACATGTTGTGCAAAGAATACAGAAATGACAAGGGGAGGAGTTGGAGCGAAATTGCTACCGCAGTTGATAAACCCGGTAACTTTTCAGCTGTTCTTCGTTACCATGACATAAATACTGTAGGTTCTAATGATTTTCATTCAGTCAGGACTGACACTAGCCACATGCAAAACAGGTAGATTGTAGTAAAGCATTGATTAATGCCTGGTTTTAAAATTAGTTAACTGGACTTGTAGCCATTATTTTGTTCCCATTGTTGGACACCCCCGGGCACGATAGAACCGTTATAGCTAGGATTTCTGTTGGCTAATGTTTGGTCTGTCAGGTGTTGAAAATGGGCCGACAATCGGCCGACAGCTCTAAGATCGTGTCGTGTGCGCTGGGCATTTCACTAAAGAAATGAGGAAGGAGGGTCAGTGGAGAGCACCGGAGTTAAGCCTTTTTTTCATTCAGTGTCATTAACAGAAAGAGAAAAAGGCCGGAAGAGACGATAATGCCGATAATTAAAATGACATCGATAGTTTTAATTTATCATACAATTAATTGATTTATCGTTTATCGCTACAGGCTTATTAGCACCATCTAGTAGCAAAACAAAACCGTCACACTCAATAGCGAGCTACAAGTTCCGCAGGAAAACTAAACATATATTTACACAACAAAACACTCACCTTGTTCCCTCATCAACCAAGCGCCAATTAACTGATTGTCTACACCTTAATTTGATCATTTCGCTCCGACCCTTGTGCGCTCTCTCTCTCTGCGATGACCCAGCAGTTAATTGTCAGTTAATTGTCTACAGTTTGCCACCTTTCCGTTCCAAGCCCTTTCACAATAAAAGCATAGACTGTCATGTCAACAAATACTCCTTATTTACATGAGGAAATACAAAATACTAGTAAGGTCATTTACACTGCACTGTGTCAAACTAAAAGCAGACGCGTAAAGTGTAGAAATATTGCTTGCAAAAATATCGTAAATATATAATGTATATGTGAATTTATTGCTTATAAATATTTAAAAACGTGACATGTGCTCAAAGTTCGACTCTACAGTTAGCTTACCAAAGGATTGTGTTTAAAAATAATAGTGGATAAATGGCTCAAGACCATTTATACCACAGCAGGTATGGAAAACCACAAATGCAAAAATTAAATCACAGACAAACCTATTAATCTCTTCATGTTAAATAAATTTAAAATATTACTTTTTATTTAAGTATTTATGTCAGCTTGAGTCATGCAGAACTGATCTGATCGTTTCCATAGCAACAATCAGAAGCAAGCCGTTGCGAGCCAGAAGCCCAGTGAGCTCACCGATGAGGTCATAGATGATGTCATGTACATCACAGTAGATCAAAGAAGTTCTAAAGCTTGAATGCGTGAATCTGAAAGCATCAGTCAGGATCAAGACGCTTCGTGGAGTTTCATATTTGTGCTCAGCAACGATGTTTAGTGTTTCAAACGTGCTCATTCCTTTGTTTTTGCCGCTTGGTTGGAGCCTGGGGTATGCTGTCACCATGGGGTTAAAGAGAGTGTTCCCTGGAAATGTTGACTTTCAAGAGAAGGATTTTGATAAAGGTGTCTATCAAGACGAGGAGGACGATTTATTTTGGAAAGGTGTTCCTGAACGACGAGGAACGACATTTAAACGCCAAAAAACATACCGACGCAGCCGGGTGGGTGTGTCCACAGCCAGTGGTGCGACTGTACGAGACCGTACCAAGAAGAATACCGTTACTCGAACAAAGTGACCCGGCTGGGGAAGCTTGTTCGAAGACAATCGTACGCCGTGAGGGTCACAGTACAGTCGCAGGAAAATCTAACCCGGCTGAGGAGGATTTGTCTGTGTCTGAAGTCACAGCACAAGCTGTGGTTTCGTTGGTTCCATCGCTTTTCTGTCATGACAAGAGTTCTCTGAAGATCTGACTTAAATTTATGGGACAAAAGGGTAAAAAGATTCGACAGGTTTCCTGTTTGCTGGTTTCTTTCCGGGCGCTCCGGCTTCCTGCCTCAAACCATGGGAAACAATGAAATGCACGCTATGACGGATCAGACGCCGCCCGGCCAAACTAGGTGTATGTCAGGTGCTGGGGAACCAGAGCACCTTGATGAAAAATGGGCAACTGGAACAAGACGGAAATGGACGAGAGGTGAAAACATGGATCTGTAGAAGGGGCTACATGCAAAAAATGTGGGAGGATTGGTTACTTTGACATCCCCAGTCAACACTAACTGCCAAAAAACTAGCAGCTCAGTGTTCCAACATCCACAAACTGCAACTGCTATCACAACTTGAGATTGATGAGGTACCACACAAATGCTGCGGCAAGGCGGAGCCAGACTGACATAACTAGAAGCAAAAAGAAGGAGGATCTTGGCTGCAGATTTTTTTTCCTACCAAAGAGAAGAGGGTTACTTTCAGGAAAAGCCTGACAGCCTTTAAAAAATTATAAAATCTGCTACATTAGGCCTCAGAAAAGGACTGATGGAAAATATTTAGGATTATCTTTTAATTTTCTTTCCAGAATACTTGCAGTTAAAACTGTTTCTAACTATTTTTTCTTCATTTTATGATAAATCATCTAATTTTTCCTCCCATTTTTGTTCAATTAGCACTGCAAACGTTTTAATTTGATAAATACAAGAATGTTGAGATTTTCTGGCTGTTTCTTCAACATGTCTTTAGATACTAAGGATCTGAAAATTACAAAAGTGTCATAAACGTTGAAACAGATGAGAACTAAAGGGCCACTCTGCGAGGAAGAAACCATCAGTCCAAAAGCGACACAAAAAGTGAGTTTCTTAGTTCAGTTTAAGTAGCAGAGTTTGGTTTACTTCACCTCAAATTAGCTTGGTTTTGTCTCTTCAGCTTCTTTTAAGCAAATTTTGTTCACCTTTTTCTAACAAAAATTTAGTTTCAGGTGGTCCCACCTAGCATAGTTAGCTTAGATTTATTTAGCCTAACATCCATCCATCTATCTATCTGTCATGCCTGAAGCTACACGCTTGACCCACATGCAGAAACACAATGAATCAGATAAATCAAGTTTATTATTTCTTTCTTTTCAAAGAAAACAGATGAATATTTGGGTGGGGAAACGTCCTCTTGAAAGGGCTGGATCGGGATCGTCTGAGTGCTGGTTGCAGGAAGGAGGAGAGGTAAGCTTATGTAAACTGAAACCAAATAGGTTCTGTAAGGAGCTTGCTGGGTTAGGTGAGGTTCGTCCGCCGGGGGGGGGCAAGAGGCCCCAGGTGGATATGGAGTCTTGAAGGCTGGGTTTAGGGTGGCGGAGTCCGGTCCGGGATCCGGAGGTTGGGTGGATTTTCCGAGGTCGCGGAAGGGAGAGACGTAGAGGGCGGACAGGGGAGTACTGGCGTCATGAAGGAGGGAATCCAAGGCCAGAACTGGGTTCACACAAGCTGAATACTCAGCGTCACAAAGATGCACCTGAAAACAGGAAAACAAGGAATGATTATTAAGAGTAGGATTCTCGGACGAAGCTCATAGAAATCACTCAGGTGCTCTGGGTACCATTACTGGTTTAACACTCTGGCGCTGGAGAACCCGCCGTCCGCTCCTCTTTTGCGGGCGATGATTGTGCCAATTACGCGCCGGTTCGTGGGAGCCGCCCTCCAACAGACCGTGACCCCATAGCTCCTCCTGGTGGAAAAAACAGCTCCCCACAAGACTAGACCTCCAGCCTCCAACACTATCGATCTATCTGTCTAGATATAGATCTATCTATCTATCTATCTATCTATCTATCTATCTATCTATCTATCTAGATCTATATATAAATATACAGATCTAGATGTATATATATAGGTATATATATATATATATATATATATAGATCTACTGTATATCTATATATATGTTTGACCAAGCTATTGTTTTAGTTTCAGTTTCCTGATCTTTAGACAAAAAAAGACAACTTCTAATTTTTCAAAAATATATTCTACTTGGGGCTGGGAACTAAAGCAATAGCAATATCAATAGATCAGGGGTGCCCAAAGCTTTTAAGACTTTTTGGTCCAAAATTGCAACATTTATTACATTTTCAGCGGCGTGGTTCACTTTCACACTGCGTAGCGTCCCGGTTGAAAGGATGGTCTCTCAAACTGATGGTTCACAGTCCTTTCTTCTACAGCCTTTGTGTGTGAACACACCGTAAGAGCTACAAAATATATAAATAAAATACCAATAGTAACTCAAACAGTGTTGTTCTAACCGTTTACCTTAACATTGAATCTTTTACCTTATGTAATTTCTCATGCTATAATTATGTGTTACAATACACATATTTATTAAACTCTAACATCCCTGTGTCATGAAATAAAATACAACGTATTTCAACTGTTGATGGTTGACCAAAGAATATTAGCTCCTAGGCCTGTCACGATAACAAATTTTGCTGAACGATTAATTGTCTCCAAAATTATTGCGATAAACGATAATAATGTTTGACGACCTTTTAACACTGATTTAATGAAAATGACGTAGTAATGCATGCTATTTCTTGCCAAACGTGGATACACTTTATTTTCAAAAGAACACTTAACACTGGAACTGATAAATAAAATAAACAAAACAACCAAAAACAAAAATAAAATGGATTCTCAGTCTCCATTAACAAAGAATGAACTTGAAAAAAACCCCTAAACAACATAAAGCCAAAGTGGAAATAAATACTGCATTCAACCAAAGGAGTGCAGATTATGAAGTCTGTATATCATGTTGCCTTTCAGTAATAATTAGATTTAAATAGAGAAAATGGGCACATCCGACTACATGATGCAATAGTTCACACTACACGGTTTTTATGCCCCTATTTTTCCCTTACAATTTCGTAACCGATCTTGCTGTAGTGTTTGGTGTGTCACGGAAGATCAGGATGCTCAATACGTCGATCGCGGGAAGGTTTTGAGTTGATCTCGGCAATAGGTGACAAACTGAAGCCGCCAGGACGATGAGACCAGCACTTCCTCTTCTGACTCGCTTATCAAAATATTCACTAAGATCTTAAACGTTTGTAGCTTCATTAAAGAATAATAATTTTTAAAATAATCAACAAAACCTGTTCAAATTTATATTCTCAGTAATTATTGTTTCAACAAGGTGTTGCACAATTCAGTGCGTTTCAGTTCCTTTAACAAAAGAATGGAACGAATGACTAGCAGAGCAGGACTTTACATTAGCTAATCAACCAATAATCGAGAAATAAATATCAAGCCTGGAAACTTGACATCGTAACGGACTGAATGTTATGTTTTTAACGTCGCTGCTCCGTTGCGGGGCGCAGGCGGTTGCCACGGCAACGGGTGTGCTTAACGACAAAGAGAGAGAGAGTAAAACGGTAGGAGAATCTCACTGAGGAAGAAATATACTGCATTAGGTTTTCTATCACTTTATTATTTCTGCTATAACTGATGTATATTTGCATATAAAATAAGTCAATAGAGTTTAATTTACAATTTTTATGTCTTCGTGTCATGAGGTAGATCTCAGCCGGCTGGTGACAGAAAAAGTAGATCTTGGTATCAAAAAGTTTGAGCAGCCCTGCGGTAGATCATCGTTGCCGCTCCGATCTAAATCAGGGGTTTTCCCGACTGGGAGCTTAACGCAGCCCATTGAATGTGACAGGCAGCCAATCAGAAAGCGTGGATTGTCCTCTGTGCTTTCTGAGGGGAAATTACGGAGGGGAATCCCAAACAGCTGACACTGCGCGACATCGGAGATGATATGTGGAAACAACATTAATGTTTATTCAACATGTTGTGCAAAGAATACAGAAATGACAAGGGGAGGAGTTGGAGCGAAATTGCTACCGCAGTTGATAAACCCGGTAACTTTTCAGCTGTTCTTCGTTACCATGACATAAATACTGTAGGTTCTAATGATTTTCATTCAGTCAGGACTGACACTAGCCACATGCAAAACAGGTAGATTGTAGTAAAGCATTGATTAATGCCTGGTTTTAAAATTAGTTAACTGGACTTGTAGCCATTATTTTGTTCCCATTGTTGGACACCCCCGGGCACGATAGAACCGTTATAGCTAGGATTTCTGTTGGCTAATGTTTGGTCTGTCAGGTGTTGAAAATGGGCCGACAATCGGCCGACAGCTCTAAGATCGTGTCGTGTGCGCTGGGCATTTCACTAAGGAAATGAGGAAGGAGGGTCAGTGGAGAGCACCGGAGTTAAGCCTTTTTTCATTCAGTGTCATTAACAGAAAGAGAGAAAGGCCGGAAGAGACGATAATGCCGATAATTAAAATGACATCGATAGTTTTAATTTATCATACAATTAATTGATTTATCGTTTATCGCTACAGGCTTATTAGCACCATCTAGTAGCAAAACAAAACCGTCACACTCAATAGCGAGCTACAAGTTCCGCAGGAAAACTAAACATATATTTACACAACAAAACACTCACCTTGTTCCCTCATCAACCAAGCGCCAATTAACTGATTGTCTACACCTTAATTTGATCATTTCGCTCCGACCCTTGTGCGCTCTCTCTCTCTGCGATGACCCAGCAGTTAATTGTCAGTTAATTGTCTACAGTTTGCCACCTTTCCGTTCCAAGCCCTTTCACAATAAAAGCATAGACTGTCATGTCAACAAATACTCCTTATTTACATGAGGAAATACAAAATACTAGTAAGGTCATTTACACTGCACTGTGTCAAACTAAAAGCAGACGCGTAAAGTGTAGAAATATTGCTTGCAAAAATATCGTAAATATATAATGTATATGTGAATTTATTGCTTATAAATATTTAAAAACGTGACATGTGCTCAAAGTTCGACTCTACAGTTAGCTTACCAAAGGATTGTGTTTAAAAATAATAGTGGATAAATGGCTCAAGACCATTTATACCACAGCAGGTATGGAAAACCACAAATGCAAAAATTAAATCACAGACAAACCTATTAATCTCTTCATGTTAAATAAATTTAAAATATTACTTTTTATTTAAGTATTTATGTCAGCTTGAGTCATGCAGAATTGATCTGATCGTTTCCATAGCAACAATCAGAAGCAAGCCGTTGCGAGCCAGAAGCCCAGTGAGCTCACCGATGAGGTCATAGATGATGTCATGTACATCACAGTAGATCAAAGAAGTTCTAAAGATTGAATGCGTGAATCTGAAAGCATCAGTCAGGATCAAGACGCTTCGTGGAGTTTCATATTTGTGCTCAGCAACGATGTTTAGTGTTTCAAACGTGCTCATTCCTTTGTTTTTGCCGCTTGGTTGGAGCCTGGGGTATGCTGTCACCATGGGGTTAAAGAGAGTGTTCCCTGGAAATGTTGACTTTCAAGAGAAGGATTTTGATAAAGGTGTCTATCAAGACGAGGAGGACGATTTATTTTGGAAAGGTGTTCCTGAACGACGAGGAACGACATTTAAACGCCAAAAAACATACCGACACGGCCGGGTGGGTGTGTCCACAGCCAGTGGTGCGACTGTACGAGACCGTACCAAGAAGAATACCGTTACTCGAACAAAGTGACCCGGCTGGGGAAGCTTGTTCGAAGACGATCGTACGCCGTGAGGGTCACAGTACAGTCGCAGAAAAATCTAACCCGGCTGGGGAGGATTTGTCTGTGTCTGAAGTCACAGCACAAGCTGTGGTTTCGTTGGTTCCATCGCTTTTCTGTCATGACAAGAGTTCTCTGAAGATCTGACTTAAATTTATGGGACAAAAGGGTAAAAAGATTCGACAGGTTTCCTATTTGCATGTTTCTCTCCAGGCTCTCCTGCTTCCTGCCACAGCCTGGATCAGTTGAGCTGTCCAGTGTGGGTCCTTAGGCAAGACCCTTCGTGCTACTGCCTGCCTCAAACCATGGGAAACAATGAAATGCACGCTATGACGGATCAGACGCCGCCCGGCCAAACTAGGTGTATGTCAGGTGCTGGGGAACCAGAGCACCTTGATGAAAAATGGGCGACTGGAACAAGACGGAAATGGACGAGAGGTGAAAACATGGATCTGTAGAAGGGGCTACATGCAAAAAATGTGGGAGGATTGGTTACTTTGACATCCCCAGTCAACACTAACTGCCAAAAAACTAGCAGCTCAGTGTTCCAACATCCACAAACTGCAACTGCTATCACAACTTGAGATTGATGAGGTACCACACAAATGCTGCGGCAAGGCGGAGCCAGACTGACATAACTAGAAGCAAAAAGAAGGAGGATCTTGGCTGCAGATTTTTTTTCCTACCAAAGAGAAGAGGGTTACTTTCAGGAAAAGCCTGACAGCCTTTAAAAAATTATAAAATCTGCTACATTAGGCCTCAGAAAAGGACTGATGGAAAATATTTAGGATTATCTTTTAATTTTCTTTCCAGAATACTTGCAGTTAAAACTGTTTCTAACTATTTTTTCTTCATTTTATGATAAATCATCTAATTTTTCCTCCCATTTTTGTTCAATTAGCACTGCAAACGTTTTAATTTGATAAATACAAGAATGTTGAGATTTTCTGGCTGTTTCTTCAACATGTCTTTAGATACTAAGGATCTGAAAATTACAAAAGTGTCATAAACGTTGAAACAGATGAGAACTAAAGGGCCACTCTGCGAGGAAGAAACCATCAGTCCAAAAGCGACACAAAAAGTGAGTTTCTTAGTTCAGTTTAAGTAGCAGAGTTTGGTTTACTTCACCTCAAATTAGCTTGGTTTTGTCTCTTCAGCTTCTTTTAAGCAAATTTTGTTCACCTTTTTCTAACAAAAATTTAGTTTCAGGTGGTCCCACCTAGCATAGTTAGCTTAGATTTATTTAGCCTAACATCCATCCATCTATCTATCTGTCATGCCTGAAGCTACACGCTTGACCCACATGCAGAAACACAATGAATCAGATAAATCAAGTTTATTATTTCTTTCTTTTCAAAGAAAACAGATGAATATTTGGGTGGGGAAACGTCCTCTTGAAAGGGCTGGATCGGGATCGTCTGAGTGCTGGTTGCAGGAAGGAGGAGAGGTAAGCTTATGTAAACTGAAACCAAATAGGTTCTGTAAGGAGCTTGCTGGGTTAGGTGAGGTTCGTCCGCCGGGGGGGGGCAAGAGGCCCCAGGTGGATATGGAGTCTTGAAGGCTGGGTTTAGGGTGGCGGAGTCCGGTCCGGGATCCGGAGGTTGGGTGGATTTTCCGAGGTCGCGGAAGGGAGAGACGTAGAGGGCGGACAGGGGAGTACTGGCGTCATGAAGGAGGGAATCCAAGGCCAGAACTGGGTTCACACAAGCTGAATACTCAGCGTCACAAAGATGCACCTGAAAACAGGAAAACAAGGAATGATTATTAAGAGTAGGATTCTCGGACGAAGCTCATAGAAATCACTCAGGTGCTCTGGGTACCATTACTGGTTTAACACTCTGGCGCTGGAGAACCCGCCGTCCGCTCCTCTTTTGCGGGCGATGATTGTGCCAATTACGCGCCGGTTCGTGGGAGCCGCCCTCCAACAGACCGTGACCCCATAGCTCCTCCTGGTGGAAAAAACAGCTCCCCACAAGACTAGACCTCCAGCCTCCGACACTATCGATCTATCTGTCTATCTATCTATCTATCTATCTATCTATCTATCTATCTATCTATCTATCTATCTATCTAGATCTATATATAAATATACAGATCTAGATGTATATATATAGGCATATATATATATATATAGATCTACTGTATATCTATATATATGTTTGACCAAGCTATTGTTTTAGTTTCAGTTTCCTGATCTTTAGACAAAAAAAGACAACTTCTAATTTTTCAAAAATATATTCTACTTGGGGCTGGGAACTAAAGCAATAGCAATATCAATAGATCAGGGGTGCCCAAAGCTTTTAAGACTTTTTGGTCCAAAATTGCAACATTTATTACATTTTCAGCGGCGTGGTTCACTTTCACACTGCGTAGCGTCCCGGTTGAAAGGATGGTCTCTCAAACTGATGGTTCACAGTCCTTTCTTCTACAGCCTTTGTGTGTGAACACACCGTAAGAGCTACAAAATATATAAATAAAATACCAATAGTAACTCAAACAGTGTTGTTCTAACCGTTTACCTTAACATTGAATCTTTTACCTTATGTAATTTCTCATGCTATAATTATGTGTTACAATACACGTATTTATTAAACTCTAACATCCCTGTGTCATGAAATAAAATACAACGTATTTCAACTGTTGATGGTTGACCAAAGAATATTAGCTCCTAGGCCTGTCACGATAACAAATTTTGCTGAACGATTAATTGTCTCCAAAATTATTGCGATAAACGATAATAATGTTTGACGACCTTTTAACACTGATTTAATGAAAATGACGTAGTAATGCATACTATTTCTTGCCAAACGTGGATACACTTTATTTTCAAAAGAACACTTAACACTGGAACTGATAAATAAAATAAACAAAACAACCAAAAACAAAAATAAAATGGATTCTCAGTCTCCATTAACAAAGAATGAACTTGAAAAAAACCCCTAAACAACATAAAGCCAAAGTGGAAATAAATACTGCATTCAACCAAAGGAGTGCAGATTATGAAGTCTGTATATCATGTTGCCTTTCAGTAATAATTAGATTTAAATAGAGAAAATGGGCACATCCGACTACATGATGCAATAGTTCACACTACACGGTTTTTTTGCCCCTATTTTTCCCTTACAATTTCGTAACCGATCCTCCTGTAGTGTTTGGTGTGTCACGTAAGATCAGGATGCTCAATACGTCGATCGCGGGAAGGTTTTGAGTTGATCTCGGCAGTAGGTGACAAACTGAACGCCGCCAGGACGATGAGACCAGCACTTCCTCTTCTGACGCGCTTCTCAAAATATTTACTAAGATCCTAAACGTTTGTAGCTTCATTAAAGAATTATATATACTTTATATATATATATATTTAAATCAACAAAACCTGTTTTGGAAAGGTGTTCCTGAACGACATTTAAACGACAAAAAACAAACCGACATGGCCGGGTGGGTGTGTTCACAGCCAGTTTGTCGGTTGTTCGTTCTAAACAACCGACCAACATCTGTGGGACCACAGACATTGGTGCGACTGCGACTGTACGAGACCGTACCAAGAAGAATATCGTACGTCGAACAAAGTGACCCGGCTGGGGAAGCTTGTTCGAAGACGATCGTACACCGTGAGGGTCACAGTACAGTCGCAGAAAAATCTAACCCGGCTGGGGAGGATTTGTCTGTGGCTGAAGTAACAGCACAAGCTTTGGTTTCGTTGGTTCCTTTGCTTTCCTGTCAAAAACTAAACAACATGAAGCCAAAGTGGAAATAAATACTGCATTCAACCAAGAGTGCAGATTATGAAGTCTGTATATCATGTTGCCCTTCAGTAATAATTAGATTTAAATAGAGAAAATGGGCACATCCGACTACCTGATGCAATAGTTCACACTGCACGTTTTTTTTGCCCCTATTTTTCCCTTACAATTTCGTAACCGATCATCCTGTAGTGTTTGGTGTGTCACGGAAGATCAGGATGCTCAATACGTCGATCGCGGGAAGGTTTTGAGTTGATCTCGGCAGTAGGTGACAAACTGAAGCCGCCAGGACGATGAGACCAGCACTTCCTCTTCTGACGCGCTTCTCAAAATATTTACTAAGATCCTAAACGTTTGTAGCTTCATTAAAGAGTTATATATACTGTATATATATATATATATATATATTTAAATCAACAAAGCCTGTTTTGGAAAGGTGTTCCTGAACGACATTTAAACGACAAAAAACAAACCGACACGGCCGGGTGGGTGTGTTCACAGCTAGTTTGTCGGTTGTTCGTTCTAAACAACCGACCAACATCTGTTGCACCACAGACATTGGTGCGACTGCGACTGTACGAGACCGTACCAAGAAGAATATCGTACGTCGAACAAAGTGACCCGGCTGGGGAAGCTTGTTCGAAGACGATCGTACACCGTGAGGGTCACAGTACAGTCGCAGGAAAATCTAACCCGGCTGGGGAGGATTTGTCTGTGGCTGAAGTAACAGCACAAGTTTTGGTTTCGTTGGTTCCATTGCTTTCCTGTCAAAAACTAAACAACATGAAGCCAAAGTGGAAATAAATACTGCATTCAACCAAGAGTGCAGATTATGAAGTCTGTATATCATGTTGCCCTTCAGTAATAATTAGATTTAAATAGAGAAAATGGGCACATGCAACTACCTGATGCAATAGTTCACACTACACGGTTTTTTGCCCCTATTTTTCCCTTACAATTTTGTAACCGATCATCCTGTAGTGTTTGGTGTGTCACGGAAGATCAGGATGCTCAATACATCGATCGCGGGAAGGTTTTGAGTTGATCTCGGCAGTAGGTGACAAACTGAAGCCGCCAGGACGATGAGACCAGCACTTCCTCTTCTGACGCGCTTATCAAAATATTCACTAAGATAATAAACGTTTGTAGCTTCATTAAAGAATAATAATTTTTTTTTAAAAATCAACAAAACCTGTTCAAATTTATATTCTCAGTAATTATTGTTTCAACAAGGTGTTGCGCAATTCAGTGCGTTTCAGTTCCATTAACAAAAGAAAAGGCGACTCAAAGACGGACTGACTAGCAGAGCAGGAGTTTACATTAGCTAATCAACCAATAATCGAGAAATAAATATCAAGCCTGGAAACTTGACATCGTAACGGACTGAATGTTACGTTTTTAACGTCGCTGCTCCGTTGCGGGGCGTAGGCGGTTGCCACGGCAACGGGTGTGCTTAACGACAAAGAGAGAGAGAGAGAGTAAAACGATAGGAGAATCTCACTGAGGAAGAAATATACTGCATTAGGTTTTCTATCAATTTATTATTTCTGCTATAACTGATGTATATTTGCATATAAAATAAGTCAATAGAGTTTAATTTACAATTTTTCAGAGGTGTGACCAAGTCACTGTGTTGCAAGTCTCAAGTAAGTCTCAAGTCTCTGTCCTCAAGTCCGAGTCAAGTCTCAAGTAAAGACAGGCAAAAGTCGAGTCAAGTCTCAAGTCAGGAACCTTTAATTTCAAGTCATTTCGAGTCGTTTTTTTTTTTTTTTTTATAATTTGCAATTATACATAAAATTCAAATATTAGACCATTTGTTCTTTTTAAAATATGTATTTGAGGTTCATTTGTGATCCTCTTATTCATCTGGTATTCTTCAAATCTGTCAGAAGTAAACAGATGTCAGAAAATAAATTACAGCCTTTCATGAATTACATTTGACTTCAGTTTACTCCTTCTATTCATAAATAAACATCAACACTACAACAATCATAGTTTTCAAAAAATGAAACAAGTATAAATGAAGTTATCACAAGTAAACTCAGGAAGGTCTGGTGCATTTATTTTTTTGCTTTTATTTCTAAGTATGTTAGTTTCAGTCCTCCGTAAATATGGGACAGATATTCTTAACACAAAATTTATTTGGGACAGTCACTGTATTTGGTCTTTTTTTTCCCCCAGCAAAGCTATACTACTTGGAAATGGGTTCTGTGCGACATGTGACAGTCACGCCGGTCAGTGCATTAAGTCAAAAACAGTTGACTTAATGCACTGACTGCAGTAAACAATATATTGTCAATATAATTTCCCAACGTAGATGTCTTCAAATACACCAACCATCCTTAGATGATACTAGACCCGGCTCATCATCATGATGGGACAGAGAGACTCTGTTCCCTGTGTTCAGGTCCAGAATCTGCTTTCTGTTCCGGAGCCCCGCTCACTATCCACCGGCTTCCTGAGCTAACACGGTGCACATTATTTGTGGAGGCATTTGAAGGACCGGATTTATGGTAAATCATCACCAATTTAACCCGGAGTACACATGCTAACACGAAGTTAGCTAAAGTCAGCTATCTTACAGCAAAAGAAAAGCGCCACCTACCGATCTTTGTGAAGCTTCAAATGCCGGACAAAGTTGGACGTCGTGGCATCTCCATCCGATATTCTCTTCTTGCATGTTTTACAAGTTGCAGTTCGTTTTTTAGTCGAAAGTTCATAACCTACGTAGCCAAAAGAAATTACTCGCGGAAGCATATTCGAGCTGTTATTTCGTTCCCTGAGCTCTGTAGCTTTGCCGCGTTTTTTTAAACGTCCAAATCCTGTTAATTTGATTGGTTGTGCTGCAGCTACGTACACACACATACATAAGGAGAGAGGAAAACCATAGTGACGGTCTGCGCATATTGATACGGAATGAGTGAAATTAATTAATGACGCCACTTTATAAATAATGTGTTTTAAATTTTAAGACTGAGTAAAAAATATCAAGTCTTTTCAAGTAAACAGCTTCAAGTCGAGTCAAGTCCCAAGTCAATGGCATGAAAGTCAAAGTCAAGTCCGAGTCTTTGAGCATTTTTTCAAGTCAAGTCTCAAGTCGTGATTTTAACGACTCGAGTCTGACTCGAGTCCAAGTCATGTGACTCGAGTCCCCACCTCTGCAATTTTTATGTCTTCGTGTCATGAGGTAGATCTCAGCCGGCTGGTGACAGAAAAAGTAGCTCTTGGTCTCAAAATGTTTGAGCACCCCTTCTGTAAGTGTCACTAAAAATGATTAAAGTCATGAAAAAATGTATTTTTATTTCTAAAAGATAGAATAATGTATTTTAAGTTGTTTGGTTCACGTTTTAAGATTTGTGTTAAATGATTGTATTTTATTTCGTGTCAAATTATTTTTTGTCGAACGTTATCGCGAGATTTGTGTACATATGTGAGGCTGCGAGACTTAAATAAGCATAGAAGAAGCAGAAGCTGTGCCAGAGCTATGTGTAGCAGCCTCATGTCCTGTCGTTGTCAAGGTATTTTGTACTTATGTTTGTAATGTTTTGTGAATTTATTGGTTATGGTGTTTTTATGTTGTTTTAATTACTTAATATTTTGGTTTAGAGTGAACAACGACAAATTATTCGTTAAAGACCTCCGAAGTGGCAGGCGGCCACGAGGTAACGTTTGTCAAAGCACGTGTCACCTGTCTTTCTGTAAATGTGTAGTTTTCACGGCAAAAAATAAAGAGCCCGTCTTAAGAAAGCTGTGCCAGAGTTGTCACTTTGGAGCTACACCTTCGGTAGATTGTCGTTGCCGCTCCGATCTAAATCAGGGGTTTTCCCCGACTGGGAGCGTTAAATCAGCCTGTTGAATGTGACAGGTATCCAATCAGAAAGCGTGGATTTGCCACCTTTCCGTTCCAAGCCCTTTCACAATAAAAGCATAGACTGTCATGTCAACAAATACTCTTTATTTACACGAGGAAACACAAAATACTCCTAAGGTCATTTACACACTGCACTGTGCCAAACTAAGACCAGACGAGTAAAGTGTAAAAATATTGCTTGCAAAAATATCGTAAATATATAATGTATATGTGAATTTATTGCTTATAAATATTTAAAAACGTGACGTGCTCAAAGTTCGACGCTACAGTTAGCTTACCAAAGGATTGTGTTTAAAAATAATAGTGGATAAATGGCTTAAGACCATTTATACCACAGCAGGTATGGAAAACCACAAATGCAAAAATTAAATCACAGACAAATCTATTAATCTCTTCATGTTAAATAAATAAAAAATATTACTTTTTATTTAAGTATTTATGTCAGCTTGAGTCATGCAGAACTGATCTGATCGTTTCCATAGCAACAATCAGAGCCAGAAGTCCAGTGAGCTCACCGATGAGGTCATAGATGATGTCATGTAGAAGTTGTAAAGCTTGAATGCGTGAATCTCAAAGCATCAGTCAGGATCAAGACGCTTTGTGTAGATTCATATTTGTGCTCAGCAACTATGTTTAGTGTTTCAAATGTGCTCATTCCTTTGTTTATGCCGCTTGGTTGGAGCCTGGGGTATGCTGTCACTGTTGAGAATTTGTTTTGGGTTTAAGCAGGATTTGCTTAGGACTTATTATTTGGGATATTATAATTTAATATAAGTAACTATTTTAGTTGCAGTTGTTTCATAAATCTAGTTAGCATTTGATAGTATCTGGTTCAAAACTGACTATTGTGGACCTTTAACAGAATGGACTCTATATCCCATGATGCTTTAGAATGAGTAGAAGAAGAACTTGAGGTTAGAAGAAGAAGTGTACTTAGGACCGTTGGTTTCCGAGAAAAGAGCTATGTTAGCTGAATGCCTACACTCTGTCGTATATTATTATGTACGATTCGTTCATCCTTTTTTTTCACTAAAGTTCATCTGAATAATCCATCTGACTCCTTTTCGTCTTTGAATTAGTCGAATATACAACAGTCACCATGGGGTTGAAGAGAGTGTTCCCTGGAAAGTTTGACTTTCCAGAGAGGGATTTTGATAAAGGTTTCTATCAAGACGAGGAGGACAATTTGTTTTGGAAAGGTGTTCCTGAACGACATTTAAACGACAAAAAACAAACCGACACGGCCGGGTGGGTGTGTCCACAGCCAGTTTGTCGGTTGTTCGTTCTAAACAACCGACCAACATCTGTGGGACCACAGACGTTGGTGCGACTGTACGAGACCGTACCAAGAAAAATATCGTACGTCAAACAAAGTGACCCAGCTGGGGAAGCTTGTTCGAAGACGATTGTACACCGTGAGGGTCACAGTACAGTCTCAGGAAAATCTAACCCGGCTGGGGAGGATTTGTCTGTGGCTGAAGTAACAGCACAAGTTTTGGTTTCGTTGGTTCCATTGCTTTCCTGTCAAAAACTAAACAACATGAAGCCAAAGTGGAAATAAATACTGCATTCAACCAAGAGTGCAGATTATGAAGTCTGTATATCATGTTGCCCTTCAGTAATAATTAGATTTAAATAGAGAAAATGGGCACATCCGACTACCTGATGCAATAGTTCACACTACACGGTTTTTTTGCCCCTATTTTTCCCTTACAATTTCGTAACCGATCATCCTGTAGTGTTTGGTGTGTCATGGAAGATCAGGATGCTCAATACGTCGATCGTGGGAAGGTTTTGAGTTGATCTCGGCAGTAGGCGACAAACTGAAGCCGCCAGGACGATGAGACCAGCACTTCCTCTTCTGACGGGCTTCTCAAAATATTTACTAAGATCCTAAACGTTTGTAGCTTCATTAAAGAATTATATATACTTTATATATATATATATTTAAATCAACAAAACCTGTTTTGGAAAGGTGTTCCTGAACGACATTTAAACGACAAAAAACAAACCGACACGGCCGGGTGGGTGTGTTCACAGCCAGTTTGTCGGTTGTTCATTCTAAACAACCGACCAACATCTGTGGGACCACAGACATTGGTGCGACTGCGACTGTACGAGACCGTACCAAGAAGAATATCGTACGTCGAACAAAGTGACCCGGCCGGGGAAGCTTGTTCGAAGACGATCGTACACCGTGAGGGTTACAGTACAGTCGCAGAAAAATCTAACCCGGCTGGGGAGGATTTGTCTGTGGCTGAAGTAACAGCACAAGCTTTGGTTTCGTTGGTTCCTTTGCTTTCCTGTCAAAAACTAAACAACATGAAGCCAAAGTGGAAATAAATACTGCATTCAACCAAGAGTGCAGATTATGAAGTCTGTATATTATGTTGCCCTTCAGTAATAATTAGATTTAAATAGAGAAAATGGGCACATCCGACTACCTGATGCAATAGTTCACACTACACGGTTTTTTTGCCCCTATTTTTCCCTTACAATTTCGTAACCGATCATCCTGTAGTGTTTGGTGTGTCACGGAAGATCAGGATGCTCAATACGTCGATCGCGGGAAGGTTTTGAGTTGATCTCGGCAGTAGGTGACAAACTGAAGCCGCCAGGACGATGAGACCAGCACTTCCTCTTCTGACGCGCTTCTCAAAATATTTACTAAGATCCTAAACGTTTGTAGCTTCATTAAAGAATTATATATATATATATATATTTATATATATTTAAATCAACAAAACCTGTTTTGGAAAGGTGTTCCTGAACGACATTTAAACGACAAAAAACAAACCGACACGGCCGGGTGGGTGGGTGTGTCCACAGCCAGTTTGTCGGTTGTTCGTTCTAAACAACCAACCAATATCTGTGGGACCACAGACAGTGGTGCGACTGTACGAGACCGTACCAAGAAGAATATCGTACGTTGAACAAAGTGACCCGGCTGGGGAAGCTTGTTCGAAGACGATCGTACACCGTGAGGGTCACAGTACAGTCGCAGGAAAATCTAACCCGGCTGAGGAGGATTTGTCTGTGGCTGAAGTAACAGCACAAGCTTTAGTTTCGTTGGTTCCATTGCTTTCCTGTCATGACAAGAGTTCTCTGAAGATCTGACTTAAATTTATGGGACAAAAGGGTAAAAAGATTCGACAGGTTTCCTGTTTGCTGGTTTCTTTCTGGGCGCTCCGGCTTCCTGCCACAGCCTGGATCAGTTGAGCTGTCCAGTGTGGGTCCTTAGGCAAGACCCTTCGTGCTACTGCCTGCCTCAAACCATGGGAAACAATGAAATGCACGCTATGACGGATCAGACGCCGCCCGGCCAAACAAGGTCTATGTCAGGTGCTGGCGAACCAGAGCACCTTGATGGAAAAATGGGCTACTGGAACAAGACGGAAATGGACGAGAGGTGAAAACATGGATCTGTAGAAGGGGCTACATGCAAAAAATGTGGGAGGATTGGTTACTTTGACATCCCCAGTCAACACTAACTGCCAAAAAACTAGCAGCTCAGTGTTCCAACATCCACAAACAGCAACTACTATCACAACTTTAGATTGATGAGGTACCACACAAATGCTGCGGTAAGGCGGAGCCAGACTGACATAACTAGAAGCAAAAAGGAGGATCTTGGCTGCAGATTTTTTTTCCTACCAAAGAGAAGAGGGTTACTTTCAGGAAAACCCTGACAGCCTTTAAAAAATTATAAAATCTGCTACATTATGCCTCAGAAAAGGACTGATGGAAAATATTTAGGATTATCTTTTAATTTTCTCTCCAGAATACTTACAGTTAAAACCATTTATAACTATTTGTTTTTCATTTTATGATAAATCATCTAATTTTTCCTCCCATTTTTGTTCAATTAGCACTGCAAACGTTTTAATTTGATAAATACAAGAATGTTGAGATTTTCTGGCTGTTTCTTCAACATGTCTTTAGATACTAAGGATCTGAAAATTACAAAAGTGTCATAAACGTTGAAACAGATGAGAACTAAAGGGCCACTCTGCGAGAAAGAAACCATCAGTCCAAAAGCGACACAAAAAGTGAGTTTCTTAGTTCAGTTTAAGTAGCAGAGTTTGGTTTACTTCACCTCAAATTAGCTTGGTTTTGTCTCTTCAGCTTCTTTTAAGCAAATTTTGTTCACCTTTTTCTAACAAAAATTTAGTTTCAGGTGGTCCCACCTAGCATAGTTAGCTTAGATTTATTTAGCCTAACATCCATCCATCCATCTATCTAACGATCTATCTATCTAGATATAGATATATCTATCTAGATATACAGTACAGACCAAAAGTTTGGGCACAACTGTGTGTCCATACTTTTGGTCTGTACTGCAGATCTATATTTATCTAGATCTATATTTATCTAGATATAGATTGATCTATATCTAGATCTATATATCTACAATATATATAAATATATAGATCTATATCTACCTAGATATAGATCTAGATGTATATATATAGATCTATATAGATATAAATGTATATCTATATATATCTGTATCTATATATCTCTATATATATGTATATACTGTATATATATATAGTACAGACCAAAGGTTTGGACACACCTTTTAATTCAATGAGTTTCCTTTATTTTCATGACTATTGACATTGTAGATTCACACTGAAGGCATCAAAACTATGAATAACACATGTGGAAATATGCACTAAACAAAAAAGTGTAAAACAACAGAAAATACCCCTTATATTCTAGTTTCTTCAAAGTAGCAGCCTTTTGCTGTGATTACTGCTTTGCACACACTTTGCATTTTCTTGATGAGCTTCAAGAGGTAGTCACCTGAAATGGTTTTCACTTCATAGGTGTGTCCTGTCAGGTTAATAAGTGGGATTTATTGCCTTATAAATAGTCATGAAAATAAAGAAAACCCATTGAATTAGAAGGTGTGTCCAAACTTTTGGTCTGTACTGCATGTCACTGTCTGACACAGTTTAAAGCGTTTCCCTGTGATCATTTAACTAAAGTCAAACCAGTGAAGACATATGGTACCCTGAATAATAGTCACCGGTCCCCACTAGCCACATGTTTTGGTCTCGCATGGCCTTATGTGATTACTGGGACGCTATCTTCAATGCCTTCTCTCCCACTGGTAAAAGAAATTTGGATCCAGACCTTTGCGATTTTCAATGTCCCACCATTGTCAGTCTAATATTGTTGCCTTTGCTTCACTGGTAGCTCACAGGGTGATACTCTTGAAATGTCCATACTCAACAACGTTTTATTTGTTGGGTTATGTGATTACAAATGCAAAAAAAAAAAAGAAGTTCAAATATGATAATGGAACATATGATGAAACTGGACCCTCAGCAAGCATGAGTTTTTATTTCATGACATGAAACAAAGTGGAAAAAGTCTATGTCTAGTTGTTCTACTAAGTTCACATGATGGTACATTGAAAATTATTTAATGATGGAAAAAAAAGATAAACATCACCCTCCTCCTGCCAGCCCACATATTACCAATCACATACTGACTTCCTACTGAGGCCTGGGCAAAAAGAAATTAGGTTTAGGCAGTCAATTCGATCTGTCTTGCTGCTTTTTGCTATTTTCGGCTGTTTTTCACGCAGAATCTACCCATGGGCTCAGAGACTGTCTCCTCATTCCTCGGCACGCTGGAAGACATTTCAGTGGGTGGAGACACCCATCACCCCACGACAAGTTGAGCAACATGGACATGCAGTTATAAAGTTGGAACCTAGACGTCAAAACCCAAACTCGTTCTGCACTTTCTAACAGTGATGTATGTTTAAACAATTACATGTCAGCTGCAAGATTGACCAAAAATACTGATCCGATGGAAGAAACTTTTTTTAAAATCAAAGTTTGAGTTTCACTAATTTCAAGCTGTAGCCGAGGTACATACTGAGCTTTTCACGTTCATTTCAATTTGAGATAATCCTAGAGGCAAAAAAAGTATTTCGAATGCAATTTTTGTGTTTTTATATATTTAATGAATGAATGAATGAATAATTTAAAAAGTGTAGAATTTGAGTTAGCATGAATTAAATATTGTCTACACTTTAGAAATAGAGTAGACCTTTTATTTTGTGCTTACTCATAACCTTCAAATCATGTACTAACTTCAGTGAAATAACAAATATCAAGTGCAAAGGTCCATTTGATAAATATTAAATATTATTGAAAAGTCCATTTGTTTCAGGAACTTTATCACATTATATAGATTAATTACACACAAATGGGTGCTAGAAAGCCTTTATTTCTCCTAATTATGATGATTTCTGCTTACAGCAAATGAAAACATGACATTTTAATTTAGAATTTTCCATCAGACCAATAAAAAAAACATGTTTAATACAGAAATATGGGCTTTATAAAAAAAGATATGTTTAATGCCTACTTTAGGATGTTATTTTTAAAGGTATTTTTAATCCAACAAACATGCAGTCATATTCAAGTTTATTGAATATGACTTTACAGTAATATTTATCTTTCAGTGCTTTCATTGTGTTCACCACATGGGGGCAGTCACTCCTAATTGACTGGACATATTCATAAACGACAAAAAGCAATTAGGCTGGAATACACAGATTGTTTTTTTGGTTTGTTTGTTTTTACATTGTGGTCCACCATAGGCAGTGTCGCCCTGGGCAAGAACCATATGTAAATAAAAATAAACACATTTTTAAGGATTTGTTCTGAAAGCATAAAATTCTCATTCTACGTTTCCTCTCAACTGTTAGCATTTTCATGTACTTTTTCTCCTGCTTTGTATTGTTTATTACAAATAAATATATTTTAAGGAGGAAAAAGATATATATATATATATAATCAAAATACAGGATTCAAAAGTAATGGGGACAAAAATTGTCCAAATTAGTTTTAAAATAAAAGCTGGATAAAATAAATAATGATATAAGCTTTATTACTTGACGACTTTTAAACAGAAGTCTTCACCATTTTACCTAGAGGCTTCTCTGATTGGTTGAAACTCATGCATCACCGCTGGGGGACTGATCCCCAGTGATTTACGGGCTGCTGATGACCTGCTTGATCCAGTCGGTCAGTCTGGTGATGCGGGTGTAGACGCCGTAGTAATCTGGACGGCCGCAGCCTTTGCCCCAGCTCACCACTCCGGCCAAGAACCAGCGCCCTGACGGCTCCTGGCAGACCAGGGGCCCGCCAGAGTCCCCCTGGCACAGACAGTCACAGAATTAAAGAACGAAGGAGAAATATCATACAAATATCTTTATTCTGTCTAAAAGAGATTAATTAGTTATTATTCAGCAGGATTTATTTTATGGAACACTGTTACGTCTCTTTAGTATTAGTAGAATATAAATTCATATCAGCCTGTATCTTGTGACAGATTACCGTAACTGAAACAATGTATTTTATATAGTTGTACCTTACTAAAGTATTTCTACACCTTGAACCTTGTCACATTTTGTCAAGTTACTAACAAAAGCTTTAATTTTTATAGTTATTAATGACACAAATAACTATATAATAATAAATTAAGAACATGACATAATTTTCAAAAGGTTTTGCAAATAGAAGTCAGAAAGGTTAATTCAGTCAAGACTTCCTAGAATAATCTTTATGTTTTTTGAGGTATGGTTGAAACCAGATGTTAACATAAACTGAGTAAGAACACACATTTTTTTTCCCTTAGTGTCTGAAGTGAAATCAGACCAGACTTTTTTTTGTTTTAGCTTAGTTAGAATGACTAAAATTGCTTCTATTTGGCAAATGCCAGAAAACTTGGCGGGAATATTGTTTAGATTTTTTTGTTGTTGTTGTAACTTTTCTCGAATTCAAAAGTTTGGAGAAGTTGTTGGAATCTCTGAAAAGGCGTGTGTGAGATTGGCGGCCTACAAATAGCTCCACCAGTTCTTTCAGGAGGAATGAGCCAAAACTCCAGCAAACTGTTGTGAGAAGAAGGAAGAAAACCTAGAAGATTTGACCCAAAACACACATTTTAAAAGATAGATACTGACTGACACTGAATGTATGTGAAAGTTTGAATTTGAGCAAAGTTACTAAAGAAATTCTACAAAATGTTCTTTCTAAGTTTTCTGTCATTTAGCAAAAATACATTTATTTATTTATCTCAAACAGATTTTGGAAACAATGAAACTGTACAATTGGTAAAGAAGTGTAAGTAATTTAAAAAGCAACTGTAAAAGCAAGACATGGAGCAAATTTCCATTTTCTTTTTGGGAAGTGGGTACATGGAAATATCTGTAAAAGGTGTTTAAATGTGCAATCTATATGAACGTTTCACTTATAGAACATTGTTTTAAATCAAGGGTTCTCACTTATTCAATTGGCAGTGGACACGTTTCTAAATTCTGCATGATGTGTTTCTGTTCACCCAATGTTACTAAAACTTAGTCAAAACAACAAAAAGTACAGAGAGGAAAAAAAGTTCCTTTGATAAGAAAAACAGAGGGGTTCTGTGGTTCACAGCCTATAGTCTGACATGCAGTTTTTTCTTTGCTAATAGAAATAAATCAATGCAGATTGGTTAGCAAACACTTAGTGTTATGTTTATATGTCCCTACCTGACAGGCGTCTTTCCCTCCACTACGATAACCAGCACAAAGCATTCTGGGAGTGACTAGGTAGCCGTAAGAGCGAACGCAGGCTTCCTCGCTGACCAATCGAACGTCCACTTTCTGCAGCACATTGTTGGTTCTGCCTGCAGGGGGTCAGAGGTCAGACATCAGGATCACTCTGTTACCACTTCCTCTATTTCACAAGAAGCATGAAAGACATTGGGTTAAAGTCACTGCTAGCTCCCTTCAGCCTCTGTGACTCCCGAGGTCGGAAGTCTTCAACCTCTGTGACTCCTGACGTCGGACGTTTTCAGCCTCTGTGACTCCTGACGTCGGAAGTTTTCAGCCTCTGTTACTCCTGACGTCGGAAGTTTTCAGCCTCTGTGACTCCTGACGTCACAGAAGTTTTCAGCCTCTGTGACTCCTGACGTCGGACGTTTTCAGCCTCTGTGACTCCTGACGTCGGAAGTCTTCAACCTCTGTGACTCCTGACGTCACAGAAGTTTTCAGCCTCTGTGACTCCTGACGTCAGACGTTTTCAGCCTCTGTGACGTCAGGAGTCACAGAAGTTTTCAGCCTCTGTGACTCCTGACGTCACAGAAGTTTTCAGCCTCTGTGACTCCTGACGTCACAGAAGTTTTCAGCCTCTGTGACTCCTGACGTCACAGAAGTTTTCAGCCTCTGTGACTCCTGACGTCGGAAGTTTTCAGCCTCTGTGACTCCTGACGTCGGAAGTTTTCAGCCTCTGTGACTCCTGACGTCAGAAGTTTTGAGCCTCTGTGACTCCTGACGTCACAGAAGTTTTCAGCCTCTGTGACGTCAGGAGTCACAGAAGTTTTCAGCCTCTGTGACTCCTGACGTCAGAAGTTTTCAGCCTCTGTGACTCCTGACGTCGGAAGTTTTCAGCCTCTGTGACTCCTGACGTCAGAAGTTTTCAGCCTCTGTGACTCCTGACATCACAGAAGTTTTCAGCCTCTGTGACTCCTGACGTCACAGAAGTTTTCAGCCTCTGTGACTCCTGACGTCACAGAAGTTTTCAGCCTCTGTGACTCCTGACGTCACAGAAGTTTTCAGCCTCTGTGACTCCTGACGTCGGAAGTTTTCAGCCTCTGTGACATCAGGAGTCACAGAAGTTTTCAGCCTCTGTCACTCCTGAAGTCGGAAGTTTTCAGCCTCTGTGACTCCTGACATCAGAAGTTTTCAGCCTCTGTGACTCCTGACATCAGAAGTTTTCAGCCTCTGTGACTCCTGACATCACAGAAGTTTTCAGCCTCTGTGACTCCTGACGTCACAGAAGTTTTCAGCCTCTGTGACGTCAGGAGTCACAGAAGTTTTCAGCCTCTGTGACGTCAGGAGTCACAGAAGTTTTCAGCCTCTGTGACTCCTGACGTCACAGAAGTTTTCAGCCTCTGTGACTCCTGACTTCACAGAAGTTTTCAGCCTCTGTGACTCCTGACGTCGGAAGTTTTCAGCCTCTGTGACTCCTGACGTCAGAAGTTTTCAGCCTCTGTGACTCCTGACGTCACAGAAGTTTTCAGCCTCTGTGACTCCTGACGTCGGAGGTTTTCAGCCTCTGTGACGTCAGGAGTCACAGAAGTTTTCAGCCTCTGTGACTCCTGACGTCGGAAGTTTTCAGCCTCTGTGACTCCTGACATCACAGAAGTTTTCAGCCTCTGTGACTCCTGACGTCACAGAAGTTTTCAGCCTCTGTGACTCCTGACATCAGAAGTTTTCAGCCTCTGTGACTCCTGACATCACAGAAGTTTTCAGCCTCTGTGACTCCTGACATCACAGAAGTTTTCAGCCTCTGTGACTCCTGACGTCAGAAGTTTTCAGCCTCTGTGACTCCTGACGTCGGAAGTTTTCAGCCTCTGTGACTCCTGACGTCAGAAGTTTTCAGCCTCTGTGACTCCTGACATCACAGAAGTTTTCAGCCTCTGTGACTCCTGACGTCACAGAAGTTTTCAGCCTCTGTGACTCCTGACGTCACAGAAGTTTTCAGCCTCTGTGACTCCTGACGTCACAGAAGTTTTCAGCCTCTGTGACTCCTGACGTCGGAAGTTTTCAGCCTCTGTGACATCAGGAGTCACAGAAGTTTTCAGCCTCTGTCACTCCTGAAGTCGGAAGTTTTCAGCCTCTGTGACTCCTGACATCAGAAGTTTTCAGCCTCTGTGACTCCTGACATCAGAAGTTTTCAGCCTCTGTGACTCCTGACATCACAGAAGTTTTCAGCCTCTGTGACTCCTGACGTCACAGAAGTTTTCAGCCTCTGTGACGTCAGGAGTCACAGAAGTTTTCAGCCTCTGTGACGTCAGGAGTCACAGAAGTTTTCAGCCTCTGTGACTCCTGACGTCACAGAAGTTTTCAGCCTCTGTGACTCCTGACTTCACAGAAGTTTTCAGCCTCTGTGACTCCTGACGTCGGAAGTTTTCAGCCTCTGTGACTCCTGACGTCAGAAGTTTTCAGCCTCTGTGACTCCTGACGTCACAGAAGTTTTCAGCCTCTGTGACTCCTGACGTCGGAGGTTTTCAGCCTCTGTGACGTCAGGAGTCACAGAAGTTTTCAGCCTCTGTGACTCCTGACGTCGGAAGTTTTCAGCCTCTGTGACTCCTGACATCACAGAAGTTTTCAGCCTCTGTGACTCCTGACGTCACAGAAGTTTTCAGCCTCTGTGACTCCTGACATCAGAAGTTTTCAGCCTCTGTGACTCCTGACATCACAGAAGTTTTCAGCCTCTGTGACTCCTGACATCACAGAAGTTTTCAGCCTCTGTGACTCCTGACGTCACAGAAGTTTTCAGCCTCTGTGACTCCTGACATCAAAAGTTTTCAGCCTCTGTGACTCCTGACGTCAGAAGTTTTCAGCCTCTGTGACTCCTGACGTCGGAAGTTTTCAGCCTCTGTGACTCCTGACGTCGGAAGTCTTCAACCTCTGTGACTCCTGATATCACAGAAGTTTTCAGCCTCTGTGACGTCAGGAGTCACAGAAGTTTTCAGCCTCTGTGACTCCTGACGTCGGATGTTTTAAGCCTCTGTGACTCCTGACATCACAGAAGTTTTCAGCCTCTGTGACTCCTGACGTCACAGAAGTTTTCAGCCTCTGTGACTCCTGACATCAGAAGTTTTCAGCCTCTGTGACTCCTGACATCACAGAAGTTTTCAGCCTCTGTGACTCCTGACATCACAGAAGTTTTCAGCCTCTGTGACTCCTGACGTCACAGAAGTTTTCAGCCTCTGTGACTCCTGACATCAAAAGTTTTCAGCCTCTGTGACTCCTGACGTCAGAAGTTTTCAGCCTCTGTGACTCCTGACGTCGGAAGTTTTCAGCCTCTGTGACTCCTGACGTCGGAAGTCTTCAACCTCTGTGACTCCTGACATCACAGAAGTTTTCAGCCTCTGTGACTCCTGACGTCACAGAAGTTTTCAGCCTCTGTGACTCCTGACATCAGAAGTTTTCAGCCTCTGTGACTCCTGACATCACAGAAGTTTTCAGCCTCTGTGACTCCTGACATCACAGAAGTTTTCAGCCTCTGTGACTCCTGACGTCACAGAAGTTTTCAGCCTCTGTGACTCCTGACATCAAAAGTTTTCAGCCTCTGTGACTCCTGACGTCAGAAGTTTTCAGCCTCTGTGACTCCTGACGTCGGAAGTTTTCAGCCTCTGTGACTCCTGACGTCGGAAGTCTTCAACCTCTGTGACTCCTGATATCACAGAAGTTTTCAGCCTCTGTGACGTCAGGAGTCACAGAAGTTTTCAGCCTCTGTGACTCCTGACGTCGGATGTTTTAAGCCTCTGTGACTCCTGACGTCAGAAGATTTCAGCTTCTGTGACTCCTGACGTCACAGAAGTTTTCAGCCTCTGTGACTCCTGACGTCAGAAGTTTTCAGCCTCTGTGACTCCTGACGTCAGAAGTTTTCAGCCTCTGTGACTCCTGACGTCACAGAAGTTTTCAGCCTCTGTGACTCCTGACGTCGGAAGTTTTCAGCCTCTGTGACTGCTGACGTCGGAGGTTTTCAGCCCCTGTGACTCCTGACGTCGGAAGTTTTCAGGCTCTGTGACTCCTGATGTCACAGAAGTTTTCAGCCTCTGTGACTCCTGATGTCACAGAAGTTTTCAGCCTCTGTGACTCCTGATGTCACAGAAGTTTTCAGCCTCTGTGACTCCTGATGTCACAGAAGTTTTCAGCCTCTGTGACTCCTGACGTCGGAAGTTTTCAGCCTCTGTGACTGCTGATGTCGGAAGTTTTCAGCCTCTGACTCCTGACGTCGGAAGTTTTCAGCCTCTGTGACTCCTGACGTCGGAAGTTTTCAGCTTCTGTGACTCCTGACGTCAGAAGTTTTCAGCCTCTGTGACTCCTGATGTCACAGAAGTTTTCAGCCTCTGTGACTCCTGATGTCACAGAAGTTTTCAGCCTCTGTGACTCCTGATGTCACAGACGTTTTCAGCCTCTGTGACTCCTGATGTCACAGAAGTTTTCAGCCTCTGTGACTCCTGACGTCGGAAGTTTTCAGCCTCTGTGACTGCTGACGTCGGAAGTTTTCAGCCTCTGTGACTCCTGACGTCGGAAGTTTTCAGCCTCTGTGACTCCTGACGTCACAGAAGTTTTCAGCCTCTGTGACTCCTGACGTCGGAAGTTTTCAGCCTCTGTGACTCCTGACGTCACAGAAGTTTTCAGCCTCTGTGACTCCTGACGTCACAGAAGTTTTCAGCCTCTGTGACTCCTGACGTCGGAAGTTTTCAGCCTCTGTGACTCCTGACGTCGGAAGTTTTCAGCCTCTGTGACTCCTGACGTCGGAAGTTTTCAGCCTCTGTGACTCCTGACGTCGGCAGGCGGCAGTATTTCTTATTTATACTTCCCGTCTTCCTCAGCCTCACTGGAAGTCAAGTCAAAGTCTGAGAGCGACGTGGCGAGTAACAAAAACTAATATTTGCATTAAAGAAAATATCATAAAAATTCCTTGCAAATATTTCCAAAATAGCGCAATAAAATTTTTGATTTTCACTTTTTTGCTGTCAAAATCACTAATTTTATGGCGCTACTTTAGAAAGATGTTCAACATTATTTAATCTTAAGTTCTTATCGAATGCAGAGACGGCTATTTATTCATATTTTAACAGTTTAGCTGGTTTTATTAATACGTTCTGCCACTAACGGCCCTGTGAGAACATTCTGGATCTTGAGATCAAGCAAAATAAAATTAAATTTGACACCCTGCCATGCAGCATCTCAGTGAAATCAAGGATCTGGGCTTTATGTCAGAATTGGTCTCTCCTTTTCTTAATTCAATTTAGCAGTACGTTTTACATCATTGTCGTGTCACCCTATCTGATTTTACGTCAGCTTTAATCTTTTTCCAGATTATCTCACATTTTCCTCAAGCGTGCTCTGACACCTTGAATTCAGTGACGTGATCTTTCCAGACACTGTAGTATTTTGGTTTTGTTTCTATTCTTAGGCCGCTCCGCTTTCTGCCCGAGATCTCCGGCCTGTTGGCCAGCTCACCTCCCTCCTGTTGTGCTCCCCAGCCGGTGACCCAGCAGAGCAGGCCCGGCTCCAGCTGGTGGGTGGCCGGCGGCAGGCAGGCGGGCCGAGCGTGTCCGGTCAGCAGTGCGTACGCGGGCCGGTCCAGCTTCAGCAGGGCGAGGTCGTAGTCGTGGGACTCGCTATCATAGTATTGATGGAGGTGGATCTGCTGAACCCGAGCCACCTCCTCTATGGAGCTGCTGCGGTTCAGCAGCAGTTTACCCAGATACACCGTCCACACCGAGGGGGAGTACACACTGCAGCGGGAATATCAGAGCGAGAGGGTAAAGGCCCGTCACGGTGACAGATATTCCAGAACCATAAATTGTCACAGACGTTATCGCGATAAAACGTAATATTACTGTTTTGAGACTATTTTCAAATAATATAATGGATAGTAATGCCAGAGCACATTCTCAAAGATAAGTAGATGTCACTTCTAATGAACATTTAACACTGGAACCGGAAGACGTTTTATATATCCAAAATAAATACATTAAACAATAGAAACGGCAAATAAAATGAAATATTAAGTCTCTGTAAACAAAATTGTCCTTCAAAAAAGGGCCAGTTACAGACATACACATTAGCACTGGGAGAAAGCAGATCAGCTCAACTTTTTCACAGATTATATTACGGTGATTTTAACAAGTAGAATTTATATATATATATATATATATATAAAACTTGCATACTGCAGCGTTAATACAATTTTAATTTTATAAATTTATTTATTAATTTATTAGGCTTTGCATTCATGCCTTGATTGGAGAACATGGCTATATTCCTTTCTGTGACGTGAACATGATTCCGGGTCCAGTGGATTGAGCAAGATTTTCAGCAGGGGGCCATATGCCCCATCGAATCTCCCTTAGGGGTGCCACTGTCTTCAACTCTGATTTTTGATCTATATCAATCAAACAATCGTAAACAGTACAACTCAAAAAGTTTTTAATCCTCCCCAAGAAAATTAAAAAGTGTTAATCCCCCTGCAAAACGTTGCCGCAATTCTTTTGAGCTGCATCCCGGTTAAGCTGTTTTTGAGAGACAGGTGCAGATAAGACCAGAAATGCACTCACATCACTCCCTCACTCACTCTGAGACGGTTTTAACTCCTACATCCTTATCCTTATCCATCACTTGAGCCAAACGCAGAGGGAGTTTAAAAGAAAAGAGACGATCCTGATTTAGGAAACAGGGAAATGAAAGAGCATCCTTCAAAGCGTAGGCAGGGAGTGAAAACATGACATTTGCAACAACAAAGAGCTTCAGGTCGTCTGTTTGCTGCTGGCACTCACCTGTCGTCGTAGAAGCAGTGGGCGGCCGACGCCACCCACTGACTGGAGATCAGCGCTCCTCCGCAAATGTGGGTCCCTCGCACCTGCAGACTGGTCTGCCAGGGCCACTCCCCCTCTGAGGCGTCGCTGCCCCCGACGATGCGGGTGGAGAACTGCCTCAGGCCACATTCTGAACACGGGCAGACATCGAAAAAACGCCTTGAAAAAGTATTCCTGTCCTCTAAAACTTTCACATTTTGCTCTGTCGCATCTACAAAAGTCTTTTGAAAACTTAATATAACAAAAAGTAGAAGATAACTAACATCTAAGGAAATGACACTTCTATCTTTTACTATTAACCTTTATTTAGCTATATACAAAAACTACTAATAAGAAACAAAACTATCAAAAGCAATTGCAGTTAAAACTCTCTTCTTCATGGTCTGTCAGCGATACTTTTAGTTCACTGAGAGTCACTTTCTCTCAGGTGACCGAGTCCAACAGATTTATTTTCACAAGTATTTTCGCATTACTGCTTTTACTATGATGTCCACTTCATATAAAGCTTCATTAGAAATTGCTTTGGGTTTATTTCAAATGTAATAGATATTGAGATGGGAAAGAAAAAAACAAAAAAGTGGGCAGAAATGTTTAAAGGGAAAGAAGGACAGAAACAATACAAAATAACAGGCTAGATACTGTATCTGCTTCTACACCTGCAGAAAGAGAGAGGAAACAAACCAAACTGAAAAACTTGAAACAAAACACCTGTACATGTTTAATGTGTTCCACAGTGCTTGTTGCTAAATGAAACATTGAATTTGTCTGGCTTTGACATTAGCTTTTTTTCCTGTCACTGTGTATGAAAGGCAGATTTGTGTGTCTAACTATTTGTATTTGTTCTGTAAAACAAACTGTGCTAAGTGAGCTTTTGGATCTTTTCCCCCCACCAGATCCCATGTCCCCCTTACTGGGTTAATGCTCTCCCAGTCCAGCTTGTCTGTGGAGAAAGCTAAATCTTGACACGTTTGCAGTTGTGTTATGACGGCTGCGTAATTGAAAATTGATAAACAAATCGTAAAACAATTTACAGTTTATTAATCGTGAATTGTTTTACTATTAATAAATGGAACAGCTTGGATTATTGTTTACAACCCTTAAATTTCACTAATTTGTTCCTTTTGATAAATGACTGAGGCATTTACAGAGCAGCTGTGTTTACACTTGAATGAAATTACACTTATAAAACCCAGGGCCACTGACTGAGTCTTATTTAGGGGTATCGTATTAAAAGTAGCTCAATACATGTACACGCCACACTATTCAGATTATGTTTAGTCAGAAAATAACGTAAAGCACATAGTATTTTTCATCCACTTCACAATTGTGTATTTTATATGGTTGTATCACCACATGTATTAATAAAATAGATTGGTGTTTGGTTCTAAATTGAAACAATGTAAACAAGTTTGAGAGACATTAATGCTTTTGCACCGTTGCACACCCATAAATCCTCAGATAACTCAACAGAAGCATCTCAACGATCTAATTTAAAATATGTTGGATTTATTAAACCGCAAGTTAAGGCCAAGTATTGCATTGTTCTAATACATGGGGGCTTTTAAGCTCTGACTGCATTTCCTTTATGGCTACTTTCAAGCATTTACATTGAGGGAGCCAACCTTATTTGGAAATGTTTGCTCAAACAAGCTATAAAGTTTTCATGAGCAGAAGGTGGCGACTAAAACGGTTGGAGTCTATCTATGAACTCAGTAACGTTTAGAGTTCAGCCTTATATTTTCCTAGTGGAAGGTTTTAAAGCTCTTCCCCTGGCTCCATGTAGCTTAGAGAATAGACTTTAAAATACTTCTGTTAGTTTATAAATCCCTGTACGGCTTAGCACCAGCATACATTAAGGACCTGTTGCCATGGTATCAGCCCTTCCAGACCTCTCAGGTCTTCTGCTTCTGGTCTGCTCCCAGAATCTGGGACCAGATCCCCAGAACCAGAATCAAGCAGAAAAGCAGCATTCAGTTTTTATGAACCACAAATCTGAAACAAACTTTCAGTTTTCGGAAGCTTGGAAACTCCAGCTCCAAGGAGGAGCTGCGTCTCGGAGGCGGAGCTAGGTCCAGCCAGGAGTTTTGCACAGCTGAATGGTTGCCAAGGGAGAGCAAAGGATTTCTCAAACATTGCATGAAAGAACCAAATCAACACTCCAGGCATGTTTTTGACAAAAGAATAACATTACAACATGATCCAAAGCTCAAAAAAGTACATATATATATATATATATATATATATATATATATATATATATATATATATATATATATATATAGTTTTACATAATACTACCCCTTTAAAAGGAAAACAATGAATAATATTTAGTTATAAGAGTATGATTGATTGGTCTACATGCAAAACAAAGTGCTACCCTGATAACATCCACAGAATAATTGATAAAAACCAGATTAGTTTTAGTTTTAGTGGAACGTCGTCTGATCTCACCGCATCGATTCTCATCCGAGGCGTCGGGACAGTCTGTGACAGAGTCGCACTCTGGGTTCGGCTTCTTCAGGCACGTGCCGTCAGCGCAGACGTAGGTCATATCCGTACACTCTACTCCTGGACGCACAAACAGACCCACACACCGAGAACCCAACGCTGGTCAGGAAAGCTAACGTGGAGAGATTTTCTTACTTAATGTTTCACATCTAAATAACACAAACAGCTTGCTTTGAAATACTTCCTTGCAAAGAGTAAAGGAAAGGGAATTTTTCTTCATGCTGTGACACCTTCTAATGTGTGTGTGCGTGCGGGGGGGGGGGTGTGTGTGAGTGTTGGAGGTCAGAGTGTTACCATCAGTGCAGTTCATCTCATCGGAGGCTTCGGGGCAGTCTGGGTGTTGGTCACACACTTTATAGTAGTCGACACACTGACTGTCCTCGGGGCATTTGTACTGTGCCACACACACTGAAACACACATGATAAAGTATCGCTTTGCACGTCTTATAAAACATTGTAATTAATCTTTACTTTTGATTAAAAAAAATTAAATACATAGATTTTTAAAATAAATATATTTGGTGCCGTTTGCACAGTTATTTTGAGTTACTTAGCCTGTGATAAAAAATAAATAAAATTACTTCTTTTTTTTTTCAAAATTTTATTTAAATCATGTTATTCATTCATTTATAAATGTGACCATTTCAAACTACAAATATTCAGTTAGCAAGGTAATTATTTAGCTTTAAACTAAATTTTTAGCGACCAGGCTAAATATTTGGATTGAAGCCAAATATTTAATTAGCAAGAAAAATATTTAGTTAACCATCTAGTTAACCACTTAGCACCAAACTAAATATTTAGGTACTAAGCTAAATATTTACCTTTATAAAATAAATAAGTGCAAGCTTAGTACTCGGTTCGAAACTAACTATTAAGTTAGCAAGATAAATATTTTGTTCACCATCTAAATATTTAGCTCCAAACAAGTTAGCTTCAAACTAAAAATTTGGTTTAAAGCTAACTATTAATTAGCAAGATAAATATTTAGGACTACAGTGCAGGGCATTCTGGGTAAATATAACCAAATCAAACGGGTGATGCTAGCGCTAGAGGGAACAAATTAGCATTTCTGCTCCAACCACTAATATCTGACCCTACCCTGTGTTTTGTTTACATTTTGCCAAGCAGGAAGTTGCTCTCAGTGTCATTTCCTTCAGTGGTTTTTGGTGCAGCCCTGCCAGAGGTGAGGTGAACAGGGAACAGGTTTTTGAAAGAGTTTGGATCATTTCACACATTGCAGTGTGAAAGTGAATGGCACGAGCTGAACATTTATCAAATGTTGCAACTTTGATCCCCAATCGAACCGAGTGATCCGGGTTATCATGTGGGAAAACACCCATAATATTTAACGTGGAGATAAATATAAAGTTGGTTAACTAAACATTTAGCTTGCTATTTGTATTTTGGTGACATTTATAAATCAATGAACTAGTTATCTTATGACAGACTAAATATTAAGAATACATTCAACAATTTGGTAAGCTTCACTACAAACAGCAAAAGTTTCTGAGATCTATATTACAGAGTTTTTAAAGGCTCCTGCTGGCACCTGGGTCCTTGGACCAGCTCCCAAGAAATGGCAACACAACACGGACGCGTCTGTGTTGAGTATTTCAGTAATAGACTTGACAGTGTGTAACTATCTTCCCTTGTTGAAAAGCCTTGATGATGTATGCCGTTATGAATTTAAAATCTAAACTTCGTACCACAGTTCCTCTCATCCAATCCGTTGGAGCAGTCCTTGATTCCGTCACACAGGGGGACACAGAGTCCGCTCACAGTGCACAGGAACTGACCTGGACAAGCTGCACACACAGAAAACAACAACCAAAAACTCACGTTGGACAAAGGGTCTCTTCTCGGGAATCTTTCCTGCATCCGCAACTTACGGTCGGAAAGGTTAAAGATGCTGTAGTGAACCTGAAGGCCCGGCCCGGTCAGCGACACCTCGGAGGTCATAACGACGGTGGTTGAGTGTGTGAGCAGGGAGAGGCGCTCGCAGTACGGCTGCAGACCTCTGGTACCGCACAGCCTGAGAATTCAACCAGCATCGTTTCTTTTATAATGATAAAAAAGGGACAATGAAGAACTCAAACATAAATGTTGGCATTTCATGCACTGAACCAGATTATAGCAAAAGCTAATTTGCATCTGCAGTACCTTGACTAGTTACAAAAATGGACATACAATAATAAAATAAGATAGAAAATACAACACTATGAGTTATTTTCTATTCACAATACACAAACACACACGTACAGACTTAACCACTGGCACACACACACACACACACACACGCCGTCAAGCGGTTAATGTTCACATACCTGAGCGGTTTTTAACAACCTAAGCTAGACTGTATGTAAAATAAAAATCATATATTTTTATCCAAACAGATGGGTGTAATTTTCGCCTCTGACTATCTGTAGATAAAGATGAGAATATGAAACCTGCAGGTTAAAACAACATAAAGTATTAGGATGCTTTAGTGAGACAATAGTGCCACCTTGTGTTCAGACAACTGTGAAAGTCCCCTCACTTGAGTCTGGTGAATGATTTAAAAAAATATACTATTAAAAAGTAATTGAAGTTGTAGTTACAAAACCGTATTTTAGTTGGGAATGGGATTCAGTCAGGCTTTAAAGAAGTTGTGATATAGTCATTGTTTTGGCACATGGACATGATTTAATGTTATTGCAACTAAACTGAGATGCACAATGTGAAAAATCCAGTTAGCAGATTATTTTGTTGTGAGGTCTGTTAGCCTTTTAGCTGCCACCTGCATGTGTACGTAGTCTAAATGGAGGAAGAAAAACAGAGAAGTGTGACTTAACCATAAACCTGCCTTTTTTACTTCAGTGGTGCAGCACCTGGACCTTTCATAAAGGATCGGAAATATTTATGAAGCCAGATGTTTTGGGTTTTTTTCCCCCCTGACTGTCTAACATTAAAATACACATAACTTTTTCTATTTTAAGTCACGTAGGATTCTGAAAAGTCTCTACGTTATAATTAGATTTCTGTTTGTGGTTTAAACCTGTAGTTTAGTTGAACAGTGGAAAAAGAAGGCCATCCAGACCGCTTGTAACAGACCATACCTGCGGTTCTGGATGACCCACTGACCCTGGGTGCAGGCCTGGTTGTAGCTGGCTCTGCTCAGCTCGTAGCCTTCAAACTCCAGAGCTAAACCCAGCGCTGCGCCGGGCATCTGAGAGAAAACAGGAAATGTTTGAGGGGTTTTTTATGGTCTTCGACACCGGCTGTAACTACATGTTAAAAGAAACAACGTAGAGGTACGGATGGAAGGGACACTGACGATGAAAGTCCAGGTACAGTTGGTGTTCGGAGGATAGAAGCTGGGGAAGAAAGGCGTCTGCAGAATCCCCTGCACCCCCTGTACTTCCTTCAGCTGAACGGAGGAGATGCAGTCTGAGAATACCGAGCAGAAAAAATCTAGGTTAGAAATGCGTTTGGCCTTGCGGTGTGAAACTCAGGAATTCAGCTGCATGTGGTTTGCTAATGAAACTGTGTACTTCAACAAATTTACCGTCATGTTTTTTTAATGACATTGCGTGAAGAAACTCATGTGATGCGATTTTAATTGCTTTTCGTATTCAGTGGAAACACTGTAATTCCGAAATTTTGTTTTTTCGACATTAGCGGAATGTCAACAACGTTTTTCGCACGTTTGTAATGGAAACAGAGCTTTTGGCGGCAGCATAATAGCAGAATTTGTTTCTATTGAAAACTCTATACCATGGCTTCATAAACAATATTTCTTTCAGACGTTTGACAGCTTCAGTCTTACCCTGTTGGGGCCAAGCTTGCGCAGACAAAGAAAATGGGTCCTTGTAATTGTAAAGACCTTTTTTCCAAACCACTGTCATCCACTCGCCGGATGAGAGCACGCGCACCACGTCCTCGTGTCTGCTGCAGCCATACACCCTTCAGTAGAAAACAATGCTAAAATGTAGCCACATGATTGTTCTTTTCTGAGGTTTTGAGTTTTGACTTTCACAGAGCTCGGATCTTAAAGCGATCGAGTTTGTTGTAGCTTTTGTTGAAAAAAAACCAAAACCAACTTACGACGTAATTAGATGGTGATCGGAGGGGGTGATGGAGTCATACACCACCAGCCGGTCTCGGCACTCTGGGAGCAGCCACTCCATGTGGAGCTCCAGCTGGGAGCCGGGGTCGGTCTGCAGGTGCCACAAGCAGGAGGGCCGATGTGTTTCAGGGCCGCGCAGAGCCACGGGGCTGCTGGACACCACCTTCTGGTAACGGTAACAGTCTGAGGACGAAGAAGTCAGAACTTACAATAAATGCTTAGAAGAAGAAGAAACCTTTCATTTACACTTTAAGGGCTCATCAAAAGATGAAAACTAGTGAAACTGAATACTGAATTATTGCAGAATGACTAATGTAATTCCATGATATTTGCATTAGTTTCACAAGGTGTCTTAGTCTGGTACCACACGCTACCACAAATCTTGTTTTTCCTTTTCTTTTGAGTTGCTTTGACTAAAAGCCTTTGCTAAATGCCCACTTATAAATCCTTGATAATATTCAGCTGAATAAAACATGGAGGGTAGGACAATCTGCCAGCTGTTCTGTCTTCTGTTCTAATTTGTGGTTTTTCACTAAATCAGCCTAAAATTACATTAACCAGCTGCTTGGGTCTTACTTAAAACATTTTCCTTTTATCTATCATAAACGCATTTATCCATCTTCACTGCTTTGGGAAAGTATTCATACTAATTTCAGTATATTTATATTTTGGGGGGATTTTATTAACTGAACCAGGAGTCTGCAACATTTGCAACCCAAAGAGCCATTTTTATTCAGGCCATCCAAAGAAAACTTGTTTAAAGCAACAAGCGACTAGGAAATAAGAACTTATAATTTTAGATAAATATCTACTATTGGAAATTTGTTGTGATTTTAAAAGAACTACCATTTTATTTCTATTCTTAAGATTTGAAAGAAAGATGAACATAAAATGTATTTTAGAAACGATGGGAAAATGACACTAAAAATAAAAATTCACATTGATTCCAACCTAATGACTAGAAAGACTAAAACACATCACTTGTACCCTTAGTGACACTCGCTATAGGACAAAAAACCCATAGAGTGATAATAAAATGAACAAATTACAAAGTAAAAAATGATGAGATGGAAAAAAGAAAGATGTGATACCAAACGAAGATGTCAAAACTTCTACAACTTTGGAGTCAGTTTCTGTGGGGAGGTGAACAAAAACCAAATGAAACCGAAAATATATCAGGAATACGATCTGTTTCATGATCTCATTCATAACTCTTTGGCTCACCAGTAACACACAGGGTAGGGAGGTGGAACAGGAAGCCATCCACGTTTGCCGTCTCCCCGCGCTGTGACCTTCCGTACCACCTGAGGCCGTCCTCCAGGCTTCTGGTGACTTCTTCTACTGTGACTTTTCCAACGTGACTGCTGGGGACCGACAGCACTATCCAGAAGTGAGCCACCACACTCCCCTGCCTGCAGGCACACAGACAGGCCTTAAATGAACACAACCGATAATAGAGTAATAAATACATGGATAAAAATAAACTGCTCCGTAACTCTTAAGCACTTTTCACTATTGATTTAGACATCACCCACTGTCTTAGGAGGCGGGTTTTAGGTGTATGCTTTGTGAAAAGAAGTGAAGTTCAATCACTTTGGTTTTAGCTTTAATTACTCCACTACTTAAAGAAAAACAAAGGCCCACATACCCAAATGCAAAGACAGTGGTGTAGTTAAAGTATCTGGAGAGAGATGAGGCTTTTAAGATCTTCTTTAACTAAAAGACACAAAAAACACATTATTTAACATTCAGCAGCCTTTAATTAAACCTGTTTTTTGAATTGGTGTGATTTCATTTCCACATTTTAGTGTGATTAGCTGCGTTTCTATCACAGAAGTGCGAAAATCTTCATCTATATTCTACTAATGTCCAAAAAGCACAATTTCACAATTGCGATGTTGCTATTAAATAACAACATTATTGTTGTTGTTATCCAACATTATTGTTGGAAATGCTACTTCCTGTTGTCTTCTTCGACGTTTCGCCAGTAGTAACATGTGATCATGTGATGCGAAAAAAGGGTTTCCATTGCAGTTTTTCAAAATACATTATTTCAATAGGCTGATAAAACACCTCATCCTAGCACTTTTCTTCTTTTATCAAAAAACTCGTTTTGATAAAATACAAGGCTTTTAACAACTTTCTTTAAGTCGGCGTGTTTCCATTAAGCAAATTTATTTTTGTAATTTCAATTTGCACAATTTTATGGTTAATGGAAATGCAGCTACTGATAAGTGAAAGTAAACAGAGAACGTTGCTGTGCTTTTATTCTGAAGACAGGAAGTGCATTTTGTGTGTCAGCGTATCTCAGAATCACCAATACTGTACGTATCAGTGTGAACCCGTACTGAAAGAAAACCGTGTTTCCTGCTCACCGTGTTCTCTACATATTTTGCTTCAGTCTTAAACACTGGGTTATTGTGACAGGCCAGATCTGCTGAGAAGTTCCTGTTGACGATGGTTAAGTAAGCCGTGTACTGCTGCTGGACACGAGGCTCTAACGTCCAAACACTGTATTCTGTCACAGATGAAGAACAACAAACATTAGAATTTAATCCGTAGATATGGACAATAAGTTGTTGGCACATTTTAAATTGTTCATACTTATGCGACATCAGGTCAAAACCCCAACTTTCATTGTGAAGACAAAATAAAAAAATTGTCCCAAATGTTTTACTGAATAATATCTACCAAAAGGTCTTTATTATAGTCCAACCACTTGCCTCACAGCTGATTGGAAAGGCAGTACAGATGGACGGAGGCCTAAAGAGCTTCAGAAGAAGACAGTTTTTCACCTTAAATTAATACAATGATAATGATCTCAATGGAACATCCTTTCTTATGTTGGTGTAACGGCAGAAAGACCAAATGATTCACAAGCCATCATTGAAAGACTTACACTTTATGTCACACAGTAAAGCTAAAAGTCTCCAGCAACACAGAAAAAAGTCCCTAGATTTGTCACTTGTTTTGTTTTTCATAAAGAGTCACTATAGGTGTCTGGACAGTCACTAAATATAGCAGCAAAGTCTATAAGTAAACAACAGTGCTACTTTTGTCTTGACCACAGCCACACTTAACTCCTCCGTTCATCCCCGCACTGAATTCATGGGAAGTCAGTACGTCACCAGATTTAAGATATCTGACCAAAACATTTATAACTTTTTGGATTTACTGAGGAGATTTTTTATTTATTTTTTATTTTTTTACTTTTTGATTTCAGACATTCGAAAGTATTTGCTTGGCCAAAGATGAATAAATCCACACCGAGAAACTGAGAAAGAATCGCTCACCCAGGAAGTACCAGGCCAGTGCGGCTGCGACCGCAATAAGGAAGACGATAAGGACGACGAGGGAGGCGAGCAACAACTTGCAGGTGCGCGTCGTCTTTATGTGTAGTTCTACATTTTGTGTAGCAGCTCCTACCTGCTTAGAACAAAACCAAAAAAAAAAATTACAGTATGTGTGCCCCCAACATAAATTACCATGATATCTAAACATCATTTTAGATAATATAAAACATGTTTTGCTTTTGTTACGTCTTGGTTCATCTTGGGGAAATACAGGTCTCAGGTGGTTTCCCAGTAGATTGTTGCCATACGTAATCCTTACAGTAAGGTCGCTGTTATTTTGTTCCTCTGGGTAAAATTTTTGAGAGATAACAATATCAATCTGACTTCAAAAGGCAAATAAATCCGAGACGCTACGAGTTCGAAGTCACGTTCAATAATTCCCTTGGTTGACACCTTGGTTAAGGAAAGATGGGATTTTGTGATATTTGTCTTTCCCAGTCAATTGACACTTTTTATCGCAGTTTAAATTCTTTGGCTAAATTCATCAACACTCATTTGCTTAAACAGAGATATGTAAAAAATAATAATAATAATAATGCTTTTCTAAATAAACTGATATTTTTGGATCTCACTCTTTTATGAAAACAGAAAATGAAAAGAATAGGGCACATTTATAAAAACGTAATTTAATTTCTAAATCACCATTAATAAATGATGATGTTTTATCTTTTTGAGAAAAGTGCAGAACTAAACCCAGTAAATTTCATAAATCCGGGCGTGCCGTGGTGGCGTAGTGGTTAGCGCGACCCGTATTTGGAGGCCTTGAGTCCTCGACGCGGCCGTCGCGGGTTCGACTCCCGGACCCGACGATATTTGCCGCATGTCTTCCCCCCTCTTCTTCCCCGTTTCCTGTCAGCCTACTATCATATAAGGGACACTAGAGCCCACAAAAAGACCCCCTGGAGGGGTAAAAAAAAAATTCATAAATCCATAAATCTGTGGGATGTTCCAAACTTTCTACTTTTTGCCAAAATCCTAGAAACTGAAAACAGAGTTTGACTGCAACAAGCTTTGGCTTACAGTAATGTCTAAAGTCAAACTTTTGTCTTCCTCCATCCATCCATCCATTTTCTGTACCCTTGTCCCTAGTGGGTTGAGAGGTGCTGGTGCTTATCTTCAGCGAACGTGTCGGGCGAGAGGCGGGGTCACTCTGGACAGGACCCCAGTCTGTCGCATGTCTTCCTTTAGTTTGGGTCATATGAGGAACATTTTAAACAATTAAATATCATCATTGCTTTGGATAGGAAGCAACATTGTTCTTCCTTGTCTGTTGACCAAAGCCATTTTTTGTTGATCATGAGTTACTTTTCAGACAGACTCAGAAGGTTTACCAGCTCATTTTGATTTTAAATTGAGTCCTCCAAGGCTCATTCTTAGGCCCCCTTTTATTAATAGCAGCATTGATGATTTGATCTTTATAACTACAGTGCACCTTTTCAACATGATGCTGTGTTATGAAACTAGACTAAATGTTTTCCAGAAATCCCTCCTGGCTCTATGATTACATCACTATTTCTACCCTATTGGAAGACTTTATTGGAGGAGAGTCAGCCTTTCTTTTTTTTCAGAGTATATTGACTGTTTAGTAAAAAAAAAAAAAAAAAAGCTACATTGAAGTATGTTGTCAATATTTACTATAACCATTTTTTCTTCATTAGTCTTTTAAGGAATGTCTTTGAAGACCTCTGCACTGATTTTATTTCATTTTTTTGCCCATGCTTCTTTGCAACTTTCCACAAGTTAAAGCTCGATTTTAATGTCCCTAAACCTTTCACCGTTGTTTTGGAGCCGTGGCTATATATATAAGAACTTTTTTGCAATGCATTTTCTTTTCTGGCTCTCTATAAAAAAAGGGATTTCTGACAAAAACACCAAAAATGACATTAAGCTCAAATTAATACCCAACTAATTTCTGTTGGGTGTTTAAAACCCCCCCAACAGAAATTAGAATGTTACTGTTTTAAAGGTACAAGCACTGTAAAAAAAAAAGTGTCACAAAAAATTTTGAAAAACTTACACTAGAAACTGAATATTTGCATGTATAACTTACTGTAGTATTTTGAAAGTTTCTAGTGGTTTTGTTGGTCGTCATATTAATCCTAAAAACATTTTTCATGTCTATGCACTCTAAAATGCGTCGCACTAATACCAACTGTTAATCTTTATGTCTTTTTAAGTGGCTACTCTGATGTTTAGCACAGGTTTTTTTTCTCTTATCTTAATCATCTTCAAAGTAATACCAAAAGCCCACTCTGACTCATGAGTGGCAGCTACACGTCAACCTGCCTTTTTGTACGTGCAACTTTTTTCCATTAAGTTGAAACCATATTTTGTTGCATATAGAAGGAGTTCCCCTTTCTAGGCTTCTGTGAAATTGTGTACAAGACGGTTTTAAAACCCCTGAAATCGAGTGTGGCTGAAGAACACATAACAGGAAGGGGTTTTGAGTACAGGAACCTGAAAGTTAGCATGAAACTAAAGCCAGGCGAAAGCCCATTTTTCATGTCCTTACATTTCAGTTTACACTTAAAACCGCAGCAGAAGTTTCTGTTTCCATAAACAAGGACGTCCGTTATGAAATATGAGGCAATAAAAACAGCACGTTAGACGGTGCGTTAAAGTTTTCTTTTTCGGCGTTTCAGCAATACTGACCTCATTGCTCAGAGAGGCAGGTGTAACCTCCCGGTCACAAGAAAGGGACTCCTTCGAGCCGCACCCGAGGGCCATTGAATCACTCCAAGTAACTTGTGGCCTGAGTAGACATCGTAGCCTCCTGGAGGGCTCACAGTTGTTCAGATCTTAAGACTCTTATTAATAATTTTCAGCTTGCAGACAGCAAAAGCTGCTGTTTTCCGCTGCAGCTCCTGCTGTGTTTGTAAGTCCAAAGGTGTCCGGAGCTCGGTTGAATTTGGACGCTGATGTCAGGCAGGGCTGGCATCCACAAAGCTCAGAAAGGCTCCGCTTTATTCCCGCACAACGACTGGCATAATTCACATACAGCAACAGGAGCGAGAGTCAGGTGCATCGCAGTTGCACTAATGGCACCGCCTGGCAACAGTGAGGTAACCAGTCAACACCCCCGTGCACAGGTAAGTCTGCTGGGTACGAAGCATGGTGAAGGTTGCTTCTGCAGTTCATGTCAAGCCCAATGCCAAACACACAGCGTATCTAGAGAAGATGCAAAACTTCTTTTATTGGGATTAAGCTTCTTGCAGTGCGCTACATTTGTTTATGTTTTGACTTGATAGAATAGGCAATACAAAGGACACCAATAAAAAGCATAAAATATGTTTAATATATTGTAAAAATCCCAGAAACTTAAGAGATTTATGGCAATATAAACAAAGAAATAAAATCAAATTTAAAGACAAACTACAAAAACATTACAAAAACAAATTTACTTTTCTAAGAACATCCACCCTTCATCACAAATCAACACACATCACCCATCCACGCTGCTTTCAAGTTCAAAGTTCACCTTAGCGCCACAGATCTAAACTTCACAAGTCCTTGTTTTGTTCTGAGAAAAAAACATAAAATTAAATGCTACTGTACATGTCTTGCAACAGAAGACAGACAGGGATTTCTTACATCCAAGTCTGCAGCTCCAGTTACTTTATATTCCTTTTATCATCAACTAGCTTTAAATTTGGGATGTGTGCTTTTGTTCCCGCCTCCTGAGTGCAGTAGTGCCACTTGTGTTACTGGAGCAGCCAAATGTTTTGCGAAACGACTCTTAAGCAACATTTGAGGAACTTATCAATAAAAGTGGTCTGGATTTAGTATCTAGCACACATTAGCCCCATTATTTTCTTAGAAATAAAGATAAACAACTTGTCATAACACTGGATATAGTGCTGACAGTACATTGCTATATAATAAATGCATTATAAGCTCTCACAAGGCTCACTTATATTCAGTGGCAGTTTTTGATAAGGGTAAAACATTAGCAGTTGCTCAGGAAAGTAGAACAATGAAAAACTGTGCAGTTTAGAGCTTCCTAAATTAATTGCATAGCCTTTTGCACATGGGATTACTGAATCTTCTGCACAATTACTCAGTAAATACTTGACATATTAGCCCCCCTGCCCATGATTTGTGGCGTGCTGTTCAGCCCCCTGCGGTGATGTGCATCCTGTTTGCTGGTGACGCAAGAGGAGGCGGGTTACCTGGCTGAGCTGAACGTCGTTCAGCCCAGCCCACGTCTGAGAGGATATCCTGGGCTTTGATTAATTTTCAGGCGGTATGACAGTTAGCCCACAGTACGTGGAGTACAAGTCAACCTGTGGCATTCTGTTTGCTGTTAGCAAGAGGCCTCATATTTGCAAACATGCCAAAACTGCCACTGCTTACTCTTTTTTTTTTTACTTTTATGAGAAAGAGCTGGGGTAAATCAATCAATCAATCAATCAATCAATCAATCAATCAATCAATCAATCAATCAATCAAATTTTATTTGTATAGCACATTTCAGCAGCAAGGCATTTCAAAGTGCTTTACATCATTACAAACACAGAAACACAATGCAATATAGAATCAATAATCAAAACACAGCATTAAGTCAAGTTCCATCAATAAATTTGTCATTGATTACATTTCAAATACAATCCTATACAGGTGGGTTTTTAGTCGAGATTTAAAAGAAGTCAGTGTTTCAGCTGTTTTACAGTTTTCTGGAAGTTTGTTCCAAATTTGTGGTGCATAGAAGCTGAAAGCTGCTTCTCCTCGTTTGGTTCTGGTTCTGGTTCTGTTCTGCATCCCCAGAACCGGAAGACCTGAGAGGTCTGGAAGGTTGATACAACAACAGCAGATCTTTAATGTATTGTGTTGCTAAGCCGTTCAGTGATTTGTAAACTAACAACAGTATTTTAAAGTCTATTCTCTGAGCTACAGGGAGCCAGTGGAGGGACTTTAAAACTGGTGTTATGTTCTCTATCTTCCTGGTTTTTGTAAAGACAAAAAAAAAGTCCGATAACGTGCATCAATTAAGGGTGCATTCATCAACCAGACTTCCTCGTTAGACTGGGAAGTCTGGTTTGTTTGGAGAGGTGTGAATGTGCAGGCTAACTCTAATTCGGACCAAAAAAGCGAACTCTGATCCGTGAACTCTGGAACTCTTGGGGTTTAAGTGCATATGTGAATGTCAAGTGGACTATGCCGCAGGGGATTCTGGGTAAATACAACCAAAACAAACCTGTGAGTCCAGCACTAGTGGCAGAAATGGGTCATGGTCTTTTGCCAAGGACAAAGGAGAAATCCTACAACCTCTGAAATCTGGCACCTTTTCATTTGTCTGTACGTTTTGGAAGTTGTTCACGTCTTCTTCAGAGGTTTTTGTGTAGTTTCCTTCAGTGGTCCTTGGTGCAGCACCACCATAGGTGATGGGGAGGGGCAAGAGGTTTTTCAAATGGTTTAGTTCGTTTGACACAGCGCAGCATCAAAGTGAACCATGCCTGCTGAAAATGCAACAAATGTAACTTTGGTCCCCAATCAAACCGAGTCTACTGGACTATCAGAAAACAACCCGAAGTATCAATACTTTCACAGTTTCCACACTGGGAAAATGGATAAAATCCTCACAACAATAATAATACTAGTGACTAACTGCATACGTTTTATATTGTCATATTTTGCTGGGCATTATAGCTTGTTGTTATAAGCCTCCCATTCTTTGCTTTGTCCCTGCCTTACTGGTATGTAATCTATGTCACTGGTGAGCAATGCTACCTGACATAATCTGTTTCATTTACAGTGGTGGCAAAGCAGAACCCAGCTTTGATTGAGACGTATCCAAGGGTCGCTGTGAAAAAAGTATCAAGGGGTTTGCCAAAGCAGGGGGAGGAAAAGGAGGAAATAAGAAGCGAGTGCCTTCGGCGGCCTCATCCTCCTCCTCCATGATGTCCTCCAGACTCTCCGAGTCTACCTTGTCAACGCCTGAATCCAGGCAGGAAGCCCAGGGAAGTTCAGGGCTTTCAGCCTGGATTGTTGGAACTTGTTTGTAATCTGAAAAACCCTGAGGAGGATTTTGACAGAAAATGCCTTCACTGCCTCCAAACAATTTCTGAATTTCACTCTCCTTCCTCTCCTTGCTCACTGATCCATCATCATATCCTTCCGTCATATAAATGCTGTCTTCCTCCAGGCTCTCCTGACTGACTTCCTCGTAACTGTCCATGCCCGAATCTGCGCTGTGGAGCCGGAGGAACTCTGCATTCTCCACCCGGATCGTCGGAATTTGTTTGTAATCTGAAACAACGGTGATTTTGCCCAAGATGCTCTCACTGCCTTCAAACAACTTCTGAATATCTGATTTTGTCTCGTTCCCTTCATTATTTATTTCCTGGTTTTCTTGCGCCCATGGTGCCCCCTCAACCATATTGATGCTGTCTGCCTCTATGCTTTCCTGACTGACTTCTTCATAACTGGCCATGCCTGAGTCCACACTATGGAAACTGTGGAGTTCGATCTGGAGTTTCTGAACCCTCTTGTAGTCAGAAATCACCACTGCCTCATGATTAATTCCACCCATCAGAAGTGCCTTAACCATTTCCGCTTCTCTTCTCGCGACATCACTGTCCCGGTTTTTAGTTTTCTCATCTTCACGACCAGGAACGTTCTTGTAGGAGGCTTCGACGGCATGGGGCTTCGGACTCCCAGCGGTGAGAGGGAACACAGGAGGACAACAAAACTCAGAGTAACTGTAGTTGGAGAAGCTGGAACAAATGAACTCGTCTTCGTTGAACTCTGGCATCGCTTTTATGTCCGGCGTGTAGAGTGTGACGTCGTCCACGGCGGACGTTTCTTCAACAGAGACGATGTCTGCTGATTTTAAGAAGGACTGATAGAATTCACTGGTGAAGTACGGATCCAACCAGGTCTGTGGAAAGATATATGAGAGTGGGGAAGCAAGAGAAGATGGGGAAAAAATGTTAAAAACCAGTCAGGTTTTTGACCTAAAACCAAGAAAAATCCTTAGGTTAGCATGATTCAGCTAAACGTTGAGTCGGTGGCGTGGCCTGCAGCGGCTTAGTTGGATGTAAACAAGAGGCTCATTCTGAAAGGAGGGAATGAACATGCTTTGTATAGCCCACACAGCTATCTTATTATAACATAATATAATAGATCACCTTTAGTCTTTTCAGTCTTCCATTGTGTTTCTCATTGTTGTATTAAAATGTTTTTAAAATGTGTAACATTCACATATGAGAAATTAAGAAATCATATTATTTTCAAATGTGATTTTACACATTTCCAATTTGTTTATGTTTTTTGTAATTGTTAGCATTAAGGGGCTGCACAGTGGCGCAGTTGGTAGCACTGTTGCCTTGCAGCAAGTAGGTCCTGGGTTCGATTCCCGGCCCGGGGTCTTTCTGCATGGAGTTTGCATGTTCTCCCTGTGCATGCGTGGGTTCTCTCCGGGTTCTCCGGCTTCCTCCCACAGTCCAAAAACTTGACTGTCAGGTCAATTGGTCTCTCTAAATTCTCCCTAGGTGTGAGTGTGTGTGTGTGAATGGTTGTTTGTCCTGTATGTCTCTGTGTTGCCCTGCGACAGACTGGCGGCCTGTCCAGGGTGACCCCGCCTCTCGCCTGGAACGTAGCTGGAGATAGGCACCAGCAACCCTCCCGACCCCATTAGGGACAAAGGGTGAACAGAAAATGGATGGATGTTAGCATTAAATTTAGCTTGTCACATGTTTGTTGCTAAAAAGCGAAGCAGAAAAAAAAAGAAAACCAAAAGATTGCCTGGAATTGTGTTGACTTTGAAGGATCAGGCAGAGGTGGACCTGAAATCTTCTTCAGTATGTAGATCCTGGAACTAAGCACACAATACAGTTATATAGGTCTGTGATAACGATGATATATTTGGATTTATTTTTTTGTTACTTACCAGGCGTTCTTGCGCATTGTGATGAACACGCCAGGCAACAGCAACAAACCAAACACTGCTAGGCTCCAAATAGCCCAGTTCAGATTAACCACATCCTCTCCTGAAACACACAAAGAAGAACAAGTCCTGATGGGTTGAGTTCTTCTGCGACATCTCTTTGCGTTTTATGCTTAGGATTTATTATTAAATTTTTCTGACATGCAACACAATCTCAGCAAACCTGTCTCCATGGTGACAGGACAAACAAAGGAGACCTGTATTTGGACAGCCGTGACACCTAGTGAAGTTGCCCAACTAATCCCGATGGCTTCATTTAACGTGGCCTAATTTTTTTATTTCTTTTTTTTTTACCTGATCTTGGTCTGGGCACCCAAGACACAGTGGGGCTCCAATCACTCCAGCTTGCCGCAGTCGAGTCATAACGGGCCAACACACGAACGCGGGCGTCATATGTCTTGCTTTCTAGAAGCAAGTCTTCATCCAGCTGCGCCGAACATTCCCACTGACATCCACTTTTTTTGGTCTGGAGATCCTATAGGGACAGATATTAATAGACAACGTTTCACATCAGTCAAAGATGCAGTAGTTTATAAAAATATGTTTTTCACATGTTTAAGACTTTCACTATGTCCTGACAGTGTAGATTGAGACAGACAGTCTGCTTCCTCCCTGTGGTCCTACTGCCACCTGCAGAAACACACCTGCTCTCAGTCAGAAACAACCAATCAGTCAGGAGGAGGGACTTGACAGTGTCGAATTTGCTCGTGAACGCATTGCTCCTCCCCTTTACTCTCTGCTACGCCACAGCTCCACTCACATGGTGAATTCGAAGTCTCGTTAGCATGGCCACCAATGATGGCGGATAAACGATTTTGCTGCTAATTTGTTTCTGTACTGACGCAGCTGCAGCGGCAGTAGGACCACAGGGAGGAGACAGAGGAGCTCAGTTTTTTCATACATCATCTGTCTCACATTACACTGAAAGTTTAAGAAAATATCTACATTCCTTTTTATGAAGGTTGCCCACGGCATGTTTTTCTTTTTTTAAAGCTTGTTTGCCACACATCATGGATAAATCCTTTGTTTTTCTCTTTTTATTTTAAAATGTTTACTCACGCTCCATCTGTGTCCCTTTTGTTTCCACTGTAGCTCCGTATCATAACGGTAATATTCAATGTTTGTAGGCTTTGGGACTTGGGAGAACCAGGAAAGTTTGGTAAAGTTGGCTTCAGGCTTTGGAGGAGGATTCAGCTTTACTGCAGGATCATTAAATGTAAAATGCTCACCAGGTAATGCGACAAGATGGTAACGTTGACGGTTCCTACTTACTGTGACATGCTGGCCGGTAAAAAATGATTTCACTTTGTTTTGAAGGGAAGCAGCTCAAACTCATGGACACCTGAGTATGGCTTTGAAACTGAAAGAAAATAGATCATTTTAAGAAAAGAGAAACAAACACACGACAAGCCCTCAGGCTACATTTGTACCACTTTTTTGTTCTCGTTAATCTTAAAATGTCAGCTGAACTTTTTATGGATTTTAATCGATAATCACACTTTTCTCACAAATAGAGAAAAAACATGCAATGTTTTCATCCATTCACATCAATGGGCCTTAAACAGGTTAGCCCTCCCAGTTGGCAGGAGAGGTTAGAAACAGCCAGACACACATAAGCTCATAGATTATTGTTCTGGACTCTTTATTTTGGGAGGGACCGTCTCAAATAACCATAAAAATCTTCAGTCCAGTTTAGTAAAGCCATAAGTGCCAACATTGTTTTGGAACTAGAGTTACCGTTACAGCGCTTGTACATCACCATGCTTCCTTATGGGAAACACAGAAAATGGTCCTGGTCAACATTCTGGTTCCTTTTCTAAGCCTCTCTCTAAAGGAACGCTCTCTTTTCTTAGCCATACCTGTGTATGTGTCTGACGTGTGTATGTGTCTGACGTGTGTATGTGTCTGACGTGTGTATGTGTCTGACGTGTGTATGTGTCTGGCGTGTGTATGTGTCTGATGTGTGTATGTGTCTGACGTGTGTATGTGTCTGAGTGCAGAGAAAAAACACACAATCATTTATCCCTAAATGGATTGTCGATTGTCTTTCTCATTTAAGTATTAGTTTTTATAAAGTTTATGTTCTTTGTGTTTGGGGTTGATCAATTATTAGCAAGTACATGTGTGTGATTACTATATTTTTTTATTTAATTCGTAAGTAGCACTGTTAACTAGATTATACTTCAACTGTTAATATTGATTCTTAAATATATATTTTCATAAATGTGCAAAGCTTCTTAAGTTCTTTATCTTAGACAATAAGGCAGCTCCTTCTTGGAGAAATGTATGCATTTTTACATTCAGCTGAACTGAAGAAATTAGGAGAAAATAGTTGTAAACAACTAAAATAGTCTTTAGCTCTCTGGGTATTAGAAAAACATTCAACAGTATGGTAATGTGCAGAGATGTTAAATATTTTGTAGTATATAAATAGCACTTTAATACTCACCAGTTCGGTTCCCTTAAAAATCAGCGAGCACTTCAAGTCTGGTCTGGCGTTATCAAAAGGCTGCAGCTTACAGGAAGCATGTCTGAGTAAAAATAATAAGATAAGAGGGAGAATCATGATGCTTCTTTATGTTTTCTTGTTTGTTTTTATAATTAGTTAGAATGTGGAATATACAGTGAACCTCGTTTATCGCGGCGGTTACGTTCCAAAAAGAACCCGCGACAGGCGAAATCCGCGAAGTAGGAACCTTTATTTTTTTACAATTATTATACAATGAAATACTCCATAATACATTGAAACCAAAGAACAAAACCTTTTTTACAGGCCCAAACATTTGTTTAACATATAAAAAGTACTGCATAAACATTTATTTATTTTTTTTTTTTACAAATAACTACTGTACTGTAAAATAATAATTTTAATATGAACTGAAAGCGGATTCCCGCCCCACCGCGACCTGAGTTATTGGATTAGAAAGGGAGAAAATAAAAAATGATTATGAAAAAACAAAGTACAGTAGAACAAATAGTGACTCGTGTATTTCACTGCTCTTCTGACTGAGCCGCTGCAGCCTGACTCCGCTCTGTAGCAGTTTTTTCTTCTAAAGCCCGCGGTGCAGGTGTGTTTTTTCGAGAGAAGAACAGAGTTATCGGTAGTTGTTGTCGCTCTTTTTTCTTCTGGGCAAAAAGATTCTTATAAACCGACATGCCACCATCGATTATGTTAAATTTGGCAAGCTGTTTTACATACGTGTACATATTAAACCGCAACGTTGTTGACACACAGGTAGAGAAGAAGCAGAGAGACTGTTTAGCCAATCAGAATGCACGATGCAAATCCGTGAAGCAGCGAGACCGCGAAAGGTGAACCGTGATATAACGAGGGTTCACTGTACATGGCTCTATATCTATATTTAAATACTTTTTGCTCTTCAGTTTTCCAGCATGTATTGAGCAGGTATCAGTCTTATGACGTGAGCCTTTCCATGTGCAGCTGATATTATGACTGTAATCATTGTAACAAATGAGACCTAGGACAAAAAAGATGAGATCAAGCAAAGCATAAACATTTTAATTCAAATCCCATAGCATAGTTCAAGTGAAAGAAAGAACTGACTGTTATGTGGATGGCCAGGGCAATCATCAGCGGAGGTTGAAAGCAGATGAAGCAGGATGAACAGAAAAGGAGCGGCCATGTTTTTCTCTGGTTTGCTGCCAGTGTTTCCTGTAGAAGATCTCTGGTACGGCTTTTAAGCCTCCACGACCTGAATATGTGACATGAGAACATTTAGGAAAACAGGATTCAATGTTGCAGGCAGTGAATGCTGGTTTGTCTGCAAGTATGGAAAACTTTCCTTGATGTTTACCTGTGGAAGGCATGTTTGCAAATGCGACAGCAGTTTCAAAATGGAAGATGGTGTAAACTACACCGCTAACATTTAGCTATGAGCTATGACACTATGCAGCTAACTGTATGGTTAGCTGCATATGTGATACACCATAAAGTGGGAGAATTTAATTATCACTTGGTGATAGTCCAGAAAATCTGTTTAAGAAAATATACGCCACCACACAGAAATTAATAGTATCGCAACTAATTACATATATGGGTTTTAAAAAACAAAACAAAAAAAGGGGTAACGAAGGTTCGGGCAACGTCTCACCAGGAGACCGGAATTGAGGAGCCCCGCCCCTCGCTCTTCAGACAGAGTTTGGGGAAGAAGACGGCGGTTGTCCTTTCTTTCTCTCACTGACTGTTCGTCATTACAGGTTAGTAGTGTGAAGCTGGTGAGGGCTGCCCCCCCTTTAAAAATGTGGAGTAACAATGTATATTTGGATATGATTTGTAATTTGATTGATAGATGTGCTGAAACATTGAAAATAAATAAAGAAAAAAAGGATTTGTTAGGATCGCAGTTAGCTACATTTTAGCTACAACGGTCGCATAACGGCCGTTCTGAAGATCGCTACATGTATCTTTTTTTAGCTCCGTTCCACTCCCCGATTAAACATTGGTACCCTGAGATACATTGTGTTGTTTTATCTGTTAAAAAGGAGTTATTATTATTATTATTATTATGATTATTGTTATTATTATTATTATTACTATAGACTTTACTTTTTCTCCCTCGCTATGTAATCAATTAAACTGTAGTTTATTCAGTCGGACAGTAGTTATTGAAAACACATTAGAGCGAGCTTAAGGTTTTGTCCATTATTACATCTCCCTCTTGCAGTATTCAACATAATTAATCCTCTTATTTGAGAAATGGTTTTTTTAATGTATATCGCTGCACTCTGGATTGATTGGTGAGAGTTGATACCTTTTTACACAGGTGAAGGCTGTGTGTGGTTTTTTGTAGCAGAAGAAAGGACACAGGAATGTGATTGTTCTAGGAAATGTTAATAATTTCATAATTTCAATAATTTGTAATAAAGACAGAGTTTGGGGAAGAAGACGGCGGTTGTCCTTTCTTTCTCTCACTGACTGTTCGTCATTACAGGCTCTCCAAGATCAAGGGAAAGCAGAAAGTCTTCAGAAGAAGAAAAAAAAACGGAAAAACAAAACAAAACATCATTTGTTATATTTGTCACTATAAGTAGAGACGAGTAACAAACTGTGGGGGCTCGTCCGGGATCTCCTCATCAAAAATATTGGGAGAAGATCCAGAGATACCAGAACCACGTGACCAAGGTGACACAGCTGAAGGCCAGGAGTCAACCCGTGGGTGTCCAAAGTGGAAGATCAGAGTGGGAAGGAACCGCGATCCTCCACCGGAACTGCACTGTTGATCCTGAGTTCAACGTAAGCTGATCGCCGAGGAGCCACATCGCCGATTCAGAAGACAGCGCACTCGAGCTGCAGCTGAGCCACGTTGCTGATCCAGTGGACAACGTACTCTAGTTGAAGCTGAGCCAAGTTGCTGATCCAGAGGACAACGTACGCTATCTTCAGAGGAGTCAACTCATTGATTTGGAGGACAACGTGTAATTTATCAGAGGACTGAACTGGAGGACCGATCTGTAGTAGAACCAGACACCATGGCAGAGGTTCGCAAAGAGTTAATATGGAACATTAAGAAACAACTTTTCAAACTCCCAAGCAACAGTGTTTATCAGGTGGCAAAAGACATTGCTACTAATAGCCAGTATGGAGGTGAACTGGACCCAAACGATGAAGAAAGCTGCATGGACTTTGCCATCTCCTTTTTGCAGTCTGATGCCTTACTCGAGAGGGAAGACAAAGGTATGGGTTGGTTGCTGGATTTGAATGATTTGATATATAAGCTAACGAATGCTGATGCTACTGATAATTCTGGAGAAAGTGTGTTAGATGATGTTTGTGCACGCATTAAACCTAGTCACACTCAGTCTATAACAATCAAACACTCCACATTACAACCCCATGCTCACTTTAACAGTACAGTCATGCAGTCCCAGCCTGACTCTATTACCCAACCCAACACAAAAATGGGGTCGGTAGAAGGTCTGAGACAGCTGTATGAAGAACTGGGCGAGAAACTCAGGCAGTATGAATCTAGTGTGACCACACCAATTCCAGTTTCTCTCCACCAAGTTGAGTCAGAGTTATATAACAGGCCACAAATGACCCCGGATCAACCTGTGTGTCTGAAGGACCTCTCCTACCTGCAGCGCAAAGATTTCAAAGTACACGGTGGTCAGGTTGGAGATCAGAACTCTGATTTAAGCTACAACAACATCAGTAAACAAATCGATGAGGGAGTAAAAGAGGGTTTCACAGAGACTGAAGTGGTCAGGGGGGTGTTGAGGATTATAAAACCAGGAGCCTTTAAAGACATGCTCGTAAACAAAGACTCAATCACTGTATCTGAGCTCAAAGGCTTCCTCAGGTCCCACCTCGGTGAGAAAGCATCGACTGAGATGTTCCAGGAATTGATGTGTGCCAGGCAATCAGACCAAGAACCACCTCAACAGTTCCTGTACCGCATGATTGGGCTAAAACAGAAACTTCTTTTTCAAACTCGGCACACCAGTACAGACATCACATATGACCCCAAGACCATCCAAAAAGTCTTTCTCCACACCATATACCAGGGTTTAGGAACGAAACATGCATACCTCCGACAGAGACTGAGGCCCCTGATTGCAAACAGCCAAGTTACAGATGAGGAAATCCTCAGCCAAGTCATGAAAATCATGAGTGATGAGAATGAGCACCAACGCAGGCTGGGCCAACTCCCTAGACAAAAGACAACACAAGCACACAGTACCAAAGCTGAAACAGGAGGTGATTACAACAAGTCAAAAGATGCAGCAGCAGACAGTAAGAATCTCCAGACAATAGGACAGCTCAGTGCTCAAGTTGAAGCCTTGACTCAGATGGTGGCTTCATTGATGGACCTGCATACAGCTAACCCACAAGTGTCTCTGCCTCTAACTAGGTCAGCCCACATGCAGCCACACCCTCCCTACCAACCATCCTCAAGCAGCTGGCCACAACCTCTGTTGAGGCAACCCGCAGCTCAGATGAGGGGCAGGATGGCTCGTTGCCCTGTGTGTACTGAGCAGAACTCACAGGTGTGTAACCACTGCTTTACATGTGGAGAAGCAGGGCACAGGGCGATTGGGTGCTTGAAGCGAGGCCAGCCACAGGGAAACGGGACTCGGTCTCTGATGAGGGACACCCAGAGACCGGTGAGCAATTCCAGTCCCGAACAGTAGGTCAAGCTTCAAGTCAAATAGCCAGACGCCTCCAACGAAGACAACGTCAGGAGCCTCATACACCTCTCAGCCAGAGAACAGTCACCTGTAAAGCACCCCTCGTTGGAAAGAAAAGCCTCCTGAAATGCCTGCTTGGTGGCTACCCAATTACAGCCCTATTTGATTCAGGGTCACAAGTGAGTATAATTGACCAAGAATGGGCTGCCACTCACATCTCAAATTGTACAGTGAGACCCCTTTCTGAGCTATTAGAGGAGGAACTCAGTGTCTATGCAGTTACAGGTCATTCAGTGCCGTACAGCGGATGGGTGGAGCTCACTGTCAACTTAGCAGGAAACGATGACCCCAACCTGACCATACAGGCTCCATTTCTTGTCAGTCAGCTGCCCCTGCCCCAGCCCCTTCTTGGAGCCAATGTACTGGAAGAGATCATTAAAAGGAAGGAGTCCTCGGGTGAGGCGGTTACCACAGTGGTCAGTCTCCTCCGTGATGCATTTGGGATAGAGGAGGAACAGGTGGAGGCCATTGTGAGTTTCATCCAGGTGCCTCCCAGAGCCTATGATGATCCAGTCACAATAAGGGTGGGTAGAGACCACACTATTATCCCCCCTGGGAGAACAGTTCATGTGTGGTGCAGGGTACCCCCAAATTTTAACATCATTGACCCTTTTGTCCTATATGAGCCTGCAGAGGGGAGCACTGCTTTAGGACACTTGGGTGTGGGGGAGGGCCTCTTAAAAGTCAATGAGGCCAGGCGACCATATGTTAAAGTGCCCATCTCCAATCACTCAAAACATGAGGTCACCCTACCCAAAAGAACCCCCCTGGGAACCATCCAACATGTCACAAAGGTCCTGGAGACCAGCACTCCAGGGTCCCACCAAAAAGAAATGGCTGCAGTTAGGGTCAATGGAGTTGCATCCTCCAGCAGCTCTCCAACTGACTCCTGGCTCCCTCCTGTCGAGGTCAGTCACCTAAGCCTCGAACAACAAGAGGTGGTGAAGAAAGTGCTCTGTGAGGAGTGTGGAGCCTTCTCCCGTGACGGTGATGACATTGGATGCATCCCTTCTCTGCAGATGGAAATTAGGACTAAGGATGATATCCCAGTCCAAAGAGCCTATGCATCCATTCCAAAGCCACTCTACAAAGAAGTGAAGGAGTACATCCAGGAACTTCTGGTTAAAGGTTGGATTGTGAAATCTCAGTCACCATATGCAGCCCCTGTCATATGTGTCAGGAAGAAAGATGGGTCCTTACGACTCTGCGTCGACTACCGGCTCCTCAACAACAAAACCGTACCTGACCGCCACCCCATCCCTAGAATCCAAGACCTCACCGACTCCCTAGGAGGATATGCTTGGTTCTCAATTCTGGACCAAGGGAAGGCCTACCATCAAGGCTTCATTGCTGAAGGGTCAAGGTACCTGACTGCGTTCATAACCCCATGGGGCCTGTACGAGTGGGTCCGAATACCGTTTGGGTTGTCAAACGCACCAGCAGCTTTTCAAAGGAGCATGGAGGGGATGCTTGACGAGCTGAGAGATGAGTGCTGCATCCCTTACCTCGATGATGTTTTGTGCTTCTCCAGATCGTTTGAAGAGCATGTGCAGGTGTTACGCAGAGTCCTCCAAGCCTTACAGCGTCATGGTGTAAAGTTGAAACCAGAGAAATGCGAGCTCTTTCGCAAGGAGGTCAGGTACGTTGGGCGATTGGTGTCGGCAGATGGAGTAAGGATGGACCCCAAAGATTTTGAAGCAGTACAAACACTGAAACACAAGACACCACAAACAGTTGGGGACATCAGGCAAATGCTCGGGTTCCTGAGCTATTACAGAACATATGTGCAGGATTTTTCACGTATAGCCAAGCCCCTGTATGACCTGCTTCAGTCAAAGGCCGACACTTCTCAGCTTAAATCGCCACAGGGAAAAACAAAAGGCCACCAGCAGTCCTCTCGAACCCCAATAGAGTGGACCAAAGAACATCAACAGGTCCTTGAGCAGCTCATTGACCGACTGACCAAACCCCCAGTGCTGGCATACCCCGACTTCGACCGCCCTTTCACACTTCATACTGATGCCTCGCAAAAGGGTCTGGGTGCGGTTCTCTACCAAGTTCAGGATGGAAAAATGAGGGTGATTGGATATGGTTCACGCACACTGACACCAGCGGAACAGAATTATCACCTACACAGTGGCAAACTTGAATTCCTGGCATTGAAGTGGGCGATATGTGACAAGTTCCGTGATTATCTGTTCTATGCCCCACATTTTACAGTCTTCACGGACAACAACCCACTCACATACATCCTGAGCACTGCCAAGCTTAATGCAGTGGGTCACCGGTGGGTGGGGCAGTTGGCTGACTTCCACTTTGACATCAAATACCGACCAGGTAAAACTGCCATTGATGCTGACACCTTGTCACGATGGCCCCTAGATATAGACACTTTTATGGCTGAATGCTCTGAAGAACTATCAGAGGACACAGTCTGTGCTGCATGGGAAGGAAGCCGGAGAGCTCAACAGAGAGATGTGGCCTGGGTGGCAGCCCTCAACTTGTCACACCCTAGCCAAACCCAGTTCGAGGGTCTGCAGACAGTCAGTCATGATGAGCTGGTGAGGGAACAAAGGAAAGACCCCGCCATTGGGAAAGTTGTGGAGTTGAAACAACAAGACAAACCACTAACAGAGGAAGAAAGAAATAAAGTTGATGGACACACGAGGAGGCTGCTGCGAGAGTGGGGCAAATTATACCTGGAGAATGACCTGCTCTACAGAAAAACTGTGAGTCGACAACAATTGGTTCTGCCCGCCACATATAAACAAACAGTTCTGACTCACCTCCACAACAACCTGAATCATGTTGGCGTTGAAAAAGTGCTGAGCTTGGCAAGGGAGCGATTCTACTGGCCTTTCATGAAAAGTGATATAGAGAACTACATCACCAGGAAATGCTCATGCATCAAACAGAAGAAACCAGTCACAAATGAAAGAGCTCCAATGGGAAGTATTACATCGACTTCTCCTCTCGAGCTGCTATGCATCGATTTCCTTCACTTGGAAGCCAGCAGGGGTGGGTACGAGTACATCCTGGTTGTGATTGACCACTTTACCAGGTTTGCCCAAGCCTATCCCACCAAGAACAAGGCTGGTAAGACAGCAGCCGACCGGCTTTTCAATGATTTCATCCCGAGATTTGGGTACCCTGCCAAACTCCATCATGACCAGGGTCGGGAGTTTGAGAATGAGCTCTTTAAGAATCTCAGACGATTAGCTGGTGTGGCCCATTCAAGAACCTCCCCATATCACCCCCAGGGCAATCCGGCCGAACGACTAAATCGTACCTTACTGCAGATGCTCCGGACTCTGGGGGAGAAAGAGAAAGAGAACTGGAAGGATCACCTACCTCATGTGCTCCATGCCTACAACTGTACAAAGCATGAGGCCACAGGGTTCTCCCCGTACTATCTGTTGTATGGTCGACATCCTCGCCTCCCTGTTGACATCCTCTTTGGTCTCATAACAGACCAGGAGGCCGAACTTAAAGAGCCAAATGGATATGCCGAGAGGTGGGCTCGAAAAATGACTGAGGCATATCAGATAGCCAATGCAAACAGCCAACAATCCAGCATAAAGGGAAAAACATACTATGACAAGAAGAGCAGAGGTGTCGTCCTTCAGCCTGGAGACAGAGTACTGGTACGCAATCTCGGTGAACGTGGGGGCCCTGGAAAGCTGAGAAACTACTGGGAGCAACAGATCTTCATCGTCAGAGAGCAGGTGGGTGACAATCCTGTCTATAAAGTCAGCCCTGAGCGAGGAGGTCAGCCAGTTCGCACTCTACACCGAAACCTACTGTTACAGGTAAACGACTTACCTATAGAACCAGTCCAGAACCTGACCACAAGTACAGCAGAGTCACAAAGTAAAGCCAAAAAGAGTTCAAACGACCTTCAGGCCAGACATGCTGTACTGTACTCAAACACAGATGACTCTGATGAAGAGGAGGATGAGGGAACACCTCATTACTGGCTTCGAATACCTGTGGAGAGACCCAGACCAAACGGTCACCCACCTGATCAAAATACTACCGATGCTTTCCAAGAGATAGCTGAAGAGAATGAAACCAGTTTGATGGAAGCAATCCCAACCGAACCTGGACAGGAAGGAGAATGTGTCAGAAGTGGAAGGCAGGGGTCAAGCAGTGGAGATGGACAGTATGTTGAGGAGCTCCAGTCCACATTCATGGAGGACATACATTCTGCCCCTCAAGAGGATAATACCCCAACACCTGACATGGAACACCCAGTCCCCCTGAGACGGTCTACAAGAGAAAGACGACCAAGACATATGTTCACTTACACGACTCTGGGTCAACCAGTGTACCAGCCGCACCCCATGGTGAATGCAGTTGGAACCCAACCAATGCAGTGTATGCACCAGTGTTTCCCCTCACCGTACTTCCATCCTATCCAACCCCCACCCATTAGCCCTTACCCTTACCTACCTGTTATGTGTCCAATACACTGTAGATAGAACACTTGGGAAAGATAGTTACATACCTGAACCACACATACACCATACATTACATATCCATCTACTGTAAAATATACATCATACACTGTATACTCACCTTGAGCGACCTGCAACACAAAACACTACATATTTTTGTTTTGCAATGTTTTGAAAAAAATGTATGTTCAGTCAAGTTATTTTGGAGACTTAAGTGTCAGGAGCCACCTTTGTTTGTTGGGGAGTGTGTGATACACCATAAAGTGGGAGAATTTAATTATCACTTGGTGATAGTCCAGAAAATCTGTTTAAGAAAATATACGCCACCACACAGAAATTAATAGTATCGCAACTAATTACATATATGGGTTTTAAAAAACAAAACAAAAAAAGGGGTAACGAAGGTTCGGGCAACGTCTCACCAGGAGACCGGAATTGAGGAGCCCCGCCCCTCGCTCTTCAGACAGAGTTTGGGGAAGAAGACGGCGGTTGTCCTTTCTTTCTCTCACTGACTGTTCGTCATTACAGGTTAGTAGTGTGAAGCTGGTGAGGGCTGCCCCCCCTTTAAAAATGTGGAGTAACAATGTATATTTGGATATGATTTGTAATTTGATTGATAGATGTGCTGAAACATTGAAAATAAATAAAGAAAAAAAGGATTTGTTAGGATCGCAGTTAGCTACATTTTAGCTACAACGGTCGCATAACGACCGTTCTGAAGATCGCTACATGTATCTTTTTTTAGCTCCGTTCCACTCCCCGATTAAACATTGGTACCCTGAGATACATTGTGTTGTTTTATCTGTTAAAAAGGAGTTATTATTATTATTATTATTATGATTATTGTTATTATTATTATTATTACTATAGACTTTACTTTTTCTCCCTCGCTATGTAATCAATTAAACTGTAGTTTATTCAGTCGGACAGTAGTTATTGAAAACACATTAGAGCGAGCTTAAGGTTTTGTCCATTATTACATCTCCCTCTTGCAGTATTCAACATAATTAATCCTCTTATTTGAGAAATGGTTTTTTTAATGTATATCGCTGCACTCTGGATTGATTGGTGAGAGTTGATACCTTTTTACACAGGTGAAGGCTGTGTGTGGTTTTTTGTAGCAGAAGAAAGGACACAGGAATGTGATTGTTCTAGGAAATGTTAATAATTTCATAATTTCAATAATTTGTAATAAAGACAGAGTTTGGGGAAGAAGACGGCGGTTGTCCTTTCTTTCTCTCACTGACTGTTCGTCATTACAGGCTCTCCAAGATCAAGGGAAAGCAGAAAGTCTTCAGAAGAAGAAAAAAAAACGGAAAAACAAAACAAAACATCATTTGTTATATTTGTCACTATAAGTAGAGACGAGTAACACATAGTTAGTGAAAATTGCCCGTTCTGTAAACAGCCATTCTCCACTGCGAAGAGTGCAGTGTCAGGACAAAAGAGATGACTGTTTATGTTCAATATTTGGAAGCGTGGCCAGCACAGACTGAACGACTTTGTTCAATTCCTCCGCTGCTGTTGCTAAAAGTTTGAAAACAGCAAAGAAAATCAGCATCACCGTTCACAACTCCTCCTTCTGCTCACTGATTGGCCCAGTTGAAATTTTGAGAAATTGAGCACAATGGGAGAAATACCAGATGGAGCCTTGATGGGAGATGAGAATTTCCCAGGAATGTGTGCAGAGGATTTTGTTTCTAGCAAATTTATTGTGAGCATAAGAAAATCCTGTTCTGAGGAGAGGTCAGATAAAGCTCAGTGCTTTTGCTTTGAAATTTGCACCAATTGTAGATAGCAACCCTGTAAAGACCCACATTTAAATAAATGAAAACAAATACATCAATTAACTAAGTTATGTCTCACCTGACCAATAAACACAACCAGTTTCTCCATACAGGAGGCAACCTGTGGCTGCCATTACCAAAACGAGGTTTTCTACTAAGTATTACTTTAATTTTATTCAGTTTTTTTCACTTTGTTACATCTAACTGAAACCAAATAGTTGCTCATTTCTTTCTGCTCCTGCAATGCTTGGGTTAATAGATCCGGTGTGTATTTCAGGTCAGGTTTAGCATGTGGTTACTAAAAAAAAAAAAATGTTTGTGTTAAAAAATTTCCAAAATTAACATGCAGTACTTGAACTGTATGTTGAGACAAGTTATAACTGCTTGAAATGTTTTGAAAAAAAGATTCGAGGCATTTATGTCAGAATATTACTTTTAAAACTCTTTCATTTCCCAAAAAAATGAAAAAAATCTATTGAAGCATTTTTAGCTTGAATAGAGTAACACTTACAAGCCGTCAAGAAAAAAAAAATCTTTGAAACATTCTCATTAGTATTGTTGTGATAAATTTCTTATCGTAAGAATTTGGATTTATTGTTGTCTGATAAACGTCAGTGAATGAAAAACTGTCCAGATTGTTAGTTTTAGCATTTTTTTCCACTGTTTGTTCAAAGACAATGTCATTACATATCAATACATTTGAAGATATGATGAAAAGCAGTTACTGTGAGCAATTTAGTAGATACAATGCTACTTTATGTGAAAAGAAGTAATAAATTGTTGTTATTGTCACTTATTGTCACAATAGAACAATGAAAAATTGTTTTAAAAACCTTAAGTCCGTATCACCCACCTCTAATTTCCATTATGTGCTCAACAGTCAGACAGCAGAAGCTGTTTCTTACTGCTTTCCCATCAGCAGCAAGACATTTCATCTATCTGCTTGCCGACCTTTTCTCCTCCAAACACGGTCGACCACTCAAAAACATTTGACTATAGAGTTTAACAATAAACCATCGAAGTTTCTTTCCGTCTCACCTGCTTAGGAAGGCGCATAAATCCTCTTCAGAGGCTGCATTCGATGCAACTGACGGGGAAGGAGGAACTCTCTCATCACAACGTTAACGCCTCACCACAACCACAGCCGCGTTATTAATGTGTATCGACTACAGGAAAAGGTCACCGGAGGGATGAGTCATGACACTCGTTTTAGGAGTAGGTGTGAAAGCCAATTGAGTGCGAAGACGTTTCAGTCATATGTAAGCCGGTTGTTTATAGACTGTCCCTGGAAGTTTAAATGTACTCGCAGCAGAGATGAAGGTCATTCGTTTGGAGCCGTGCCTTTTACTAAGATGAATGTGAAAGAGTTTGTAAAAACGAAAATTTGTTGCACATGTTTGATCAAATCTCTCCGTGTATTCCAGTTAACAGCTGGTACGACTACATGTAGCCATCAACGGGCCTCTGGTGTGATTCTGGCTGGGATTTTGATCAGTCTTGATGCTAGGGCCAAAGTAGCAACTTCAGGTCATAAATATTAATAAATGATGTTTATCGGTAGGGCCTGACGAAACTCAATTCATTGTTAATCTGTGATCATTTCAGATGCGTCCACAGGGAAGTCCATGGTCACACTTTGTGCAACAATTTCTTTTTTTCTTTCATCACATGCAATTTTTATGTGCACGACTTAAAAACCTGCGCTATAATTTTCACACTTTATTTGGCTTATTAAATCTGGTTTAAAATCTGAGGTGAATCTGCATGAGAGCAAGAGCCAAAAATCTACGCTGAACCTTTAGTTTCAGGGTGAATTTGTATCAGACCTTTTTCGTCTGCTTTCATCAGACTCTGGTTCGTTTGCCTAGAAGGTTCTGCTCATTTGGGAAGGTGTTGGCTTGGTAACAACCAGTGGAATAGAGCAGGGCACTGTAGGAAGGCAGTGGCCAGGCCAGGGAGGTGTGAATGCGTAATCGAACTCCAACATGGGTCAGAACAGCGAACGCTGGTCCGCCTAAAAACCCAGGTCTCTAGTTCAGTTCTAATTCAGTTCTCTAGTTCAGTTCTAATGTGTATGTGAATGCCAAGCGGACGGGGCTCCAAAACCTGGAAGTGGACTACAGCGCAGGGCATTCTGGGTAAATGCAACCAAAACAAATGCGAGACTCTAGAGCTGGCAGGAGAAATGGCTCGTGGCTTTTTGCAGAAGACAAAAAGTGAAATCCTACAACCTCTAAAATGTCACACCTCTCAATCTTTCTTTATATTTTGCCAAGAAGGAAGTTGCTCAGTGTCTTCAGAGGTTTTTGTATCGTTTCCTTCCTTCAGCCACAGGCGAGGGGCGGACAGCTTTTTCATAGGATTCAGTTTGTTTAACACAGTGCTGTGTCGAAGTGAACTGCGTCAGCTGAAAATCTAACGAATGCAACTTTGCAGTCATCGAACCTAGTGTACCAAACCATCAGGTGTGAAAACACTCTAAATTACCACGTTTTCAACTGGGAAATATGATTAAGTCCTCAAAACAACAACAACAATAATACCAGTGACTAACCCTGCATATGTTTTATATTGTCATATTTTGTTGGCCATTGTGATTTGCACCTTGCCGGTGCAGAGCATTCGTCTTTTTTTAGCTTCCACGTACTTTCAGTTGTCAGCGTCACCGATTTCCTCTCCTATGTTAAGTTGTTGCTGTCAACACACACACCTGCACCTTCACACACATACACAATGCTTCTGTATGAATGCCGAGACTGAGAAGCGCATCATCTTTTAGCATTTTCCACGACTTCCCACAGACACGTAAAGCCGCAGGACAGACATTGATTGTGTTTTACAGGTTTTATTGAGGCGCGTTGCTGCTATGTAGTCACCAGGATGAGTTATTTTATTATTATTAATAATAATAATATTATTCGTGTATTTATCTAAATAAAAACATATAAATAAATTAAATGCAAACAAAAGTTTTAAAAGGCTGAGTTCTTGAAAACAGTGTAGTTTGATCGTGGTTACTCAACAGTAAACTTCGACCCCTTAGTGAACGTGTGGGGAGAAAAAAAGGGCAGATTTTTTGGGCGAGGATGTTTAAAAAAAAACAAAACTATGAAAATAGACGCTTCGTTTTGCATCGCATCTTTATGGTTACATCTTTACAGGTGATGCACACTTCCATTTTGTAGCAACGTGGTTGTACACATCAATGTAACATCAGGTGCATTGATGACGTCCCTAATTTACAGTAAAATACCGACAGCTGTGGCTGCCAGAATTATATCGTATAAATACGATAAAAATATTTATACGATAAAATTCTGGCAACCACAGCTGCCGGTATTTTACTATAAATTAGAGATGGGGTTTTTTTTTGGTTTTTTTTACAGTGCGATTTCAAATAGTTACTGTGTTCCACAAAAACACGCAGAAAACAACGCAGCAATGTACTGATGTTAGAAAATACAATACAATGTACTTCTGAATACTGAAGTATTTTTCTTGGCTGCTATAACTTGAGTTTAATCTTGACTTTGTTGAATATTTTGTCAATATTCAACAGACATTGTTGAATATTTGTTGAATATTAACGATATTGCCTGTGCACATCTTCACAGGCGGAAATGTGCACAGAAAAGCCATTTCACCATTTCAGCGATGAAGTGGCTTCACTGCCTGCAGTTTCAGCATACAGTGAGTGCAAAGTACAGATATATATTACAAAAATTACATTTGTACTAAAAAGGAATATTTTAATTTTAAATCAGTTCTTAAAAAGCAGAATTATATTAGCGCTCTGGCTGAAATGTTGCTTTTGACAGCCACTCAAAACATTTCTCACACAGCCAGGCTGAAACTGAAACCTCAGAAAAGAAGATGAATTTCATGAGATGTTAGAGCTCATGAGCAAACCTGATACCTGGTGGCGCAGAAATGCAAAACACACCAGTGAAAGCGTTGTTCATTATGAGTGGGCCGTTTAGCTGGAACGGGGAGAGAGAGCCGCAGAAAGTAAATGTCCTTTTTTATATATATATTTTGGCACACGAGAGAAAAATACTTTAAAAATGGCTCTTTTCTTAGAGGAAGCAGTAGTACAATAAACGGTTTTTAGGTGTTTTTGTGGATACTTTGTAGATTTGCGTGTGGCGGACTTTCACATACTTCGATCGATGAGGTCCTTCCACACGGGGGCTGACGGGGGCTCTCCTTCTGCCCCATGGAAGATTTTCTAGCTGTGCCACTGATTAAAATGCTAGCCTGAAAAGAAATGTTTCTGTTACTTTTGTCAGCTCACAACCAACACAAACCGTATTGATATGATTCTCAGTGAGTCATGTCAAAACATCGATATGCTAATGTGCAGTTCCAAAGAAAACTGCTTGTCAAAAAAAAATCCCATAAAAGCATGCAGGCCCCGGGGTGAGGGTTTAGTGACGGTTGCAGAGTGTTGAGTTAGACATGTTTTACATGAATGTTAATGTAACCGAACACATACAGGCTGATGTTTCATCACAACGTTCTGGTAATTTTCCTAACCCGTGATCGGAGCTTCTAGCAGAAGTTACTTTTGTTTTATATCACAAATTGTTTGTATTTTTATCGTTTGTTTTTGACATTTTAAATGCAGTTCTCTCTTTTTCTCCTCTAAAACTTGATGCTCTTTCAGAACCCAGGCTGAAATGAAATTATCCTTTTTGGTTAAGAAAACCAGTTAAATGCTGATATAAACCAAACTCAGTTTCTGGGGAAAAAAAAAATAAAAAAAAAGGTTTTTCAATTCAGAGTTTTGCTGGATTTTTAATAAAGTATAAAAAATGCAGTTTGTTCCATATTCAATGCCTCAACATGTATTAGTCAATATAGATTAGAGAAACTTAGATGAGTTTTTTTTAATTATTGCATCTCTCCTTTAAAATTGTCTCCAAATACAGTGGGTACCAAAAGCATTCATAAGCCTTGAACGTTTCCACATTTTGTCACATTACAAACACAAACAAATATATTTAATTGGACTTTGTGAAAGACCAACACACAATGTGAAGAAGAAAGAAAATTATGCATGATTCTGGGATGTAGGGGTTTAGCACGCCCCACGTTTGGAGGCCTTAGTCCTTAGAAGTCGCGGGTTCGACTCCCGGTCCCGGCGACCTTTGCCGCATGTCTTCCCCCCTCTCCTCGTCAGAAGAAAATACGAGCCACTAGCACCGCAAAAACTCTTCGGAGAAAAAAATGGAGAAAAAGAAAATTATTCATGATTCAAAACATCTTTGCAAATAACGAACTGAAAAGGTGTGCAAAAGTACTCAGCTGCCATTTGTAAAATGTGTAAAAGTTGCACATCTGGTCATTAGATGCAGAGAGCTGGTAGAGACAAACCCTGCGGCAAAAAGTGGCTCCACAAACAAACATTGTTGAATATTCGGCAGGGCTGAGTGATGTTGCACAACGCACCTTTCAGTTTTTTAGTGGTAAAAAAACAACCTCATTTTGAATCATACATCATTTACTTGCTACTTCACAAATGTCTGCCACTTTGTGTCGGGCTTTCACATTAAATTCCGATGAAATATGTAAAGTATATCCATACCTGTGGTTGTAATGTGACAAAATATGAGAAAGTTCAAAAGGAATCCAGTGCAAAACCTGACGACTTGCCTTCACCTCGTATTAGTGCTGCTGTTGGGTTTGAGTTTGCACATAACATAACCTACTGAGGTTTTCTGTTGTTTTCTTACAAATATATACATTTTTAAAATAATGTGTTTTTTGCAAAATGGCTGCTCTTATCATATCACCATATTTCTATTATCCCTCTTTTGCAAGAATAACCCTGTAAGACCGAATAATCAACTACTGACGTGTGCTTAGCTCCTTGTTGTCATTCAGGAAATCCTTTGAACACATTTGAAACTTTTTTTTTTTTTTTTTTTTTTAACTAGCTTATCTGTTTCGGAAAATCTACAAGCTTTGCTCTTTGATTTAGTGATAGGGTGAAATCATTAAAAAAAAAATAAAATAAAAATGTTCTTCACACCTAATCTTCCCAACAGATAAGACCTCATTACCTCACGCCTCATTACCAGGAAACGCCGCCACAGGACGCGGCTTTTCAGTCATCGATTTGAACCCAACCACTTATATACTTTCTGGAAGGCTTTTTGCATGGGTGAAAACTAAACATCCCCTCAGAATGTGGCATGGCGTGTTTCTTTTTTTCTGTTTTCTTCTAAAACTGGGGCATATCTCACTGGTTTTCCTTCTCTCCTCGAAGCGTCGTCTGGTTTTGATTTCTGCTAAAAATCCTTTTGCCGTCGTTCTACTTCCTGCTGGTTTCTGCTGCCGTTTTCCCCCCGGCACGTTTTCTGAATTTGTGGTGAAAAATTACACACGAAGGGCAGGATGTGGTGCAATAAGCACAACTGCGACAACAATTTGATTGTGGACGTCCACCACGCCTGGAGCAATTTTTATTTTATATTTTCACATCTTCAAGTTCACTGTTGTACTGCCACAGTTACAAATCAGATACATTATGGAAATCTCTCCAAAATGTATTCCTAGGATATTACTGGGACTGCAGATGTAACTTTTGCCACATCATTTTTATGCTTTTATTAGAAAATGTGCTTTTCGTTGTTGTAGGTTTCATGGTTTTTGGTCAAAACTCTCCGTTGGGCTTGTCTTCAAGCGAAACAAGCGTCTGACTCTGTCAAAATGTCTTCAGGAAATGTTTTTGTTTCATTAATAACAGCAAAATAATCATATTCAGCCGGTAAAATTAGTACTGAGCATGTCACGGTGAATCTGAGGCATCACTGTTTGAAAAGTCAAATGGTTAAAAAGCACAACCAGGGAGAAATAAGCCTTTTCTCCACTAAAAAGAGATTTATATTTAAAATATTTTACTCTGGAAATATTTTTCCTTAAATCCATCCAAGTCTTACGTAAAAAAAAAAAAAAAAAAAAGCAAGACAAAACACAGAACTCTTTTCTGTTTTTATTTTAATACATATATTAAAATGCATTTTAATGTACGTTAATGTCAAAAATAGCACAGCTACGTCTGGATAGCAAATAAATAAGGTCAAGTATTGGAAAATATATCAGCTGCCAATATGTCATCTGATCAGTGTGGGTGTCATTATCAGATAAAACAATTTCCGTCACTTTTACCAAACTCAGATCTTAATAAGTAAATAGTTTATTTTTTTTTTTTAAAAAAAGCCGTCATGAATGTTCAAAAATATTTTTTCACTCATCAGACGTCATGAAGCTGCCATTCACATGTGAAACAGAGACATTGTTGCACGTAGGAATTATGTTATTAAATGTTGCTTAGATAAACAAGTAAGCAGGAAATACATTTCTGTTCATTTTGACAAGAACAAAAAAAAAGCAAGAAAGAAAGAACAAAAGAAAAGTGATCACCTGAAAAAGTTACGATATCTTTTGTAAAAAAAATTGTAAAAAAAATCTATAAAAGCATGCTATTCAAAACTACACAATAGAGTCGCTGTAATAAAAATACATTTGTGACTTGTGTAAAGGGAAGTTGACCTCATCATGGGCGGCTCAAGACGGGGGAACAAAGGGACCAGAGCCCCAGCAGAACTGGACCTGCCCCCCCACTATGACCACTGTACTGAAGATATAGTACTAAAAGAATATCTTTTAATGATTTGGTTTGCACAGAAACCATAATTGATCCAGTGGACCAATTTCAGTTTTTTTTTACCTTCACAGTAAAAAAAAAAAGTTTTTTTTCCCAAATTTGTAAAAACTGCTACTATGTGGCGATAATATAGTGTGAGACAGATAATCTGTAAAAAGATAAATTCTTAATTATCTAGAAAAAATGCACTGCTCTTTGTGTAAACCAACCAATCAGAGCCAGGAGGAGGTTCCTAGCGTTGTCAATCAATCTCGTGATATGTGCTAATGGCGGAGAAACAACTCATCGTGACACATAAACTGTTTGTCCGCCATCATCGGTGGTCATGCTAACTAACCAGTAGCATTCTGCAACGAAGAAGAGTCTCTACCAGAGGAGCTCGATTTGACCACTGATTGTCTGTTTTATATCATGTTGTCCTAACATAGCGGCAGTTTTAGCAAACGTGTAAAAAATGCTTTTCAAAAGTGACGTTCTGTGGCTTTAATGTAATAAAATATTGTGCACCCATAGTAACGTAGGTTTTTCAGGCGCACAACAAAGCAGTATCCATAGTTACAAGGAAAAGCATTTCTCGTACAAATAGCATGTCGATTAAGTCTCATGTTGAGCCTCGTATCTCATATTGATAAATAAGCTGGTATAAAAACGGAGAAAATACATTCATTAAGAGCACCGCCCTCTGCTGGAGCAATGAGTGCTGTCCCACTGCGACATAAGACCCGCTGTCGTTATCAGCTCTCTCTCTGCTTCGCCGGCATGTAGCCGTCGTTGCAGGGCTGCCTCAGCATGCTACCTGACAGAGCAATCTGCTTCAGGATGTCGTTACCGTGGAGAGGCGGTAAAAACGAACTCAGAGTGGTGCTTAAAGGGTGCTGTGGCAGGGCCCTGGGAGGATGAGGTGGGAAAAGGAAGCAGGTTGTTTCGGAGGGTTTGTCATCGTCCTCTGCACTGCCTTCCTGTTCCTCGCTCTCCTCCGCTATCATGCTAACGCCTGAATCCTGGCACGGAGGCGCGGGGCTTTCAGGTCGGAGCCTCGGGATTTGCTTGTAATCTAAACAAATCTGGATAGAGTTTTTGCCCAAAACGTTCCCACTGCTGCCAAACATCTGGAAATCTAGTTTTGTCGCGTTCCCTCCCTCGCCTTTCTCGTCTTCCTGTTTTCCTTCCTTCGTCCCTTCATCGTGTCCGTCGGCCGTATTGATGCTGTCTCCTTCCATGCTCTCCTGACTGACTTCTTCACAGCTGCACATCCCCGAATCTACACTGTGGAGCCTGAGCCTCTCGGCCTGCTGCTGCAACTGCTGCTTTTCTACCTTCTCGTAGTCTGAAATGATCACTGCCTTCTGTTTATCATCGCCCATAAAAAGCAACTTGACCATTTCCAGTTCTTTTTTCGCCTCGGCTTCGCTGTCCCGTTCGGCGTCCCGTTCTTCGCCTCGGCCGCCGGCCGGCTTGTAAGGGGCGTCGGGCGCGCAGGGCTGCAGCTTCTTGGCGGGAACGCAGTCAGAAGAGCAGAGCTCAGAGTAGCTGGGGTTGGAGAAGCTGGAGCAGCTGGAGTCGTAGCTGTTGCCTTCTGGCATCGCTTTTGCTTCTGGTCTGCAGAACTTCATGGCGTCCACAGTGGAGGTTACTTCGTAGGAGACAATATCCACCGAGCTCAAGAAAGACTGAACGCATTCCCCGGTGAAGTGGGAGCTTAGCCACGTCTGCGGAAAAAACAAATGAAGATGGGGGGATAATTCAGTGGATGGGACCAAAGAAAGCAGCTGTTTTATACGAGTTTAAATGTCACCAAGCGCTACGTCGGAGCACGGTTGCCACTAAATACGTCCTGTATTGACTTGGACCTCACACTACACATGATGTTGCTGTGGTTTTACCTTTTCGCTCTTTCTGCAGGTCTAGAGGCAAGAGCCATAATGCTCCGCTTGTGAGAGTAAATCTGGTGGATTATATTTTATTTTTTTTACAACTTTTTTCCTTCCACTCCACTCTTCATTAATATGGGCAGATAAAGAGCAAGGAGGACTGTAGGCTGAAATCACTTTTATTTAATGGGAAAGTTTGCTTAAAACAGCACCTGGAACATAACCCACCGTCACTTCTTGAAATACTCAAACAAGAATATTTCAATAATAAATTGTTGAGATTTACTTGTATGGTACAACCACCTCTGTTATGCAGTAAAACTTGACAAAATTATGTAGTAAACTTTTAGTCATCACTGCTGTACAATCACTCTCTCTTCCTATCGTTCCATCTCCACTCTCTGTTTGAAACGTTTTGTTGTAAAACTCTTTAAAAAGACTTTTTAGGACGTTTATATGAAAATAAATAGGATATGTAATATCTCAGATGTTTGTTTTTTTCATTTTCCCGCTCCTTTTCCTTCACTGATGTCTTGAATGTTAAACACTTTGTAAGCTTTCCCATTTCAGTATTGTGTCACAAATATATAATCTTTTCAGGAACCTTTTTAACAGCAATTACTCGAAAGTATTGAGATCAACAACCAGAAAAAAACCTAAACACTCACTTGGACTCCAGATTTTTCGGGCATTGAAGCAGGAATAACTTCTTGACCTTTCGAGTTCAGAGAATACCAGTCCTGTGCCGAAAACATAAAGCTGGTTAGCATAAAAAAAATGTGACAATTTAAAACATTGCTTTGCAAGATTTTTCATAAACTAAATATTGTTTTAAGTGCATTCCACTAAATAAACAAGAGAAACAGAATTACGAGAAATCAACTTGATTACCTGGAAGATTTCAGATTTCCCAGGGTCCGGTATTCGTCCGCCTTTAAAGCTTTCCACTACGTAGATCCTGAAACAATTAAAAACTCCATCATGAACCGAAGCCAAAGATGGCTGACGCCCAATGGGGGTCAAACCCTTAACATAACACATCGCAAATCTGACAAAACTGTTTTTGGAAAACACGCTTAGTTTCTCACAGTTGTTTTTTGCGCATACAAAGGCCTACGCCGGCGAGCAAAAGACCCAACCCTGCCAGGGTCAAAACGCCCCTGGTGGAAACGGCCACATCCGGCTCTGAAAAACACAGAAGGTCGCGTTAGTTGAGAGACATGCTTACAAAGTCTGCTGTAGAGGTTCTGTAAAGGAAAGTGCATTGGGTTTGAGATTGATGCGCCGTTTTTATGTTCAGTTTGAGAAAGTTGATCTTCAACCTTCCTGTTTTCCATTATTATTGTCATCAACAAAATGGGTTCAACAAAACCTTTGTTCAAGTTTGCTAACATTTTACCTGGGGTCAGTTTCGATGTTCCCACTTGTGACACCCATGACCTCGTGGGGCCCCAGTCACTCCAGGTTCCCAATAAATATGACTCCTGGAACAGCACGCGAGCACGAGCTTCATAAGTCTCATCTCGTGTGAACAAACTGGGATCCAGATGAGCCTTACAGTCCCTTGAACACTGGACGGTTTTACTCAGAATGTTTGGATCCTGACAAGAAAAAAACAGCGAACACACGGTCAGCGAACACACGGTCAGCGAACACACGGTCAGCGAACACACGGTCAGCAGGCTGGTAGTTTTCCGGTCTCTCATTTGAACAGTCTACCGTTACCGTCTACCGCGCTTACATTGACCATATGATTGAGCAATTTGACATTTCGAAAATTAATTCACTTCATGCAAACACACTAATTTAGAAAAAAAAACCTGTTATTTTGTAAAAAGTTTTGGTAGCAGGAAGAGAAAGTTTTTCAGCCGTACAAACGTTGGTTTGTTTTGCAAAACTGCAATGGAAATGTTTTTGGGGTTTTTTTCGCATCGCAGGGGTAACGTGATCTCGTTGCCACTGGAGCAAACCATGAGGAAGAGATATGAAGAAGTTTGAGGATCATGGCGCGGTCGTTTTTAAAAAAAAAAATTTTATGAATTATCCCGTGAACAGAGTCACGTGTGATTTTAATTGCGTTTCTCACGCAATGGAAACACGGCAAGCGTGAAGTTGTGTTTTTTCGACATTAGTGGAACATCGACAATGTTTTGCGCACATTTGTAATGGAAGCGCAGCTGTTGCCGTAGACGCATCACAAAAATGTGCATCTTTCTCATCAGTAAAATGAAGCCCTTTTGTCTCCAGAGAGGCGTCCGACGCCAGGCTGGGGTCCACAGAGCTCTGAGCGACGTGTTGTATTATTGGTCAGAGGTTTGTTTCATGTGGAGATGCGTCCGGACAGCAATGCTGATTATTCGCTTCACTGTCCGGTTTTTGTATCCATAACAGACATAGATACTTTTGAGGAAGAGTTTGTCCGAATACAAACGGTCTGCAACCGCGTGACTGTTTGGGTGAACTACGTGGGAGCCTTTATTATAATATATTAAAATATTTACTTACAGTCCACGACTTATCCTTTTGCTTCCACTGTAGTTGAGAGTAGAACGTGGTAATTCTCAAGTGTTCTTCAACTTGAGAGGTCCAGGTCACAATGGTCTGGTTTACATTAGGTTGTCCTGGTGGGTTCAACTTTACTGCAAAGTCCAACATTCAGCTGTTAGCTGTCAGATAATGCACAAAGATAAAACACGCGGTTCCCGGCAAAAATCCTTTTACTCCTCATTGAACTTTTTCAGATTTGTCACATTACAACCAAATAGGCCAAATCGTCTTATTGGGTTTTTTAATTATGAGAGTTTCTTCATTTCTTTACTACATGGCTATTAGAAAAAGAAATCGGTGGCTACCTATGGATGGTGGCTCCAACAGTTCCTCTGTACAAAATGTCTACAATGAAATGTCTTACAGAATAGTGCCTGGATTTATTTTTTGTCATTTTGTGTTACTTAGTTGTAAACTATGTGCTTTGTGTTTTTTATGCGGGACACCTACAGTATATATATATTTTTTCCTTTTGTTCCAATAGACATGGAAATGATTGACTGTAAAATTTAGGTGATTTATAACAGAGACTTCTTGAGAACAGCTGTATTTTTTTTTTAAGTTAATGGTTATCAGTTTAGCTACTGTTACACCTACAGATGTGTCCTTTTGAAGCTCTGACTTGATAAAAAGAACCCAACTTGTTATGCTTGTGGCAGCAGCGACTTTAACCAGACCGAGACAAAGCTGTGATTTCAGCTGGTGTGTGTTAAAAACACACCAGCGATCAGCGGCTTACGATTGAAGAAACGGCTTCTGAAAAGGATTAACCGCACTCCTGTGAGCAGATCACCGACAGTTTTATACTTTTATGATTGTCACTTTAGATTTTCAACCTGCAACTGAAAATTGCCCCCCCCTGACCCCCACAAAAAAATAGCCAAATATACAACTACCCAGCACTTTTTTAGATTATTTGTTTTAGTGTGCTTAGTTTATACTCACTGTTATGCGCTGGCATTTGGTAAATGGCTTCACAATGTTCAGACGGCATGCATCTCACAGTAAGGGATAGGTTATGAAATGTCATGAACTGAAAATGAATAAATAAAATTATTTTTACTTTCAGAACGCATTCATGACCACTTTAAACATTTTCAGAAGCAATACGTTTTGTTGGCCATTCCTACATGATGGAAAAATGCTGAAATTTTGAAAATGAAACATTTTCCCTTTTTCTTTCTCGTCAAATACAGACATTATCATTTGAGTAAAGGGTTCAAGCAATGGATTAAAATAGGGGGGAAAAAATAGAAATACATCTGTTAAATCATCTGGGTCTCACTTTTTAACAACACAAGGTGCAATAACAGTGAAGATATGTCACTTCAGACTAATTCAGTCTTCATGAAATGTCTGTTTTTGGTCAGCCTGAGTGGCACCTCTATGCTTCTGTAAAACTGAACAGCTGATCCCTGACAAAATGAAGTTGAGACTAAACATGAAACGGTAGAAAAGTCCTGAGGGTTAGTTTAGACGTTTGCTTTATTTGAGATATAGTTAAGATATAAAGCTTTTTCAGAAGCAGAAATTGCCAACTTGAACCCGCTTCTCCAAAGAACAATGTTGTATACTCACAATGTAGGGCTTCGAGAATTTCATTGAGCAGCTTTTTAAAGCTGGGTTTGAGGCATCAATGGACTTTAGCTCACAGAAAGCCTTGTAGGGCCTGGTTAAAAGAGAAAAACCTTTGTTAATTATTTGTCTCAAGCGTTACTTAAAAGCATTTCATGTGGCGGAGGGGGGAACTGCTGTTGCTCTTACTTGGCAATATGATTTTCTGCATGTATTGTGCACACATCGTCTGTAAGACGGCGGACATGAGAGCTGTCCCACACACAGGTCATAGAATCGTTGTAGTCATTGTAGCAAGTGAGATCTATGTACAAGAATGTGGGCATTTAATTAACGGAAAAAGAATCATTTCAGATATTCGTCAAATATCGAGTTAAATGACTCACTCTTTGGATGAAGGATGGAGCATTTATCAGCTCTAGCACTGCAGATACAAAGTACAAGGAAAAGAAAGAGTCCTGTCCTAGTGGTCGCCATTTTTTCACAAGTTATTGTCTTTGAGATATGAACCGCTGGGATGGCTGGATTTCCAACATGTGTGACCAGAAGGCTTGAGGGCATCAGTCACTTTCCAGCTGTTGTTCTTCTCATCCTGTAGTTGATAAATGGAAGGAAAAAAAAAAAGAAGTTTTACTCTTTTTAACACCAATTTACTGAACACACGTACTGAAATACAAAGAAAGGGTTAGGAAATGGTCAGCATGTGAGCAGGAGTTTTTCCTCTAACTTCAGGTAAAACCAGCCTTATGAGTCCTGAACTCAACCGCAGTTCAGATCATTTCACCGTGTTTCACGGCGCATCGCAGTGCGCTGTCTTACAACTTCACATATTACACTCGACAAACACGACACCATTATTTGAGTAAACCAGTAGATTTAAAGCTGCAGCAGGTAACGTTTAAAAAAATACGTCTTTCACATATTTGTTAAAACTGTCACTGTGTCGTTACAGTACAGCATGAGACAGATAATCTGTGAAAACAATCCAACTCCTCCTCCTCCCAGTGCTAACGACAGAGCTACACGGCTCAGAGATGACGGCAGATAAACGGTTTTTCTGTAATGGTAAGTGTTTCGCCATCATTAGCACATTTAGCAGCGCGTACACAAGCTTGATTGACAGCACTAAGACCTTCCTCCTGCCTCTGATTGGTTGTTTTTGACAGGTGCATTTCTTCAGTTGGCCACACTAGAAAGTGGAGGAGCTTGATTATTTTTTTTCTTTACAGGTTATCTGTCTCATTCTAAACTGTCATGATAGTTTTAACAAATATGTAAAAAAAAATATTGTTATAAATGTTACATACAAGGTTGAGATACTCCCTGACCTTTCCCTTGGTCTTCATGCTGCTTTAAATGTCTACTAGCTAACTGAGGAGATTCAGTGGCAGACTGAAAGGATAGTTGCATTAACCTTAACGCATTAATCATAAACATTAGTGCCACAAACGGTGAAGAACTGGAACAACGCGATATTTAGCAGAAGCTAATGCGCTAACTTCCTTTCAAATTATATCTGCCCTTATAAGACCACAATCCTCGATTACTAATTTAAGTTTAAAATCATTTACATGATCTATAATGTCCTTAGATATTGTATTTATGTTTTTGTATTGTTTTCTGCTGTTTTTGTATTTTTCCTGTATGTTTCTTGTTTGACAAAAACTTTATTGGGGAACAAAAAAAACGAAGAAAATGTGAGGAGAGGAAACGGAATGGCTCCGTCAAAACCTCTTCCAAAATAGAAGTACCGCTATGAATGGTGTTGAACTTTATTCAGTTTAATGTTTACAAAGCAGCCAAGAAAACTAGGGCTTTAGAATTCATATGACAATATTTATTTAGGGGAAGCTAAGTGTGCTAAATGTTTTCACAATCAGCAAAAATGCCAAACAAAAGACTTGTCATTTGCACAAAGTCGGTTGTGTGCAAATGTGAAAGGGGAAAAGAGTGAACGATGAAAATCCAAAGTAAAAACTTAAATAAAAGTACTTAGAACGTACTAGAAGTGGTAAAAAACTATATATAGCTAAGACTGTTTTAATAATCATTGCCCGAGTTGTTCCACAGCTGAATGATCAAAACAGTCTCCCACAGTGTCTGGAGATGTGGGTGTACAGGTACACAGGCTAAGATGTTCTAACCGAAAAACCTTTGGTAAAACATTTCCTAAGAAATGTCTCGTATGCAAATCTCCTCACAACATGTCCTCTACAAGAAAGTACTCCCACATTTCAGAAAGTCTGCTCTTTCTTCTCTTAACCTCGCGACATGTGATAAATCTTTTCTTTTCAGAAGAGCAAAACTCTTGAGTGGAGACGAGAAGTTGAAGGTCTGCTTTTAATTCCTCAAGTTATTTCCTCCCACCTGCAGCGAAAGAGCGTCACACGACTTTTTTCTCCTTCTCGGTTCATATCTCTCACACACACCAACCGCAGATAAGATTAACAAGACAGAAAGTCATTTTCGAACTTCTGAAGGATCGCTAATGAGAATAGTTTTGATGGCAAAAAGGTGTTGGATATCTTTCCTCTGTCTGAATTTACTTGTGAACTTCAAACGTCCTCTAACTCAGCGGCGTTCTAACATAATGATGTAAAGCACTTTGAAATGCCTTGCTGCTGAAATGTGCTATACAAATAAAATTTGATTGATTGATTGATTTTGGGCCAAAATGGAGAAGTCAGAATTTTATTTTATTTTTTTAAACTACAAAAACAAAATTCCAGCATTTGTTTTTACACTGCTCAACAATAAGCTCAGCATACAGTAACTCAAATTAAACAATAACTCAGTTTTCGTATAAAATGGGAGCTTAAATCACTGTAGATGCGAAACATAACAATTTTTTCAAATTAATCAAATAAAGAGTTTGCAAATTAATTCCTTTGGGTTCAAAAGAGTTTGAACCCAAAAATAAAGAAAAAGATTCTTCCTATTCTCAGGATTTGTGTCGCTGTCTCTTTAAAAATGCCTGCTGGTTCAAGGGAGGTTTAATCATTAAAAGCAGATTTGTGCTCTCAGTCCGTTGATATTTACCACGAAATTTAAGAGAAAGGAGAAAACACGGTTGCTAAAAGTCAAATACTTTGTGTTATGCTTAATATTTTCCATTGTAGAAAACTTAAATTTATCAGTAATAACTTTGCTTTAATAAAAAATAAAAAGTCTCTCCTGCCTGAACCACTTGTTGTGACAGGCCACAGGAGCATCAGTGTTTGGTTGTACTTGTGTTTCTCTGATGATAGAAAGTAATACCTCTTTCAAAACTGAGAACAATAAGTCATACATCATCTTTTTTTAGAAGAACATAAACATGAGCGGAGATGAGAAACCTTTAGCACCTTACCTGTCTGCGAAGCAGCTCGGCGTCTTCTTCAAGTTCCTCAATTTATGTCCTCCCACCTGCTGTGAAACAGCGTCAGACAAGGTTTTTTTTTTTTCTCAGTATGAATCTCACTCAGAATCGCAGATAAACTGATAACACAGAAACTAACTTCTGAACTAGTGGCAGATCACTACTGAGAAGTGCTGCCTCATTAACAAAGGACGTGTTTTCTCAGTTTAAGTCAATTCTTTCTGCGTTTCAAATAACGTCCTCTGATGGTAAGAAATCTAGTTTCTGCAGTAATGTTTTGCTCGTCGTCTCTTCCTGTGATGAGCAGGGATTTTCTATAACAACACCTGCTGTGGACCTTAAGGAGCCCCCTAGGGGAAATGGAGGTTAAAAATGTCTTCTGCGTTCCCCCACGAAAGTAATATATTGCAGTTAAAGAGAGTGGTACTCCGTAGTACCTCGCTAAGGTACTCCGTGGTACCTGGCTAAGGTACTCCGTAGTACCTCGCTAAGGTAGTCCGTGGTACCTCGCTAAGGTACTCCGTGGTACCTCGCTAAGGTACTCCGTGGTACCTCGCTAAGGTACTCCGTGGTACCTCGCTAAGGTACTCCGTGGTACCTGGCTAAGGTACTCCGTGGTACCTCGCTAAAGTACTCTGTGGTACCTCGCTAAGGTACTCCGTGGTACCTCGCTAAGGTACTCCGTGGTACCTGGCTAAGGTACTCCGTGGTACCTCGCTAAAGTACTCTGTGGTACCTCGCTAAAGTACTCCGTGGTACCTCGCTAAGGTATTCTGTAGTACCTTGCTAAGGTACTCCGTGGTACCTGGCTAAAGTACTCCGTAGTACCTCGCTAAAGTACTCCGTGGTACCTCGCTAAGGTACTCCGTGGTACCTCGCTAAGGTACTCCGTGGTACCTCGCTAAGGTACTCCGTGATACTCCGTGGTACCTCGCTAAGGTACTCCGTGGTACCTCGCTAAGGTACTCCGTGGTACCTCGCTAAGGTACTCCGTGGTACCTCGCTAAGGTACTCCGTAGTACCCTGCAGGGCTCCGTAGCACCTGAACCTGGCAACACAGGAAGAAACAAGCTGTGAACATGGTCAGTGTGTGAAATTCTTGATGCGAAATTTCAAATTGCAAAATATGCATCAGATTATGGCACGCTCCCCCCAACCCCCCCCCCCCACCCCCCCACCCCCCCGACTCCCTCGCATCCTGCTACGCACTTTTACTCGATTGCCGAGCAACAGTCGACGGTTTCAAACAATCCAACTGAACCCGGCCGCTCTCAAGCTTCTGCATCAGAATCACAGGAGCATTCGAAGTGAGTCACAAACAGGACGAAAAGAGAAGCATGTGTGGGTTCACGTAGGATTTGTGGTCTGCGGCTGTTGCAGTCTAATGCAAAGCGACCAGGAAGCACACCAGAGCCCCCCCTCACCCCCCACCACCCGCAAACGTCTCTGCACAACAACAGCAACAGGAGCAACAGCTGGAGCGGATTCTCAGTCAATTGTGCTAATGCAGACATTTTTAAAAACTTTTTCTTTTTTTTTTTAACCAGTCAGAACGCAATCCCAATAGAACATGAAAGTCTTTGGTACAATGTTATTGTTTTTCCCCCCTGAACTAATAAATGGAACAATTAATGACTGCCTCTTTTTTTTATTATTAGTGTTGTTATTTGAATTATTTCTGCAAAGCGCTGGGCGTGTTCTTTCATTTCCGTGCGCAGGGGTTCTCACCTTCTCCGGTCACCTGTTTGTGCGGTTTAATTAAAGGTCAGAGTGTTTTTGTAAAAACCAGAAAGTGCTCCACTATTTCTGTCAGGTGCACATCCTGCTCAACGGCACCTCCACCCCTGTAAACAATTCTAATCTGATTAGACGGCGGGACTTTTTTAGAAGTCGTATAGTTTACCGAAAAGAGAGGCAAAAGAAAAATAAAGTGTAATGTGTATTTTTTGCTTGGGCGTGTTATCAGTAACAAGAAAAGAAGAAGCGGATATTTTAGTAATATTTAATGGTTACTGTGAAAAGAAATTGCACTCTTCTCGTTTAGTCAGATTTTCCGATCAGGTTGGTGACCTTCAGCTACCACCTATAACCTTTACCTTAACTAACAGCTCTTTGCTTTTACACAAAAATATCCCAAGCCAAAATGACTCTTTATGATTTACTTTGCTTCTTTCAGACCAATTTTTTTCCCCCACTTTGGAACAGAAAGATCATTTGAAACACTGACAGTATAATGAACCAGCAGTTCTGCTCGACTCTCATCTCCCTTAACTTCTGTGTCTGGGATTTCTCCCATTGGCCTGGATTCCTCCAGTAGAATTTCTATCGGCAAACAGAAGGAGAGGTTGTGAACGACGACGCCGATTTTCCGCACCGTTTCAGAATCGTAGTTTTAGCAACGCCAGTGGAGGAAGTGAACGAAGCCGTTCAGTCCGTGTTGGTCACTCTTACAAATATTGAGTTAGCATTAGCGTCTGCAAATGCTGGCGACTGGGTAAAGTTCAATACTTCAACAGAGTCCAAGCCACCAGGAAGCAAATGTTTATCAATGGCCGACAGCCTTCGCATGAAGTGAAGCTTAGAACAAGGGGCTGGTGTTTACCAGGCTAATAATGACCCAGTTGGTTCGGTTTGATGTCACCTAACCTGTTTGCATTACTAGACAACAACATAATAGGCCACAGCTGAATAATGGGATTTCCTTTGATTTATATTAGTGTCAGAATGCAGATAAATTATCAACCATTTACTGATGAGGTAAAGTAAAAAGTAACCATCTAAGAAATTACTCAAGTGAGAGTATAGAAGGGATTTGGTAAAACAGGCGACTTAAAAAAAAAATAAAAAAGTAAAACTACATCATCAGATGGACAAAAATGTAAAGCTTTTTGGAACTTTAGGTATTTCAAAGACCAAAATGAAAATAATTCTCATAGGTAAGGTGATTACAAAATAACAAAATCAGGCAAACGTCAACATTTTTCCAAGTCAATTTTTTTTTTCCAGCATGAAACTTTAAGAAAAATGTGTGGATTTCTGGTTAAAACAACTTTGTTCTTCATTCTGTGAAGTTAGTCAACATGGGCAGAGTATCCAGAAATGTTACTCTCAAGTCAGAGTAGCAATAATTCATGATAAAATGACTCGAGGAAAAGAAAAAAAGTACAGCATTGTAGAAATAGAGTATTTCTAAAGTTGCTAAAGTAATGTTGCTACATAACTCTGCTGCCGAGTCACTGAGTCTTCTGTGAACTCAGGCCTGAATGGATTCATGGCTCGACTGAGATTGAAAATCTGCAAACATTTTCAGCCTTTCATCTCATGCTGAACACACCGTGCCCGAAGCGTCGCGTCCAGATCAAAGTTATGCTTCTGCACAAAAGCCACAGAGTGAGATTAAGAGCCTAGTTTTGTGCAATGAGTCATATTTGGAAATTTGAGTGACTCACTTCATCTAACCTTAAAACACATGTACAGAACAGCAGCAGCATGTTTGGAAACACGACAATTTTAATAGAATAATCAGATTAAAACTGTCTTATCTCACTTGTTAGGGATCCACTTAAAACTGTGCCTACAGCTTTAAAAAATAATCTACATTCATGTTCTGGTTCTGTCTTCCTCTGACATTTGGACTTCCCCTGATCAGGTCCAACAGAAAAACTGAAAATGCAGACTCTTTTTTTTTTTCCACTCTGTTTTTATAGAGACCCAAGCAAGAAAACAACCACAAACTACAGAAAGTAGAGAAAAGAAAAACCCACTTCCTAACCTCTTTTTCTTCCCGGAAATCTACTTTTGTTTCTGACAAGAAATAAAAGAAGAAGAAAAGAAAAACTCTTTTGGTCATGTCCTGATCTATAATTTTTTTATTGACTGGTAACTTGTAATAATGTAATAATCTATAATAATGTAATAATCTAGCAGAGAAAGTGCAGGGTTTTTTGTTTTTTATTTTCAAGTGAGGCGTTTAAAGAAGGCATATTGTAGTTGTGCAAATCTTTCATCTGACTGAACTAAAGGTGGAGGCCTGTCCGTTTCTTTACTGATAAATGTCGCTGTTTTTGTATTCTTGGAAAAGTAGATTCCATAAAGGTGATTGGTGTTTTGCACTAAAGTTGTGCAGTAGAAGAAGAAAGGTGGAGAGTTTGAGCACAAAATAGGCCAAGTGAGTGGCCTATTTTGGTGGCATTGCAAAAAAATAGAGAACCAGTGAGTGCAGCTCTTATGAAACGCAGTGGCTCAAAAAGTGAACATACCTTTGATGAAACTCCAAGTCTAAAAAACTAGAGAACATTATAAATCACTCCCAAACTCTCCTCCTCTAATAACTGGTCAGTTTAGCAGTAAAACAGTGTGAAACTGTACATGGTCTTCATATTGGACTTAGTTGAAGCACATTTAGGGTGTTTTCACACCTGATAGTTTGATTAAAGCGGACTAAGCGGGACTTGTGTGAACGAACCCTTTGGGGTGCGTTCACACCCCCAGGGTGTCACACCAGCCCTCGTTTGTGGAGGTGTGAACACGCAATCGAACTCTGGTCCTCCTAACAGCCTAGCTCTCCGTTCGGTTGACGTGAACTCCGGTGGCGACGCAAGCAGACCGGAGACCGCTCCAAAAGGAGGAGGCGGACTAAAGCGCAGGGGATTCTGGGTAAATACAACCAAAACAAATGTGAGAGTCTAACGCTAGCAGGTAAAGTGGCTCAGTCTTTTAGCAAAGACAAAGGAGAAATCTTACAACTGCTCCATTTTTGTTCACATTTGGCGAAGGAGGAGGTTGCGCTCCGTGTCTTTCATATCATCTTCATCAATGGTTCTTGGTGCAGCGCCACCACAGGCAAGGGGAGGGAACAGGTTTGTCAAAGGGTTTGGTTCATTTGACAAAGTACTATGCAAATGCGAATCACACCAGCTGAAAATGTAACAAATGTTGCTATTTTGGTCCCCAATCCAACTGATCCTACCGGCCTGTCAGGGGTGAAAACAGCCGTAGGTTTAGTTCCAGCCTTCAGTCTTTTGGGCTAAACGCCTCACATTGCTTACACACAACCTGATAATCCTACAGTTAGCTCCAGCTGTCCTATAATTATCTTGCCATTTGCATCGTTTAACTTTTGCTCCGGTCCACAGAGAAGTTACAATGGGTAATGTGATCACATTGAAGAAGGTATCAATCAGGAGAAGGGTATAAAATAAGTCCACAAGATTATATATACATTACGGTAGAGTTAATACAGTTATCTGATATTTATAGAAAATATAGAAACGGTACGATTACTGAAACTGAACTTTCCCGGTGAGTTGCCTCAATATTTTGGGATTTTATAAAGAAAAAGAATTTCAGGATATTTGAAAATTATAAAGTTTTAGTCAATTTCTTTGGGAACAACATGGAGCTGTTGGACAGGGAACATATTAAACCTACCATACATCAGTTCATACACGTTGGTGTATATGATTACCTGTTAATGAACTGTAATTTGAATTAGTAGAAAAATATATATGTATTTTTTAGAGGACGGGGCACCACAACTGGATCCAGCCCAGAGCCCCACATCGTTGCAAATCCGGCCCTGGTCTCATCAAAAATCGGGCATTTCAACTGAGCTGAGTTCACTTTTAAATCAGTCCCATCTTATCTAGTTTCCTCAGCCAAGAATTTGCAAAGCAAAGGTGACTCTGTTTCCTCCGTTTCTGGTTGTGGATGACGATTTATGGCTTTTTTTTTTCATAACTGAGCGAAAGTGGGTGGATGGAAGGAGAAGCTGGCGCGACGGCAGGATGTGACATGTGGGAGTGAGCGATGTGAACCCCGGCAGCAGACAGCGTGCCACGGCTCAGTGGAAGAAAGGCGTGGGCTTGTGGCTGGATTTAAATCGTTCCCTCATTGGTTCTCGTCCAATGAAAATTTGAATCCCCTGACTGTGCCAGTGGGTTAAATGTTTGTTTACGTTGGAATAATACAAAAACAACAACACGTGGTCATGTTACCACCTTTACGACCTTTGGATACTCTGAGACGTTTGACTCCGTCGCTGCCCACCTCCTCAACTGTTGGCGTCATTTCTCTGTCTTGTTGCACTTTCTACACGTTTCCTGCATTTACCACACATTTCAAAGAGGCAAAAACTTTCCCTTTTCTCTTTAGATTTTTCATTTCACTATAAAAAAAAAAAACATACAGTCAAAAGGTACAGAATTAAATGTTTGCGAGCGTTTACCACGACTGAAATGTTTGTTTTAAAAACCTCACATGGTTCCACGTTTACCCCATGTGTGGCTTAAATGGAGACGTTTCATCAGTACATTAAAATACTTTTTTTCTTTTTAAAAATCATTTTATTTAACAACTTTAGGAGAGTCCCACAACAAAAGCTAAAGAAAAAGGCTTTCACGATTGCTTAATGTTGCCAAGCTGTTATCACAATATGACAGTTTTATCTCACTTATCAGAAAAAGACACCAGTGGAACCCGCGCTGTTGTTTTTTTCTCCAGACACTCGATTTTATCGGGGTCTGCATCAGGATATCGAGACTGAGGCGACATGACTTCCCGCCAGAGTCAATCAAAAACCGATGGCTTCAAATCAATACCGGTTCACCAAAATCAGCCAGAAAAGCAGCCTACCTTCCCAGCGCTGTTCAGTAGAGAGTTCTCAGCTTTTCTGATCGCTTCTTACCTCCTGAACTCAAAGTGACTAATCTGTAGTTTTCATGTTTCTCGCTCTCCCTCTCTAAAGTGACGTTGGGGGAAACGTACGTAAAGCTCTGACAACAAAGCTGCGGCTGGACTGCGGCGTGTGGTTTCGTTGATAGTAACTGTGTGATCTGCAATACGAAACGGCAGGGTGAAAACCCCATGGTGTTTTTTTTTTTTTGTTTTTTTTGTTTTTTTTTCCGTTTCCTTTTTTACACAGCACTTTATCTCCAAGCTGAAGGAAGGCGAGCCTGCCTTTCTGGAAACTGCTGCGTTTTGCTTACCGTATGACGATTTAATGCAGCCATGGTGACATTTTCAGCTCTCAGAGACTGATTTCTTAATTGTTGTAGAATTTTAAAGAGTTTTAAAACACTTGGTTTAAATGTTCAGGAGAGGCAAAGAAAACAGCAAACCTGGTGACCTGAAGACGAGCGGCCTGTGATGATTACACACAGATCATCCACCAAAGTGTTTTTACAATAGAATAGAATAGAATAGAATTGAACTTTATTGTCATTGCACTGTCACAAGTACAAGCAACGAGATGTAGTTTGCATCTATCCAGACGTGCTCTACGAGATATAAATATTTATTTACGGATGTACAAGACTGTGTATGTATGGACTATAAGGGGTTATAGCAAAGAGATATAGATATTGTGTATAAATATAAATATAAATATGGGAGCTATATGCACAGATTGTACAGATTATACAGAATATACAAGAATGTTAGGGAATGGATTATAGATAAATAATGGCAGATAAAATTTACAGGTTGTATGTGTGTGTGAAGAAAACAGTCTGTGATGTGTGTGTGTGTGAGGATAGTCCATGTGTTATTGTTGTATGAGAGGATAGGGGAGTACAGTCCTTATAGTTTATGTTTTATGTCAGGAGGCGTTCAAAAGCGTGACAGCTGTGGGAAAGAAGCTGTTCCGGTGCCTGGTGGTTCTGGTCCGTAGGCTTCTGTAACGCCTCCCAGAGGGCAGGAGGGAAAAGAGTGTGTGTGCTGGGTGAGTGGAGACCTTTGTGATTTTCCCGGCCCTTTTCAAACATCGCTTCCTGTAGATATCCTTGATGGCAGGGAGCGGTGCCCCGGCGATATACTGGGCAGTTTTCACCACCCTCTGCAGCGCCTGCCGGTCGGAGACAGAGCAGTTCCCGTACCAAGCTGTAATACAGTTGGTGAGGATGCTCTCAATGGTGCAGGGGTAGAAGTTCGTGAGGATCTCTGAGGACAGGTGGTTCTTCCTCAGGGTCCTCATGAAGAGTTTGGAGCAGCTGGTCGTCCAAGTCAGGTCCTCGGAGATGTGGACTCCCAGGAACTTAAAGCACTTTAACAAGCAACATCCCGGTTTATGCTGTGACTGTTACTTTAAACTTAAGCATCAACTGGGGTGTGAAAATTACGATATATTTCAGTTCAAGATTTCTAAAGAACCTTATTCTTTTCACATTTGCCTTAATATTGTAAGCAGAATCTTCAAAAGTGAGCGGATTCTGCATGAGAAATAGGAATTATATGAAAGAATAAAAATTATTTTATTTATTTTAACTTTATTTATTTATTTATTTTTGTAAATTGTGACTCCATTTGACAAATCGTAACTTTTCTGGTACTTGTTGTTTTCTGGTAACATGTCTTACAGTTGACATAAGCCCTGTTTCCAGCAGGGGGAGCCCAAGAGCGCTTAGATTCCCACAGAACAGACAGACCTCGAAGCAGAACGTCAACAAAATGCTTTCAGACTTTCAGCTTTAAATGAAAAGTATAATTGTTTTTTTAAAAATAAAATAACTTCTGCAGAATTTAAAAGATCTGACAAATTTGCTTTTTTTGTTCGTTTTAAATATGGCAGTGAATATGTCTAAATTCAGAATTTAAATAGAGAAATAACTAAGACACACTGTTTACATTAGAACATCTCAAAGACTTTGATGGACCGCAGAAGTTGCATCGTGTTCATCTGTCCCATAATTAATTTTAAGGCGTCAACAAAGCAAATTTATAAAGTTGCAAAGCCTTCATATGTACGACATAATAAAACGTAGCAGCAACATGTCACCCAGTCTTAATGAAACTGTTGAACATTCGCTCCTCCACCTGGCCTGAGGAACATGGAAGAGGCTGAAAACCACAGAGGATTGTTGCTTTTAGCATTTTATCTCTATTTCCTGGGAGAGTGGGTTTGTTTTGATCTGTTTTTTTTTTTTTTTACAGATGGAGACTCAATCAGTCCTGCTGGGATAATGGACCTGACCTTTACCTCAGCTCTTTTTGGATTCGTCTTTTTTTTTCCCTCCTTTTTTTGTTTTGTTGAGGCAGGCTTTGTTTTTCTAGAATGACTAACGCAGGATTACGCGTTTTTTCATGGGTCAAGCTGTTGACTTCTAGAATATTTAGATCTATATATCAGTGCTCAGATGATTTCTATAAAAAGATGCACAACCTGTTTTTTTTATCTCCCAAATATTAAATGAGACTAAAGTCTTCCTGTTGACATATGGTGAAGGTTGATATAATTATGATTCATTTTCTTAAAACTCTTTGAATTCAGAGATGTATAAATATATTTAACATTTGGTAGAAGTGCATTTTAAATTGTACGACTTGGGTCAAATGTTGTTTGACCTGGACTGACTGGCTTCACTGGCTTTGAAAAAGTGTTTTTCCTCATCATGATATCAACAGTTTTAAGACGTGCACCAGTCCCTCCTGGTGCAAAACTCCCAAAAACATGATGCTGGAATTCCCATAAGTCACAGAGAAGACGGGTGAATTTTCCCTCTTATTCTTCCAGATGTAATAATGTTAATGACGGCCAAACACCTCAGTCTTACTTTTATCAGCCCACAATGCATTGCTCCAAAATGTGACATCTATGAGTGCATTTTAAAACTTTAATCTAGCTTTTAACGCGTTCGAAGTCATTTTAAAACATTTTCAAAAGTGGACTGGCGACCAATCCAAGGACAAAAACCAATTGACCAAAACTAACATCAGAGAAAAAGAAAAGAAAAAGATTTGTGTAAAACATTTGGTTTCAGCTGTTCATCCAACGATAAAGCAGACCAACAAAAAACAACAGCATAGGATTGTATCTCTAGAATAACTGGTAGGTCACCAAATGTCAACCCCGTTCGCTAAACGCTGCTCAGCCATGATGTCATGACGACCTCCTCAATATCGTTTGCTTATTCTTTTGAAAATGTTAAAAATACCAAGTCAAACTTCTGACTGCGATGCATAAAACCAACCTAAAGGCCGCAGAGTTTGGTACGAGTCAGTGGTTGTAAGCAAAACTTGGATCACATGATGCTTCTGTTTCTGAAGTACCACAATGGGTTCAACTTCAGCTTCCTGGTGAGCCACAGACAAACTCTGCCGAACTTTCACATCTGTAGTTCCTGCATGTTGTCTTTTACTTAGTGACAGTTCCCTGTTGCCCCAGTTGCAACTGTTTTGTTTGCCTTTGACAAAACAGAGGAATACTGTGATGTTTTAAAAGATTAAAACAGCCTTACACACCTTGACGAGACGCCAATGGTAAATATGTGTAATGAAACAGTCTGGATCCGTCTCTGTGTGATTCAAACATTGCTGCTCCCATGTGGGTAGTGTTGCAATTACACCACAGATATCCAAAGAACTCAATCATTTTAATCAAAATAATGTCAATCTAAAAATATATGATTTCCTGAGGGATTTATTATCAAAATAATAAGTAAACACACAAAATGCTGTAGTTAAGCTAAGTGACAAGAGGAACTATTCTACCCACAGGAAATGGAAGTCAAGGGAAAGTTCAGTGTCACAGCTGACCATCACTCTTTTTTTAACATTTCTCAATAACGCTTTTTTTTTCTTACATCCCCTTTTTGAGTAAATCTCATTCTTCCTGTCATATTTCTCCAAGTAGGTTTTGTAATCCCTAAACTTATGGCTAGTCCTATGCATTGCGCAAAAGTTGTGAATCAATATTTGTAACTCGATACCTACCTACCTGTAGCACAATGCTACAAATAATGTTTCAGCACCAACACGCTGCGTGTCAAAGAGCGCCCAGCAGGTCATCGACCCAACAACGCGCCATCTCTCTGGTCCTGTTTCACGTCTCGGACGTTCTTCCAGTTGTTTAAAGAGCTTTCGATCATTTTGCCCACCTTGTGTGAGAATACGTCGGTTTGTGTCGGACAAAGTGGACGAAACGGAGGCATTCTGAGTCCCAATCCCAATCAACCCAGTGCAAGTGTTCAAGCCAAGATAAATGTAAGTTAATCAGAAAGAGATACTCACCAGTTACAGAGGGAACACCTGCTCTCCCATGGCCCTGCTGGTATCTGTAGCTCCATCAGACTGACGTTCGAAGCATAGACTGCTGTCCCTTAAAGGAAAAACCAAAAAAGGAAGAGAAACACACACACGCTTCCTTATGAGTATTTAATGAAGTGAGTTTTTCTCTGAAGCAGTGTGAAGTTTTATCGTCTGTGTTGGCTCAGTTTCTAAGTAACTCGAGTTTTCTAATGTGGAAAATTATAACCTTAGTGCTTTAGGAGTATGATGCAGGGAAAGAATGATTGAGGCAAATTTTAATGTTTGTTTCCCATTAAAATAAATGGTGCAGGGGCGTGCCGTGGTGGCGTAGGGGTTAGCGCGACCCACATTTGGAGGCCTCAAGTCCTCGACGCGGCTGTCGCGGGTTCGACTCCCGGACCCGGCGACATTTACCGCATGTCTTCCCCCCTCTCCCTCCCCTTTTCCTGTCAGCCTACTTCATGAAAAGGGACACTAGAGCCCACAAAAAGACCCCCTGGAGGGGTTACAAAAAAAAAAAATAAATAAATAAATGGTGCAGATCTAAACCTATATCTTAAACTTATGACTACAGCGCTGGGCTGTAAGGAGCCTCCTCTCATGTGACTACAATCAAATCTGTGAAGGAAGTTACCTTTGAGGCGAAAAGAGAGAACAGATGATAGTGTGTCGCTAATCAAATCCAGAATATTTTTACCAAAAGTCCACAGAAATTCACAGCATTGTTCTTCATTGTAGTGCATGATTAGCTTAACTCCAGTCGTTCACAGACTTTCTACTGCTTCCTTCCACTTCCAGCCTTCCAATGCATTTCCTGTGGATCCTCATCTCCCTCCAGTGAATAAACAGTGGATTTCTGAAGTGGATTTCTCCAGCAGAATTTCAAACGGGTCAATCAGCGAACAGAAGGACATGTTGTGAACGATGATGTTGATTTTCTGTGCAGTTTTAGAACTGTAGTCTCTAGTTTCGTGGCCCTGGCAGCGGAGGAAGTGAATGAAGTCATTCAGTCCATGTTGGTCACACTTCCAAATATCGGATCAGTATTAACGGCTCGGCGCTTCTCTCGTCATAGCGATGGATGCTGTTAATTTCCTGTGAGCTTCACAGCGTCAAACAGGCGGCAGGGACAGTTGCTTTGATTTTGATATTCTGATTTCAATGAAATTTGATAAAAATAGCATATTATAGCAAATCCAGGAAAGTTCTGGATTTGCTGTTTAAAAGTCGGTTTGATGCTGTTTATTTTCTTCTTTGTTGTGCAACGAGCATATGTCTTACTGGAAAATATGCTCCACGATCAGAATGCGATCATGTGCACAAAACAGCATTTAGAAAGAACAGGTCATAGGTCAGAAGTTCATCGACTCAGCTCATCGTTTTAGCAAACGATGCAATCTAAACTCCGGATCAGTGCTGTGTGTTTTCTACGGGGCCAAAGGTTGCTTAAAAGGTTGGTTAACATCCAAACACACATTCAGTGTTGAACACACAGAGACGGCTGAAAGCAAACCCAAACTTTATTTAAAAAATGACCGTTCCAACTGTAAAAACTTTTAGTGTTCATATGGTGCTTTGTCTTTAATAGTATACACATTGGATGAAAAGTATCTGTCCCACTTTTGGATATAAGTTACAATAAAACATGTGATATATTTGCACAAGATGAACAAAAACAGGATGTAGTTATCTGAGCTGAATCATCCATGTGTAAATACTCCTGTGTACTCATGGATTAAATAAAGGTGGCGTAGTGTCCGTTTAAGAGCCGATGAAAAACCTTCTTTGTAACGTTAAACTAGAAATTGAAGGCTGATTCTTTCCATGCCAGATTCCCGGCTGGCTGTAACTTTGTAACTTGAGGTGCTGAACGAGGTTCTCGTCATCTAGTCCCACGCTACGTCTTCTCGGCCGATCACAAGTGCTTCCCCCGGCCTTCGGATATGACGTGCTCGGGAACGGCACGGGTGTACCACTCCGACCACGCCCCGTCGTACAAGGACGCCTCAGAGTGTCCGCACTCGTGGGCCGCCAGCGCCAGGACGCACGCCGTCACGCCGGAGCCGCACGACACGCACACGGGGCGGCTGAGGTCCACTCCGGCTCGGACGAAGAGCTCCCGGAGGTTCTCCTTGGGCAGGAAGTGTCCGGACTCGGACAGGCAGGACTGAAAGGGAATGCTGGCGGAACCAGGGATGTGGCCGGGCTCAGTGTCTGTGAAACGGAAAGGAGAGAGATAATTATGGAATGGAATTGTTTATTGATTAGAGATAATTCCTAAGAGCTAAAAGTAAGAGGCGTTTTATGACATTTAAAAGGACAGAAAACACAGTATTGTAACACAGCATTTACACAAAATCAACAGATCCCTGCATTTTTTTGTGCTAATACATAATTGTGGGATTTTTTTCCATAAAGATGGTCAATAGCGTTGGGTTTAAGTGACTGCTAACTACCACCTGTAGGTGGCAGTATTTCTAACTTCTACAACACTACTGCCAGTGTTGACTTTTCTTTTACAAGAAAGGTCAAGTTATAGTCCGTGGTTGATACGTGAAGTGACATCGCGCCAGTCATTTTAAGGATGCTCATTGGTCCCCCGAAAAACGACAAAAACCCAGACATCATCATCAATCAATAAAATCCTCCCAGGCCGAACTTGAAAACTGGACGTTATGCTGCTAACACTTAGCTGTCGTCAACAACTCAGGAGGAAGTGAGAGTGCTGCGCAACGCAAGTAATAACCCGGCCGGAACACGGTGCCTTAAATAATGCACCGTCTGCATTTAACAAAGCTTCGAGGCAGACCAATTTTCCTCGAGGAATTTTAACAATCGAGGTACTCGAATCACTCGAGGAATCGTTTCAGTCCTATTACTGTCCTAGGACGATTATACATCAATATATGATCATTTTTTAGTAGTTTATGCATTTTTTTTCACATGGCTATTACTGTAAACCATCACACATTCGTCTTCCTCTTTGCTTTCTTTTCCACCGCTGTTGTTGAACTTCAGCACCTCAGATGCTATAATCTGCACCAGGTGTGGACATCAAGTGCTTAGAGTCCATCCAATTAGCCAATTATATGATTAGCATGCAGAGTGAGAACCTTTAGCACTTGATATATAACAGCCTTTAAAATACTGCAGCCCTTTGTGATTTTTCTATCAAACACAATGATGTTACAATTATTAGTGTGACTGTGCAGCTCAATTGTGAAGGTTTAATTATGAACAGGCAACTGAATAATAATAACCAGTCATTTTAATGAACACACTAGACAGTTCATACATTAAGTAAACGTGCAGCAGTCCTCTGAGTTCTTTCTTGTCCGTTTCTGAAAACAGTTTGTGGAAACCCCCACTAATTGTTTAAGCATCATGGTAGTTAAAGTGGTAATTAACATGAACATGAACGTCATATAAAGCACATTTCAGTAAAAAGTTAACTAGAAAGAGGACACATCTGACTGAGCCACTTCCTCTTTTTTTTAACTTAAAGTTTCTTCCACTTTCCCAATGACATTTAAGTGAGTCAAGTCTTTCCTAGTTCATACGAGATCACACCGGATACGCAGAAGGCCCTTGGTCAACCATGTTCTGCACCTCCATGTTAGTGTCTTATTTCTTTCCTTCCTTTATCTCAAAGAAATGCACTGATCTAATATTTTTTTATGTTGATTCCGATACCTGTTGGACTCAATTGTTTACATGTCTATTATTGTTTGACGTAGTTTTTTAGGGGTTTCCTAATTTTGACCTTGCAAAGCATTCCATCTGATGGTGTAATTTAAGGTCTTTTTGCAGTAGAAAGCATTTTAAGTGATGTATGCAAAAACTCAAAACGTTATCCAGCCCCTGGTGTTCCCGTGTGAAACAAAAACCTTCAGAGTGGTCACTGAACTTCCACCCACAGGACTGAAAACCAACACATCTCCCTAAACACAGAAGCTGTCTGACAAGCCACACGTAAAAAAAGGTAACACAATACTTTTATCCTCTTATGATGGCTAATTCTTCCAAAACTCTTTCATTCATGCGAAGAAAACACTAAAAATGTTGAATTTCAGCACAAAAAAACCAAAACAAATTCAACATTTTTAGAAATGCTAGCTCAAAGTTCTTAAACTTTTCTCATGTCTCTCAACTTATTAATGCAACTTTCCATCTACTTTATTTTGATTGTGTGTGGTTACACCAACATGAAGTAACGCAGAGTTGTGAAATGATGCACAGTTTAAAATTATTGCTAAATGTTTTCCAGAACAAACGTTTGAAAAGCACAGTGAGAATTTATGTTCGACCCCTGCGAGTCGACAGAACCACCTTCTGCAACAACAACACGTCTCTATCAGCGTTTACGTCATTGTTTTTTTGCGTAAAAGTAATAATCAGGGAGGAGATTGACCTTTTCACAGACTACCCACCTCGTATTGTACCGTCACGACATGACGGTATAATATGTCACAACATGGTGACAGTCTAAATAAATATGTAAAACAGTTTTTATTTTATAAAAGTTACATACTGCATCTTTAACTCTGGTCATTTTAACTTTGTGGTGAAGAAAGGCATCTCCACAGGATGATGCTGCCTCCACCTTGCCTTACTTCACCATTTGAAATGTTCAAGCTAGTATGCAGTGCCACTTTTGTGCCATGCAGAGAGTTGAGCAAATGCCCAAGTCTTTAGTTCACATTATGAGATTTTTACCCCAAAAAAGAAAGAAAGAAAAAAAACAACCTTGTTCTGCACTTTTCTGTTTAGGAAAAGTGCACAAAACAAAACAAGTGTCTGATTTGTAGCATTGGCTGGTTATTGGGAGGAAGTGATTTTATGACAATAACATCCTAAAAGTGGAATTCTGTAGCTGTAAACCTTAATGAAGAGTTGCTTGGAGATGACTTTCAGTCTTGAGTTGCCAAGGTGACTGTGAAGGTCACGCTCACCTTACAGCTCAGAGTTGAAAGTCATTTGGGGGATTATCTTGTACTCACTGTCTCTGGGTTCAGGGTCCACTCCTCGGAATCTTCCCGCGGACCTGGCATCCACCACCTGGAACTGTTTGGTGTCCAGGTTATTCAGCAGGTCGTCATAGGTTTTAATCCAGGAGCGCTTTATGGACGCCTTGAACTCGGTGGGAGAGGGTCTGACATACTTATGGCTAACCGGTCGACCCTCCAGTTCCCAGTTCCTGAACCCCCCGTTCAGCAGAGACACCGCGTTATGCCCGAACACCCGGAACATCCACCAAACGCGGGGCGCCGAGAACGCACCGAAGTCGCTGCGGTCGTATATCACGACGTGCGTGTCGTTTTCGATTCCCAAATTCCCAACGTAATCTGCGAAAACTTTCTCCGACGGCAGCATGTGGTCCAGGGGGGAGGTTTTGTCGCTGCACTGGTCTATGTCGAAGAACGCGGCGCCGGGGATGTGCCTCTCCTTGAACTCCCTTTTGGCGTTTCTCCCCATTTTGGGCAAATACCACGAGCTGTCCAAGACGCGCATTTTCCCCCGAGTCGTTATCGCGTCCGCGAGCCATTTAGTACTGACCAGAGCTCGAGCTTGAAGCGCCATGGTGGGTCCGGCAGAGGAGAGTGAGCCGCTTGTTGTGTCGGCTTGGGTATGGAGTCGGACCTCTGCAGGGGGTTGAACACGGCAGTAGGTGTAAAGGTGAAAGCAGCCGAGAGAAGAGCGCGCGTCCACCTTCTGTTCACAGCTATCCAAAGTCTTTATTTACCCTGAAGCAGTTTATATCAACATAAAACATTGATTTTAAAAAAAAGGCTTCATAGCAAAATTTTACCTAAACACATTTTTAAAAGTTTGGAAATTTTCTTCCCACAATGATTGCCTTGTTTATATTTATTGTGTTATTATTGCTTAATAATAAATAATACATCTTGACAAGACCAGCATAAAAGAGATAGTATATTATTATCATTAGTAGTAGTAGTAGTAGTAGTAGTAGTAATAGTAGTAGTAGCAGCATTACTTTGTGCTAGCATGGTTGCGATTGTTATTGTTGGGTAGGAACTAATTGCTTATCAGTTGTTGTGCGGGGAGCTGCTTTCAGTGAGCACACACGAGGAAGCTGTCGGACTCACATGTTTGTTTGGTAGTTTTAAAGCGGGTTACTTTAGATGTAGTTTGAATACAGTGCAACAAATCAGACATTGTTAGGCGAAGATGTCAGCGTCATTGATCAGGAGAGGCCTGGAGCTGCTGAACGATGACATTAAAGGTCAGTTTAACCTGTTAGCTTGTTACGATGCTAACATTAGCGGTGGAGCTAATTTGAGGCTAAGAGCTGGTTTTTAATTTTCTCTAGGTGAAATTAAGTTTGAAATAATGTTTCAAAGTTTATTTGAATGTTTTTTTGAATGAAAAACTAATTTAAATATTCAGTATTCAGTCAGAAATAAAACCTTTTTGAAAATGTGTTTTGAACTGTTGGGCAGTCAGTGGTGTAGTTGACAAAAGCACAATGCTTTCAAAAAGTATACAATATTTTGTTGTGGCTGTCTTTACTAAATAAAACCAACAAACGAGGAACTAAATAATCTTAGTAACATTGAGGACATGCTCCATCCTAATCGGATATTCCTGTGGCTTCTTCCAGACAGCAGTCGAGTGAAGAAGAAGAAGAAGACGAAGAAGAAGCAGACCCCCAGCTCAGCCACAGTGATGGATCTGGTCAGCACCAAGCGGCAGGGGGTCACCAAACAGGTCAAGAGGCTGCAGGGCCGCCTCGGGCCCAGGAAAAGCAAGGCCACAGTCAAAGACAAGCGGATCAGATCAGCAGTGGGTCAGAACGTGCTTTCATACTTCAGTTGATATTAACCAATTTGTGTCCAGAATCAGGATTAGTTGTAGTAGGTTACACAGCTGGTCAGATGCGTCTCAAACACCGTGGAGGAAAGAATTGTCTTGGCTACTTATATTCTATATCCACCATATCTTTATGGTACTATGTAAAAAGAAGAGGTTTAAATTATAATTTTTTTGTATTCTTGCAGAGGATTTTAGGAAAAACCAACCAAAAAGCCAGCTGAGCGCCAATCTGAAGTACTTTTTGGAAACAACAGGCAAAGCAGAAGCCTTTGATGCAAAGAAGGTAATGACGAGTTATTTCTCACTTATCACTATGCTAGCTTTTTAATCCATCACTAAAAAAAAAATGCACATAAACAAAAATTAACCAAATGATGCTGAAATATCAGATTAAATTATCACAGCGATCATTCATGTCCTGAAAATCATGTTTATGGCCAAAATAAGTCAGACACTGATTCCTTTATTATTTCTTCAGCTTAGTTTATTTATTGAAAAATTGAAAACAACTGTCATTTTAAAGCACTTTATAAGAAAACTGAATAAATGTACAATAAATCAAAGCCATACTGTTGGTGTTTTCAGTACTCTTTCACATAAATAAAGAAACCGTGACATTTGATGACATGCGCACACGATTGATTCTTTTTTTCCTTCTTTTGGTGTGACTCAGATTTTGAGGCACAGCAGAGGGAGGCAGTCAAGAAATCGCCCGGACGAACCTGTGAAAAAGTCCAGGGAGGCTCAGTCGGTGTTCACGGAGGAGGAGTTCCAGCGGTTCCAGAGGGAATACTTTGGCAGGACTGTGGAGGAAAAGAAATGACACCAACTCTGAGGGGAAACATGAAAAAAGGACGCAAACCACGGAGAAAGCAGCCGGACTGTGTTGTGTGGATCAAAGTGGATTTTTCAGTGAGACTGTACTAGAATTTAGTTCCACTGCAATCCACAGAAATACTTTTATTACCGAAACAGTAATACACCCTCCCTATTTAGAGGTGGGGTGTACAGGTTTATTAGATCATATTTCAAAACTTACTGTGGAAAACAGTAGTGGATGATTTGTGCACATTATGATTTTCTAATTAAAAAATGATGAAGAAAACATGTTTGAGTTCAAATGCTTGACACAATATTACAGTGTGAAGTATTTATATTTATTTATATCTCTGTATTGTGCATCTGATTAAAGTTGCAGACTCAAACTTTAACTGAACAACAAAACTGAACTAAGGCTGAAACGATTCCTGGACTGATTTGAGTACCTCGATTATTAAAATTCCTCGAGGAAAATTCATTGGCCTCAAAGCTTTAAGTTATATTTTATTATTTAAGGCACCGTGTTCCGGCCGGGTTATTGCGTTGAGCAGAGCTCTCAATTCCACCTGAGTTGTTGACGAAAGCTAAGTGTTAGCAGCATAACCTCCAGTTTTCAAGTTTGGCCTGGGAGGATTTTATTGATTGATGTTAATGTCCGGGCTTTTCTTGTTTTTCGGGGAACCAATAAGCATCCTTAAAATGACTGGCGCGATGCCTGGAGTACGGCAGCTTTTCTCCTCCCGGAGCTGCTGCCTGGTGGCGGTTCAGAGCGAACAGTGGGGAAGAGCTGCAGGTGTATTTATACAGGTGAGCGGATAGACTGAACACTGCGGGCGGCTGCACATTAGGTAGTTAACCTAAGTGTAGCTTTATGGACGAACCGGAAAATTTATTCCATATCACTCCGGTTGCAACAAATGGGTGGCGGAGCTCATCGTGACGGCACATAACTGGTAGATGAGTTTCTGTGTGTGACGAACGACGGAGTCAAATCCCGTCTCTAACATGAACACAAACGCTGTAAATGTTTGGGCAAGGTGAGAGTTCATCTATTAGACTGACTGAAGATGAATACATAAACGAAAAGCTGGACTACAGACATTTTACCAATGTTTTATCTTTTTGTTTTATCCAATTAATTGTAAGAATAATCGATAGATTACTTGATTGCTAAAATATTCATTTACAACAGCCCTAAACTGAACATATAAACTGTTGAAGCAAAAGCCTGTACCAGTGTTGTATAGTAACGAAGTAAAAATACTTCACTACTTTACTTAAGTATATTTTGGAGTACTTCATACTTTCCTCGAGTATGAAAATTTTTGATGACTTTCACTTTTACTTCACTATATTTCCGAACTTAATTGCGTACTTTTACTCCGATACATTTTCAATGTGTGGTTTAGTTACTCGTTACAAAAAAGCGAGAGAGAGAAACAAAGTGTTTTGACCCCACCTACTGATTAGCAAGTAGGCTACCGAACAAAGTCCGTAGCCTGGGCTTGTTCATCACCTCCAATAGGATACACCTGTTTCGCTTCTCCCATTGTTGGGGAAATCAGAACACCTTACAGCGGGTGGGAGGGAGTGACGGACACAGAAGAGTGCTGCCCGCACTGACGCGGCTCAGGGATTACGTGACACGCAGCGCCGTGCCCTATCATGCACTGTAAGCTATGTAATGTGTTTGAGGCAGTTGACCAAAATCCCGGACAATTTTTAAATTCCCCCCGGACATCTTTTTAGGTCTGAAAAGTAGGACATGTCCGGGAAAAAGAGGACGTCTGGTCACCCTAGTTCAATGGGGGACAGAAGCCATAGCGATAGCAATTTAGACTAAATTTAACGAATATAGGAAAGGCATGCAAGTTCAAAACCACAAACCATTAACATGTGCTACTCTTTAAAACTGGAACAATTTATTAGCAGGTTTCATTCTGCCTGCACTTGGTTGGGTACATTATTTTAAGTTTATTTGACAAGTTTACCAAAATATAAGAAATGTCATTCAAACTTGCCTTGTTTTACTTTTTACTTGTACTTTTCATTACATTACTTGAGTACATCCATTTTTACAGTAATTTCCATACTTAAGTACAAGAAGTTTCAGATACTTTAAGACTTTTACTCAAGTAACATTTCAGTCAGTGACTTCGACTTTTACCAAAGTCGTATTTTGGAGAGGTACTTGTACTTTTACTTGACTCTGAGATTTCAGTACTTTATACAACACTGGCCTGTACTGTACTGTTTATACAACCAGTTGTATAAACAGTACAACTCACTACATACCAGAACAATTACCACCTTTGTATCGGGAGATGCTAACAAAATCTAACCTACCATAGCATTGTAACGAATATAATAAGATGGATGGTCATCTAAACAGATACAGAATCAGATTAGCCACATGTTTGATGAGACAATGAGAAAAATTCATAATAACTTTAAGAAACTTTTGTTTTCCTTCGCATAGAAAATGTTTGTTTCGGACTCCATACCGTTGATTCTGGCTCACTAGAAGCTCAGCTGCTACATTCCTAACATTCCAGAAAACTTGAATCTGTGAATGTTGTAAAGAACTGCATTTTCTTATGCTACCTTTATATAATAAAATCTGGAAAAACAACTCAGATGTAAAAAAAACAAAACATGAAATGGATGTTCAGACGGGTCTTTTCCAGTTCCACAGATTCTCAGCTTGTGGTTCAGATCACTGAGACTGTGTGGATACGTTCAGTCACTCAGAGCCAAGAGAGGCGTTTTGTTTCTTTTGTCACGCCCTTTAATCAGTTAAAATTTTACATTGTTATACGTCAAATGTCCCCACATGAGCCACAATCATTTTTAACTCAGAGCAACAGGATCCTGCAGGCTGCACCATGGAGCAGGTGAGAGAATTTTATTTTTTCAAGAATTTGAACGAGAGTAAAAGTCAACAAACAGAAAAAATACCTACCGGAGCTTTTAAAGCTTTGAAGGTGTCAATTTTGTCATGAATACATAACTGTGTCATATTCTTACACGATTAAAATTAATTCTACATCTGCTTTGATCCAGCTTTAAATTTTGTGAAAATTTTTTCATAAACACATGATCTCAGAAACCGTTTGGCTAAAAGTTATTCTTTTGCTTTAAAGCTATACTTTTAAAGGTTTCTTACGTAAATCAGAATATGATATTTAAATGTTTGAATACTACACCATGTCCTACTCAGAAAACAAAAAAACCTTTGCACAAAAAAAATGTAACAAAAAATGTGATGGTGAAATGTCCCATACCAAAATGTTCAAAGCAACACTTATTACGCATGTTTTGAGAGTTAAGAAGGCTTTTAATGTCACCTTTCATCACACGTTGCAAGAACATCTAACTTTTTCATAAACATGAAGCGTTTATGTAATAAATCATAATTCTGAACTCATTTTTAAACCCACCAGATTTTCACACTGAACTGCTCCAGCCATTTGTTACTGTAAACAAAATAATAATAAATCGATAACTATGTTTATCTTACGAAACCTTCTAAGAAGAAAATAATAATAAATTGATAACTATGTTTATCTTACGAAACCTTCTAAGAAGTGTTTGAAACTAAAAGTGAAAGTATTAAATCTGCACCAGCTAGTCAGTGAATCTTGTTGGACAAGCCGTGCAGGATTGTTTCTGTTGTCCGTTGGTCTTTAAACGTTCCACGACACGCTTGAATATGTTTTGTGAAAGGCTTCGGACTTGTTTTCAACTCCGCAATCTACTCGCAAAAATGTGCAAAGCAAGTTGAGAAACCGCTTTCCAAGCGCTCATGTATCTGCAGTTGATTACGTCCACTGAATAAATAAATTGGCCTTTGCAAATAATTTATTTGTAAAACTTGGAACATTGTCATGGGTTACACAGCAGACAATTAAAGGCTCCAATTAACGGTGCGTTCTTCTGCGGCATATTTCCATGGAGGCCTAATCCAGCCAGGTTCTTAACCACAGCACAGCTCTGACAGGAAAAGAATTAACACAAACACTTACCTAGAATTTCCTTTTTGTCATAAAGGTTTTATATCTTCACTCGATCATAACATTATGACTGAACAGGTGGAAAACCTGGAAGAATTTCCTTGTATTGTTCTAAACTGGTTTAGATCTTCATGACTGGCTCTACTGTTAACATCTGCCAGTTCTAAATTTGAATGATCAAAGAGAAGGTGGGGTTCCTCAGGGCTTCATTATTGGGCCACATTTGTTTAGGGTCTGTTTAAATCAGGATTTTTGTTCATCGTAGCTTACCTGCCACGCCTTGCCATTTGCAGCCTCCTGTTCCTCTCCCGAGGAAGATACGCCTTCACACACGATCCTTTGATGACGACTATCTGAAATGTGACCCCGCTCCTCCTCAGTCTCAGGTTTGAGAGAGAAGAAATCTTTAAATTCATACTCCGATGCAGCAGTGTGGATCATTACCACGAATGTTGATAGTTGATGCATTGGTAAAAGTCTTTAACCGACAAGGTGACGTTTGTTTTTGTGTGTTGTCAACTCAGAACGGTTCGGAGGACTCCACTCCTCAACCGGTGCCCTCGCGCATGAATGTCAGAAGACAATATTCTGAACAACATGAAAACATCAGAGAGCAAGTCCAGGTATATAGGTTTTTTTTGCTTTTTTTTTGAGAAATATTTGTATTATTTGACTGGTGTGGAGAATACCTTTTTTTTTCCTCAAAGGTGGATAAGGTTATCTTTAAGCCCCGACCTCCTCCGCTGCCGGCCAGGCCGCCACTAAAACATTTCAAACCCAAACAGAGTTCACTTCAACAGAACTGAGACTTAGGTTTTTAGGTGGACCAGAGTTGGATTGCGGATTCACACCATCCCCCTAACAAACCAGACATTCTTGGCAAACGAGCTAGAGTTCAATTAAAGCGGACTAAAAGGCTGATGCGAATGCACCCTGAGATGTGCAGAAACTGTGGACCCATTTAAATCATGAATTTTGTTTACTGTAACATACCCTGTAACATCTGTTGATTTCCATGATGTGTCATTTATTTGTTCTTACTTCAAACGTGAAAGTTTCCTTTCATGACCTCTTTAAATGTCCTTCTTAACTTCATTGTATTTTCCTTTTCATTTATTTTTGTTTATTTTGTATTTTTGATCCTGTAAATCACTTCATTTTATGAATGGGACTGTACAAATAAACTTGGCCTTACCGTTTGCAGCCTCCCGTTTCTCTTCAGAGGAAGATAAGCTCACGAGCCGTTGATGAAGAGTGGCTGAGATGTGACCCTCCTCCATCTGAGGTTTGAAAGAGAAGAAATCTTTAAATTCATACTTCTATGCAGTGGTGCGAGTCATTATTAAAAATCTTTGGAATGAAATTCTTTAACCATTCGTGACATTCGTTTTTTGTGTGTCGTCAACACAGGACGGTTCGGGGGACTCCACTCCTCCACCGGTGATCTCACGGGCGAATGTCAGAGGACAATGTGCTGAACAAGACCAAACCATGAATGTCAGAGACCTAGTCAAGGTATATGTTTTGTTTTTTGTTTTTATGTTTATTGAGTTGTGCTGACTCCATGTGGAAGTTATTACGTTTTAGAAAAGCTATCACAACACATGGCCTTTCCAGGTGCATATGGAGGTACATGAGGTAAGTGTGTGTGCTGAAAAGGTTTAGAAGCTTTGTAAGAAGTTTTGTTGTGAGAGTACAACAAACTTAATGGCAAGAACCGACTCAATCGTAAAACTTTACTGTTCATTTTTTTGCTAGACTTTTAACGACCATTACCAACAACGTCCTCCATTGCTGATCAGGCCAGCGAGCGAACAGGCCACAAGGAAAATTATAAAACAGGTGAGTATTTTCAACTTCAGTAGATCCTCCAAATGGAGCTTTGACGTTTTGCTGTAACTCTGTCTGTATGCAGGACGACTCATCGATTTCCTCCAAGCCAATGACACGTGAGTGAAATGACTGAAATTATTTACCGTCCAATGTAAAATGAAATCATTTTGTTGAGGTGCCAGCCATTTTGTCCCTTCACCAGTTTTGCCATTTTTCTGTTTTCATATCCTACATTTTCAGATATAAAAGCAATTGACATTTTGTACTACCCAGGGACCGGTTTGCACTCGCCGTGGGGACAAATCAAAACCAATTATTCAAAATAAACCTTCTGTAATCTGCTCAAAGTCTACTTAAAAGAACAGTTTTTATGTGAGTCCAGTATGAAATGTATCAACAGCGACGTTGTTCTTAGTTCTTTTGGTTTAGTAGGCAATCATACTACTGAACCAAAAGGGTATCATGCTCATTATCAATAAAAACAAGGCAGAATATAAAACTTTCAGGTACAATCTATAGAGGGGATTTAAGCATGTCTGTTTGTTTCAGTAACTAATCAAATACCAATTAAAATTATTAAGAGAAATAAACAAATACTAGTAGTTGCAACTTTCTACTGGCTAAAAAACAGAGGTTCAGATTGTTGAAGCATACAAAGAAGAAGGGGCAAACCTAACCTGAAGTGTTTTTTGTTCATTTGCAGCATTGGACGACGTTTTGAAGAACCTCAAACTTAAACAATTATCCATCGAACAGTAAGTAGACTATTGCATCTCGTGTTCTATTACAGGTGGAATATTTCTAGAATAAATTACAGAAAATAACAGAGCAGCTGGTAGCGCCGTTCCCTCGTGGAAAGAATCGCCTAGATTCAAAAGCCTCGTATGTGGGTTCTCTCTCTCCTGGTACTCCAGCTTCCTACTGCAGTCCACAGACATGACTGTTAGGTTGACTGGCTGATTCTCCTTGGCTATGAGTGTGTGGATGCATGTTGGTGTGTTTCTGTATTGCCCTGTGATGAATTGATGAACAGAAGAACCCCCAAATACGCATCCAGGAATGGGTGTGTATTGGATGGAACATAGAACAGGTTCTCATCTAATTGCTGCTTTTTATTTAAAACTATTTACAAGTTTTGGTTGTAACCCCCTCCCAAATTTAGTATCTTCTACTTCCAGTGTCTATATTCTCAATGGTTCAGATGTTTTAACGCCCATCTTTCTGTACTGAACATGTTCAAACTAGTCAGATCTTCTTGTAATGTTCCAGGGACATCAATGTTAAAGCTGAGCATCTGTACAAAGCAATCCAGAGTTACATCCAACTAATGTCCACACATGATGGGAAACTTAAAGTGCTCATCTCAGAACTACGTAGCATCGCTGACAACTTGGACAAGGTAATGTTACACAACACAATACTGCACAATGAAAACATGAACGTCCAGATGTGTCTCTCTTGCTGTAGTGAAAGTCTGTTGACTTTTGGCCGAGCTGAGTTCATTGCATCACGTGAGAACGATAATGCTTTCAGGTCTCAAAGGGAACAAAGATCGCTGGCATCACTGGAGGAGCATCAACAGCAGCAGGAGGAGTGGCAGCTGCCGCCGGGGTGATCCTGGCCCCTTTCACAGCGGGAGCCTCACTGGCCCTAACCGTTGTTGGGGCCGGAGTGGCTGCAGCTGGCGGCGTCACTGGGGCGTCAGCAGCCATCGCAAACAAGGTAACATGAAAACGCTTACTCAGGACTTTGTTTATACTTTCACTAAATTCCCACAGTGTTAGAAAATCCTGCAGTTGCATTGTGATTAGTAAATTATTTAATAGTGTCAGCTAACTCACATTTCCCCAAATCTTTTCCTTAATCTCAATGTTCCAATCATTAGCTTCTTTTGCGTTACTGTTGTTGAACATGCTCCACTCACAGAATGACTTTTACCTACAACAGTGTTGCTAGTTAATAAAGTGAAGCGAATAAAGGGAAGTAAATAAATATCAGAATTATTTTTAGTGCAACAAACACAATTTCTGAACTTCTAACATCTGTTTTTTTTTTTTCCAGGCTAATCTAAATCAAGACAAAAAGAAAATTGAGAGGACCCTTCAGGAGTTCAAAGAGGCTTATGAAGAAATCCTAACATCCCTGAAGTTCATTAACGAGGGCATGGACCTGCTGAAGCGCGAAGGTGTGTCTGCTCTCAAAGCCATGGTGGACAACAACAAGATGGTTTCAAAGGAGGCAGCCTCTGCTGTGCAGCTGACTATTGGGACAGAGAGCTCCGTGGATTCAGAGAAGAGCAACAAGGTTTCCGTTATGCTGGATGGCTTTGCACTCGGCATGGAAATCTACTTCAAAAAAGATGGGCAGACGGTGAAGAAAAAGCTCGCGTCGCAGCTCGCCTTAAATATCCGGAAACTAGCCAAAGACCTTGCTTCTGGTCTGGAAGAGCTTCATAAGATAAATGATGAGTTCAGGGATGTTTAAAAGATAAATATTGTACCTTTCAGAAATTGAAGGCACAAGATGGCAACAGGTTATGGTTCAACTTGGGGTTTTTCTAGGTTCATGCAATATTTTAAAATGCTTAATCAGCCTACATGTAATGATTGTAAACACTAGAAAATAAGCTTGTATTTTCTTTTCCTTGATCTATTGGCTTCTTTGGTATTTCATGTTATTTTTTTTACGATTGAGCTTTCTTAATAAAGTTCTGTAGCCAAGGATGAAACATCACGGTGGAATGAGTGTCGCTTTGGTGTCTGGTTTTGTTGTCTGTCACTCTAAATGTAAGTTAAAGGCGCATATTAGCCTCCAGGGGGCAGCACAGTTTTCAGCTCGGCCGACCACTTCTTCTTTTCATTCTTTTCTATGATGGCGGATCGCAAGCAACTTCAAGGCGAATACCGCCATCTACTGAACATGAGTGTGAAGCGGCGTTGACAATTACACTGTTTTCAAGTTTTGTATCATGAAGCTTCGGGTCTGAAGACGGTGAGGTTGGGTTTTTGTTTGAAGAAACTAGAAAACCGCACACAAACAGAAAACCACTCAACTTAATAGTAATATAAAAAAACAACTACAAAAACAGAAGAGAACGAAAACAGGAAGTAAGGTAAACACAGATCTGAAAAGGCCAGACTATCTAAAATAAGGAATGAAACTACAAATGAGAAGTCAGAAGAAAGACTACTAATTTAACTGCAAAAACGTAACTACACAACAAAATAAACATAAAATCCAACTTGTGACCGAAAGTGAATGGAAGAGAACCTTATTAAATTTATCTCTATAAAAATAGTTTTACTATATATTTATATATATGTACTACTAGTATATATATATACTAATCCTGGCGAGAACGAGACATTACTACAAGAGATTACTGTTAAAATTTTATAGAAATGCATACAAATAATTTTCTCACTATGTAAAAATGCATTAAGAAAATATGAATGAAAGTGTTCCCCATAAAGGTATTTTCTGTTTAGCAACACGATATTTGTGTCAGCTGAAAACCAAGGATGAGTGCCAGCAAACTGCTTCTTGATTTACTGTTTACATCCTACACTGACCTACATTTGACGTACGAGTTCTGTTTTGAAACTCTGCCAGCTGTCGATGACGTTCACAGGGATGAGTTTGTTTTAAACTGCACCATTCTCCTGGTGAGCGGAGCTACCCGTGTCTTCGTTCGTATTCTCCTACGGAACCCCCTCGTGCTGTCATTGTATTTAAAACAAACGCCTCTAATGAATAGCAATCGCGGAAGAATACAGGAGGCAGTGCTTCGACTCTCTTATAGCTCGGTGCGGTCGTCTCCGCCTGTTCTTCGGTTGTGTAGCTGTACATTGAGAGAGATAGTCGTCAGAAGCTCCAAAGCTCAAAAATGGCAGTGTAAAGGCGTGCGGCAGCAACTTTTGCAGCGGCAAAAACTCGGCAGTGCAGCGGCTAAGTGCACTGGCTATTTCTTGCAAAATGGCGTAAGTATTTTTGATTCATTGTCACATTGCGAGGCCTTTTTGTGGGCAGTTTTGTGTCTCCCATTGTTGCCTTTGCTACGTGGCCTCGCGTTTTCAAGTTTTATCGATTACACGAAATAGTTTAAATTATAAGAATTTAGTGGTTTGGTGTCAAATTTCAGCGTGGCGGCTGTTGCTGACCACCCGGCGGCAGTTTATGATGACTGTACTTAAACGTAGGGCTTATGTCGCCTAATATAAATGGAAGTTAATAAAATTGTTTTTATTATTTACAGAAGTGCTATAACTGCGGTAATACACGTGCGTATTTAAACAGTTGTCGTGTTTGTATACATTAGACGCTGTCGACGTGGCGTGGCCAAAATGGCGCGGGCCGTTTTTTCCACCCTCGTTCGACCGCCATGCACAGATGGCGCGGTTGTGAAAATGGCGGTCATCCTCACACATCTTAGCGGTGACTCATACAAGAGGGCGGAGCCTGTCGCCCAATGCATGACCAAATTAGGAAACGTTATTCCCCGGTGGAGGGCGGGGCGTCTCATCAAACACGCATTGACGCTTTAGGCGCAACTAGCTGGAACTGGCCTCCGCCCCAACAGCAGAGATGTAACCAGAATGTTACACTACGTTCAAGGAAGTGAAAATGTTGAATTGGTTTCAGCCCTGACACTGGCCAAACCTGAATTGTTGCATATTATGTAGCACCATGCTTCATAGTTGCTCATTTCCTTCACTTTGTGTTCCACCCGTTTATTGGGCAAAACAAATTCTCTTTTGTAGATTTCAATACAAATATTCTATAGCAACAATTTTTAATTTATTTCCATGAATGACGTATTTGGCATAAGTACTTACTACAATAAATATTCGCAAAATTTCTGACTTCCAACCATGTATATGCCAGTTTATTTTTTTTAATCCCAAAGAATAAACAGTATATTTTCCCACATACACACATAAGAATTGGGGCTAGGTATTATGCAAGTTTAGGAATGTTAGTGGTTTAATCTGATTTACTTTGTTGTGCTATTAGTTGATTTACAGCACATAAATTATTCTCACCTCAGGAAAATATAATTACAAGCCCTTAAGAAGTATTTGCTTTAAAGAAAACGGCGCATGTCAAAACGTTAGTCTGGCTCTGTGTAATGAAGGGTCGGTGAGTGAACTCGTAAACTTGTAAAATGTCCCATACTAAATGCATCAAGTAAAAGCTGGTAACATAATTGATAAAAAAAAACAAAAAACATTTAGAATGGGAGTCGGTGTCCTGAATGGCATATGAAAGAGTTGTATGCCACGTGTTCCGTGTGACGTGTACATTAAGGTCCCCAGAGCAAATGTGATTGTTTTCTTTTTAATTGAAATCAATAAGTTTTTAATTGTAGGAATATATTTTACATTTCTATTAACCATGACGCAATGCTTTTCCCCCCAGGTCTCTCTCAGCAACCACCCTCAGCTTTGCTGCCCTCGACAGCAGTACCAGACCCCTCGACTTGCTGACGTCAGATTCCCGTTTGTTTCCCCGAACCCTTTTGAGGCCATTACCGACCAGCAGCAGCCATGACGCTCTCCCAGCTAGCCTTGGAGGACATGGAGGCCCTGTACTCAGGTTCGTGTTTGGGCGGCGGATGTCGTTGACGCTTTATTTCCAATACAGAATATTGAGTATAAACTATTGACTCAGAGGTTTTGCAAAAAGATTCATCTTGTGTCTCACTTTGAAATATTTGCAGGGAGATGTTTGTGTTTTTTTTAATATATAATTAGTCTTTGGTAGATTTGAGTCTCATGGTAACTGCTTGTCCACAGGGTCCTCGTTTTTGATGGCTGACCCCATGGGGCCCCTTCTGGACCAAGATGAAGAAGAAGCTTTTTCTCCTTCCTCCTCTTTCGAGGTGAAGGCGCCTGCTTCGCCCTCCCTCTCTTTCTCTTCTTCCTACGCATCCTCCACTTCTCCTTATCAGACGATGTCCTTCTCCCCGTGCTCCTCCACTTCCCCTCCTCCGTCCCCTCCCCTCTCTCATCCCACCAAGCCTGAAGCCGAGCTGCTGTCCCTGCTGGGAGCCAGCGATCTGCTCAGTGGCCACGGAGCAGCTGATGGCAGAGGTAAATAGTTGCTTAAAAAATGTCTGAAATGCTTTTTTCATTGAAGCTTTACCAAAGCTAACAATCTTTTTGTCAACAGATGACGATTTGGGCGACATGGAGTGGATGTCAGAAAAGATCGACTTGAGCGACTTTGACTTGGAATCTCTAATTGGCTCTTGCTCAACCGAGTTGCCAAGCTCCCCTGAAGATTTCCTGGCCTCACTTGATTCCCACATGGATCTAGATTCCTTTGACAAAACCGTCTCACCCCTGCACATCAGCCCAGAACCAGACGTCCCCTCATCACTTCCAGAAGCCCCTCCTGTGGCTGAAGACGAGGTGGTGCTAGATCAGGAACTTGTCCTGAAGTCCGAGCCTTCATCGCCACACCCTTCGTCATCTCCCGCCTCTCCGGCCTACACGTTGGAGCTGGGGAGTGAAGTTGATGTCTTGGATGTTGAGAAAATGTCCCCATCTGTCGCCACTGCCATCATCTCAAACTCCAGTGAAATCCTTCAGACCACCAGTCCAATTGTGCTCTCTCTTCCCACCACTCACTTCGTAGTTGTTCTGTCAAACAAAGATGCTCTCCCCAATCTGTCCCATAGCACCGCTCAGTCGAGCGACTCCGAAAGCGACTCCGGCATAGAGTCGGCTGCCGGGTCGCCCCCACGTCGCCCGTCCCCCCCGAATTCCCCCGTCGCCGGTTCCTCCAGAACCAAACCCTACTGCAAACTACAGCCTCCCTCCCCCAAGACCCCCAAAATCAAATCAGTGTCTGGTGCACCCAAGGTGGTGGAAAAGAAATTGAAAAAGATGGAGCAGAACAAGACGGCCGCCACTCGCTACCGGCAGAAGAAGAGGGTCGAGCAGGAGCACCTCAGCTCGGAACTGGAAGACCTGGAGAATAGAAACAACGAGCTGAAAGAGAAGGCGGAGTCCATCAGCCGAGAGATCCAGTACCTCAAGGACCTGATGGAGGAAGTCCGCAAACACCACCGCGGGAAGACCGCCTCAGTCGCCTAGACACCAGGATATGGCCCAATCTCCGCAGTTAAGAGTCATGGTGTCTTTAGTTTCTGTTTCCATGTTTGCGCGCTTTACCGAAGTAAACTATTTTGTAGCGTTAGGAAATTAGAGGTTGGTGTGTGAAGGTGTTGAAACAGGTTCCTGACAGGGAAAGTTTTAGAGTTTGAGAAGAGTATGGAAGTTAATGAGATTAGCTAGCAACGGAGGGCTGAGGGGTAGTTAGGTGAAGCATCTGTACATGCTAGTCTCTCAGCCCCCTGTTTGAACTGTGACTTTACATCACCACCTGTACAAACGGGCAGCTTCTGCGTTTATTTTGTAGACTAGGGATGCAAAACGGGAATCGGAAGTAGCTCAGTTGTCAACCAGACCCAAGAGTAGTAAGTAATTTTTCTGCAAAGTATGATCTTCCTTCCGCCTTGACGTTGCAGAGTTCTTTTTAACCTGCTATAACCCCCCAGTTTCATCTTCCTCTTGACAGCTTCAAGTCCAGAAAGGGGCCTAATAATTTTCAAATGGTTGGTCAAATATCAACAAGAATTTGTGTAAATAGTCTTTTCTTTTTTTTTCTCCCCCATCACTTGGTTGTGGATTTGTGACTCTATTTAATGGTAGATAAATCTTGATGTCTGCTGTAGTTTCCTGACTTGATGCACATGGTTGGCTTGTAAAACGCATTGCTTTCGGGTTGTTTCCTAATAAAGATCTATGGATACTAAACATGACGTTCTGCCTCTTTTCAATATGATTGGCAATACATTTGATCCATACACCAGCCTTCAGTATGTTGGTCATAAAACATGGTTAGGCAGTGTTGGTACTTAAAATTCAGTATTTATATAGAAAATAATGTATAGCAGTAGTTTCAGGCACATTTGATCCTGTTAAGGATTATTACCTACCTAAAATACCTCTTGACAACATTGAACTTGAAGATTTATAATGTTTGTACTCTGAAATCAGTAATTGAGATTATGTAGCATCAATTTACAACAGAAGGCACTTAAATTAATTTCTATTCAATCGTATTTCAGTTGATCGTAGATAAGAGATCCCCGCAGAACCTGGCACACTAGCAGCCGTCTTCCATTACTGACTGGGGGTTTGAGAAGACGAAGACAAAACCGATACAGGATAATAAGGCTTTGGTCAAATCTTAAAGTATGTTTATGTTGCAGCCGTTCTGTTATAGTCCTGTGGTGTGAGGCACAAAAAATAACTGAACAAGTCTTAAACCAAATGCTGTTTATTTAATTTTAAATAGTGTCACATCTGAAAGGAAAGATGCATTGATGGATTGCACCAATGAAAAACGTCCTGTATTTTTAGCCAGCACCCAACTGCTTAGTGAAGGAAGTGTGATGGTGTGTGGTAACATCTAACGGTTAAATTGTGACAATGCCAATATGTCTTGTTTCTACAAACTTCAGTCATCCGATCAACAAAACGAACCAATCCACTATAAGACACAAAATTGTTCAGGCAAAAATGCACTAAATGTGCTAAAAGGAATTTAAAACTTCCAAATAGATGCCCCACATTAAATACATCTTCAAACGTTATCTGAATTGCTCTAATTAGAATTGCTTCGTGCTAAACTTTCCTTTGAATTGTAAAGATTGTAAAATGCAAGATGTACTCAGATTGCGACATATAGCGAAAGGGTCTCGCGTTCACACCTTGCGCTAAAAGTACATCTGTCCTGAAACGAGAAGCGAAACAGCTGGGGGAGGAAGCAGAGTTAGATAATGGAACTTGTAATTCTGGAACCAGACTAGTCAGACAGGAAACAGATAGTGTTCCGTTTTTTCATCGCCCGACACGCCAGGTGGCATTTCACCTCGTGACAACAAAACTTGACCAAACGCAGCTACAGAAAGCAGTACAACAAACAACCTTTCAAATGTCTGACATCTTTTATTCTTCTTGTATATGATTACATTATCCCCCTTTTGTTGGGGAATGAAATATTTGCTTTTATTTGCTTTCTCCTAAGCAGCTGTGTAAATTTAGTCTTGGCACTAAACTCCTTTAAGCACACATCTACTCCATAAACGTCTCCTTGGTGTATTTGTCAGCAACAACAATCTTGTCCTCTTCAGAAGACACAAATAAGCACCACAGTCACAACAAATATCTGGTACACATATAATCATGAAAAAAAAACCTGTTAATATATTCAATCAAAAGAAATATTCAATTGATGTTTGAAGATTCTTTTTTATGTATTTCTGGAAAGAAATTAATGTAATTAAAGTACAAAGCTAACCTTGTGCTCATTACACAGATTATGTCAACAAAATGTCAATTCTACCTAAAGGTCAGGACACCCTGCCCTGAATAACGTGTGTTACCCACTTTTAGCTGAAATAACCCTACACAGACTGGACAGTGTGTCCCAACACCAGCTCTAACGTGAACCTTAGTTAAGATGTCTTGCTCTGAGGACGAGGGCCGGTTTTGTGTGGAAAGCAATCAAAATGCTCTTTAAAGCTCCACCTAATGATGAGTACTCTGGTAATTATGAGAAAAGCTTTGAAAATGTTTCACTGAGATCATGCAGAGATCCGGAAGTGTCCGGTTGTCCTGCACCTCGCCAGGACGCAATCGGCATTTAAGATTTGTCAACGACACATTTCCTGCCTTGTTCCAGTCAAGATGGGCAGACGATGCACATGATCGCTAGAGGAAAAGAAATACAGGCTACTCTTGTTCTTGTACATTCCTCTACTTAAAAACAAAACAACAAAAGCAGTTTCAGCTGGCCATGTGCCGGCACATTTACGTTCACGCACGTTCATTTAAAAAAAAGAAGGAAGATTAAAAAAAAGGGTAACCTTGTGCAAATTATGCCGAATTTGTAAACCTAGAAACTCAAATTACCAACATACATTTTCTAAACTGTGTAAATTAAGCATTTACCTACTAATCTAAATGTTTTTATTCTTGACGCCATTATGATGAGACATCCTGTAGCAGTAAATCATTTTTCTTTATTGGTAATAATGGTTTACTTTGAGGGGAGGAAGGCTGCGGTGTTAAAATTTGTTAACTCAAAAGGACAGGTTCTTCTAATGTTTTTGTCTTTTGACAGCACAGGGGACAACATCTACAGCATGTTGGGTAGTTTGGGTTCACTGCAGCTCTCCATTGAACAGGTGTTCATCGTAAACAGTCCGCTGAGTTCCCACAGACTCAAACCTTTTACGTCATCGCAGAGTCGAGTGTAAATGTTGAGTCCTGGGAAAATGTCATCTTGGAGACGCCTGTTGTATAATGAACTTCCTCAGTAATACTTTGTCTGGTGCGTATGAGTCTGCATGAATAGACTATCAGTCTGACTGACAGAAACCTTAACATTTTATTTAGGTACACCTTGCTAGTAATGCGCTAGACTTCCATTTTACAATATTGCCTTTATTCTTCATCGAATGGATTCAATAAAGTGTTATATATCTTATGTAACAAATAGCAAATTTTTAGCTTAACCTCCATGATGCTAATCTCAAATTTCACCATGTCACCAAAGTGCTCTACTGGACTGAGATCTGGTGACAGTAGAGTAGGAGTTCAAAAGAACAGCTTGAGATAATTTGAGCTTTATTGTAACCGGATTGTTCTAACGGAAGCAGTCATCAGAAGAGGAGTACGCTGCAGTTATGATGGGGTAGATTTTATCTCTGACATTTCCTGGGTGTTAAACAATGACCCGATGGTACTGTTGGTAGCATACCACCAGCATAAGCTTTAATTGTCAAAACAACACAGGACGGATCCCTGCTTTCGTGTCAAATTTTGACCCTACCGTCTGAACGATACAGCTGAGACTCACTGGACGAGGGAAATGTTTTCCCTAATCTGTTGGTGTCCAGTTTGGGTCAACCTGAGTGAACTGCAGCCTCAGGTAACTACAGCCGGCAGACACACCACATGGTTTGGTCTTCAAGATTCCCATCTGCTTCAAGATTCTCGTAAAATTAACTGACCAGGACATTTGGTACCAGCAACCATGATACAATTGTAGTCAAACAAATCCCTTTGCACTTCCTCATTCAGATGCTCAGTCGAAACTCAAGCAAGTCTCCTTTCCCATGTCTAGACGCTGATTGAACTGGTGATCATAGTGGCTATTTTACTTCCTGGTATTGTCTTCAATATACAGTTCAGAGTTGAAGCCTGGTGTAAAATCACTATTCCTCTTTCTGATTCCTGCCCTTTGCAGCGTGTACTTTAGTGTTCGAAGTGTTGCAGTTCAAGCTGTAGAGACTATCCTGAGTTTTTGGCATTTGCACAGCCAGAGTGGGGGAGCTATTTGTAGGGCAGTGACACCTTCTGGATTTTAACAAGTCTATTTCTGACTGATTTGAAATGCAACTGAGGCAGTGGGATAGTGCTTCATGGCTTCAGCTACAAGTTTAGGGAATTTGAGAATGAAATATAGAAAATTCTTCAGTCTTTTTTTTTTCATTAAAATGAATGTAACCCAATCATAACCACTAAAAATGCACTGGTTTTTTTTTCTGCATGTATTTTTAGGGGACAAACTTCAAGAAAACTGTGAACTCAACTGAAACACTGAGTTCCTTTAAATCAAGTCTAAGAACCCACCTGCTCAGAGTTGCCTTTGATGACAGTCAACGTATTAGACGTGTATTGATGATTTTGATCATCACATCTGACAAACTGCAATGTCTACTGCTTGTTTCACAATACATAGTTCCCCCAAATACACATAAGTGGGGGCTTGTCCGGGATTATGTTGAATATGGCAAAAAATAAGTTTTTAATAAGTGATCCTACCTTACAACAGTCTAATGTCTGTGGAAAAGATGATTTATGTGAAATTGCTTCACATTACGGTGCCTCTGTGTCTTAGTCTCTGCTCAAAAGTAAATGAAAATCTTTAGTTTTTCATAGCTTGGTCAAAAAATATATTATCCTTTGCTGTCTAAGGAGGATTTAGGGGACTAACAGTGATGTCACATGAGAACTATTATTAGTGATTGTATTATATTTTTTATATTTTTAAACTGCACTGCAGTTTAAAGCACTTTAAACTGCTTTATTGCTAAAATGTGTTTAGGTCAATGCGTTTGAAAACATAGCCTTTAGTTCTTAAAAACTTTCTACCTTTACTTTGAATTAATGTTCTAATAATAATAATAATAATAAGTTCCTTAATCTATGATTTTTTTTTTTTAATGTCACACAGTTTTAGGGAATATTATATGAAAGGAATGAATTGGACCTGGGCGCTTTCTCTGCCTACAAGTCAGAGGCTGGTTTGAGGCTACGGTTCACACAGTTTACTGTAAATAAAGTTGGCTGTGTTGGTGAGAAAAGCTCACGGCTCTTAATATCGGACCACCAAACATGTTCTGTTGCCAAAGACGTTTTAAAGTGAGCCTTGTTAAAGATACGTTTTACCAGGAACAGCAGATAACTCTGTTGTTATTATAATGTAACTTTGTATTCTAATGTCAGATCACTTTTTTTATAGACATGATTCAGATTGCACTGTACGACAATAGCAGCTTTATTTCAGGTAAAGGTTCCCTAAACAATCAAAAATCCCCTAAACACCAGGGTGTGATAAAATGCATAGCAGTTCTGCCTGAAGCAACAGCCTGCTACTAAATTAACTGTAGCTGTTGGTCTTTCAAAAGACGTTTTTACGTCTGGCCCTCTCTATTTTATTTTCGGAATGAATAAAGTTTTTATTTTTCATCAAAATGAACGTCTTCTCTGTCAGAACCTGGTTTTTCCCTGCGGTCTCAGGGGATCAGTGTTACTGTATCGCCTCCTTCAAAAGGAAAAAGTACTTTTTTTTTCCTCTTCTTAACACCTTTGCCTGATACCAGTAAATGAAAGAAGAACCCGAGAAACAGAAACTTGCTAGCAGGGGAAAAAGCGAAGCGGCTGTCGATGAGAATTTTCACCTTTCATCAGACATCGCTTGTATTATGCAATTTCCTTTAAATATTTCTTCATTTTGCTCTTTATCTGTAGCGTACTTCTGTCTTCTTTTTTTTTAATCTTTACCAGAAATGAACCGGAATTCATCTGAAACCTTTAAGACCAGGAAGACAGTATCATTGCCTCAAACTTGGTAAAAAAACAATTGTGATTTCAGAGTGGTTGGCAATGCGACGTTCATCCAGCAGCCATTGAAACTCCGACATTTTGGTTACATGAGTCGCCCTCTCTCCTCCTGAGCCGGGTGAATCAGCCTGGTCTTCGGCTGACATCGTCCGCGGAGGAAACCTGAGCGGCTCAGCTCCTTGCTGAGGTCATGGGCTGCGGGATTAGGAAGACAGATTTACTCCTCTGAAGTGGGACAGCACATTTGATTGAAGTCTTTCTGTGAAGACACTGGCAAATAATCTGAATTTGGTGCAGAGATGTAAATATGATATTGTATCAGGGCAATATGAACATAGAAAGAAATTTCTGAGTTGCAAAAGTCCAAAATTTGATTAAAAATAAATAAATACAAATTTCTGAAATTTTGAGATTCATTTCAGATATTTTCTAGAAAAACTTTGGACATTTCTGAGTCTCAAATATCAAACATTTTCCAATTGTGAAGCTCTAGCACATTTTCATCTTTTCAAACACAGAAATGTCCTAGTTTTTTTTTTTCTACAAAATTTCTGAGATTAATCTCAAAGTTTTGGGGATTTTTCTATCACATTTTGGACTTTTCAAGCTCAGAAAGGTCCTTGTTTTTGTCTGGAAAATTTCCACGTTTAATCTCAACATTTCTATATGTTTTTTCTAGCACATTTTATCTTTTACTTTTGCTAAAAATAAATAGCAGCAAATTAGGAAGAAATCTGTCTGGAGCTTTAATAAAAAAGAAATAATAATAAAAATAGTCAAACGAACAAACTAGTTGCAAGTATATTGTGTTATGTTTGTAACGATGACTGGAATCAATAAAGGTTTCAAGACAAAAAAATGGGTCGTGGCAATTCAATTTAAAAAAAATATATTTTTTAAAAAGTGTCGCTATACATCTTGTTATAATAGCTCTATGTACAGGTTTTGCATCGTAGACGTGAAAATCACTTCAGTGTTCAGCGAGTTATTGATTAAAAGCGAGTGGGCGACCTTTCCAAGATGGCGGCCTCCCTGCAGTGCATGCGGCTTCTACTCAAACATATCTATGCTACATGCCAGCAGACCAGAACACGGTTTTGTTTTTCGTCGCACCGGTATGGCAGGCCGTTGTAACATAAAATCGGTCTCCTCTGTAGCTGTCGAAATCAAGACGGTCAGAAAATGCCACAAAGCAGAAAGACTTGAGCAGAATGAAATATTCGGAAACATGAACGGACTTTAAGGTTGCTTCAGAAATTTGCAAATAATTTTCTGCTTATTCTATCATCCAACAAACACAGTGTGTTACGGCTCTGGAAAGTTAAAAGTGCTTTCCAGTCCCCGCTCTTTCCCAAGCGGAAAATGGTGCCTGATAAAAAAAAAAAAAAAATGTTTTAATTAAAAAAATTAAAAAAGTTCATTGTTTTATTGAAATTTCAAAATATGCTATGTACATCTGTGAGATTTTGACTGGATGGAAATGCAAATTCAAACTATCAGTATGTCTCCCTGACTAATCAGAATGTTAATGCAAGATGTCTGAAATAGAAAACCCGATTGAAAATATCTGTAATTGATTTTAAAATCAATTTTGACTAGTCAAAATTACAGGTCTGCATATCTTTAATTTAGTTTTGTCTAGTTGCTATTTGCTATCTGCAATATTAGTCAAATCCATAATCTCCTATCTAAAACCTTTAAGATATCTTGAATTATGGCGTCATTCCAGACTTAGAATCATAACTAGTCCAAAATAAAAGTGAGATATCTTTGATTTATTTTATGCCTAGTCACAATTTTAGTTGAAATATGTTTCAAATGGCGAAATATCTTGAATTAAAGCTTCTCTACAACTTGATAGCAAATCTGACGTCATTTATACTCAATTTGAAATGTCTAAAATTGGTACGCTGTCTTGTGAGAATAGAATTAGAGAGTTCCCAAGTTTTACCAAGATTTTCAGATCTCTGGACCGTGGTGTTAAAACGGCCTGCCATAGTTTCATCAACCGCAAGTCTGAGTCAACAGATTTCAGCAGCTTACCGGAACTCCGTCTCCACACCTTCCCTCCGTGGTTCTCCCGACGCGGGGCTTCCGCGGCGGGTTAAAGAAGTGGAGGACCGCTCGGGTCTCGGATGGTGTTTCATCCCTGCAGGCTGTATGCTGGTTAGGCTCCTTTTTCGCAGGTAAAAAAAAAAGAGGAGCTGGGCTCCGTGCAGGTGACTGGATTTGCGCAGGGATCTTCACGTGTAGAAAAGGAATATTCCTGGGAGGATGGGACGAAACATTATAAATGTTTATTTTGTAAAAAAAACCAAAACATTTTGTGGCAACAACAGTTTCATGAAGTGGTTCTGAAGGGAGTTCACCTCCTGCTTTGGAGGTACGTACAGTAAAGAGACCAGCAGGTTTTGGACCCTCAGTGCGAACTGTCGCATATTGATGAGAAAATGGACTGAAACACGAGCGAAGAGGCAACTTTTGAAGATTTCCGTAACATTATCGCGTTTCTTAACCTGCGTGGCCTGTTTATTTTCCCCCCCAAATATTGTCTTATTGATATGAAACTCATACCAATCACATTTCATATCAATAAGACAATATTTGGGGGAAAACAGTTGGGGCACGCAGGCTAATAATTTGCTCTGCCAAAACATGCGTCGCCCTAATAACTTGGAGAAATAAAGAGTTAAGAGGGGCCCTTACAAAAAAATCACATGTGATTCACATGTGGAACATGTGAATCACATGTGATTTTACCACGAAACGTTCCGAAATCACACGAATACATGTGATTCACATCTTTCACATGTAAAAATTTGTGTGAACCACATGTGATCACATGTGACTTTCACATGTGACTTTCACATGTGACTTTCACGGGATTTTTTTGTAAGGGGGATTTCGCATTTTCTACACACGCACACTTCTTCTCTGAGCCACTAGTATAAGTTTTATATTAATAGGACGAAAATGAGGAGAAAATAGACCGTGCAGATATTGGCAGGCGCAGAAATCGTATTGCCAAAAAAAAAAAAAGCATCTCCTCCTATATTAAAAGACTTAAGGATGATATAAAATCTTCTACATAATGATACTAGCTCTATATTCTCTGTTCATGCGTTAAAAGAAAAGGCGGGGAATTTCAAACGGAGCGGAAAACATGCTCATCAGACACGGACCGAAACATTTCACTCATACGTGTCTCCATACAGGCGCCACTACCGTATGTATTTAAAGTCATTTGCGAAATAAAACCCACCCGTTTTAGGGAAACACGATGATGTCACGAATATCTTTAAAAGTTGCCTCTTCGGCCATATAGTTCAGTCGGGTTTTCTCATAAATATGCGTCAGTTTAGAGCGATGCGCGCTCCCGCGACAGGCCACGCGCTTCTCGGCGTAACACCTGCTGGGTTGAGACTCTTCCTGAAGTCGTGAGGTATCCCTCCGCGCCGCTCACACTGAGGTAGAGTAAGAAGTGTTTAGTTTTATGTTCCCACTCTTTGTTATCAGTCCCCGCTGAGGACATTTGAGCTGGTTTCGTTTTATTAACCTTCAGTCTCAGATAATCGTCTGCTTTGCTAGCTGTACGTCAGCGCCGCCATTTATGTTCTGGTTAGAACTACAGTAGTTTCTAAAGGAAATATATTTCGGTCCAGTTTTCCAGACTTGCTGTCTCGGCACAACAGAATAACAGGTTTCCTTAAAAAGTATTTCCCCCCCCTGGCATTTATGAGCCTTTAAGAAATTAGACTGCTGACGCTTCGGATCCATTTATCTTAAATAATTCCTTGCTTCCCTTTCGCTCGGTTTTCACTCGTACAACAGAAACTTCTTACAATCTGCTTGTCTTTTTGCATTTTTTGTTTATTGTTTGTGAAATGCACAGAGCGGATCTAAGAGACTTTGAAGTTTTTGTACGCCAACCGATTCCCAGAAAACGAAAGTTAACTTATTCTCACGTTTCGAGTTCAAAAAGCGGTAAAAAAAAATAAAAATAATAATAATAATAATAATAATTAAAAAACATAAAAAGAGTTTCCAAAAACCTCCGTCATCACACCGGACGTTTAATTCATTAAATCATCAAACATTAAATCTCCACGGTGGAGGTCTAATGTTTGGCAAACGAACACACCGTGTGTGTTCGTGATCCCTTAATTTAATAGTCTAACAGTTACCAAGGTGATCTAAACAAATCCAAAGATAAAAATTAATTACGGATTTTGGTTCTAAACTAACCTTAGAGCCCAAAGAGAAACTAAATGGATAGAAATTACAATTTACAAGATTTAACTTGAATGTCCACAGCAATATTTCTAAGCTCTGCTTGATTCAACATAAATACAGAGAGGGGCTAATCTGTTGATTATTGTTTTGGATTATTGATTAATAATTGGATAGTAGAAGGTGCTTAACTGGAGTGTTTGCTGCTGTTTGCTCGGTTTTACAGAATTTGTACAGGTGAAGCTAAAACTATGTCACTTGAGGAATTTTAGGTAGTGCATATTCACAAAGTTTTTTTCTTTAGTCTTAAATGCAAACTGTGTCGATTCCTTTGTACAGTTTTGGTTTCGTTACTGTTCTGAGTATATTGTTCTGTATACTCCTGTTAACGATAAATCGATTACAAAATCCTTTGACGATTATTTCAACAATCGATTTATCGCGATACATCCAATTAATCATTGGATGTATCCAATGATTAATTGGATACATTTAATCATTGTATCCAATGATTAAATGGATACAATTTAATTACACACGCATTACAGGGACATGAAGTGTTTCCCATGAATAACCAAGTTGCTTCAGAGAATTAGAGAGAATTTAAATGTTTGTCCGTGCTGATATCAGAATACGCTGGAAATCTGTAAAGCACTCGTTTCAAATCTCTTGTGTAATTTCTTTTAATGACATTATATGATAAATAAAGAAAACTCTCCCGTTCTACCTGGAAGGTAACCTCATCTATGTCCTCCCACGTCTCTCGGCTCCGCAGCATGTCCTCCGCTCTAACTCGTCATGTGATCTGGCAGTCCGAGGGGCTGGTGGCTTACCTGAACCCCCGGCCCTGGACCCCGGGCTCCGTGATCCTGGAGAGCAGCGCTCCGGGCAGCGCAGGAGGCAGCATCTTCCACCTCGGCGAGTCCGAGTGCTCGACCTGGCTGCTGGGGGCGAGGACCGTCGCTGAGCTGCTGTGTGACGGGCTGGGTGTTCGGCGGTGTGCTCTGGTCAGCAGACCCCACAGAGACAGACCTGCTCAGGTGAGAAGAATTACCCTGGAGGAAAAATAAACTCAGACTGAAAGGATTTGCCCTTAGCCATGGGGGCTAGTTTCTATCACACAGAGGCCAGAGGGGGTGCAAATGGAGTTGGAATTCTTTCCGTTGCAAACTACGAGTCTATTAGACGATTCCAGCTGCAAAATCAGCGCACATTCATTTTGCAGAACCCAAACAAACTCTACCGATCACTTATGGTTTGAAACTACTGTTGTGAAAGCTACAACATACCTGCAGGCTAGCTAGCTAGCTAGCTACATCACTATGAAGACTGCCTGAATGTTAGCTTGTTAAGCTGCAGCTAACACCTAAAACGACGAATATTCTGCTTAATAAGAAAGTTCGAAATTCGAAATTAAATCTACCAGACACTTATTATCACTTATTAACACCAAGTCTATCCTAAATAGATAATTCATATCTTAACCATACTAATGAAAGTCTTATATTATAATATAATACTTTTATTATTTTCTGCTGTGGTTTAAAAAAAAAAAAAAGCAGCAGTGGGCACAGCTAACAAAAAAGCTAGTTACGCCTTAAGGTTAGCGCAACTAGCACTGTAGCGGATATTAGTTTCGCTAATGCTAATAAAGTAGAATATAAACGTCTGGCTACTTGAATAATTATTAAGTTGATAACCAAAACTTTAATGTAGATGTTGAAGTTTATTCAACATAAAGTTTACAAGAGAGCCGCGTCAAATTAGTGCCGTAGAATTTATCCAGAAAAGTTCATTTGTAGAAAGTGCGCTAAACGTTAGCAAAAGAGATAAACGACAGATTAGCTCTGCTATTTGCACATTAGCGGAAGTGTGCCCACCACTAAAAGGAAGAGGTGTCACAGTACGCGTTTTTGTTTTGTAAATATGTGGAAATAGCCTTACCTAAAACTAAAATTACTCCAAGGTAATTTGCTACTTGTACCAATACAAATGAAATTGATCAGATTTTCAGTTTTTAAGGTTCCAGTTGCTGTTTCTTAGCGACCTCTAAAGTATCACTTTAGCTGTGCGTGTCTGAAGCTGAAATACTGGAACGTTAAAGTAATAAGTGTCTTCTGCATATTCTTTCCACTTCAGGTGTTCTTGGTTTGCAATGCTTTGGTTGATCAAGTTGAATTCGCTCTGCTCCCAACAGATCCGTATCCTGCCCCTCCACGGTCTGGACGCAGAGTGGCGCCCCCACCTGGCCGGAGAAGAGGAGCACAACGCTCACGACCCGGGATACTGCACCTCCAAAACGGCTCCTCGATGGAGCGACTCCAGCCTGACCGACGTTCAGAGCCGAATCAGGGCGAGGCTGCCGCTCCCCGACGCGCCGCCGGACCTCACGTTCCTGGGCGACGACCCGGCTCACGCCGGCCTCTTCTCGCGCATCGTCCGAGGGGAGGAGAAGCAGTGGCGCGTGTGGGAGGACGAAAGCCACGTCGCCTTTCTCACTCCGTTCCCCAACTCCCCCGGCTTCACCGTGCTGGTTCCGCGGCGACCTCTGACCTCTGACATATTCCGACTGCAGAGAGGGGACTACGAAGCGCTGGCGTCGGCCGCCAGGAAGGTGTCGCTGCTCTTGGAGGAAGGACTCGGCGCCTGGGGGGTGGGGCTCATTTTCGAGGGCTTTGAAATCGACTACGCTCACGCCAAGCTGATCCCGCTGCCGTCACCATCACCATCAGGGGAAGGAAACGAAGCCGCCACGCCTCGCTCCCCGCACTTCCACCCCACTTACCCGGGTTATGTCACGTCAGAGGACGGGCCTGAAGCTGACCCGGAGAACCTGAAGGAGCTGCATGCTAAAATTACTGCTGCTTAATGTCGCTGCGTTCAACTCAAGGTTGTTTTTTTTTTTTACCAATCACAAAAATGTGCTTGTTTCCCGTCAGCCAAGCATGTGAACAATATAAATCATCAAGCAAGTATTTTGTCTCTCCATCAAAAACATCGACTTTTAATTCAGAAATCTGATTAAAATAATGTGAATATTAACATTCCAGTAAATTTAAAAATCTTTACAAATGAGACTCCAGCGTATGTATTTTAAATAGCTTCTTATTTAAAATAAATAAACAAAACTCTTGGTACTGATGATACATTTTTAGACAAACTGATAACTAACTTCATCATATATTCAACACAAAAGTTGCACACGTACAATAAATGAAACAAAACAAAAAAAAACAGTTATTATAGAGAAATTCACACATTATTAAATTGAATAAACCAGACGGATAATTGCTTGCAGTGCCACATATTTCCTGGAATATTTACTTCCTGACGTATTTAGCTAATCATCTTGCATAAACTGTGTAACCGCTCATTACATCACTGCTAATTGGTTCCACTGAGCTTTTCTTGCTTTGGGGCTAAATTAATTAGGTCCTAAGTGCCCATTAAGTGTTTTGTAAACCCCACACAGCTTTAGAGTTTCATTAAAAATAAAAAGAGCTTAAGAGTTTCCGTAGCAACCAGCTGATAAATTTAAACACCTGCGAGAGAAAGGTATATTTAAACGAGCTGCAAGATATGATTAAACTTTTAAAACTCAGTTGTTTAATAGAAAGCCTTTAATGTTTTTAAACATTTTATTTGATGTACAACTTTTTTTTTTCTTTTTTTTGCTAATTCAAATTAGCTACAATTGTTGCTATCGCTGGTACAGAGGCATCAAAGAGTTAAAAGTGATTTACTCTTTTATGGCAGCAGCAAAATCTGAAAATGAGCCATTTAGTAATGAATGAGTCCAGTCTTTTCAATGGAAAAAACAAATACATTTTTTAATTATTCTGTTCAAATATGATTTCGTTAAGTTATACTTTACCTTTTGAGTTAACCAAAGTCTCGAGGAATGTTTAATTAGTAGCCAAGACTTCATGTTTCCCTCATGTATGACTGCTGATGGGAAACAAGTTAATTTATTGTGTCTATTTAACTTAACAGCATAATAATTAACCTGGATGAACATAATTCAATTCCTTGTTACTAATTGAATCATTTTATTCGAGTGGGATCAACAATTCTCTTTCTTCAGCACGAGATTAATGGGATTATCTTCATTAGTTGGTAAATAAAAAATATCGAGGGCAACGAAGATGATAAAAAAAAAAAAAATCTAAGCTCCCAGTCGGATAACGGGAGGAAACAAACGTTTTTCACCACATCGCCATGGTATCTATTTATTTTAAGACTCTGTAGCCGTAGGGGGTGTCGGTAAATGTGGAGGACGGGAAGTGACTTCACACACGGCCGGGTCAAACCTTGACGTCGGCCGGGCTTTCCGAGGCCTTCTTGCAGCAGAAAGCGTTCAGTCCCTCCGACTTTGAGATGTAGAGCAGCGGCTCGATGCTGCAGCTCAGGTCCATGACGGCGAACACGCTGATGCTGATCAGACAGAGGTACTCGAACCGCGTGTAGTAAGACACGAAGGGCATGGAGGCCACGGGGGGGAGGTAGTTGAAGACGATGATGCCCAGGTTCTTCAGCACCATCTTGAAGGCCCTCTTCTTCACCGGGTGCATCTTTTCCTTCCCCGCCACCGAGTGCCGGAGGACCCAGATGACGGAGATGTTGCAGAAGACCATGACGGCGAATGCAAAGAGGATGACCCCGGAGAAGATGCCGGTCACGCTCAGAATGCCGTGGATCCCCTTGATGATGCTGTAGGGCATTATTAAACTCCAGATTATGATGCAAACGCAACCGCGGGTGATGGTCTCCTGGTAGCTCGAGAAAAACACTGGGTGTACGACAGCCATGTAGCGGTCCACGCAGATACACACCTGGGGGGGTACACACAGGGAGAAGGAACTATTTAGCATTTATTTTAATTAGCTCTATTAATTTATTTTGCTTTTAGGGTTGTAAAAGAGCACTTGTGCTTTTTCAGTGATGTTATCTAATTTGGGGGTCTGTGAAGAGCTCGACAAAAGCCTTCGTTCCCTTGTTACCTTTTCACATGAGAACCGTGAACTTCTGAGTATTTGGGTTGATCTTGCGTGATGAACTGGAAGAACGTGGAGCAAAAGTGAAAAGCGAAATGAAAGTGATGGTTTTCAAAAACTTTCACAAGAGAAATGTGGTGTCTGTTTACATTCACCACCAGATGAAAGCAGCTTTGAATTCAAAGCACGCCGCGACAAAAAAAAACGCGCGCGCTCACAAGACGCGTGCTGCGCTCGCGCGCAAGAGAACTACAGACACCGCGATATGAACTACAGACACCGCGATATTAGACGACGTGTTTCGACGAAGTTGTCGCGCTTTTTTTTTTTTTTTTTTTGCTCGTGCGCTCTCGTCAGAAAAGCTGACAAGTTTCCGTTATTAGATATTTCGACGGACGGTCGGGCAGACATTCAGATACCGTTCCCTCAGTTCATCACAGAGAACCGTATCTGACCGGCTGTACGGAGCCGGAGCACCGATGATTCTTTTGTCTCCAAGGCTGAGGCACTGACTTCATGACGAGCAATCTGCTTCTTAGGTTGAGAACAAAAGGACTGGTTTTGTCTCACAGAGACCGAAACCAAGCAAACTGCTCCTAACGCCATGTTTAAAACGCCATGTTTAAAACTTGAACAGGGCCAGTCCGTGACATGATGTAGGCAAAGGCTAAGGGCGCCAGTCCAGTGGGGTAAGGAAAAAATATATATATATTTTCACTATTATTTTATAAAGCTCACCGTTAATAATATAAGGATTCTATACCAATCTAGCAAGGAATATAAAATACTTAATCTAATAATATTGATACTTTACTAAACCCCACTCCTCCTTTTCCACTAGTTGGTTTGTTCCTCACAGTCACAGTTGAAGGACAAAGTCAAGAAAAACGTACAAGAAAAAGTGGTGCTAGGTCCTTCACCCCATACGCAAACCTCTGGAAGATCCAGATGTTTTTGTCGTCCAGCTCCAGCCTGTTGACCAACTCTATAGGCGTCATCAAGCAGAAGTAGGCGTCCAGCACGGCCAGGTTGAGGAAGAAGATGTCCGACGTGGAGGTGTTCTTCTTTTTCGAAGCGATTTGCCAGATGACGAAGATGTTGCCCGGAGTGCCAACGACCAGGTTGATCACCTTGCACGCAAAGTAGAAGGCAAAGGGCTGAGGGGACACGACGCATTCTGGGTAATTGTACCAGAGCGGGCGAACACGACCCCCGGTGCTGGTCGAGTTGTCATAAAGGCTGGCGTTCAACATGTTTTAAATCTGGAAGGAAATGCTAAAAAGAAAAAAAAAAGAGTTGGAGTAAAGGTTATGGTTTATCATTCATGTCTAATCCATTAAGATCATACTTAATAGAGAAACATCTCATCAAACGCCTCACCTCAACACAGCCCCGACCTTCTTATCCTGACGATCACTGGGACAAACAACTCACTCTACAAGGACCAAGTGTACCGTTTCAGGAATGGAACAGATTTTAGATCATGTGATTCCCGTTCGTAGCATTGAGCTAAGTTGTAATTGGTTAGCTCCATGAACTTCAGTAGCTGTGTTCAGCGATTGGATGGTGTGGAGATGGATGGAAGGCGTGTTTAGGCTGTGGCGGAGATGGATGGTGGAGCAACTTTTTTATACAATGTGGAAAGGTGTAAAAGCTCTACTGTTACCCAACATTTCTCCCTTTTTGATTTTCGAAAATGATATTTTAGGTTACAGACTCTTTAGTAGGAAATATAAGCCACCAACTGGATGGTAAGTTTCGTGTTTCTCCGGCAGCATGATGATTCTCCCATGAGTATTTTATCTACAGTAGCAGGACAGAAGCTTCATCGCACTGATGCAACCTGAAGCCGTAAACAACTGATGTAAGGTTGGCAAATGAGAAATCTAATGCAAGGTGTTACTGTAGAGCTTCGACTGAGGTAAGGAGCTTCACAATGGACACAAATAGATGCATTATTATGTTGGTGCCAACTACTGTACAACCTGGAGAGAAATGGAAGTGTTGTTTTCAAATTGTAGTGCGACGACATTTCTCTGGTACTTTAGACGTACTGGCTGGCCATGACTTCTGCAGGAGGCCTCCATCTTGACAGAAGGCTGAGCTGAGATCTTCAAATCATCCAAACTTTGTGTTCTGACCTCAAAAAGTCCTGAAATCATGAAGTTTATTCCAATAGTTTAGAACCACAATGAAACCGTGAGTAGTTGTACCTCTATGAATAAGTTTTATTTTTAGTTTGAATATTACATATGCCTGTAGCCTCCAAACTGTGTTTGTCCCTGAAAATGTAAACAAATGTTACATTTTTCAAATGAAGTGTCAACATTGTGATTCTGAAATGTTTTGTACTAATTACATCTTATTTCTCTTAAACTGTGCAAAAAGGTGGTGCAATGACTTTGATCATTCATCATTCAGATCATTAGCAGCATTTTATGAGACTGATAAAAACTTTTAATGTACAAATACAACATAATGTAGCCTTATCCTTGCTACACTACAAAGTAAAAAAATAAATAAATCTGATGGTGACATTTGTCTTAATTCAAACTTTTTCCGTTTATCTTTTCGATTATTCACGATTTGTCTACATAACGTTTTCTTTCCATTTGTTTCCTGAGCAGATTTTTCCAACTCTACCAATTTCAGCAGGAAAGAAGAAAAAAACAACAAAGATGTTATAATCCTTTATTAAACAACAACCTTATCAAATTTTCTAGTTTAACGGAGTCTGCATTTCAGAATTGAAGCAGCTGGGTAATTTTTCTGCTTTGTTTTTATTAAGGAGAACAGAAAAAAAAAAAGCAAAAATATGATGCGTTTCCAACCCCCCCAACTTTCTCACACAGATTTATTTATGCAAAAGCTTAGGAAGAGTTACATATGTTGAGTTGTCGAGACAGGAGAGCCAGTAAAAGAACTCAACATACCGTAAAAATAAAAAAACAATAAAACATTTACAACATAAACGCGAGCATTATGTTGTAAAGATGTAAGACATTCATTGTTTAGTAAAGCGTATTCAGGGATAATGAGTTTACTTAACTGATAAAAAATAAAAACGGCGATTAAGCAAAGAGTTCTTCAGTTCTTTGCACTGTAATATGAGGATGAAAGACACAAAATTGGCTATCTGTTTTAAAAAGTAACACTTTGGTTAGACTTTACTCGCCGCCCTATTTGATTCTATTTGTGCAGTAGCTTTCAAAAATGGGTGGTAACGAGTCAGACATGTATAAAAATAAATAAAAATCACCTTAAGCCTTGAAGCAATCTCAAACCTGTGCTACGATCTCTGAGGAGAAACAGATCCTGAGTTTTATTTTTTGTCTAGATTTGAAAAGGTGGGTAGGAATAAATTATTTTCCATCATGTCTAGTGCAGATCTCTTCTGCCAATTAATTAAAATTTGGATTTGTTTTGGAGAATTTTTAACGACTTAAGAATGCGTTGTAGTCAAAGCAGATAATATAAATTTATAAATTATATTTTTGTCTAACGAATAAGGAAGCATTTTAGCTTGAAAAGTTCCTATAAACTCCTCAGTACAAGGAAATGGAAAGAGATATTTCATGTGATTAGCATGGCGTCTATTAAAAAAGATGTTCAAGTATTTCAAGTACCAGAAAGTAAATAAGCACACTAGAGTCTCCTAAAAGAGTGCAAAATATAATCACACAAAACTGCATATTTTACTTTTTTTTTCCAGAATTTACCTCAATAAGAAACAATACTGATTAAATATGCTCCCCTGCTGCCTGCCATGATTCTTACTCAAAATGCGATAGATCAGGGCGGTGAGACAAAAATAAAAAATTAATTCCAAAAAGGCGTCCAACACGGACAGAACCTGTTAGTCACAATATGCATTTTTTCTTTTAGTTTTGACATCTTATTTGTGCCACAATATTATTTATTAATTCAGCCTTGCTCAGTTGTTTAATAATCAAGAAGAACTAGCGAAACAAAAACAAACAAAAAAAACACCACTTATCAACTTAATTAGAAGAAAATTCTGGCGTATGCTAGCACACTGAACCACGAAGCAGGAAAATACTCATAAATAGAAATAATCAATAGCAACATATTAAAAATGACCTAGTGGCACGCTCATGATTGTAAGCAGAAAGTTACCAGAACCTCATGCTACCAAAAGGTTTCACCAGGCAGACGTTTGGGCAAACTTCATTCTTCTGTCCGCTAAGCTAACTGTGCGCTGCACAAAGAGCTCCTCCTCTAACTTTAATATTACCAAAAAAAAAAACACTGCAAAAAAACCCTGCTGCTTTACAGACAGCTGGAACAGGAGTAACATTACTCAAACACCTTTTCAGTAGAAATGAGTCCTTTACTCATTGGACAACAAGGGAGAACTTTCATGTCTTTAAACACGTGATGCAAAGGGATTCTCAAACGTAGGCGAGCATTCCGTGGACACGGAACCGGTAAAGACACGTGTATTCGACGTGACCCCAGTTGGAGAGAACTCGCAGCTCCACGAACCGATACACCTCGTCACTGGGGTTCTGCGCGAGAGCAGGGGAGAAGACGACAACGGGACGAATGAGAAAGAGAGGAGAGGTAAGAGAGGTTAACCAAGACTTAGACTGTATTCTGTTACTATGGAAACAGAAACGAGATGTGCTGGTAATAGTACGACGGCTTGTTAGGGATATTGCAGATAGAAAAGTGAAGGAGGGCTCATTTCTGCCAAAAAATCTCAGAAATTGAAAGAGTTTGAAAAGTCAAAAGTTTACTAGAAAAAAACTCGGAAACCTCGGAGCATTAAAAGTAAAACATTTTTTTTGCAAGTCAAACATTTTCCACTTTTGATGCTCTGAAATTTCCATGTTTCTTTCTAGGAAATTTTTGACTTTTCAAACTCAGAAGTTTAGAAGTTCTTTTCTACAACATTTTTGAGATTAATCTCAAATTTTCTGAAATGTTTGGTGGAAATTCACTCCTCTTAATTTATTTTGAATATTTTCATCTACAACATCCCCAATTCACCGCCGTGTAACAGAGACCAGCTTGAACTTACAGGCAGTTTAAACGTCTGAGTTGACGCTCCGTCTTCATCATAAAAAAACGCCCCGAGCAGCGCTCCTTCTTCTGTGTCATTTTTCAATCCCTGGAGGAGAAAGAAACAGAGGAAAGCTGCTCTTAATGAAACTCTCTCTACTAGAGTGGTCATAGTGATTTATGATAATAATAATAGCTGACAATACACATGTCGCCTATTTACGCAATTAATCACATTCCTTTTTATTTTATTTTTTTAAATGTACAAAAGTCCTGAGCCGGAACCTTTGTTTTCACGTGTTTCTGGCTCCCCCATAAATCTGACGCACAACTACAAACAACAGCAATGGTTGACAAAGCCACTGGGAGTTCATTTTTACTTTTTTACTGGAAAAAACTATTGTTGTGTGCAAGTTGTTTTTCTTTTTTAAATCAAGTTCCACCACTAGATAATAATAATAATAATACAGAATAATAAAAATAATAATAATAATAATAATATGTTTAATACAAGATTAGCAATATGAAGGTTTGGAGCACAGTTAAGGCTCGGTTAGATCTTCTGAAATAACATATAATAAATACAGTTTATCACATTTGACTATAATAAAAGTCAGCTCCAATATTTGCTAAGAAAATTTTTTACATTCAATTTAGACACACTGGAAGGCATGAATAAATCTCTATATTTTATATTCGCTAATGAACTAGCTGAAATAATTACAGAAAGTCATCCGTTATTGGCAGAATCATTTATCATTTTTCTCCTGTTATGTTGCTGTGTGTTATTGTCATTTTTGTAACCGGCTGACTTGCTGGCTGAAAGGCATGTGGTGCCACAAATGTATTCAAATCAGCTGAATGGAGTGATTTGTAGAGCAAAATGTGTCACTGACATTGCAAGGCAACCAGTCCCACCACAGAGTTTTGTTTGAGCTACCGAAAAACCAAAAAAATAAAAAATGTGTGCAGCATTGCAGAACTCACGTAGACTTCAAAGTCTTTTGGTGCCGAGTCGATGTGGCCGGTGGGGGAGTTGTAGCGAGGCAGGTGGTCCAGAGTCACATGACTTATCCTGATGGGGTGAGACAGAGAGACGACCAGGGTGCCTTGGACGCCGTGGAACGCCCAGCATTTCCCAGGGAGCAGCACCGGGTAACCCTGGAGAGACAGCAGGCTTCGTTAGCAACCCCGCCTGGGAAAGCTAACGCTTACCGACGGAGCAAACAGGACGTCGTGCCTGGATGACGGTGCGCGGGCTCTCAGACGGATACCAGAGAGGGAAACCAAAGAGAGTGATGCACGCCGAGCGAATGCGATACGTCTCTGAACACCGTGTGCTGACGATGCTGGCACCTTCACAGACACGCACAAAAAAGAAGGACCGGATTAATGGAAAGGAGAAAAGGTCACTGTGCGTCTTCAATGCACAATTAATAATAACAGATATTTTACATACACTAGGAAAAACGTTCAGATTGATATACATATTTAAATATTTCTGGGGGGGGTTTAATTTGAAAAAACATCAAACCTAAGGAAGCCGAGAGAGGTCGTATTTGCGTAATTTGTTTTTTCTCTTCAATATAACAAGATATTTATGTTTTGTTATCATAAAATAACTGTTTTGTTCAGATAATTTCTTCCGTTGTCACAATTTAGTTTTTCGATTGTTTTCTAGAGATAATGAGTTACTGTTACACACACACACGCCATGACTTACACTTAGGAGTCCTCTCAGGTTGTCGTGGCAGCCACACACACACACACCAATGAACTTATCTCGAGAAAACCACCGGGGGAAAGTATCTGTGGTCTCGGCTTCCGTGCCAAACAAAGCAGACTTGGTAGAATTTTAAACACAAACTCTGGCAGGAGATTTTAAACCTCTGACCTTGAGTCTCAAGAGCAAAGTCAGGCATTTTGTCCGCCTCTGGACGTCTACACTCCTTGCAGTCCACTTTGACCTCCAGCCTGTTCGCTTCCTGTTCCTGATTGAAGAACAGAGCTAACAGTGAGAAACACACACAGTTAGGAGTTCATACTTCCACGACGATCTCCAGACTGGCTACCTGGATGCGATCAGTGAGCCACTTCTCCATGGCCAGCTGGAGCTCTGGTGTGAGCTGGTTGTGGACGGAGTCTGGAGCTGGTGTCGCCTGCATGGAGGACAGCTCCTGGGACAACTACGGTAACAGAGAGGGGCCACAGTGAAACCGGAGCAAAGTGTTGGAGGTGCGGAGGGGGGAGGGGGGGAACGTCTCCGCCAGTCAGACGCGTTTCCGTCGGTTACCTTAGCGTTCTGGGTCTCCAGAGTTTGGATCTTGAGGCTGAGGCTGGCGGCAGCGGAGCGGCTGTCCGTCTGATGATCTTCCATCTGCTTCCCCAGACCAGAAACCTCCTGCTCCAGGTGGCGGCGGATGTCAGAGTCCGCCGCCTCGATCTTCGCCTTCAGGAAATCCACGTCCAACTGATGTTTCTCCTTCAGCTGCGGGAAAAAGATAGAGAGAAGTTGTTGGGTGTGGATACTGCCGCTCCTTACGGAAAGGCAGTTCTTTGTTTTTTAAATAATCACACACTCATTCTGCACATTGTGTACAGACTTCGCTGTGAAAAAGTATTTGCCCTCCACTCCCAATCCCATCCCCAGATTTCTTCTGTCTTGGCTTATTTAATTACTCTCACGATTCAGAGACATTTTAATGTCAAACTAAGATGAACACAAAAAGCAGTTTTCCAATAATAATTTCACTGGATGTACTTAGAGGAAAAAGTTATGTAAACCAACACATCGTGACCCACTCTAAAAAAAAATAAAATAATCTGAGCAGATCTGAAATTTATCCATCAAAAAAAAGAAACAAGTGCTATGTAAATAAAATGTATAAATGATGTCAGAAAATTAAAGTGATGTGGTTAAAAATGTAAGACGTAAGAGCTATTAAATATATTTTTGTCAATGTATACAATCAAAGTTATTAAAAATAAAGCATGCTAGTTTTTAAACCTGCAACAGCAAATAAAAGAATCCAACAGAAAATCTATCATTTCTGCAGTTTCATATCTCAAGCACTAGAGGTCACTCTAAGCGCAGGTGAGCTAAGTTAAACTGAACCTCATTTTCTTTTAAGAATCTTCCGACAATAACAATAGAAATGGCTCATTAAAGGAGCATTTAGGACATTTTCTCTTTTTGTCAAGTGATAACTGGCAGCTGAATAGACAATGTGTGTAGGTGGAGGTTGTTCTGATTTTAATTTTTCTGGACATTGTATTAATTGATCACCATAGATGCTGCCATGACAGCTGGAAAAATGTACCAAAAAATAAAAGAAAAGAGAAGAACAAACACAAAGCAAACCAACCTGGCAGAGAAGCTGTTCCTGTTTCCGCTGAAGCTCCACCTGGGATAGAAAAACACAAACAAATTTAATACAAATCTGTTTCTGGTTCAGGCCTCGAATCCATTCTAACCAACCTATTTTGTTTACTGTTCAGTACCATTTGTAATAACAGAAAATTACAAATGTTAAATTTCTCTCTAGCTTTCCCCTTGTCTTACCAGAAAATCTTGCATCTTTCCTTGTACAGCAGCAGAAACGACGTCTGAATCCTGGATGGAAGGAAAATACACTTTTAATCAACTCAAATGAGAAAACATCACAGTTGTGAGCAAAGCTAAAACACACGGCATCTTTTAAAGCAAGCAGGCTGTAAATAAATGTTTACACCTCTTCAGGCTCTGACTACATACTAAAACCATGTTTTGACTGTGGGCATGATGCCCTTTCTACAGAAAGTTTATTTTTTTCACGACTGTCCACACGGCATTTTGCCAAAAGTCCAAATGTGAGTTGGAGTATTTAGCTAGAACTGGTGTTCGCTTTAAAACTCTGCAGAGATCATCCCTGCATGCGACTCATAAAATAAAACACTGCTTTCGTATTTACTCAGATTAACTTTTGTCTGATATCAGAATTTGTTAAAGGACCTGAAATATTTCCGTTTTACAAAGTAGCAAAAACTAGGGACGGACGGATCCACTTTTTTCGCTTCCGATACCGATATCTGAAGTTTAGTATCGGCCGATACCGATCTGATACGGAAAAACAGCTGAATTGGATTAAAACATTTCTTTTTTTAAAACACAGACATACACATACCGGAATTACAAATTTATTGGATAACTCTGCACCAGCAAAGAACACAGCTAATTACACAAATACCTTCACAAGCTTGTTGTGAAAAACAACTTTAATTTGTTCAGTAGGTGGAAGTAGGAGTAGAACAACCAATGTAAAATAAATAATAACGAAACTGACAAAAACAACAGGTTGACTACCTTGGCCAAACACGTGCAAATAAACTGCAACACACTTTCTTTCAAATGTTTCACAAAGTGCAATTAGGAATTTTAAATATAAAATAAACAATAAAGCATGACGTCGCTCAAAGGATAGAACTAGAGTGAATATATCAACTCTTATGGATCAGCCACATCGTCACAGATACCCAATATAGAATTTATTTCAATAACGAGATTGACACAGATATCAATATCGGATTGGTGCATCTCTAGTGAAAACTGAACGAATCTGTAAGAAGGAAGAATAGTTTTTTTCCCAGCAGCGCACTGTGGAAACCAGCGTAACCAGCACAGACACACAGAGAGAAGAACACAAGCTGTAGCTGAGTCCTACCACCACAGGTATGGGGATGGTGCTGGGTCGAATCCCGGGTTGTGTGCGAACGATGAAAGAGGTGAACAAAGGAAGGAGCAACCAAATACCTGCAGAAAAAAATAAAGAGGGAAAAACAAAGCTTCAGATAAAGCCCTCAGAAACACACAGTAACTACAGCGTCATTTAACTGGTGCGTGACACGTTCGGTCACTGTGGGGTGGAAAATGAAACACGGCTGCTTTGAGTCAGACCCTGCCACCTCCTCTGATTGCCTGGGGAAACCCCTGCTCTTGATAACTTTATACCCTTCACACGACAGCGTCTCTAGCAGCGCTGCAAAAGGGCATGTCCTGCTTTCATTTAAAAAAAATGTGATCGCAGTCGTTTGAGCTGCAGAGATCTCCACAGATCTGCTAGAATAATGTCAGTGTCTTTAACACGAGGCTGAAGCATCAACCAGACAACCAAGCAGGCTCCGACACGTTGAATGTTGCTGTAACTTACACATAAGCATGATGAGGAGCAGGAGAGCCAGCAGGAGAGCCTTCTTCGTCCGGTCCCTGACTGAATTGTTAGCTGTAAGAAAGATTTATTTACAGAGATATTTTTATGAGGTAGAAAAATCACAAGAAGCAATTTTTACGTAAATATTGGCATGTGAAAGCAGCTTATAATCCACAGGCAGATGTTAAAAAGTAATCAAAATATTGGCGTTGTCTAGGTATGCACCATATATCGGCAATAATATCTTTATTATCCGATATATTGTTAGTCATTTTTTCGAACGTATCAGTCCGATATCGACAACCAATGTTTACTTCTTGCTTGTAAGGTGTAAAAATTTAGAACGCAATTAATTGCTTTTTTAACTTTTTGCACACCAAAGTATTTTGGTATTTTACATGCCAAGTCGGAACCTTTGTTGTCCGTTTCTAGTACGCCCATAAATCTCACGCACAAACTATATCCCCAAACAAAGCAATAGATGACAAACCTGCTTCTCTTCTCTTGGAAACTTAGCAGTTTTGCTAAATATCGATACGGTAAAAAAAACAAAAAACACCCTACCTCCTACTCTACCTACACTAGCGGCAAAACATTTTAGCAAAAAACAAGATTCAAAATGGCGTATTTCCATTAAGCTAATTCATTTTCAAAATGTCAAATTGCACAGTTATATGGTCAGTGGAAACACAGCTAAAGATGACAAACCTGAAGATGTGACATGAAGCACTTTTCTGTGTGCATGAGCAGCCATCACTGAGGCTGAATCTGTCACAAAGTAGAGACAAAGAATTTCATTACTGTTCCCCAGAAACACAAACACACATATAAAACACAAAGTAGTTCTCACTCATTAGATTAGAAAAGGCATCATTGATCCTGCTTCTGTATCCTGGACTGGGAGCTGCACCGCTACTGCCAGGTGGGGTTCTGGTTGTGCTGGTGGCAGGTGAAGGCTTCCTGTAGGGGCCCTCGGCGGACGAGTACCCTGAGCTGTCGGCGCCACTTTGACTCTGCTCCTTGCTTTTGGATCCGTGCTGTAGGGGCGGCAGGCCGGCGTCGCAGTGGCCAGGAGAAGGGCTCCTCTCCGGGGTCATCGAGTGGCATTGCTTGGACGTGTGGTTCTGAGGAGACGACGGAGTCAGAGCCGGCCGAGGGGTCGGCGCGGTGGGGGCGAAGGTGACGCTCCTCAGGGGCGACAGGGTGGGAGCGCTCCCTGCCGTCAGACCTGGAAGGGAACAGATAGCTGCCGTGTCAGATTGTCCCACTCCCAACAGGATGGTGCTTCCTCAGTTTGACAGATGACATAACATTTAATTAGCTGTCTAATTATGAATGTTTTGTTAAATTAGTAACTATTTAGCGTTGCTGTTTTGAAAAGAGCTCTACAACAGAGATCTGACTAAAAGTTCAGGAGTGACAGAGTCTACTGGCCTGGCTCAGGGACCGGAGTTTCTGGGCTGGCAGAACTGCCGTTGCTGCTGGTGCGGGAAGCCGACCTCCGACCTCCGGACTTCTTCTTGAAAACCCTGGAGGACAAATGGGCGTCAGAGAACAATCACACATGGGACTCGAGTTGGATTTCCAAGCCAGAATCCTTGCTTTGCACACAAATACTGTAGATACTTACTTGACAGGGTTTTCTCTGTAGGATATGTTGGTCACACTGCTGGAGTCGGATTCCTCATCTGAATGGTAGTAGCCACCAGACACCAGGCGAGAACTCCTACGAGCCATGACTGAAGAGATATGATGAAGAAATCATAGGATTAAGTAAGCTTCTTTTACTAGCGATGCTCAATATATCGGCACCAACATCGGTATCGGCTGAAATTAGTCAGTTTTAATGTATCGGTTTCAGTTTGACGATTAAGGATTCCTGGAAAGTTATTCGAGAGGATATGTCTCGAATATTTTCTCGATTTTCAATTTCCTCCTGCTGCGTTAATGTCCAACCTTGCAGCAGCTAATTAAGCAATTTTAATTAATGAGCAGTTAATTAAAATTAGCAGTTTAATTAACTGCTAATTAAAGAAATCTTGTTGCCGTTTATTTGCTAGACAGGAAAAGGTTCGTCATGATGTATTTGTTTGGTCATGTGACAGTAACAGTGATGTAGCAAAGGATTGTGGGAAGCAAAGGTGAAGCTGGTAGGCTGCCTGTTTCTTTTCAAGATGTCAGAAGGGTAATAATACATATAACACAAGTCTGTACACAAAATTCTCATTTGAAACAGGCGCTTTCTGGAAGACACTTACTTAAAAATAGTGTGACTTGTATCACTAAACTTTACACAGTAACTGCATTTAACCATAGTTTCAAATTTACTGATATTTCGTGGAACAATGGAGAAATTAGTAAAAGTGACCTTTACAATCACAGTGATTGATTTTTTTTTTAAAATTTACCATCAATAACTGAAATTTATTACAGCAAATCCATGCTCACAGGAAAGACAAGTAGATTCTACACATCCCAGCTGGGAATAATTTATAATAATAATTTATTCACATAGCTATAATAATAGCAGTGGATACAACCGTAGGAGCAACAACTTGCTGTGGTGGCACAGCAGCAGTGAAACATAACAAAGGAGCAACATTAACCCTGTTAGCGGTGGTGGTAGTCATGCCAACAGTTAAGTCTCTAGAAGACGCTTTTGCAGTTAATCTTGGGCACGTGTAATCCAACTAATACTGCACACTCCCTGGGATTACACAGCAGGAGTACATAAACACAACTCTACAGGACATGCAAACAATTGTTCCTGCGATCTTATGCAAACAAAAACACACACGTACCTCCTGCAGACCTCAACAGAGCCGGTGAACTTAAAGGAAAATATCTTACTGTTCAATCAAAGAAGACTGATTAGAAGGAGGGAGCAACCTGGTCTCAGCTGCTTTGTTAGCTTGTGGTCACACTTGCAGAATAAGCTCAAACATCATTACCTGCCAGTAACACAAAGCATCCCAACGATGATGCAACAGCAACTTTAAGCTGTGCGGTCCGATTGGTTAAAGATGTGTCCTTACAGTGAAGATAAGCAGCATAAACTGCTCAGCTTTACTCCTGACTGCGTCAACGCTCTGGTGAGCTCTACGTTAAAACTACACACCTGGTATGTTGAAGTTACTGTCTTTGGAACTGAGAGGAATGATCTATAGTCAGTGTACAGCTTCGTTATTACAGATATAAACTACAGATCAGGCCTGAAATCTGGGGATAGTGATGGACTCTGACCTGAACCTTCAGAGTCACATAAAGACAGTTACAAAGTCGGCCTTCTGTCACCTGAAAAAACATTTCCAGGATTAAAGGTCTAATGTTGCAGCAAGATCTAGAAAAACTCATCCATGCGTTTATCTCTAGTCACATTGATTACTGCAATAGTTTCTTCATAGGTCTGCCTAAAAAGTCAATCAGACAGCTGCTGCAGGTACAGAACATTGCTGCTCGTGTTCTCAATAAAACCTGGAAAATAGAGCACATCTTCTCAGTCCCTACTCTGGCTCCCTGTAGCTCAGAGGATAGACTCTAAAATACTGTTGTTAGTTTATAAATCACTGAATGGCTTGGAACAAAAATATGTTATAGAGATGTTGTCCTTGTGTAAACCTCCCTCTGGTTCTAGTCTACTCTGCTTACCCAGAGTCAGAACCAAACACGCAGAAGCAGCAGTCTGTCTTCATGCACCACAAATCTGAAACAAACTTCCATAAAACTGCAAAAAAGCCGAAATACTGAGTTCCTTCAAAGCGAGGCTAAAACCCCACATGTTCAAAGTTATTTTTGGTCAACATTAACTGGAACATTGAAAATGTCTCGTCTTCATTCCAATATTTGACTATAATGACCTTAGATGATGGCATTTGAGAAAATGTGATGTTTTATGTTCATAATTGTTATGCTTTTAATCAGGTAAAGCATTTTGAACTGCACGTGTTGCTGAAATGTGCTGTACAAATAAATACTTCCACTCCACAAAAATGTGCTACTTTGAGTTTGTGCATCACATAAAATTCAAAATACATTCAAGTTTGTGGCTATAAGATGAGGAAAAGCAAAAGGAGCATGAACCTTAATGCAAGCTCGATTAGCAGAAACACATTAGCATGCTAACAAGAGTTAAAGTTGTAACTAAAGGCTCCCAGAACGGTGGGTGTCATCATGGCCATATATTAATAGACATATAAACTGGCCAAACTCATTTGAGCAGAGTTACTCATAACTTAGTAATTCAAACAGGCGAAGACTTGGAAAGAACCCGGTTCTAATCATCAGTCCATCTTCTCAACAGGGTGTTACCCAGCAGAGAGACAGCCAACGCTCAACTCACTAGAACGTAACCGAGATGTCAAACTTTCAGCAGAGAAGAAACTTGTATCGTCTTAAATTCTTACCCTGGTCAAAGTTAGCAGGAATCCTGAAGTCATTAACGTGGGTACGAATGTGCAGCCGAGCGTAACTACAACACTGACTAAAAAAAGAGCGGCAGATGATGACAGAAGGGGAAGCTGTGGCAGTCCCGACCCAACAGACAGGAAGTCTGTATGACAGCACGCATGCACACAGAAAACACTGTCGTCCAAACATTTCATATTGACTAATTAGAATTAGTAGGAAAATGAGACACAAACGTTTTTTTTCCAATGAGATCTTGTCTTTGACTTAGAGGCTCAATAATACCTTCTGTCTGTTTATCAGCCGCCGCCAGGTTAAAAAATGGAGAAAGGTAAACCAGGAAGAGGTGATGTTTATGCAAGCAGACAGTAATAACATCATCATGGTAACTGTGCCTTCCAGTGCAGTGGAAACAGGCCTTTCTCTGTTTACACTAAATAACAACAAGAGAGTGTGTGTTTCTCATCTGAGCCGTGTTGCACACACACAGGCGTGACTCCACACTGTGGAATACATCTTCACACTGAAAAATAAAGGTCAGGACTGCTTCAGTAACACTAAACAACACTGAGGTAAAGTTTAGGAGTTAGAGTTAGATATTAATAGCCTTTTTCCCCTCTCGTGATAACTACCAGGCTTCTCGTGCAATGTATTCATTTGCATGGATGCCTCCATTGTTTATATCTTATCAGATTTTCAACAGAGGCAACAGGAGAAGCTCATTCTGATACGACGGACAGTAAACTAAAGGTGGGTAAAAAAAAAAATACTGATTCATCAAGGCGTTGTAAAATAATTTTTCTCCAACTGAACATCTTTTCAGGATGAGAGTGGGTCAGAATGGCAATATTGATCAAATACGCTTTAAAATTAGGATTCAAAAGTGAATTATCTCAGTTTCCACAAGAAAAGGAGAATTATTTACATTTTCATTGCTTGCTGAGCACCAGAGGTACTAAAAGCTTGTACTTAAGTAAGAGTAGAACTACATCAACTCATATTTTTACTCAAGTAAAAATAAAAAGTGGCCATCCAAGAAATTACTCTAGGATAAAAATGTATTTGGTGAAAAGGCTACTCAACTGATCAAAAAACAAACAAACAGTCATTCATTTGATTTTTAAAAAAAAAATTACTTCACATGGACCAAAATACAAAGTTATGTGGGATTGTTGGTATTTCAAATATCAAACTGAAAATAATTCATATAAATAAATATTAAAACAACAAAAATCAGGCAAACAAAACATAATTCCCCAAATCAATTCCTTTCAACATAACACTTATGAAAGTTTACAAAAAACTGCAGCTGTGCATTTGGTGACTGGTGAATTTTTGGTTCATTCAGTGAAGTTACTGAGTGGCCAAAAATGTTACTCAAGAGTAGTGATGCGTCATAACAAAATGACTCAAGTAAAAGTAAAAAGTACAGCGTTGGTAAAATACTCATAAGTAGATCTTTTCCCAAAAAGTTAACCAAGTAAATGTGACTAGTAACTACATAACTCTGCTGAGCACGAGCGTTCTCATGCTACCGTTTTAGTTTCAGATGTTTTACTGCTCAAAAACATGAAAGTAATGTTATACATGGCTGTTCATATGGGAATGAAAAATTTAAAAATAAGTAATTATTAATATTTTTATTCATTAATTATTTGTATAATACTGATTCCTAAATCAATATTTGAAGCAAATTGAATCAAATGGTAACAAAGAATTGAACTGAATTGTTCACTCAGCCCTAGCCAAAACTAACGGCTGTGGTGCAGAAACTGCAGAACATGAGATACAAAATGATGCCATTTCTAGTTGAAGCATATTTTTGAAACCATAACACTGATCCTATCTGACAATAGAGTTAAACTATTACAAAATATTTGGACTCCACAGCGACAAAAAGGAGAAGAAAACCCGTTTTAGCATTTCCTTTTCTTAATGCATCTGAAAATGAACGGAGGGAGCAGCTTGCACTGTAATTCGTGAACATGCCAACTCCCTCCCCGGTCAGCGTGACCTGATACCTCAGGCACAAAGCTTAATCTCTTCTTTAAAAGCTGCATCTTCCAAAGCCAAACTAAACACAACAAGTCACCGTTCGTTCTCAAAATCGCTGGAAAGTCGTCTTTGTAATGAAACGGCGAGACGGGGTTCCACGCCTCGTACAGAGCCGTGGAACCGTCTGTGCAGACGTGTGAAAAATGTGAACAGGCCACAGTGTCAGGAAGATGAAAAGATTCCCCTGGAGAAAAAAAAGAAATCAGAGATCATGTGCAAAAACAGACAAAAGGGGACTTTATCCAGAACTGGTAGCACAGTCTTTTCACCAGTGACGTGCGGTCAGGGGAGGCAGGTGAGGCAGAGTAAATCGGAAGCCAAAAAAAGTGCCTGATTAAAAGTTAAAAGACAGCAGAACAAAAGTAAAAGGTCTTGTGAAGATGCTAGTTCAAGTGATGTGATTGGGCTGAAAGGCCACTCAGCAACATTTGGAGGAGAAAAAAACGGGATGCTTGTACCCAAACAACACCATCCCAAGACTGGGGAAGAGCTGGTGCACTTCATAAAATAGATGGCATCACAAGCGAAGAACATTGAGCGACAATATTGAAGCCATCAGTCAGACATCAGTCAGGAAGTTAAAATGAATGAATTGTCCAAATGGATAATGACCCAAAGAATGCAGCCAAAGTGGTTCCGAAATGTTTTAAGGACAACAAAGTCATTGTTTTGGGGTTGTCTTGATCTAAATTGAATTTGTGGGCTGATCTGCCAAGGCATGCGAGAGCAAAACGACCTACAAACCTGACTGAGTTCCACCAGCTCTGTCTGGAGGAATGGACCAGAACTCCATCAAACTATTGTCATAAGCTGGTAGTAGAAAACCCAAATCATTTGACCAAAGGCATACAGTTCAAAGGCAATGCTACTGAATACTTGGGAAATGTATATAAACTTCTGGTTTTAAAGACATTAATCAATAACTCTCTGACATATTCATTCCCTCATTATTGTGATATTTAGCAAATAGGAATAATTTTGGCAATTACAAGAGAGGTTGGTCTGATTTAACTTCAGACAGTGAGAGGAAAAAAAGCAGATATATATTTTTATGTGGTGTATTTAAACTTCTGGTTTCCCTCCTCAAACAAGATTAACAGCAAACCAAGCGTCTAATGAGATAATGAAATTGGTTTTCTCTCTCAAAACATTACGCTCCTTATTTTGGTCTCAACATTTGTCGGCTAAAAAAAATAAGTAACACAAAGTAACAACCACAACAACAAAAAAAGCAATACATCTATAAACCACTGGCCCAAATGAGGAATTAGGTGAGAAGGAACAGAACAATTTGCACATAAAAAGTAACATTTGAGGCGTTTCTGCTGGGTCTCAGAGCCCAGCTATTGACACTGGCAAAACACGAAGACGGAAAAATGGCATGAGAGAGAGAGGTGAAAAAAAAAAAAGAGTGAGAACCAGACTGTTAAAAGGCTGGACAAAAACACGAAAAAAAAAGAAGCAGGTCACAAAACAGGAATAAAAGATGGGTGGGTAAAATGACAAAATAAGTTTAAAAAGATGAAAGAGGGATGTAGAGGAGAACTTTTTAGTGGAAAAGAAACAAAACCACAGAAGGAGAGTGAATGGAGGGTAACGCTGCCAGCCAGAAAAACGGCCAGAGAACATTTAGGTTTAATTTGAATGGAAAAAGAAGGGGCGGGAAAGAGGGGAAAACATCTTGGAAGAATGTGACTAACGTTGGAAGGGGCAAACTTAGAAAGGAATGCAGTGAATTGGCTTTACTCAAGGTCAAACGGGCTGGTAAATAGCTGAGGATGTGGCTAACACTGCTGGGACAATCCAGTGAAATGTGACTCAGACACAAAGAAGTTAAGTCGTCTCCTTGGTTACCCTGAAAGCAGCGTGGAAGGTAAAGAAGCGCTTGGATCTGGTTGCTACCTAATAAATTCTGTTTACATCAGTGCCGTCCAGATGTTTCCTTTGCATTCTCTCACTTTCTATAGTTGCTTTCTGGATTTGTCTGAGGCACTGGGTAGTTTTCTTTGTTCTGGTTTACAATAAGCAGTAGATGGGCTAATCAGCGAATCCAGCACTGAACCTTTAACTCTCATAAATCACCTGAAAAACACATGAAAGCTCTTTGATCTTAACCATGTCACTGTAGCTCTGGTGTTTGTTTAGGGTAGTTCCCCTCGTGGAAGGATAACCTCAGTGTAGGTCACTGTGGGAGATCCAAAGAGTAACTTCACCAAAACGTAATAAAGGACCAACTTGAATAAAGATATAATACTGTAACAGCAGCTTTTCAGATTTTTGTAAATGGAAAAATTGCACTATAACCACCATTACTATTAATTTGGTCTTTTTGTGTTGTTAGGTTGTAAACCTAATACCAGAATCAGAATCAGCTTTATGAGGCGAATATTGTTTGCCTAAACAAGAATTTTGACTTCAGTTTCGATATATGATTTCGGAGTGCATTGATTGCAGTTTTCAAGCCGATTACTGATTTAAAAAAATTTAAAAAATAAAATTTCCACAAATATCAACATCATGTATAAATCTATTCACGAACTTTATTGCAAAAAATGTGCGTCTTCCTTTATTTTTTAACCTCAAAAGGTTAAATAAAACGATGACTCTTTAAAACCGGGAACACATTTCCTATAGCAAATATTTATCAAAAACTTTCTTTACAAAACAAAAAAGAAAAGTGAAATTTTAGAAGTTTTACTTAGCTGAGCACCATTTTATTTTTGGTGTACTCGAATTATAGCACTTTTTTGTTCTAATACTTAAAATTTCCAAAATAAATGTCATGTGAAAAAGTACAAGGCACTCATCATCATACTTAGTCATTTAATAATAGTTTAATTCAAAGAGGAGTCCATGTATTGTTTAAACCATGACAATATCGTGGATATACATTGTTTAATCTTGAAATTCATCTGGATGTGTTTTCAAATGTGGCTATATTTAACATTTGATATTAAAGGTTAAAAGTCTTGTGAATCTGCGTCATTATTTTGTCAACGTTTTTCATCTCTTTGTGTTTATTTCGGATTCTAGATTGGAAACCAAACTACTTGAGACCTTGGAGCTGTGCCTGGTAACAAGGGATGCATTCAAACCATTTGTGCTCCAGTAATGCACAGCTGTTCTTTTGCTGTAGCCAGATTGGAGCTAAATCGGTGCAGTGACGTTCTGCACCAAGTTTTATATATGTATATATCTGTTTAATTTGCAGGATGATGGAGTGTTTAGTTGTCATATAAATGTGACAACTAAACATATTTTCAGGAAAACCCCTACAGTGGTGTTGCGTTTCTAAGGAAACACAACACAAAAACACGTGGCTTTCAGCCCAGGATGACACACTATAGAGGGCACCACAAGAGGGAGTGATGTTATTGAACTGTACACCAAAAGTTTTTTTTTAATTGTTTGTTTGCCTATTCAAGTCAATTGTGTGTGAGCAACATAGTAAATCATTACTGTGCTAAATCACAGACTGCTTAAGTGTGTTTTATTGAGTCTGAAATGTATTTTTTACCAATTCAAATTTTAAATTTTACATATTTGCAACCTGTGGCTCTTTGAACCCTCTACAATAGCTCTGAGTAAATCTCGCTTAAAATGATAAAGAATCAACTAGTGTTTTTAATATGAATTTGATAATAAATCAATTTTATTTTTAAATCAATAAAAAACCTGCTTTAAAAGGTTTAAGTAGGTTTTTTTTTCTTGTAATAGATTACTTATCCACATAAAAATACTGGTGACATTGTTTTAGATCTATTTTTTTCCATTACGTTGGAAACAATGTTCTTTTTTTCATTTCAATTTTCCATAAATTTAAACATCCAACAGAAGGAAATTTTTTCCCTATTTTAAAACCTAAAAACAGAAATAAAATGGGGTTCTTTAAAAATGACGACCAATTTTCTTTAGTAGATATTTGTCAAAAAAAAAAAGTTGTCTTTATGTATGAAATAGTAATAGGTAAGGTAACATTAGAGCACTAAACAAGCATTATTTTGTTGGACATATGGTTTTCAGGATTTTAAATACCTGCACGTTTATAAAATAAAGGAGCACAGTATCCACAAGTCTGGATGGTCCTTGAACGCAGCAGGGAGCCCAACCGACAAAAGTAGCATCACGAAGAAGAGCAATGTGGTGGACACATGAAGTGTGTGAAACCTAAACGCAAACCGTTTCACTGCACGAGGAGCGGGTTTTTCTGGGCGTTCATAACTTACCTCGTCATGAAGAGCCGTCTGCCGCAGATAAACAGAACAAGTCGCTAACAGCCAACACAACTGTCAGTTTCCAGTTGCTCAGGAGATGATAATCCTCTCCTTGGAAGGTAAGACTCAACCATTAAGCTTCGTTTAAAGCGTCATAATCCCGCTCAAGTTTCTGCTACGAAATAGCCGAAGCTAAAGTTAAACTGCGTTGTATTTCATTAATTTAGGCTTTAATTTTGGACACCGTGACAGCAGAGTACAGCTGCGGTGCAAGCACTGACGGTTGTTGGGATGGCTTCGCTTCGCCGCTTGTTGACAGTAGTCAAGCTAAGAGGCTAAAACAGACTTCCGGGCGAGATTTTCAAAATAAAGGCGTTTGTGAGGATAATAATAATAATACTAATAGTAGTAGTTCAGACACGTGAAATGTGACGTACCAGTTAAATTTTTGAAATTTGACAGTGGCACTTTTATTATTAATATTGTTTGCTTATGTTTCAATTGCAGTCCTTCCGCCAGTATTTTTTTTAATTGTAGAGAAATCTAAGAGAGACATTTGCAGTTGACTTGAGAACTAATGTGAAATTTAGAATTGAGTTAAATTATGAAACGGTCTAAGAAAGACTCGACAGAATTGCTGCTTTAGAAAAGAAATTGGATGCATTATATAGCTGATGCATTATGTACAGTTTATCTTTGTATTCTTTTCTTATAAATACATAAATACAGTTACAGTTTAACTGTTACAGTTTAATACATACAGTTTATTTTCTGTATTGCAACTGCTGTAATGCAGTAAGAAATTTTATTTTATTTTTTCTAAAAATGTTTTAAATTAATATCCATCAAGTGTAACATTTATTTATGTGATCATACTAAGACCTTAAAGCAAACATATATTTCTCACCGGAAATATAGCCCCTCTTCTATATGTTTTATTTATTTATTTACCTGCAGCTGTACACGACCACACCGGTGATGTTGTTCACTTTCAAACTGCTTCCGGTGACGCTTTTGCATTTCCCAGCAGTAAGCAGCTACCAATGCTACCAAACGACGTCATGCTGTTGGGGGTCTGTAGCTGGCATTCCCGTACACCAGCTGTAATTTAAACCATCTGTCACAAGGGGGAGCCATTTAGCTATAGACGCTTGTGACGATACTGTCTGTTTTTGTTCTGTTTGTACTTGAAGTACGTAGGAGTACCGACGGCTGAGCTGCGTACTGCGGGAAGTTTCATTTCCGCAGCACACAAACATCAGCCAGATATTAGCTGGGACAACTGGAGGATGGTTATAGTTTTATCCCTAAAAAAGCAAACAACCCCATATCAGAACGCCCAGCAGTTTGCACATTGCTGTGTTGTTGGACATACACCTACTTCAACAAACCCACGGTCATCTGAGCAAAGCAGATGACAGTGCATTGTGAGGATAATGTTCTTTGATTTCTTCAGCATGCAGGAAAAACAAAACAAAACACACTTTCTGAAACACCAACACTCCAAGCAGCAGGTACTGTGACCACCTGAGGCCAAACCTTTTAGAAAGCAAAGTGAGGTGTTGCCATAAACAATCAAAAACGACAACCTTTTCAGGAACTCCCGAATGGTTTCTGTAAAAGCAGCTTAAAATAAACCCGATCTGACCTTGTCACTGGGCAGCACAAGGTCAGATCGGTGATTTTAGAGGAAAACTGGACGTACAAGACTTAGAAATTTGGCCCACATCTTTAAAGAGGCAGTATTATATAAAATTGACTTTGAGCTTTAAATTATATTGTAATGTTAATCCCTCATCAGAACGTACCTGATTCTTTCATGCATGTTTAAGAAATCCTTTAATCTCCCATGGCAACCATTCAGCTGTGCAAAACGCCTGGTTGGTCCTAGCCCCACCTTTGAGGGTGATGCTACACCTCAGAGCTGCACTTCCCAAGCTGCTGAGCTTCTGCCTCACTCAGCTCCTTCAGACTAGCCAGCAGCAATTAGCAAACACCTGGTGATACTGCACGTCTGCTGAGCTCATTATATGAGCTATTTCTTAATGCAACGCTGGTAAAAACATTGTTAAAGGGTTAATAAAGGAGCCGTGTTGTGAGGATTTCCTGAAGGCAGAGTTTCTTAAAGAGCAGGAACTTCGTAAAGAGACAGAGGCCCAATTTCAATTAGAAAGTCAAATTTCTTTTAGTTATATTTGATATATATAGCTTTCTTACAACAACTACTACTGACAAGTATAGTTACTCTAATAAAATGGCACAATGTGCCTGGAAAACACATAATACTGCTCCTGTCTTTAATTACTAATCATTTCAGAGCTTCACCAGCAAAATGATTGTGAATACACCGTGCATCAGTGTGGACGGCACTGTCTCAGAAGGTTTTATCATTAGTTTGCAGTTTCCTCCAGCCAGGGTGAAGGAGCGGCAGAGACAGAGAAACACAATTACACTCAATCATCGTTTCCTCGACAATAAAGTGTCTGTAATATAGTCTCCAAGCTCTTCGCTAGTGCCAACTCCACTGATTTCCAGACAGAACATTTTAATGCTCTCTTTCATGTCCTGGTATTTCCCTTCTCAGTTCCCTTCAACTCTCACAATGCTCACACACGCACCCCCACACACACACATCCACGCGCACACAGACTCCCACCCTGCTTATCTGGCAAGCTTTTGCCCCAGACACAATCACAGTATGCAAACAAACAGCTGATGTCATGGGACACATGCACACATACACTAGCTAATGTCATTGGGGTGGAATGTGATCAAAATAGAGTGAGTGAAATGTGTGTGTGGGTGTATATTTGCGGCAACAAGACAGTTTAAGTAGGGGTTGTGTACAATCAAGGAACATGAGCGCAGAGACAGGGAGGATAGACGAGAGAGAGTGATTTGTTTTAAGAAAACAGACAGGGGAGGGAGGACACACCTATAGACAGTGACACACACTCACGCCGACACGCACACACTCAAACGGCCTGAGTCATCGCTGACAATCTATTATCAAGGTCCCATCGGAAGAAAGTACTACAACTTAGTGCAACAAGTCTACCAGAGTGAATTATTCCTACACCTACAGAACCATTGTTTTACCTCAGAGCCATTTTTTCCACATTTTGTCACATGATAACCACAAACTTCTGTTTATCTTAATGGGTCTTCAATTCAAGCCAAGTTTATTTGTGTAGCACATTTCAGCAACAAGGCAGTTCAAAGTGCTTCATGTCACAGAAACATAAATACAGTAATCTATTATTAAACGAGCAACAAACGTTACATTTTGTCAAATGCCGTCATCAAAATCAGCCACCAAATACACATCAAATGTGTTGATGAATGTTCCACTTGCTACCAATCAAAGGAAACTCTAAACATGTGGATTTTTACCCTCGTTTCAAAGGAAGTCAGTGTTTTGGCATCTTTGCAGTTTTCTGGACGTTTTTTGGGGATTAGCGGAGCATAGAAACTCCACTATGTTCTCCATGTTTGGTTCTAGTTCTGGGGATGCTATATCTGGAAGACCTGGGATATCTGGAAGGTTGATACGTTTGCCTTCAGAAGTCAATTAATGTGTTTTAGAGAATATTTGTGACCAAAGTTCACAAGACCAAGAAATGCATCAAACAGGTCAGGGACAAAGTTGGGGAGAAGAACAAAGCAGGCTTACTTTGCATTGCCAATAATAAAATGACCATCTCACAGAAATTTTGCGTTTGACATCTAAACTATCAGTTGTTCAAGAAGAGCATCCAACAAAGAAACTGCTGAGAGGTCAATGGCAATGTAATTAAAGCATAAGGTGGTAAAACAAAGTATTGGCTTAATGGGATGGAATACAAATCTGAATCACAATTTCAGATTTTCACTTCACAATTCAATAATGTACTTATTTGCGCTGGTCCCATTGTGTAAAATACCAATAAAACACAGATTTTAGTGGTTGTGATGTGACAACATGCCCCAAAAATTCAGAGTAGGAATACTTTTGCAAGGCGATGTACCTATACGCAAAGGGAGATGATTTAAAACACAAATGATGGATTTTCATTATTTTTACACTACGATGTGGATTATAGCATCACAAAATCGCTCAGTTTCTTGGTGTTGAGTAAAACTTAAAGAAAACTCTTGCCACAGAAATTGTGTTCTTAGAAGGAAATCACATTTTTCTTTGCATCATAAATATTCAAAAATTCCCAGGATACAAGCCTTTTTCTCCCACTTTTGTCTGAGGACTTCTAAGGTTGAGCAGATGAATAATACATGAAAATGTTGATCGCCATCAGCCGTTTTATATGAAAGGCATGCCATTACAATTACAAGAAAACACAAGGGTGATGCAAATGGGAAAACAAGCCAAAGTTGTAAAGATGCCTGGAGGAGACGGACATTCATGTTCTATAAGGCATTTAACAGAGAATTATCAGACGTGCATTACTCCCATGGGCTCTTTCTGACTGAACTGAAACTGGCTTTGCTCCATTTATTTCAGGTCACATTCACTAAATATTTTATTGCACAAGTCTTTTGAGAAGCTTATATTTAGAAAGTCTGGGAACCGAGCCAGACATTTACGACCGCTACCTGATGACATGTTTTTGAGGAAAAGAACTCCTAATCTCAGTGGTCACTAAGCCTCAAACAAAAAGCCTTAATTTTCCTCCTTGAAGGTTTTGTAAAAACTCAAAAGTGACTGAAACCTGCGCTTTGCTTGGAATAATTTTAAATCCTCAAAAAAAAAAAAAAGTTTTACGCATTAATACTGTTCCCTATTTACGTCGCAGACTTGCAGAAAAAGTACCTGTCAGTCAACACTGTTGGGTTGAGCCAACTTTTATCACTGAGCTGACCAGAAAATGGAGGCCCTGCCCACACTCTAAAGAACGGTGATGCCTTTCAAGAGAAGCTGGTGGGACATATCCAGCCAAAAATCTGTTTTCCTGTTAGGAAAATGGCTGAAGTATGACCGTTGGAATTTCAGGAAAGCCCATAAACAGGATGGATTTTCCTTTGTCCCCGACAAGCTTTTACAGTTTATAAGGGACACCCCAACACACACGCGCACGTACACACACAGATGTCCTTAGTGTTCAAAGGTGTTGACTTAGGAGCAGGCACTGTTATACTGGTGAACACCCTCTTAACTCTTGTTGACTTTAAACTTTAGTGGACAGTGATGCTGTTGTTCCAGCAGATTCCAGGTTATGACAGGCCTGTTGTTAGGTACTTGAACATCCTTACAAAGCTGGTTTAGAGTCTTTAGGCATAGAGTTAGGCAGTATTATGTAAGATTAACTTTTTTGAGCTTTACATCATGTTATAATATTATTCCTTCATCAAAAACAAAGCTGGAGTGTTACCTTGATTCTTTCTTACATGTTTGAGAAATCCTTTAATCTCCCATGGAAACTATTCAGCCGTGCTAAAAGCCAGTGTGGACCTAGCTCCGCCTTCGAGGTGCAGCTCCTCCTAAGAGCTGTCGCTTTCAAACTTCCAAGCCTCACAGAGCAGCCCTATTCTAAATAAAGATTAGTTTTGATTAAATAAGACACAGAATGAAAAGGTTTGTTCATGCGACGTCATTAAAAAACATGCTGTGCCATCGTCCTCCTACCACTTCTTGTCGTCCTTATCGTTTTTTCCACCAGTAGCGACATCCAGTTGTTGAGCACATAACTCGTGATGCGAAAAAAAATGCTTCCATTGCAGTTTTTGCGAACTACATACATTTTGACACAGATGGAAAACCACCTCATCATTCAAAAACGTAGCAAAAAACTTTTTAAAAATTTTTTTCCATTAAGCAAATTTATTTTCAGAATTACAATTTTCGCAATTATCTGGTCAATAGAAACACAGCTAGGGACATCTTGTGCTACACCAGCCAGTCCTTGCAAACTACCAAAACATAATGGAGTGGTTAGGTATCAAAAAACCAGCAGAATTTAAATGTATGATTGGTTGACTATTTTACTCAAACCTTCAGTCATATGAAGAGACTGTGCTACCATTTTAACTTTCAAATTTCACTTTCACTTCAGACTTCAGAAATGATTATTCAATGGCTGGGGTTCGCCGAAATGACTGTGGAGATTATGCGAAAAGCAAAGAAACAGGGATGAAATGCAATATAGGTCACGCACAGGCCTCAACCTCATGACATCATGCAGCACAGCGCGTACTTTAATCTGCTGAGCCACACACACGCTGATCTGTGTGAGCGCGCTAAGCTACCCCGGACCCATCGTGACAACCTTCCATCGGCGGCTTAATCCGCTCACAGGACAGTGACTTCACCGCGGTGATGTCATGAAGGTGAGTCAGACATGTCTGAGGGGCTGAGGAAACTCTGAGACAGCTGCACATTCATGTTGAAGGTTCCCATTAATTGATGGCATGTATTTCAGGGTCAGTATTTTGAAAACTGTAACCTGTAAGACAGAGGTGTCCAAACTTTTTGTCTCGTGGGCCAAGAACATAAAAACTAAATAAATCACTCCAATTTTTTGTTTTGCTTTGTAGGAAAGGGACATTACTCACTGCAGATCCAAAAGTTAAAAGGGATTTTGCATGTTTGCTGTATTAAAAGAAAGGAATCCGATTTCAAATTCTTTGGAGCTCGATTCGACACTTTCTTTCAAAACGCTTGACTATGTTTAACCCAGTTTTACAGGTAAAAGCTGAATTGGAGGCAGCAATATCGGTTTTTCAGTAAAAGTCTCTGAATAAACGTCGTTCTACTTATTATAAAAGCTTGGTTATAAAAAAAAAGGCTACTTTGTGTGGCACTTTACATTTCTTATTGTGAGAAAATTATGTTGGTATTAATATTACCCCGATTTCAGACAAAAAGTCTTCATCTACTCCAACCAAGTGAGAAACGGCTCAAATTTGAATCATTCTTGAATTGCAGCTACACAAATTCTGTCCAAGGGACACAAGTGGACACTTTGGAAACCAATTATTTCCCAGACTGGGTATTACACACCCTTCTAATTCGCATTGTGTGTGCCTGAACTTATGTTTTTTTTTTTTAAACGGGAACAGTCCAGACAGTGTCTCTCTTTCTGTGTATTAGTGTGACATAAGGGCCAAGCTGCTTTAAGGTCCCGTCACTTATTAACCAGAAACTGCAGTCTCGGAAGCGGGAGATTTTTCATCGGTGACATCACAGGTACGGACTGACGAAGAGGTTTGGGAAACAAGAGAGAACTCACCTTAAAAGGAGAGCGGTGATGCTGTTTTTCTGTTCCTGTTTAGCAACATTAGAACACATCATCTCTGCTTCCTCCGATTGTCTCAGAGGTTGAGTGGACCGGAAGATGCCTCAATCTTATCCAGAGGCAGCGGCTGTGAAAAATATTATCCACACATGCTTGTGATTCTGTTTATTCGTTTATTTTCTTTTAGCTAAGGGAGCAAGTTGGACTTATTTCCCAAACCCTGGCAACCCTGTGTTTATCTGGAAGTTACACCGACAAGAACAAACAAAGTTCAAACGTCTTTTACCGGAAAACATTTTAGATTAAAATTGAAAGCGGCTAAAACGCACCGATTTGCAATTACCTTCAAAAACAAGACTGAGAATGATAGTAAAAATGATTGATATGAAAAGAGACACTGGTTTCTGACATGTGGATGTCGCACCATTTATTATGTGTTTTCTAGCCACATAGTACCATTTTATAGCACAATCAAGTAACTATGTAACTTAGTTACAATCAAATACAGCATTTTTTATATAAAAATTATGTTGGTATTTTTAATGTAATGCCTTGAAATTGGGCCTCTGTCTCTTTAAATACTCCTGCTCTTTCTGAATGTCTGCCTTAAAGAAGTCGTCACAACATGGCTCCTCTATTAACCCTTTAACAACATTTTTGCCAGCGTCGCACTGAGAAGTATCTCCTATAATGAAATCAGTAGATGAGCAGTTCCACCAGGTGTTTGCTAATTGCTGCTGGCTAGTCTGAAGGAGCTGAGTTAGGGGAAGGGTGATCTGTAATGTGGAAGCTCAGAAACTGCAGCTCCTAGGAGGACGTGCCTTTTGAAGGCGGGGCTAGTTCCACCCAGGCGTTTTGCATAGCTGGATGGTTGCCATGGGAGATTAAACGATTTTTCAAACATGCATGAAAGAATCAAAGCAACATCCCAGGTATGTTTTTGATGAAGGAATAACATTATAATATATAATATGATGTAAAGCTAAAAAAAAAGTTGATTTTACATACTGTATGTTAGGCAGCTTATGTGTGTTCTTTTATTTTCATTAACAAAGAGCGGGCATAAACAATGTCAAGCTGTTTATATTACCAATCAGGTCTTTTGTTTACAATCACATCACCAAATAGCTGTTCTCCGATGCCACTTTTATGACTATAGTCAAAATCATGAAAGATAGGAACATACTAGACTAGTCTTTATTGCATAATTCCTGGAAGTTGCTTTATAATCCCACAGTCGTTTAAAGATGGCCACAAGGCAGCTGCAGGATTCAGAGACCAGATTTTTTTTTTTTTTTTTGTACACCAGACCTCATTTCAGCCAAAACTCAATTTAACAGCTTCAATTAATAGCTAGAACATCTCCTAACCAATCAACCTTCAGCAAATTGTTGCTTTGGACTGTAAGCAGTTTTCTGTGCACAAAAGGAAGGTCTAGTTGTTGTCAATGCACTGATATGCACAGGTTATTGCTCGCTTACTGAAAGTGCGTGTGTGTTTCTGCACATCTAAGCACAGTTTTAATGTTTATCAACCATCTCCAAAACACAGCAACCCCACCTGAGTGCTGCAGACACCACAAGTGTTCACCTCTCACCTCCCCACCGCACCGGAGGGAGTCTCCGTGTGAGCTTATGTCTGGAACTCTGCCTGTCTGAAAAGCAATTACGCTACAGAACCAACATTAGGTAAGCTTGTGCTTATTAATATTAGAGAATATTATGTAATATTAAATTAATTCCATTGTACTGTCTACCATTAATGCATTTATGTTTACAGTAACCTATTGCTTTTTTTCATCCATCCATCCATTTTCTTACACCCTTGTCCCTAGTGGGGTCGGGAGGTGCTGGTGCCTATCTCCAGCTAACGTTCCGGGTGAGAGGCGGGGTCACCTGGACAGGTCGCCAGTCTGTCGCAGGGCAACACAGAGACAGACAGGACAAACAACCATGCACACACACACACCTAGGGAAAATTTAGAGAGACCAATTAACCTGACAGTCATGTTTTTGGACTGTGAGATGAAGCCAGAGTACCCGGAGAGAACGCAGCATGCACAGGGAGAACATGCAAACTCCATGCAGAAAGACCCCAAGCTGGGAATCGAACCCAGGACCTTCTTGCTGCAAGGTAACAGTGCTGCCACTGTGCAGCCGCTTTTTTCCCCCCCATTTTCCATTTTTTTCATGGAATGTGAAATCAAAATTGCATTAAAATTGCATATGCAACAAATTCCACTGTGATTGATATTGTAGTTCAGTCCTTAGAATAGAGTGTGATTTCTTGTTTAATGGAAGCACAGAAATTGTGTTTTGTCGGCATTAGCTGAATATTGACACAGCTTTGCGCACATTTGTAATGGAAACGTAGACACAGAAAATTTATTCCCAACCTCACCTTTGTAAAATAAATGGAAATCATTGCTTACATACAGTATGTGTTTCCTAACGTCTTAACTTCCCAATTAGACAAAAAAAATGTAGCATGTGTAATTCAACATAAACTATACTAGACAAGGTAATCCTTTCAACACTTACAGCAGAGAAATCAAACCAACAATCAGAAAAGTTGTCCAAGAATCAGAAGTACCTTCTCGAAGACTGAGTTAGGGCTTTTCCTGGAAGCTGAAATCTTTGGGAACTATTTCAAAAAATTGGAAAATTCACACCCAGAATATTATATTTGAAAGGATTTGATCTCACTTTGATATGTGGCTGATCACTCTGAAAGAATGCCATTCTCCTTACCATACAACGAAAGACGTTTCATGGCAGGCTAGACCCCCAAAAGGCAAAATCCACCCAGAGAGACTCATGGAAGAGTATCAATGGAGGCATTGATACATTAAAGACTGGACGGAGGGAAAGTGTGAGTGTTTGAGCTCGTGATGTTGAGTGTGTGTCTGAGTGTGTGATGGAAAGAGATTTATGAGGACAAATCCGCCAGATGAAGAGTATGAAGCGAGCGCCAGAGACTCATATTTGTTCGGGTCGTGACCTGAAGGACTGAATGAGTTTCCCCCCCCCCCCCCCCCCCCCTCCTTTTGAGCCTATTTTTCTTCTTCATTTGACAGAACTTTTAGTTTCATTCAGTTTTTAATATTTGACCTCTAAAAATTATAATAATGAGGCTAAAAATAAAAGCATGTTGTGTTTTGATTCATCCTCACTCACCTTTACAGTCACAGAAATGTTTCCATTCATGCCTCACGTCACCAGGCACTTTGGTTCCAGCACCGCCACACAGGTGAGTAATCTGTCTGGCATTGCAGCACCAATAATAGAATTGACAATTAGACAGTTTGATTGAAGAATTACCTATCTCTTCACTTACAGCTGTTGATGTAACATTCATTAAAAGAGGGACGTTTCAGTTTAGCAGCTTTGACATGGTAATTTGGAATTATAGAAATGTTTGTATTTCACACAGAAAATCTCACATTGATCAAAATACAACAATAAAAACACAAAGCTTAGAGCAATTTGGAACAATTTAATCTTTGAAAAGCCATGGTTCATGATAGCTATTATTAATGTTATAATTTGTTTGTCTTTTTTTTCCACAAGAGCTTTTTCTCTGAACATATTTATAAGTTTATTTCATATTTCTATATTTCCTTTGGTCATATTTTGTTCTTCGTTTTGTGATTCTGTTTTGTAGGTTTTCACTTATTTTAGATTTTCTGTTTTCCTTGCTTTGCCAATGCTCTGCATCGCGAACTTGTTGATTTGAATCCATCTCAATGACGTCAATTTACGATGAAAAAACAAATGCGACATGGATGGAGAAAAAAACCCAGGCATTTATCACGTAGGCACATTTCTTTCTTTAACCCTCTATGGCATGGCGTTGCCCTCAGGCAACAAACCACATATCTGTACCTCACATTGCTCCTTTATTTTATTTTTTGGGGGGCATGATTTTTGACATATTTTTGTCCGAAAAAAAGTTTTTTTATGAATATAGTTTTTGTTTGATTTGTATTTCATTTCTCATAATCAGTGTAGAAAATCTTGGTGTTCTAGACCAATGTTACCCTGAGGCAACAAACCCAAATCTGGTTCCAGGAGGTGTCAGAGTCCGATTTTATGATTGACATGTAATTAGGGACCACCAAGCTCCCAAAGAATGCAGGAAAATATTTTTTCCCCCAAAAAATAAAAAGTCATGCCATAGAGGGTTAAAACGGGAATATGTCGCGTCAACAATACGGTTTGCCTTCAGAATAAGCCATTTCTAAGACGTTAGCATTCATATTAGCATTCGCTTGAGCCGCCCTTCAGACGCCTCTTAACGGTGAACAGCCATGAATACCTTTTCTCTCTCCTCCTTCCTGTTCCGTCTGTCTCTTTTCCACTTTGTGTTTGTCTGTGCTAACTCTTCCACAGCAAACAGTCCGCCGTGGGCAGCGGGACCAGCTGTCCGTGTTTTGATTTTCACTTGTTGCTCGGTGTTTAAGCGCCAGCTGAACTGTGGCTGACACTCCGGTTTGCGCGCGCGGGCGAACGAGCGCACACAGGCGCGCGCGCGGACGAGCAGACTCGTGCAGGACGGACGGAAGGTGAAACAGCTCCGGGCTGTCATAAACGTCACTGACATGTCACATAAAAGCGCAATATGATGAATGTCAACGGCGGTGGTTTGTGTTATACGCCTGAGCAGGTTTTTATCACCTTCACAATGTGGAGACGGTAAATTGCAAATGCTTAAGGTAGTTCTGTGGCGAATGTGGACATGTGTGCGAGTGTTTAGAGTGTGTGTGTCTCTGTAGAAAGACAACAGACAGAGAGAAGGAGACTTTCTCTTTCTTCTGAGGAATAATATAAATCTTGACAAGTTGTCTCTGCAAACATATTCTCGGACAATCCGAATGAAATTGGCTTTGTGGGGAATTAAGAGTGTATAGAACTCATGTCAACACTTTTGATCCAGTTAAAACTGTCTTGGCAGAGAAAGAGATTTACTGGATTTTAAGGCATAACGCCGACATAAGGGAATTAGGATGGCTGCTAATCGGCACAATAAACTGTTTACCTGATGCAAGTCGAGCAATGAAATGAGAATAAATCGGCTTTGAAAGTCAGTCTCTGTGTGTGGGAGTCTTATAATTTCTGATCCTCGCCCCTTTGTGTTTATGTAAAACCCAGATTAAAAGTCTGCACGCCATAATTCAAATCTGTCTCTTTACAGCAGGAATTACAGTCGTGATTTGACAAAGTATTTTATGTGGCATTTTTGAAATGCAGCAATGTGCAAAATGTGATAAATGAAAAAAACACAAAAACTTACAGGATAAAATAACAAAAGAGATCTCACTGAACCAAAGCAGAATATCATTTCAAAGGTGCAATATTATGTACATTATATTCCAACCACAGTGCCATTTTACAGCACAATCAAGTAATTGTATTATCTTCACTTGTTATAAAAATGTTTTGATATCAAGTACATCTTGGGGTTTTATTCATATTATTAGTTTTTCCTACTTTCTGCCAATTTTCTAATTCTCTTATTATTTTTACTAAAATTTTAGTTTTTGTCATATCATTCATCTACCTGTGCTGTTGTTATGGGGCGTGCTGTGGTGGCGCAGGGGGTTAGCACGCCCCACATTTGGAGGCCTTAGACTCCTGGTCCCGACGACCTTTGCCGCATGTCCTCCTTCAAAAAATGGCGCCGGCTCAGCTGGCTGCCTGCAGACGCAGCTCCTGTCTGCAAAATAATTTCCCTGCTGGGATGAATAAAGTAATTCTCCTTCTTCTTGTGAATATTGCGAAACACTTTGGCCCACTGAGGTAGTTGTAAATGAGCTACATGAATAAATTTTGACTCGACTTCATCCTGGGAGGCGGGGCTAGGTCCCACCAGGCGTTTTGCACAGCTGAACGGTTGCCACGGGAGATAAAGGGATTTCTCAAACATGCATAAAGGAATCAAAGCAACACTCCCCCTAAGTATTAGAGCTGAAAATAAAATGTCAATGTCCCCTACTGATGTTTAGTGGGGTAACAGCATGGTGTAATGTAAGCACTGGTTAGGGATTAGACATGCAGAGCGGAGGATTTCTAGAAGACAGGGTAGACGTGCCGATATTCATTCTCTGAGGGGGCAAAAAGAAAAAAAAAATGGAGAAAAAATTTCTAAGCCAAGAAGATTATACTGATGATGATGATTGCATAATCACGGTGTGTGTGTGTGGGTGTGCGTGCGCGTGTGCGCGCATTGGGAGTGTGTTTCTTATGGTGAGCAGACAGCACAATTAGTCAGTCGCTCAGTTACGGCCCCCCGGCTCTGACCTGACACGTAACATCACGCATGCAGCTGCATGGCTGTGTGCACTTTTACACTTGGCAGGCGCGCAGCAGATCACTGATGAAAGAGCTGCGGCGCTTCGCTCTCAGCTGTGGCTTTAATGAGGAACATGTTTTCTCTCCTTCTCTCCCGCACTAATTACCTCCTGTCTTCCTTTCTGCCATACATCATGGCCTCTTTCTTTCCCTCAGCTTCCCCTCTTCTGCTGCTGCTTCTTGCTTCACGAGTCTCTCCCCCTTTTAAACTGAAATGTGCGAAGGTCGGCCCAAACACGCCCCAAATTTAAATCAAAGTCCTCATGGATGATTTTCTGTTATGTGTTAATGTGGGTGAGCTTTCAGAATCTGAAATTATATTTTTGCCTTAAGGCTCACAAGTAATTGAAAGTATCAAAGGTTATAGTTTTCTTTCATTAATTGGTTTATTTCACTCCTTACTTCATGAATCTAGATTTCATCTACTCATTCATGCTCTGTCTCAGTACCGTCTCTTACCATCTTCCTCAATCTGCAATCTTCTCGGTCCCATCATTTGTTCATTTCCCCCGTGTTGCTGTCCTTTGGTACTTATCAGTCAACCACTCTCTTTTCTTTTCTTTAACGCCACTTCTTCCATTTTATTTCACCCTCTTCTCTCACTTTTCGCTTCCTGCCTATGTTTTTTTTTACGTCATTTTTAATCCTCTCACCTTGATTTCTACCTTCCTTTTAATCCCTCTCCTCATTACATTGCTCTGTCTCGCCTGTGCTGCCACTCGCCCTGACATAAATTTAAAACATCTAACTACCTCAATCACATTTTCCAGTAATCGAATCCCCCTATGCTTGTGACATCACTCCTTTTTTTTCTTTTCTTTTTTTACGCCTTTTCCATGTCTTTCTACTCATTTCTGCCTCTGACATGTTCGGTTGCTTCTCTATGATTTTGTTGGTGATGTCATTGGGTTTGTTTTCCTATATTTCTTCCATTGTCTCAGACCTGTAAAGTCCCCCGTCTGTTTTTGGACGAACAGTCTTTTCCATAATGTACAATAGATCATTAATAACGTATCCGCTGCGTCTGTCTTCATGTACAATATGAGAAGCAAGATGGGGAACATTTGCCTTGCCCTTCAGTTAAACGTGAGGTTACGTAACGACGTCCACAGGAAACGGTTCTTGTTGCTTGTTTTTGTTGCTCTGTTAACTGAACATGACACTAAATATATTGTTAGTATTAGTCTCCATCTGTTTTTGCAATTCCCGTGGCACTGTTGTGAATGCATAGCAACAGGTCGTGTCTCATGCAGTCATGTAAACATATAAGTAAACAGTGCACCCTGTCAGAGTGTATAAAATTTGCTGTAACATGTAATAGATAGCTAGACTAGGTAGCATGAACACACAGCATTTTGATGTAAGTTTACCCTCCTTCATTCTTTGCTATTCAGTTTAGTGAACACTTTTGGTGAGATTGAAAAAGTTGTCTGTGACTTTGCTAAGGGACAAAAATGTTTTTAAAAGAACGGAGGTACAGTACTCGTCAATCGATCAATTAAACAAACTGGGTTTTCACATATTCTGCTTTTAGTGTAAAATAATCTGGTCCAGGTTTTAAGAGTCAAAGTATGGAAGTTTCTAAAATAGAGCGGTAGTGGAAAAAAAGTTACGTGGAATCGCTCTTTAGTCATTTCACAAATTACATGCCAACTTCAGCCACGTTCACTGAGCGTAGGTCTGTTGATGTCACGTTGCATCGCAGTAAATTCTGTAAAAAATAACACGTCAGTACATGTAACACATGTTGCTTACCGATATTTTACGTTAACCATTTGTCTTGATAAAGTTTTCTTTAAAGGAAGAATAACAAGTCCGGTAAAATGGGCAAATAGTCTAGGCATGCTAATCGTTAGCTTGTACAGTGTTAATGCCAACAGTTTCGATGCTAAGGCTAGCCTATCTGTGCTAATGAAAGAAAGAAGGCAATCCAGTGGGTGACCAGCCTTGGCATGATAGTCTATAGCGTCTGAAATGCTAACGCGAGTAGGCAGTCTCTTTCTCATTCGCCAGCGCTGGTCACGCAGGTGTCATTAATCATATCAGTAGCTAGCTTTGGATTAAGATATAGCCTCCTGTGACAGGGAAGTAGTCACCACCAGGTGTTCAATAGTCTTAATTTTGGTCATAATGCCGCACACTGACCTCCAAAACAACTGCCAACATGTTCAGATCTAGCAGACCAAGCTAGCGTACTCTGAAAACGGGCCACACAATGCTAAATTAAGTCTCCAAATACCTTAAATGTCCTCACAGGAGCTTCACCAGGATCTGGCCACTGTTGATCTAAAGATTTATGTTTACTAATTTTATACAGACTTCACAGGTTTAGCTTTCATGGGAGGTGGGCAAGCAGGAATATTTTGTTCTCCAAGAAAAACATGAAGGCCAGTCAAACGTTTGCTACAGAGAACATAGGGAGAGATGAGTCTAAATTGTGCAACATGACAATGACCCCAAACATGCCACAAAATACACCAAAGCCTGGCAGAGAAATAAGAAATAAATAGTCCTGGTCGATTTAAATCCTCACACTGATATTAAGCATAGACGAGGTAAGACTAGCTGCTAGGGTGTAGGACGTCCTGGCTTTGTTCTTAGCTATAAAACTTCTCTTTCTTTTCCAGGGTCAAGAAATAGTAATTAGATGTTAATATTTGAAGTAATTATTTTTTGAAAAACCTCAGTTAATGGAGTGTCCAAACTGTTTCAATTGACTGCACGTTGTTATTTCTGCTCCCTACCCACAATCCTCTTTCCTGATCGTCACACCTGCGACCGCAATTTAGTCAGCGACACAAAAGCTCATGGTTTTCCGTCTCTGTCTGGTCCTTCGTGATCTCTCGTTTGCGGCGTGGCATCTCCAGGACGGGAGTTGCTTTGATAAAAATCGGGAAAAGGGATTAAGCTGGGAATTTCCACTCACACTTGCTTAATTGATCTTTAATCTGATTTCATAAATCCTGTGACACATGCAGTTAAACCCAAACGTATTCATACCTGCGGATGATTTAGGTTTTAATGTAATCCTTTAATTTGACTGACAGGTTTCTTCTGCCTGGAAGTGATATTAAAGTGTTAAAGTGGCCGAGCAAAAGTCCGGACTGAAATCTCTGGATTGAGCTCAAGATTAATGTGATGGCAATGAGGCCCTCCAACCTCAAAGACTTGAACTTGTGTGTGAGTGTGCGTGCGGGTGTGTGTGTGTGTGTGTTTGGGTGCACAGATATGTGCATGTTTATTCTGGTGAACCTGTCTATTAATCTGTAAACACGCCCCACAGCTGTTCCATTGAAATCAATGGCATTGTATGAAGATCAGGCTTGCTATTATTATTGGATTTAAAAGATTAACACACACCTGCGTGGCAGGACATTAGAGAGCAACGAGTGTGCGCACAGTGCGTGAGTCAGAATGTGTGTGTGTGTGTTTATTTGCATTAGACATAAAAAACATTTTAAAAGGGAGCGAGATGAAAGAAAATGTGGCCATTTGAGGCTCTTTAGCAGTAAGCCACTACTGAACAAGCAGCAGGACAACAGGGACCAAAGGAACGGAGAAGCTGCTTTTACTGGCTCTTTGTGTTACTCCTTGACTTATCTGGAGAGAGAGGGAGAGACAGATACTTCACAATAGGATGATGGAGTGTGAGGATGATGTCAGTGGTTATTAATGCGACGCAAAACCGCAACGTTTTCGTCTTCTCGTTTAAGAATTGTGAGGAGAAATACTGTAGTTGGCCAGGTGGAGAGGAAAAAACGTCGTCGGGCTCAACTTGCAAATGCTGCACCATTGCCATCAAATGAAGCGTAAACAGGAAGTTCCCCAAATCAGATAACATTATGGAAAGTGAGTGAAAAGGCCGCGATTCTGCGTGTGTGTGTAGCTGGGTTAGCCATTACATGGAGGTGCATGTCTGGAATATTTTTCATGTCAGTCACCTCACTTTTAGTTTCTCTCTCTCTGCACCAACATTTCCATTCCTGAACCCATCCACCTTTTAATTTGGTGACCAGTTCTTTATATATATATATATATATATATATATATATATATATATATATATATGAAATTTGTTTTTTTTTGTGATTTGTGTAAACTGTTTGTTTGTTTGCATGTTTGGATCCCCAGTAGCCGTTGCTGTAACAATAGCTACTGGGGTCCACCTCATAAAAAAGTAGTACAAAAAACCGTTGCACTTAATATAATATTAAAAACATAGCACATTAATTCAGAAATGCACAATTATCACAATTCATATAATAAAACCGTTCTATTAGAAACTGAACACATTTTAGCGATTATAACACTACATAATAAAATAATTAAGCGGCCCTCAAAAACAAATGTAGAAAATATGTTTTTCTCTCTAACTGTATTGATCATTACAGATTCGGATATAAAACATGCGAGCAGACGCAATCTCCTGCAATAAATTAAGCCAAACTTATTGGAACAGATCAGCGAAATCCACATGCAAGTCATCTATCATGATAAAGCAGACACTATACAGAAAATATGTTTTAAAAGATTTCTTCCCTACTTATATCACACTGCTCCTGAGGCCTGATCATCTGCCTGAACTTGAGTTAATTTCATTTCATGTCTGAAATCAAGTCCTAAGGCGACCAGGTGAGCAAGTCCAAAAAAATAAACGTCTGGGGCAGCAGGTTGCGGCAGAGAGACTGACGAGCAAGAAATAACAAAAAAAAAATCAACATAAGGTGATTTTCAACCATTTATGGCGTCAAAAATCACAGCCGTCACGTTGCATCTCGTCAGCAAACGATTTGGTCTTTTAAAAGTCGGAAGAATCGGTTTTACTTCAAGCAAATCCGACTGGAATCCACAAAAAAATCACATTTATCTTCTGCTGTGCTGCAGAAGATGAACTCACATTGATTCAGATACGTATATAGAAACAACATTTTTCCTCACTGTCTGACAGTAAATGAGATGCAACTTTTCAGTTTTGTTTTTCTTTTTTTTCTGTTTGCTGCTGATTTTTGTATTTATTTATTCTTTCTTCGTTATATTTTTTAAATTTGTAGACATTTCCTTGCAATTCAAATTAGAAGTCAAATAATCAAATTACTTTATTTATGCAACACAATTTAAAGACACAAAGCAGCTCAGAAGTTCTGATGAACAGTAAGGAGGAGCAGTGCAGGTCCGCCTTCCCTTGTGCATTGATCTAAAAATAAAAATTCAAATTTTAAATTTAATTCCAACTTCACGGGAAAACTTTCTAAAAGTTTTCCAACAGATGAGGAGCTGCATTCTACATGAGAGAGCTCAGATTGTCCTCCAATCAGAAATACCGGGCGTTGCGGTAGTCAAGACAAGAAGACAATATAGTGAAAGTCTAAAAAATATTAATTTTTGGGACTCTGGGGTAGTTAAATATGTGCGATCAAAAACTTTTAATTTCTAAGGCAGGTGCTGGGTCCAGTCCGATATAATGATACTTCAACTAGAGAGGGAGACGGCAGAGAAATGGCCTCGTTTCCCGGTGAGCAGCCCGGCTATTACCTCGCCTCTGGAATGCACTGGAGCTCAAATTAAATAATTAGTTTGCATGTGCACACAGGACTTCATTCAGGCTCTCTGTCTCTCTGCTGCGTTTAAAGTGCCCCTTCATGAAAAGCCGTTTGCGAAAAGCTGATTGTATTTGCTTTTCGGAGAGTGGATGTTGTCATTTCTAAAAGGGGATGGACCACTGGAGGCAGAGGTCCGGCAAGCAGGTGGGAGAGAGATCTAAACAGAGGAGAACTGAGCTGCGGTCAGCTCAAAACTGTACATGTGTCTGAACATGACATCCCTGTGGCAGCATCATGATGAGGGGATCCTTCTCTTTAGTGTGGGCAAGGAAGTTGGCCAGAGTCGATATGAAGACATATTGAGCAATCCAGCAGGACAGCAACTCTTAAAGGGGCAGTGTTATGTGTTTTCCAGGCACTCAGTGACATTTTACAGCTTGATCAAGTAACTATGTTACCTTCAGCTGTTATAAAAATGACATATATGAAGTCATATATTTCATGTATGATTGAAAAAAATTTTCCTTCTAGATTCAACGCCTTGAAATTGGGCCTCTGTCTCTTTAAGAAACCTTCACAAAGTCATCACAACATGGCTCTTCTATTAGCCCTTTAACAATGTTTTATTTATTTATTTATTTTTTTACCAGCGTTGTGCAGCAGATATGAAGCTCCACTAAGTGTTTGGTGATTGTCGCTGGCTAGTCTGAAGGAGCTGGACGGTGGAGGGCTGCGCTAAGAGGCTGAAGCTCGGAAACTTGGAAACTGCAGCTCAGAGGAGGAGCTTCATCTCGAAGGCGGAGCTAGGTCCACCCAGGCGTTTTGCACAGCTGGATGGTTGCCGTGGGAGATTAAAGGATTTCTCAAACATGCATGAAGGAATCAAAGCAACACCCCCGGTGTGTTTTTGATGAAGAGATAACATTTTAATATGATGTAAAAGCTCTCAAAAGTTGATTTTACATCATACTGCCCCTTTAAAGCTGCAGTAAGAAACTTTAATAGAAAAATATGTTTGATTTTTAAAATACATTTTCACACCCAAGGCTCTTCCGACATCGGCCAGGTCGGAAACATTTCTCTGCCGTGGAATGGAGGATATTCTTCTCAGTCCTGGCGAGACGGATGACGACCTGCATGGTGAGGAACAATGATTGGTTGTTTCTGACGTGTCTTTCTGCCGATAGCAATAGGAGCAGGCGGAGGAGCTTGAATTTCTTTTCACAAACTACTATACTGTCAGTATAGTTTAAACAAATGTGTTGAAACTATATTTGTTGGTATAAAAGTTACATACTGCAGCTTTAACTTACAGGCCGTATGCCTTTACAGTGATGAGTCTTCTCCATACGTATTGATATTCACATATGATTTAGTCACACTCAAAACTGTCGTTATACAACTTATAAAAATAAGTTTAATTTCCAGTTTTTACCACCTTTCCATGCACTATGAGACAATGAACCTTACTATGCAGAGTCACACACACACACACACGCACACACACCCCCCCCCACACACACACCTCTACACTGAGACTGAATTTACTCCAGTTTGTCTGTGAAAGGATGGGTTTGTTTCAGAGGTTAGTAGTCCCCCGTCTGCTGACGTATTTCCTCTACTCCGCGTCTCCATGCCAATCTTTTTTCTTAGCAAAAAAAGAAAAGAAAAAAACCCACAACTGTGCATATTTACACAGAAAAAAACCCACCTGAGCTTCCCCAGATGTCAACTTTTTTGGGGAAGTGGCTTTCCTTCACGGGGCTGCGTGACATCTATATTTACGCGCTCCGTAACGTCGGCTGTGCACGTCGTTTTGCGCCGACTCGTGCTCTTTTTTTCTTTTTCTGTAACACTTATGACGCTTTGTTCCGAAGTTTAAATTAAAAAAAAAAAAACAAATCAAACCTGAGTCAAAGTTTGTCTTTTTTTTTTTTTTTTCTCGGCTCGCCCCTCACGTTGGGAAAATATCACGGGCTGGAAAAAGCTGCGGTCTCGCCTCGCTGAGAGTCGCTCGGTTTGAACAAAGGTTAACTGCCACCGTTGGGGGAGACGGGAAATCCAGGTGCAGGAAAAAGCACGAGTTATTTCAGACGCCGTAATGTGCGTTTCCCCTAACAGCACTTTTAGTGAAGAGCAAATATTCACATAGCTGTGCTCTAAAGCCTGGAGGAAGAAAAAAAAAACAAAACAACAACAACACCTTTTTGTAACAGTTTTAGAAATGTCACCTGTGATATTTCAGCTACAACTCACAATATTTGTACGAACGAGGATAGTTTTCTAAAAGCATCCAGCCATAATTACTTACATGTAGTCTATGGGGATTAATGTCTTCCAAGAGGTAAAACTGACATTTGCTTCTCTGTTTGGTTTGACAGAACAGATGGGTGAAAATGTCTTTAAATTATGTTCTGGATTTTAACCGAAGGCTGTTTTAGTTAATTTCCCTTTTCAAAGAACGTAAAAAAAGAAAAGAAAAGCGAAAATTAAAGAGAGCAGTAGGCCTAAAAGAGAATGGAACGCTGAACCGCTTTATTAATGCGTAACACAATAACAACCACATCCAGAAGTTGGGATTTCAAAGTGTGAAGATCCGATCTGACCTTTTGCATGAAAGGAAAGTTTGAAAGGACCAAGAAACTTTCTCAGCCACTCTGCTTCTATGAGAGCGCCATTCATCAGCACGGCGAAGGTTTTCTGAACTACTTAAAGGCAGTTGTTTGAAGTAGGACACCATGACCTATGGAAACTATTGGCGGCCGCGCTGCGTGAGGATCAGAGGGCCAGGAACAACAAGCAGATTGAGATTAGCTTCAAGACGAGGAAAAGAAGAAGAAGAAGAAAAAAAACAGGAGTGGAGCGTGTAAAAGCTTCCATCGCTACAGGGCAAACCTTAAGAAGCTTCAGAAGAGTTGGATGAAGGAAGAAAATGAAATGCATTTCTTTCTTTATTGGAAGGTGGAGGAAGAGGAGCCTCCAACAGCAATATAGCAGGGAATTTCCCTGGATCAAATGCACCTCTCGGATCAAAAAGTCTGTGGATGTGTTTCTGTGAGCATCTCTGACCTTAAAAGGAAAGACGGCTCAGGAAGGAGGACGGACGGACGGGTTCTCTTAACGCGGCCTGTTTTCCTGGACTTTTTTTTTTTCTTTCTTTTTTGCGTGCGATGCAGAGTTTTAAATGATTTTCATTTGTGCTTCTTGCGTCGAGTGTTGCAGCGTTCCTTCAGTCAGTCAGTCAGTGGGCGGGGACCGAGGTTGATGCGGTCAACTAGAGCTAACAAAATAACAAAAACTGAAATTGAGGAGACATTTTTGTAAACTGAAATAAATAAAAACGGTAATTAATGGGGGGAAAAAACTATAAGTAACCGGAACTATATTGTGTGTTTATAAAACTAACTAAAACACTGAAATTATACACATAACACCCTTTGTTTTTGGGTTTATGAATCTCTTTGTTGGCCTTTTACACTGATGTGAAATTGACTTTTTCCCCCACAGTTTACGTCAACTGAGGACAGTTTACGGCACTCCATTCTCCTCCTGGCGGCGCTTACGCTGGTCCGCAAAACGTCGACAGCAACAGGAAGAAAAACAATTTGAAAAAGTTTAATTGTTTTAAATAACAAAGATTAAATTGCTTTGTTTATACATTGGTGACCACTTGTAGGACTTGTATTTGACTGTTCTGAGGTAACATAATCTGTTGTACAGGGATGGGATGAGGAATGAATGATGTGCGTTTTGTTGTTTTCTTTCTTTCAAACACTTGCATAATAAAATGCATGGAATTTCTTCACAGGCGTTAAATAGCTTCCCTGGAGACCTGATTCACTCACTATAACTTTGCAGTTATGGTCTGTGTTGATTTGTGATCCATATTATCTGGTAAAACAAGTATGTCGTAAGCTCCTCATGCGATGTATTAAAATTGTGTGAGTGAATAAACTGAATGAGAAAAGCGAGGGAGAAGACAACCAGGCCAGTTGATGTTCAACAACAATGAAGTACATTTTTTGACAATCATATCTTCTGTTGAGTATTCAATGTGCACATAATCACCATGCAGTGCTTTGACCTCATACTTTGGAAAAACTAACCAAAGTATGAAAAAACTAAAACTACTACTATAACCGGTGAAAACTAAACTGCAACTGAATAATATACGTATAATAATAACAGTTCATAAAAACAAGCAAACACACTCTAAGAACTGAAGCTAACTGAGTTAGACAAAAAGTCACAACGAAATAAAATCAAACTTTAATGAAAAACCCACCATTATTCTTCTATAGTGACTGAAGTTCTCACTTCTCATTAAGATAACATTAGGAAAGTATTATTTTAGTTCTATGTTGAAAAGCTTGACGTACCTTGATATCAATAACCTTTCCATACATATTAAGAACTGAGATCATTCTGTATGCAGGTTACTGGACACGTTGACTTCCCAAACAGTCAATACACACAACTATAAAGGTGAAAAGTACACCCTCTATTAAACCCAGAATGTTAACATGTTACCAGGTTACTGGGCACTAACATGACTTTAACCTGACCTGAAGTATGTCCAACCACACAGAGCAGCTCCAACCACGTCAGCACATCCTGATCAACTCAACTGCACACAGAGACCGTGGAGGTCTATCAAGCGGAGATGTTAACTAATGATTGATGAAGGCAAGCATGTTGCCTGCAAAAGTCAACATTAGCGCTAACAGCACTAATATATGTATTTTTTTAAAGAAGTTGAAGGGCAGAAGGGAGCAGTTTGTCAAAGTGTGTGTCTACATGCACAACATACACTGGATGCCTTAGTTTGTGGTGAAATATTTTTATTGAGTTGTTTAGTTAGAGATATGCATTATAAACTATGTTTTTTATATATATATGAAAAGTTGATGCTAGGGTTAACCCTTTATGACCGAAGTTTCAAATCTCCGCCTGGATATTTTTTTGCTTACTTTAATTGTACGCAAAGTAAATATATTTGCCCATTTATCCATAACAGCCAGAACTTTCAATATCTAGCAAGATATTTTCACAATTTATCGTCTATTAAAACAGCGGCCCTCAGATTAATTTCAGTCCCTGCTACGTTGGGGGGGGGGGTGAAATTACCGTAATATCCCGATATTGGCTGGAAAGCGCAACGTCTCCCCTTTCATAAACCGTTGGAATTTTCTAGATAGCACAAAGTGCGGCGGAATTACGGTGCTGCAAAAATTTGGCTGGATCGCAGGCACTCTGTTTGGTCTGGAAGGGTTCAAAAATGATAAGCATTCATTAGTTTTCACTCTTAGTCTGACATGCTAACCCCGTCCCACCTTACTGCCCTCTCTGAGAGGCTGAGACGTAGCCAGCTCTCCATTCAGTGGGTACTGACTGAGATTCCTAATCCAGGAGAATATCAGCCTAATCGGGATTTGTGGGAAATCTCTTTTAGCTGGTTCATAGAGGTAGACCCACCCACATACCCACATCTGAGAGTCTCACCGCCCTTCCTTTTCTGAATTAGACCGACTAATTCACGCAGGATTCCCAGATCACACCCATTAGCAGACAATCACCTCCTATTTAGCAACTTGATCCAGGAATTATTTAGTGACTCGCTTGGAGCCCCAGGGTTGTTGCTTTACCAACTCTGGGCTCAAGGGAATCGTAAAATACCGCCTGTGAGTGAATGAACCATGCACCATGCCGATTTTACCTTTTGAAGAACATTAATTAAATAAGAAATTAAATAATATTAAACATCTTTTCACACTGATCAGTCCATCCGGGATTTGTGATTGTTTTTTTTTTGTAATCAAAATCACAGATTTTTTTTGGTGCTAATTTAGAAATATTTGTAAGAACGTTTTAAGACATGTTCGTTGTTGTTTAGTGTGACTTTTTATTAATCGCTGTATTGGACACAGACCATAACTTTACATCAACTAAGGCTGAGGCAGCAGTCACTTAGACCAAATGTTTTTGGTTAAATTTGAGAAAAAAATGTGGGGATCTGTTGATTTTGTGTGAATTTCCTGTATTTGTGAAAAAACCAGAGTGACTTAAAGATGTAATTTGGAGTCCAGAGGGCCACATAAAAAGCTCTGGCGGGTCAGATCTGTCTCGGTTTAATTTCGGAGTTCACGAGTCTTCATCTGCTCTGCCTGTTATCGCCATCCGATAAAGACTGCTTGCATGACGACTGTTTAAATAAGAAACACTTTGAGGTGGCGTGTGTAATTGTCCTTCCAGCGATCTGGTGGGTGTGGGCCGCGGGATGGGGGCTGAGGTCGCGTATTGGATTTATCAATCCAATACGCTGGATTGATAAATCCAGCGTATTACGCTGGATTTATCAAGCTGCATTTTAACATGTAACATGGAGTTTCTGTTGCATTTTATTGTCATTTTATTGACTTGTAGTAGGAAGTACTTCTTAAAAATTGAATACGGTGAGAAAGCAAAATTTTCATAAATTCAAATTCAATGCACACAGAAATCTTTCAAGCCTTTATTTCTTGTAATTTTGATAATTTAACTTTACCTTATATTTTTCTATTTTTAAACAAAAAGCTGTAAACCCCCCCCCCCCCCCCCCCCCCCCCCCCCACCCCCCAGTAAAATAAGCAAAATAAAATTAAGTACACAAATAATCTTAGGTGACAGCAACAAGCAAAAACAACTTGGCGTACAGCAGTTATTGACATTTTATAAGTTATCCACTTATCCCATTTTTCTTCCAATACATCTTCGTTCACTTTAAGAATAAAAGTCGAGTGGACAGAAAATGTGTGATTCAGTTATTTTGATGGGTATGGTTTACAGATAATGAAAACCCAGAATTATTAATTTGTGTTTCAGAAAATTAGAATATCCCAACAAATCTATAAAAACTGGATGTTTTGAACAGAAACGTCAGGCTGTCAGGAGCTGCTTGTCCATGAATTGCTGCGGCACGGAGGCAGAGGCCTGTGGTGTAACGGAAGCCAAAGTTGGTTTGTTTCTCCTCTTTTGTTTGACAATGCTCCATAGGTTTTCTATGGGGTTAAAGGTCAAGGAAGTTTGCAGGTCAATCAAGCACAGTAACGCCATGGCAACTGAACTGGGTTCTTGTACCTTTGGCAGGTGGAAAGTCCTGCTGGCAGCTGCATTGCCTGTGGACTTCAGAAAACTCAGTGGACCAACACCAGCAGATGGCATGGCACCCCACTTAATCACACTGTGGGAATTTCACACAAATGTGCTTCTCCGCTCTCAGAGATTTTGATTCCCAAATGAAATAAAAACTTAAGATGACTTTGGACCAGAAGGAACAGTGTGGTTCTTTTTCTACGCCAAAGGCAAGAGTCTTCTGATGTTCTTCCTGATTTAGGAGTGACTTGACATGAGCAATGGGACATTTGCAGCCATGTGTGGGGTTCGTCTGTGAGAAGTGTGGCCCTCGATGCTCTGACTCTGTCCGCTCTTTGTGAAGCTCCCCTGAATTCTTGAATGAATTTTGCTCGACAACTCTCTGACAATGGAGACCAACCTTGTTGCTGGCGCACCTTTCCTTCTCAAATATCAACCAACTTCTTTAGCAATGACCCTTTGTGGCCTCATTGCGAAGGACATCCATGACCGTCTTATGGATATCTGTAAAATCAGCAGTCGTCCTCATGATTGTGTCTAAAGCTAAGTTAAGGCTCAGAAACCTTAGCAGGTGTTTAGATTTAATTGGCTGATTACAATGTGACGCCACGAGATTCTAATACCTTTTTCACAAGATTCAAGTTTTCTAAGACACTGAATATTGAGGTTTTAATATCTGTAAGACATAAGCATCAAAAATACAAGAAGTAATGATTTAACATCACTCTGTGTGAGGTCTGAGTTTTTCTTTTTTTAAAAACAGTGACAAAAACTACTGAACTTTGTCCAAAATGGCCATTTTCTTAATTTGTCCCTGTATTAAGCTATTGTTACTCAGTGACCTCCCTTCAAAATGTTTTATGCTAATGTTTAATGCGAGTACAAACAACTGCATGCAGTTAGTGATTTTTTTTTTTGTCGGACACGTGTAGTTGTGCTTACAAGAGTCACTAGAAGGAAAGATGTTTCTGTTTAATATGATTATATTTTCAGCACAAAAACTCATTTTAACATTACCAGAGTAAGAAGGACACATTTCTGACATACCATCCTGTTGTTTTTTGTTTTGTTTTATTTTTTGTTAAGTGGTTACTGAAAATGCCACGGATTCTTATATTATTTGGGTTTCTGAATGCACATTTGTATGTCTGTGACGTATGAATGTGTGTGTTTTGGGTGTGGACTGTGGCTCAGCTCTCCATTTGTGCACCTGCTATGCATCACTTAATTCTTTCTGTATACATTCTCTCCACTCATCTGCAGATTAACTAGCCGTCATTATTATCCTTTGGCTCCGACTGACGTATTTTTGGTATGTCTTTTTTTTGTGGTGTGCAGTTTAGGTTTGTAGTTTGTTTTCACATTAGCCCGTCTTTGTTGAACACTTCTACTTTTATCTTAATACATGTGTTTGATGAATCGCTGTCTTTTGACTCCATGAAAATAAACGTAACAAATTTGTTCTTAACTTTCTTTGGATTCAGAAGTTTGAACTTTTGTCGGACGTTTAGGGTTTTCCCTTCACGAGCTTCTTGGAAAAGTTTGCTGGAATTTTATGGCATTCCACTGGACAAAACTGGGGCAAATTGAGTCAGGTCCTCATGCACACTTTTTTTGGCTTTGCCCAGGAAATTTTCAAAGGAACTGAATTTGTGATGGCCACTCCAGAACATTGACTTTTTTGTCCTTGAGGCATTTTGTAACCAAATTGGCAGTATGCTTAGGGACGTTGCTCAGTTAGAAGACTCATTTCTTTAATCTGTTTCAGACAGTAATACGTAAAAGGTCTTTATACATCATATGCTGGGTCTTAACGATATGGCTGAAAAACTTGTCTAGAGATGAGCATTTCATATCAGTCGACATTGATGATTATTGATTACTTTTTTGGTTTTAAATATCCAAAATACTACAAAACGTTGACGTGACCTTTTCTCTTTTATCCAGTTTCCTCTTGAGCTGTCGTATTCATTCTCTGCTTTCACTCCACGCCGATCGCTTTTATTTTTAAGCAGCTTAGAGACAAGATGGCAAATCATAAAACTGTTCCCACTTACTCAGGCGTACTGTGTGTATTCTGTGGACTGCGCATTGCCGAGCGCACCGATTGCCTACATTTCTCGTGATAAATTCTTTCATTTCCCACAATTCCAATGAATACTAGGTAGCTTGATGAGCTAGTTGGGCGTCCAGTCCAGTTTCATCTCCAGGGCAGCCAACGCACAACTGTCAGTGCTGCACAGAGAGCGGCAGTCATACTACTCATCCTTGCAACTATTTGCCCTGACTCAACATCGTCAGCTTGGTGAGCCATACTCAACGGTTCGATGTGAACATTGTCTCCTGCCAAGCAGTTTCCTGTGAGAGTCAGAGTATCACCGTGTATGTGGCATCTTGTTCGGATGTTTGACAGACTCACCTTTGAGTCTGTCTTGAGTTTGCGCGGACTTCCAATGAGTCACGCATGCTAGAGTATCTTGGGGGCTGTCGGTCGTCTTTTGTTGGACACGGATGTAGGTACACAACAAGTCATTGCAAGGTAACCAAAGATTGGGTGATGCCACAAACCGTTTTTAGCTAGGCCAGGGAAGGTTGAGCGGCTAAAACCTTTTCTCTGCCTAGATTCCCCAGAATATCATGCGGTTGCGGATCAGAGTTTAGTGAAATGATCAAAATTCGATCGGACGTGTTCTCTATTGACCTTGATCACACGTCTATCGCGATAAATATTGTTATTGTTTCTTCACAAATCACTACAGTATGTGAACATGTGGTTTCCACTGGGTCTCTTCTGGAATCTTCTAAGGATCTCGCAGAAAGAGTTGGAGAGTTTCACTGGGGAGAGGAAAGCCTGGGTTTCCCTCCAGCGTCTGTTACTTCCAGTTCTGAGCTGCGGACAATGCATGAATGAATGTGTTGGGTGTGTCGAGTCCATTTTTCCTGGATTCTAATTAGTGTCGGGCAACCGATCGCAAGGTCTGGAGTGAGATAAAACCTTAAGCCAATGAACTGAATCAGGCAAACGTCTCGTGCTAATTTTAAGGATCCGTATCACAAACATTGGGTCTTCCGCAGTGAACGGAGCGCAGTCCTGACAGCCACACTCGGTTGCCTTACTGTGCTGTTTGTATATTTAGCTGCCCTGTTCCACTTCCTCCACTGCTAATGTTGGGAAAGCACACAACAATACAGCCGTAATTCTGACCTCCCCTCTTTTCCTCTGCTATCGGCTTCTCACCATCTTCTCCGCCCTGTGGCACCTTCCCTTGAGTCGGTGGTCCCTTGTTCACTTTCCGTCCCATCAAAGCCTTCTTTGAGAAAGAAACCGTGAAGTGACTCACATGACCCAGGCAACGCAAACACAAACTTCCCTACGCTGGAATTAGACTAGAATACAATCCGAAAGCCAAAGCAAAAAAAGGACTATTAGTGAGCAAAATCTGAATCACGCCTTCAGATGAAAATAATAGCTCCAGTGACTCACACACACACACGCACACACACACACACACACATATTTCTGGCTTCATTGTTCCTTCCACGTTTTGTCTCCATTTATGAGCTGTTCAACAGTTTACTCTGCTGGACAGATTAGGTGACAGAGATAAGATGTAAATATTCTCATTTGATTTTTTTTTTTTAAGACTTGAACATGGTGCAGATCAGATATGGGACCTGTGAGTTCTGGGATCTCTCTGTATATTTACACTCATTAGGAACACCCTAATGGGAACGCTCATTACAAGCCAGGAATGGAAATAGTTCTTTCATCAAAGTTCATACAGCTTCATGGGAGAATAGTTTTTTTTTTAATTTGTTTATTTGTTTTTCTGTTGTTGTATATATAATGTATTGGCCCTGCCAATAGATTTAAAAAAGAATAAGAAAAATGTGTCAGATTACCAAACACTTTTTACAAACAGCTTGAAAATTGTCATTCTTCATGTTGTGAGCTATATAAAAAAAAATTAAGGTACATTAATAGTTTTTTACAGAACTAGATTAGGACCACTCAAAAATAAAATGCTGATTTTTTTTCTCAAAATTTTGACTTTCATTTTCTGAGATTAAAGTTTTTTTTTTTTTTCATTGACCCCGTTCCTCTTCCATAGTTTTTCATTGAGGAAAAATCTAAAAGAATGACTTCATTCTTTAAGTAATTCTTGAAAAGAATCAAGAAAGTGACTCCAATCTCACTTATTAAAGATCAACATTGTCACCAAATAAATGAGATATAAATAATTAGCCTTCTCGCTGAGGTTAAAGTTAGGACATTCCTACACCTGATAATTGCTAGTTTTGTCCTCATTGCTTGAAGTAAATGCAGTCAGACTCTTCTGGGCATCTACCAGTCTATCAGCAGTTAGATATTTGAAGGGTTTCTTCCATGTACCGCCTTTTTCAGGTCAAACTACAACATCTCAATGTCAACATCTGGATCTTAAACCTCAGTTTTATGGATTCACTCGTATGTCTTGAGTCAGTAGTTGTGTTTCCATTAACCATAAAATTGAGCAAAACGAAAATAAATTAGCTTGACGGAAGCTCTGTGGTGATGTCCAATAAAAAAAAATCCGATTTGACTCCCAATTGTCCACAGAACGTCACTCCAGGTGAAGTTCTCGTCTTTGTCTATGTTCTGTTGGACAACTTTGACCTCAGCGGGTCAACTGAAACGCATCCGCCATGGCGGTATTTGCCGAAACGTTCGCCGCTGGACATCTGAGAATATCTAGGCAAGACTGTCGAGACGAGATCAAAGCCGGTTGCAGAGGTTGTGTGTTAAGTCTGTGGCCCGAGTTTGAACTTTGCCTCATCCTGCCGTGGTGACAGAGGAAGCTGGCTGAAGCAGCAGAGAGGGGGAGAAAATCACACGGCGAACTAGATCAGGATATTAGACAGGAAGTACATCAACTCTTCAACTCATCCCTGAATGCTGGGAAGGACACGGCTAATGATGAACGATGACGACACCAATGGATAAAGGATTTCAATACTTAATTATAAATTTCAAACTGATTAACTTAACTGGCTCTGTTTGAAACCTGACCTGCTTCCAGGTTTATGAACGTCAGAGTCTTTCGGAATCGAAATTCCACAAATTTCCAGAAATTAGATTAGTTTGGTTCTCACTGTAGCAACATTTTATCTCCACGTCCTTTTAGGGGATGTGATAAAATGGGAGATTTCTGCAAACAAGCATGCACAACAAACCAAACCAAGTTTTCTCTCTAAATGAACAAAGTTTGGCATTAAGGATGGTTTTTAAAACTACAACAAAAAAAAAAACAATAGTTAAAAGGTTTATTGCCAAGGCTAATAACATAACCTCATAGTGATGCTGTCTGAACTTATCTAAGGTTGTAGCAGCAAAGAGATTTTCTTACCAAGTGGCTGCATGAATATTCATCCACTCGTCGTTGGAAATATAACATTAAATTTCCATTATGATCTTTTAATTAGTCCATGGCTCTCGTTTGAGCTCACAGGTTTGGTCAACAGCCAAAAGCAATAACTAAAGATTTTAATGAACATTTTAATTAATGGTTCAATAGGGAAGTGCATAATTGTGTGACAGGGAAGTGATGGGTATTTCACTAGACTATTTTTTTCAAATAAAAATCTGACTGTGCCCCCTGGAGAACCAACATTTTGCTAGAATTAAAGCTGCCAGATCTCATTCCCTCAGCATAATGCTGCCTCCACCATGCCTATTGGGCAAGATGGTGTGTCAAGACTGATTTGCAGGTTAAGTTTTCCACCACATTGTGTTTACAATGATTATGTTAGTGATCAATTATTCTATTTATTATTCTGATGATGAATCAGGCAAGCGAATAAAAAAATTGGCACACTTTGCAACTTTTTCATTTAACTGCTTGTGCTTTTTTAAAAATACAATACTGTAAGTACTGCATGAAATAAGTAATATTTGATATCTACGGCATTTTAATAACAACTGAAGTTAACATAGTTACTTGATTGTGCTATAAAATGCCTCTATGTGCCCCTTTAATTCATAAACATGCACTTTGTGGTGGTCCATAACATTAGTGCCACATACAGTATATTTAAGTTTACAATTCCAACATGATAACTGCTTCAAAAATGTAAAGGTTGCACGTTTTTGTTGCGAGGTACCTTTATGCCAACTACAAACAAACTTGCAGTGTAAAATCATTCGACAAACAAAACGTGTATTGATGTTTTTCAACAGAGAGGGTTTGCTTTGGAGACATTTTCATATTTACCTCTTTAGCAGCTTGACAATTCATCTCTTTCTATGCATCGAGTTGTTATGACGCAAAAAAAACAAAACACGGTCCATCTCCTGCATGTATCTGTGTCATGGACAGCTGTGAAAAGCGCGGAAATGTTTGACATTATCACACCTGCAGAAACTCACGCACGCACGGACGCGTACGTGTTAGAGGTACGTCTTCTTCCTCTGTTACATACCGGGAATGTCAAAGTTGGAGCTCTGACAGCGAGCAGCTCTGTTAACCTGATACAGACACTCATAGGAGTACAGCGGGGTCATTGCTGTGGAGAAGGGGTCGTGCTTCAGTCTGTCGGTGACTCAAGTGACCCCTTAGTCAGGCCTATCAGTCTGCACGCTGCAATGAGGCTTTAATTAGATATAACTGCTTTGCCACTTGTGCTTTTACGGTGAATTCTGTCCCACTAATGATGTTTTTGTTTGCACGAAAGAAGAAAAACCTTGAAAGCAATCGAGCCTTAAGTTTATTCTTATAGAGATAAATATTGCTCTACAACGGCAGCATTTTACACGGGCAGGTATTTATGAGTACATGTTTGTGTGAAGTCCAGAAATAGCCCCCCACCGAGATGCCTCTTTCCTCTGTCTTCCTAAACCGCAGAAGAGGAAGAATCTGCCTTGACCCCCAGGTTTCCGCGACGACTTGTCACAACGTGACCCGAAAACAAAATGTGGGAGCTTCCCGGAAAACACCCTCCGTCTCTGTCTGCTCTGGAAATGAGCGCAGATTGGTCTTTTGTTTCAAAACAAGCTCATCTATAATGATTTGCCACGCAACAGGTCAAAGCGCCGCTGCTAATGCCAACGAGATAAAAACCTAAGAGGAGAGAACGTGCGTCTGCGTCCTTCCAGCTTGAAAATTTGGATTCCATATTTACTAGGGCCCTGGACTTTAACGCCAAGACTCTGAACTCAAAATTAAATTAAATTAAAACTTTATTTATTTTGAACATGTAAAATGTCAAAATGGTGTGTTAAGACAAAAGAAGAAAACAAAAATAAATACAATAAAGCATATAAATACAAACCTTTTATATTGCTCAAAAAGAAGTAGAAAGGAAACAAAGCTTGTTAAATCTTAATGTTTGTTGGATCTTAAATCGATTAATTAATTTTGATTAATTACTCGCACAGATTTTAACACGCTACAAATATTAGCACAATAAATTGCGTTTCTTTACAAACCAAACTCCAGAGACGGAACCTTTGTATATCTGGTGCTCTCGTAAAGGTGACGCTCGAGCAACATCGACAAACGACAGCAAGCTGCTTCTCTTGGCACAGTGCATGGCACAATTTCAGCGCTAAATTGAGACTGTTGAGCACCTGGCGGTGGCTACTTCCTGGTCGCAGGAAGCTGCATCCACTCCAAAGCTAGCTCCTGATGCGATTAATGACGGGCTGGTACGCTAACCGAGCAACCATTACCGCTAACCGAGCAACCATTACCGCTAACCGAGCAACCATTACCGCTAACTGAGCAACCGAGCAACCATTACCGCTAACTGAACAACCTAGCAACTGAGTGTCCGGCGCTAGCAAATGAGAAGAGCGTAGTCACTTGTGTTAGCTTTGGAGATGCTAGTGACTAGCATGCTTAGGCTGGTCACTTGTTGCATTGCCTAGTGTTGGATAGACAAACGTTAGCACTGGATATGTTGGCCACTAGCGACTCGTTTCTTCTTTAAAGAAAACTTAATCAAGACAATTGTTAGCATCTCTACATTAGATGTAGCTAGCTTAGGAACAGATATATCCTTCTGCGTCAAGGAAGTAGCAACCGATGGATAGGGTAGTCTTAACTTGGCACTGAAACCGCGCCATAAATAATTTTTACTCAGCTACACTAACAAGCAGAGGATATGAATACTTACCAGAGCAAGGCAGAAAAAAGACTTCATAGGACAGTTAGCGTACGTGTGATTTCCTGAAAATGCAAAGAGGCCACACATTTTACCGTTAAATAGACCTGGGCAAGGAAGTTTGTTGGCAAAGACACAAGATGTTGAAGAAAATCTCCTGAACACCACAATTATCTTGACAGTCTAATAATACCATCAGTCCTATGCAAAAATTTAAAATAAAACTTTAAAAGTGTTAGAAAACTGTTGATTAAAATCACTTTAGGAAGTTACAAGCAAAGCGTCACTGCAAAAACTCAAAGTATTACGGGTCTACTCTACTGCAAATATGTTAAAATGAGGCTATCCTCATTTCTATGCAGGCTATCCATACATCTCTTCACGTCCAGAATTTGACTTCTAAGACCAGAATTTTTGCAAAGCAAATGACCCCTGAACACAGTCACAGCATAAAAAAAAAAGATGATAAGAATCAGCCTCCTATTCACCAGCCTGCTGCGTAGCTGGTGATAATTTGAGAAATGCTTATTTGCATATTATTTATGCTGATTTTTTCTTCTGGTTTAGGCAGACAACAACAGACAACAAAAATAAAGTAAAATAAAATCCTTAATATATTATTTAGCCCAAATTTATTTTTTATACTGGAAACACTATAAAAAAATAATAATAATAATAATAATCTTCTTCTGTTTGCAAAGCTCCCACACTAAGTCCAAGCAATAATCCAGATTGCAAGAAATCATTGTCCCCTTTTCGTCCATGCTTTCAATTGCTTTTAGCATGAATTTAGTCGTACAAGTTGGATGTTTTTCACGAGTAATAAAAGGAGCACAGCTTCTGCACTATTTTTTCCATAATGCTTAGAACCCAAATTTACCATCATTTTTAGAACAACAGCGGCCAAAACTGAGAGACGCCTTAACAGAGCTGCAGAGAATCTGAGGGAAAGTAGTTTGGCATCACCTGATGTCCAACATCACCTGATGTCAAACTATTTTCACCTGATGTTCAGGTGATAATAGTTTGACATCAGGTATGTTTGACATTATCACCTGATGTCAAACATCAGCTGATAATAGTTTGACATCAGGTGATGTTGGACATCAGGTGATGCCGCCTTCGAAAGGAGACTTTCTGGCTGAGCCAGAAAGTCTGGCTCCTTTGAAAGAAAATACACAAAAAAATTATGAATAACTCGGGATTTCTGCAGAATAGTTTCAACGCAAAAAATGTAGTTTTAGTCAGAATCATGTACTGTATTGTCAATTCATCATATGTACTAGACATACAAAGAATCACAATTAAGTTTCTTGCAGTGTCCCAGTGAAACTAAAAAGTTAAAAACATCCCCTAACAATAAATAAAAACAAATAGTAAAAAAAAAAAAAAAAAAGTTTTCCATAATCGATATTGATTATATTATAAAAGAGATACATTAACTCTGGACCAGGTCTCCCTTTAAGAGCGCTTCAGTTCCTTCTCACCTAATAAGGAGGACACAAACCCAGCCTTCACTGCGGAGACCTGCACGCAAACTTGGGGGCCAAAGGTAAAGACAGACATTTTGTAAAGCGAAATATCCGCCGAAAACCTTTCAAAATAAAACACAAACGTTCAAAAGGGAATTGTTTCAATTTACACAGATTACTGTTTGTTTCTTTTCTAGAAAAGATTATGAGTTCGCTTTTTGCCACCTTTGTGATTTGCTCAGTGTTTAGAACACATGACGTAATAAAAATAGGATTCCTTCTGTTTTGGCGAGTAAATATCTAAGCTTTAACTCGTCCGTGTCCAGATTTGACCCATAAATAAATTTAAGGCTGTGGAGCTGTCAAAAAAAAAAAAAAACAACAACAAAAAAAACAACAAACAACTAACAAGAGTGAGAGTTTCAAGAGTTTCTGCACATTTTTACAACACAACATCAACTTTCAGCAATAATTAAAGTGAGTTTTTGACTTTGAAATCCAATCTTTATTTCAAACAAGTAAAATGACAGAGAAAAATACGGAGAGCAAAATTATATAATGACAAAAATGAAACATAAAAAACAAAACTTCCATGTCCAGTTCGAAAAGAAGTAGGGAGAAGACAGAACTTATTGAGTCCTACCTCCAATAAGTAAATAAAATAATAAATGACAGCTAAATGACAACTCCTGCCGGCACTAACGGGGATGGTAATAAGACGGTTAAATAACAGAAAGAGTTGTAAGGTTACCCACGCCGTTTTATTTTGAAAGAGAAATCAGCCTGCTTCTGGTATGAATTTCGTTTCACCCCCTGTCTGACTTGACGGATAAAAGTTGAGGAGAGAGGCCAAGCTCCCTGAAAGCCGCTCACGGCTCGGGACGCAACCAGAGAGGAGAGGCGCGCGAGGCGAGACCAACCTGATCCAGCATACCACGAGAGGCACGAGCAGCAAACAACACGCGTGGGAACGGACATGCAGGGAGAAAAACGCTCCGTTTGGACGCAGAATTTCATATGCGGTTAGATAGATTTTAAGAGTTGCGTTACAAGAATCACACACGAAGCGTCTCTTCCCAAGGTGAACCAGCTTTTTTTTTAAATTATTTTTTTTTTACGCGCAGACCTTGAGGGATGAGAAATTCCGCGCGTGAGCAGAAACCTGCGTTATTCTCACGCTAAAGAAAAAACAAAAAAAAAAAACCCAAACAAACAAAAAATGACATTAAGAAGCGGGAGCTTGTTGAAAACTGATAATCTTTCCGTGTGGAGTCTTGCATGGAGAGCGGACGCTGTGAACACTTTGCCACATGTTGACGAACGCGTTCAGAGCCGCACTCGGACTGGCTTGTGGAAGCAGCCTCAGTTGAACTGAACTTGGACATTGAGGGAACGGTGTGGGCAGGCAGGAGGACCGTGCGGTAGGTAGTCACCACACCTGCGCACTGGTCCCACCGCCGGAAACCCTCTGAGTGAGTTTTGATAAAGACCGACGGCATGGACAGAGTCGACCCAGACGTCTCTCTTGCGCGTGAGTCACCGTGAGCGGAAACCCCCCCCCAAAAAACAATCAAACAATAAAACTAAACATTTGGACGAGGATATTATAACAGCGCGTGCTTTTGCGCAAAAGCGGCCACACAGCGCACGCGACACTCCTGGGACGAGGCTCGGTGCGGCTGCGGGATTGGACCCCCGGGGCTGTGTGCTAAATGCCCAGCCGGACCCCTGCGGCTCCTCAGCCTGGGCGGAAACATGAAGTCCTGGGTCCTGCTACCGCTGCTGCTGGCTGCGCTGTTATCGGCCCGTCTGCGGCTCGGGAACGCTGAGGTAAGCCCGGTACACAAATGACCTCTAATCGGTGAGGAGGGGATGGGGGGGGGGGGACCTGCCGGAAGCATGGAGGACCACATAGATACTCGGTCGGAATTTAAAGTTAAATGATGGAATTTGACTCAGCGTTTTGTCAGGTTATTTTCCCGGTATTGAGTTGCTTAAAGATTTATTTTTTGGGGCAACAATGCGTCACATTTTACATTACAGTCGAGATGAAGAGTTTGGACTAATTTTACTCTGAATAATTTTCAGTAGGGATAGATTAGGATTGTATTATTTTGATAACTTTACATCTAATGTGCAATCTGTGAGATAGATTCCCAGCTACGATAAAATGGGTCTGACACTGGTAGACTGATGGGCCCCAGGCAGTAGACAAGTTACGTAATGGGGTCTCAATATGTTGATGGCCTCTGAAGGGTCAATTCAGGACTACTTTTGGGTAAAAATTGGAATTTTGTGCAATTTGAGTTTCAGTGTGTGCAGTGTTAACGCATGGTTCTGTTATTTGGTAGCATATGACGATTGAAGTTTCATGCATTTCATACTTTTCATATCTGTAATATTTTCGGCCAGTTGTACCTGAAGTACATGAGACTCAAGCATTCTAGATCCATACTCAATGGACAAAACTATAAAGATCGCAGTGGGGCAGAAGCCCAGGGCCTCATTTCTGGGAGCGGCCAAAAGATTTTTTTGTTTGGAGGAAAGTTATAGTGCATTTTTTTTCAGAACAATATGTATTCAATCTACCATGCATCAGTTTATATCCACTGACGTACAGGACCACTTATGCAAGGTTTCCCCCAGAAAACTTGCTAAGCCTGGTGGTTGGGGCGCTCAGGCAATCATTCAACCAGCGCGCCGCCGTGTTTTTGAGTTAAAAAACAGGAGATTTGGAAATATCACTTGATAATTATGTGGTATTTAAAGATTAGAAGATTAATATCTAAACACCAACTATAAAGTTTTAAAAAATCCAAACATAAAAAAAAAAAACTTAAGCAATGCTCAGCCTGGCGGGGGCACAAGTAAAGCCTGTTGGTCCGCCAGGCTTATAATGCACTGGGGGAAACTCTGCATATGGATAGGGCAGAGGGCCCAGAGGCCCACATCCCTCTAAATCCGGCCCTGCAAACAGGGTTGATTTGGAAAATCACTTTGGATAAAATGTCAGACCCCAAATGGTCCAGAAAAATAATAATTTCAGCAGATTCTGATTTCTTATATCCAACTATTTTATTTGCTGGATAGCTGCTAAAACAGGAGAAAATGCTCAGTGAGGTTTTCCCTTTGCGAATCGGTAAATCCGTGTGAGGCTTGTGTTCAGGTGCAGGGAGGAGTCAGTCTGTCGCTGGAAGATGGAGAAGAAAGGCGAGATGTTATCTCTGCCTCCATCCAGCAGAGATTAAACTGCGATGCTGAAATAGTTTTTTTTTTTTTCCACTTTATCATTACAGGTGTGGACCGGTTCCCAGTTCCTGAAATCATTTTTCTCAGAATGGGGTCCGTTAGAACATTTAGTTTCACTTAGCTTCTTGTCAGCCCCCATGCTGAAACAAAAATGTGCACATCTACAAAAAAAAAGAAAGAAAAAAAAAAACCTGTTATAGTTCGTTGACAAAATGAAGCTTCATTTTGACCGGTATAGTGATTATGTGCTGATTATTGATATGGCTTGAGCAGAAAGATCTTGTGGAGATTTCCTCTTCTTTGTGGATGATCTGCCAAAACCAGCTCTCCAATTAACTTCTGTAAAAGCAGGAAGTGATTATAAATAGAGAGACTGATTAGTTGCACTTTTCACTAATTTCAGTTCCCTCCTCCCCCCCTTCAGGGCGTAAAACAAAAGATAAGGAGAGGAAGCTGAAAATGAATTAATTCTAAGATTTTCACAGGTTATGAATCAAATATGTGCCTCACCATTGCAGATTGTTGTTTATATATAAACCGAGCAGTTCAGGAATAAAATGAGTTGTTCAGAGTACATGTGGATGGTTGATGCACTGAAATAAAGAGAATGGAGCTCCAACTTAAAAAGAAATGTGTTCATTTGTTACATGTAATTGAATTAAGTTTGACAAACTGCAGTTTTTATGTTTAACATGACAACTTGATAAACTTAATGCATTTACTTGGATAAACTTAATTATATTACACGTAACAACAAATTAACAACAAAAAAAAATTAAGTTGGAGCTCCATTCTCTTTTCTTCAGTGTAGATTTGTAGAAGAAAATTAGTGAAAACTCTTCGTTTTGATGCGTGTAGATCAGATTTTTCATCATTTGACCGGCCACTTTACAAATCAGCACAGATCCAGGGCAAACTAGTCAGCTTCTGGTTTCTGGCTGATTGACTAAACCGTTAGCATGCTCAATTTGTCGGCAGAAAGGGGAGACGACGTTGTTTTAGTTCGGCTGCTACATCCACTTGTTGCTGCTGGCGTTCTCACTAAAACCAGGAAGATAGAGCACAAAACACCAGTTTTAAAGTCCCTCCACTGGCTCCCTGTAGCTCAAAGAATAGACTTTAAAATACTGTTGTTAGTTTATAAATCACTGAACGGCTTAGCACCACAATACATTAAAGATCTGCTGTTGTTGTATCAACCTTCCAGACCTCTCAGGTCTTCTGGTTCTGGTTCTGCTTTGCATCCCCAGAACCAGAACCAAACGAGGAGAAGCAGCTTTCAGCATCTATGCACCACAAATCTGGAACAAACTTCCAGAAAACTGCAGAACAGCTGAAACACTGAGTTCCTGTAAATCTCGACTAAAAACCCAGCCGGTTAAAGTTGTATTCAAAACGTGATCAATTACAAATTTAACGATGGCACTTGACTTAATGTCATGTTTTGATTGTTGGTTCTATGTTGCATGACTTTGTGTTTTCGTGTTTGTTATGATGTAAGCCACTTTGAAATGCCTTGCTGCTGAAATGTGCTGTACAAACAAAATTTGATTGATTGACTGACTTGTTGAACAGACGTGGCCACTTTCACCCGCTTGATTATTCAGCAGTTTTTCAGCGCAGTAACGTCATTAGCGCCGCGTCTCCGCTACCGTTCGTAATCTAATAACACGCTGCCGCTTATACAACGTGTTGTTGAACACAAGCTAAGCGTGTCCACACATGCGCAGGGAATTATTACGTTTCCTTTTCAGATCCACTGTAGAGATAGAGTTACACCCACAAAAATGCTCTCACGTCAGGTTAGACCTCAGCTTCCCCCCCCCATCATCTTCTACTGAAAAAGTAAACAACTGTCGATTGGTGACTTTGAAACAGGTTGTTTTTGTGGCAATTGTCTCGGCGCACAAGCCGGCCGCCGCCTGTTCGCCTGATCCATTTTACATAAGAACAACAAATAATCTGCCTGGGGATTTTGTGCAGTTTGTGCTGCATGTGTGTGCTCACATCTGGACGCCTGGGTACATGTTAGAGTGACATATGTGCATGTGTGTGTGTGTGTGTGTGCGTGCGTCAGGGGTTGGTGCGGCACACCAAACATCAGATAGAAAATATGCAGTGGCACATAAGAGCATTTATTCGTTAAACCTCGTTTGGTGTGATTTCAGCGAAAATTAATGAAGAAAGATACGAAGTTGTGGATGATCGCTAATGTTGCAAATCTAAAAATAAAATACTTTTTTTTTTTGAAGGACGCATGTTAAGTTTTATCAGATTTTTGGACAGATGATGCAGCTTGGGATGAATCAAAGATTATTGCGACATGCATCAAAGTGACTCATCCACTCTTTCAGCGAGACTCCCAACACCTGGAAGGCTTTTATTTCGAAGCAGCTGCAAGTATGTGCAGAATGTAGCAGATTTCATCACAGCAGCTGGTCTGAAAAGATGTTTTCAGATATTAATCACTTAACTTTTTTTTTTTTTCAAACACAATAAGAGGAGTACGGAGCTGTTCCATTAAGTCACTTGGTTTTAAAGCCAGGGCAGTGGAAATGTTAGCATCTTGTAAAGTTTCACAGCAGTAGCATGGACTACTCCAGTGGTTAACTGAGAACTTCAACTGTTGATCTAGATCTCATTTTCAAGAGGGACCTGGGCAAAAAAAATTGCAATACATAGCAACCTGGTTACAAGATAAAAAACAATTAATACATATGCACAAGTATAAAACAATAAAAAAAAAAAAAAAAACAAAAAACTTGCCTTATGAGGGTTTTTTTTGTTCCCCAGTAAGGTATCACTCAGTGTAAGAAGACAAAAAATGGTACATCCCTGTGGCGAATGTTAAAATATATGTATTTGCAACACTATTGGAGAAACCTTGGCGACATATTATACAACTAACTCACAAACGGACCTATCACGATGATAGATTTTGCTGGACGATAAATCATTCCCGGATTTATCACGGTAAACAATAATATTGTTGTTTTAAAGCCAGTTTCCAGTAATATGACGGTAATGGCGCAGTAATGCAAGAACACATTCTCGAAGATCATTACACTTTGAATTCTAACGAACATTTACCACTGGAACTGGGAGACGTTTTAAATATCCAAAAATAAACAAAACAGAAATGACAAACGAAATAAATGATGAAATCTCTGTAAACAAACAAAAGGGCTAGTTGAGACCAAAACACCAGACTGCAGACTGCTGTCCTCCAGGATTTGGTAGACAAAGAAAGAGAGATGATGAACAATGAATCATGCAAATGGAAATTACAGAGCAGGCCTAATATTGACCTCATGACTCACTTTTAACATCTGTTAAATATGATATCCAACTAAACTTGTATTCATGTAGTGCTTTGCATTTGACGTATTGCATACAGAGCATCTCAGAATAAACTCACCAGTTTGTTCGCCCATTTGTTGTCACTAATTCACCCCAAATTACTTCCACTTCATGGCCAAATACTTGGACAATTGCTCTTTACTTTATTATAATTTTTTTTGGTTGTTAGGTATTTTTATGAATATGGATTAATGAGGTAACCCGAAGTCAGTCAAAGCAAGCAGGGAGGTGTAAGAAGCTACATGCCAGCGGTTCATTCGTCCTGCATGAGAGAACGAGCGTTTGAGCAGAGAACAGGAAGTCTGAACATCAAAACTGTTCAGTTTTATCATTTTACTCTTTCAACCTGTTGTGGAACATGATGGTTTTAGAAATGTTTGCACCTTTTTTTGGTCTATGTTCTGCAGGGAATGCACTAGGGCTGCACAATATTAGAAAATATTGCGATGACGATAATATTGATAAACGTTGTGATAACAATATTGGTAAATATTGCAACGGTATTGATAATATTGGTGAAAATTGTGATGGCAATAATATTGGTGGTAGATATTTCACTGACAACAATATTGGTAAATAATATGACGACGATAATATTGCATTAACGGTTGCGATATGTGCTTATTTTCTTTCTCATCTGTGCATCTTACGACCGTTGGCATTTTTGGACGATGCTATTTGTTCATCCGCAAGACTGTGTCCAACAAGCTAAAGACGACATTAAAATGCAAAATGCAAGTTCAGAACACTTTGAACATATTAGCCAACGGCTATCGCACTCCAAACAATCTTTTGCAATATGAATATTGCGCACAATCATTTTGTGATGAGGATAGAAAGTATATCGGATCCACAAAGTGACTGTTTTAGTATAGCTAGCTTTACTAATCACCAACACTAAAAGATGATTCTCTTTTAGACAATGTGTCACATTGTCACTGTTTCTTATTTCAATAAATAATAACTGCTCATCCAGGCTGTTATACTATGTTTTTGAATAAAACATGGCAACGTTTAGTAACACTTCTTTAAATCTTTACAAAGATTGCATCCCGTCTGATCTCAGTTTGGACCAGTCGCCTCCTTTAAAACTACGGCAGATCAAACCTAAGTGGTTTCAAGAGAATAACTTACGTTAGCTTGTTGGACCAAACCATTTTCACTTTGGGTTTTGGTTCAATGCAGGAATCTGTGCGGCGTGCAGGAACACAAAGGTGAGAGCTTTCTCCGAAGTTCCCATTAAAAGAAGAATGTTAACTTGTGTACCCCTGCAGTCGGAGCTCATCTTTGTTTTCTCAACTCCTCTCCTCTTTTCTCATTTACCATCCCTCCATCCATCACCCACACCCTCATCTCTTCAGCCAGGGGTGGAGCGCAGCGTGCGTAGGGGTGGTGTGTGGGCGTGTGTTTGTGTTTGCTCTGCTTGCTGCTCTGTGTGATTGAAAAACTACCCACCGAGCTCAGTGGGCCTGGTTTTTTGTTTTTTGTTTGTTTTCTTTCTTTGTTCCTGCAGCATAAAGTTGGCGACCTGCCACTGCCGCGCTGATAAAAGAAGGCATGTGGCGTCGCATCTCGGTGTGACTGCGACTCAAGCGTTACATCGATTCTCCGGTGTTGTTTGTGTTTGCCCTCTGCTGAAAACTTTGATCGTCTTTTTGACAGCGTGTGTGCGCTGGCTGTCTGCTTGGCCCCCCATAATTACATTCCAGCACACACTCCACCTTTCTCCTCAAACATTCCTTACAAACCCCGCTGCCTTCAGGGCTTCCTCCGAGGCCCCCCGGCAGTGTGTGTGTTCTTCACCAGTACATCTGCGACCTGCTTGTACGCCGCAGCAGCCCAGCGGATTGCCTTTTTGACCTACAGTCTGAGCACTCACGCTGGACCAGAAGCAGAAGCGATCGGAGATTTCGTCTGTGCAAATTGTGCGTGTGTTGCATGAGAAATAAAGAAAAAAAGGCGTTGCTCTCAAATCACTGATTGCGCAAATTGGAACTACTAAAATAAATTTGCTTCAGTGTTTCTATGCACTAATTTCAATCTGTAAAACCATCTCATCCTAGAGAAAAAAACTTTTATCGCAAACATTTTTTTTTAAATTGGCGCGTTTCCAAAGTCGACTTTATTGTCAGTTCATCGTATGTGTGCCCTAGATAAACGAGGGATCAAAGTTACATTTCTCGTTGTCCCCCGGGTGAAACTGCAAACTTAAAAGCATCACACAATAATAAAGAAGAATAGTCAGAACTTTTTAAGTTACTATTTGCTCTTACTTAATATACGATGTTTTTAGCTTCACACAAGATGAAACTACAAACATGACTAGTACATATGATGAATTTACAATAAAGTTGATTCTGACTTTTTTGTGTGTTTTGTGCTACGATGAGACTTTTTTTCCCCCAGTTGTATTGAATTTTGTGTATTTTGCAAAACCCCAACATGGAAACACCTTTTTCGCACTACAAGAATCACGTGATCAACAACTACAGGCGGAAAAGACGAAGAAGGAAACGACAGGAAGCGGTAGGAGCATGACGGCGTTTTTAATCGCTCGTCGCCTAAACAAACTTATTCGCTCGTGATTTTAATTGCGTTTCGTTTTTAACGGAAATGCCGCAATCGCAAAACTGCGTTCTGTCGACATCGGTGGAGCATCGGCAAAGTCTTGCGCACGTTCGTAATGGAAACGCAGCTACTGTTGTTCGTCCAAATCCATTTTAAACCAGTGGTTGAAGCTTATTTCCTCCCTCCACTCTAATTTGAGTGGAGGGAGTGAAATAATGGCCTGTTGCAGAGTGAAAAGTGTGTGTGTGTGGTTGTAAGGCTGCCTTGACAAATTGGGCGGACAGTGGTTAAAGCATCTGTATGTAAAGGACAAAAAGAGACGAGGAGTGTGTGTGTGTGTGTGTGTTTGCTAAAGTGGGTCAGCCAATGGCTGGTGAAAGTCATCCAGGTGTCCTTAGCCATCACCGCCCACCAAGCAGGCAGAGAGCAGCAGAGAGAAAGCCGGGAGTGGAGGGGGGGAAATGAAAACGGCAGAAGATTCAGCTGGAGCTGCTCCTGTAAAACGAAAGCAAAAGCTAGGATTAAAACGACTGTTTTTGTTTTCTTTGCTTGAGCAGCTATTGATTTTGTGAGCATGGTGAGCTGTAAAAGTCGTCTCATTAGTTGTTTGCCTATGAAACCAGAGTGTTTGCTGTTTTCCCCCCCATTTGGTGGGAGCTAAATTTATAATGCAGCTGAATAAAACGCGAAACCTTATTGAGGTAAACGACCCTGGAAAAATAGAACCAAGGATGGAAAAAACATGGAGGACAAAACTCAAGTCAAACGTTTCCAATTTTAATTGTAGGCACTCTAGCGGAGTTACAGCCACACACATTTAAACAAGCTGCCATTTGTGGGCCTGTTTCTATTAATGACATGTTCAAAAGGCACAACCTGTTTTTTTGTTTTGTTTTTTTGTATTGTTTATTTTTACATTACTGTGGGAGAATAAAGAGGAGTAATAAACGTTGTAATCCAGGCCAAAAAGAAAATCTATTTTTCAGGTATTAATGAAAGGAGCTTTGTGGAGCTTTATGTTTCAGCAGTTTTGCAGTTTTCTTGAAGTTTGTTCCAGAGTAGAGGAGCTTAAAAACGGAATGCTCCATGCTTGGTTCTGATTCTGGGGACGTGGAACGGAACCAGAACCAGAAGAACAGAGTGGTGTAGAAGTCACAACTGAGGAAATAAAACAGCTGATATTATCTGGTTCAATTTTTGGAAATGTACATGAAATTAGCTGCGATTGCAGAATGATAATTTTTTTCTAGTTTTGCGAAATTTTACAGACGTCAGCTTAAAAAGCCCTTCATACCAGCTCTACCCCAAAGAGAAATGATGTTGTGTGCTGAGTTTTGTTACGGCACCAGAGATGAGCTGTGATAAAATTACACAAACAAAATAAATGAATGTGCCAAATATATGACATTCTGTCCAAAGTAGTTTTTGATTTACGTTTCTGAAGAAGCAAAGATTTTAATCTCAAAATTATTCAATCATCTCTCATGTTTCAGTTTCCCTTGACATCTCACACAAAAAAAGAACCTTCCACGTTTCTTTTTCCTTAATGGTTTTCTGCGCTTTGGCAACCGTTTTCTGTTTACTGATGCAATGCGGAGTGAAGTCCAAAGCGCCAGCTGCTGATTATGCAGCTGCAGCTTCACGTTGTGTGTGCCGGTATTTAAATCATGATCGTGCGTCGTCGCTGTGATGCAGGATTTCTGAAGTATCGTTTCACTTCCCAGCTGCTTGGACACACAAACAGTGCGAGTGTAAATCACATTTAAAGGAACTAAGGGTGAATTTGAATAAGAGCACATTGTCCATGTTCTCTGTGAATTTGGAGTGTTAAAAAAAATTAAGCAACACATTAAGATCTATTCGGCAGCGTATTTACAGTCTAGATGAATAGGAGCATCTAAGGAATTTAAATTTGACTAATTAACGTTTAGAAACATACATTAAGTGAAATTGGAGAGTTCTGACAGATCCGTCGTTTTTTTTTTTTTTCTCACAGTTCTCACTTCTCATGATTGCCCTCCCTTAATTTGTTCCGGCATGTCTTTTTTTTTTTTTTTTTTTTCTTAAACGTTCCTGTATCAGTTGTTTCTCTAAGATGGCATCGAGTAACAGCCAAGCAAAACAAAACGCTTCAAAGAACGTTCGCTGCCATCGCCATTTGATCTCCGCAGTGAAACCACAAGCCTTTCCTGCAGCACGGCCGCGCCAGATCCATCAGGAGTCCCTGCAGCGGCACTCATTAAAACCTCATTAAGTCTCTCAGTTCAGCTCTTTTCTTAAATAATGGATCGTTTCACTACATACATTTTAAAAAATATTGAGAGAGAAAAAAAGAGAGGAGGAGAGAGGGAGGGGAAAAACGGGGGGTCTTGTGGGTAAACAGACAGGGAAAGGAAGCAGCGAACACCAATCACAACCCTAATTTCCTTCAAAGGAGGAAGTGAAACTGGAGCAAGTTTTGACTGGAGATCAAGGACAGAGATACTCTATATAAACCACTTTTTCTTTTCTTTTTTCTTTTTTGGATGTTTTTTTCCTTCGTCCTCCAGTCCCGCCATTTGCCCCTCTTGATTTTAGTGTAAAAATAATGGATGACATTTTCAAGTATTTTCCATTTAACAAAATATAGTCACTGCTACTTTTTAAAAACAGTTTAATAAACCGACTAATTAACCAGCTAATGTCACTGTGTGAGACTTCTGTTGCTCTAGAACCACTTTTTTAAGTCTATATGTGTCAGAATCAAAATCACAAGAAACAAACAGAATGCTTTGTATAATTTTAAATCCACTGATTAATAGGTTGATTATATGGCCCATTTGTTTTAAGTGTCTTTTTTTCTTGATCTGCCACTAACAGTGTTTATATTTTTGTCAGCTATTTATAGGAGACAGTGTCATGTATATGTGATGGAGGAGTCACTGTAAAACAAGGTTATAATATTTTACAATAAAAGCAAAAAGATGACACAACTGTAATTAGCATCCTGTTTTAGCAATTATCATTGTTAGCATTAATATCTGTAAACAACAGTCTTATGTGTGGATCGCTGGTAAACGCAGAAACGGAAAAACAGATCAGCTTTCTCCGATGTTTAGCCTTCCTGTTATCTACTGAAATCCTCCACTCTCTTGAAAAGTAGCAGAGTGAATGAACGGTGAAAATGTCTCTGTAAAAAAATCGAGCTTTTTTTTTTTTTTTAAGGTTTTTTTCTCTTCCAACTTCATTGTAGAAAAACCTTCATGAATAAAAGCAGTGGAAGTTTTAGCTAAATTACTGAAACTGCTGATTTAATCTCGACGCCTCCCCAAACGAATCTGACTTCATTGGCAAACAAACTAGATTTTGATTAAATCAGACTGAACACGGTCGCAGAACTGGAATACTGCAACGCATTCAGATTGTCGCCATCACTCAAAGACTGCGTGGCTTACTTTAACATTAATGTTGTTTCCAAAACTAGCTAATAACACACTGTAACTGTATGTGTCTGTCTCCGCAGGGCGATCCACTCCCTCAGTCACTGATTGACCTGGTGTGGGACTCTCCCATCTCCTCAGTGGAGGAGCTGATGCTGCTGCTGCAGGAGGAGTCCAGCACAATAGGTACCACTGGCCGTGCACACCGAAACACACACACACACGTTAATTAGACCGACATGGAGGAGGTGAGGATGGGGGTGTCTTAACAGTCATGAATGAAGGGAAATGCCGTCTGAGAGCGTGTCAGCAGACATTCCAGGCTACATTGCTCAGTCGGTTATGGCAGAAGTCTGAGAGAGAGCGGCAGCAACTTTTTCACTTCGGGAACCGAAACAGCGAGGAGGGGGAAACCGCTTCCAGCACAAGGTCACTGAATTGTTCTGCTGCTCTGGATTCCTCAAAAGGCCTGAATTTTGGATGTGAGCATTTGTGCCACAGGACGACCGTGCATGCTGCGTGTTTCCTTCACCTCCACAGAGTCCAAGAACGAAGCAGCTCGCACGCAGACCAGCAAACCGTTTTAAACTTGTGCCACAGCGGAACCAAGTCACACATACATGTATTAATAGACGGGACTTTGATCATCTCATAATGTATAAATAACACAGTGACATAACAGTGGCCACAGAGAGGAACAAGCAGAGGGAAGGATGCTTAGAAACAGGGCATGAGGGAAGTGACTCAAAATCTTTTTAATTTAGAATAAACTTTTTCATGAGGCTGACGCAACTTAATCGTCTTTACAGGACATTCTAGCATGTAGGCAAGTGAGCCATTACAAATGGTCTTATGGCATTTAAATAGCTTCATAAAAAAAATTACTCAATACGCTAATCATAGTGCCAACCATCTACCCTTTGAATCAAACATAAAAGCCATTTTGGATCTCCGGTTAACCCAACATACACGCCCCATTGGACTATGGGAGGAAGTCTGAGTAGCATGTTGCTATCACACAATAATGCAAAAATAATTATTAATGATTATTAATGATTAACTTAGTGACATAAATGATAAAAAATTTGTGTTGTCAAAAGATTTTTAACAAAGTATAACCCTGAGCTACACTCTGTTAATGCGACATCCACGTGCTAGTAGCCACGTTAGCATGTTTATGTAGCCAAGTTAGCCATGACAGAGCTAAGCCTCTCTCAGAAACGATGGCAGAGAAATTCTCTTTTTTCTTTGTTTTAGAAATTGACTTAACCATTTGCATTTTATTGATTGTAATTGCCTGAGAAAATTTGTTTTTTTCTTACAACAGGACAATGTGCGAAACACGTTAACAAAAAAATGCTTTGCACCAGATTTAGCTTCAGCTAGTTTCCATCTGTAGTGGCCTCTGTATGTTTAACAGTTCTGAATGGTCTTAAAATTGATGCTATACTAAATATAAAATAACCATTCATACTGCGAATGCTTCTTTTAACAAATGACAATACATAAATAAATTACATTTACAGTTTATTTAGATACAGATAAATGGACACCTAGCAACCTCTGTAAACAAAATCCTTCAACTCCAGGCAGCTAATTAAAGTTAGCAGGCAACCAAGTAACACCTTTATTTGTGTTTTGGAAACACACACAACACACACTGACACATTGGCCAAAGCAGCCTACACCAGGAATATAATTAGGACTTGGGGGCTACAGTGTGAAATGAGAGTATATGTACACACGCATGAGTTATATTTAACAAGTCATATCTTTGTTCCACAATTTTCTTGACAGCAGCGAGACAAATTGTGGCAGAAAATAGCCTAATTGTTTGAGAGAGGTTAAAAAAAAGGCTTCCTTTGTGAGTTGAACAATGAGCTTGGCATAAATCTGCCCAACAGGCTGCTCATGTTTCACATGCTTAACTTTTTTATTCAAGATCAATGCTGTAAAATGTAAAGGTGACCTAACTGTGCCTTATCCTTTTGATTTCTTTACTACAGAAGATAAAGAGGACGAGCATGACAGTCCTCTAAGCCCTGTCCACGGTCGATACATTAGAAGTCTTGGTAGGTTTCCTTATCTCCTTCTGTTCCCAGCATTGCTCTTCTTTTATCTTGATATTTTATGTTTTTTTTTAAAAATAATTCTTATCTTAGTTTTGATCTTATGTTTCTTGGCGTAGAAGTTCAGAAAGCCCAGAAGGCGGACTGTAAAGTCAGAACAGAGGTGATGGAGATAACGAGATCCATGGTGGATCGTAGCAACGGCAACTTCCTGGTGTTCCCTCTGTGTGTGGAGGTGCAGCGATGTTCAGGCTGCTGCAACTCCAGACACATGCATTGTGCCCCCGTCGTTAACGCCACCCGAAACCTGGAGGTACGCAACAAATACGGCTGCCATTAAAGCATGACCTCACCACCTTCTGTAAAGTGACAGCTGAAGAAAAGTTTATCATGTTTAACTTCCCCCAAATGAAAAAAAAAGCTATTTTTGACGTATTGGTTAATTACATTTCTTGACTAGAGGATGTGAAGTTTTTTGTTTACCTAAAGTGCTGCTGCTCCCACAATGCATTGAAAATTCATTTCCCACAAATAAAGATTTTGTAAATCTCAAATGGTGAATTAAATCATGACTGCTCGGTGTTTAAGGTTTGTTCAAGTTTAGCGGATTTTACACTAGAGATGAAACAGTGCAGTACAGTAAAAAAAAAAAAAAAAGAAATCTATTTAACTTCAGTACCTGCATCACTCTGAACACTGAGATACATGCTTTTCCATTACCCAAGAACTACTTTCTTGCTTCAAAATATTATCCTAAACAAAGTTGCGACATCGTCTCACAACTGCTTACTCTGGGTTACATTGAGGTCGCTACCTAACCTCTTTCTTAGGAGCGGTTGCTAAGCAACATCAAAATGTTTACTGGTCTTTGTAGGGAAATGGTTCTGGATCTCACTGCAGTAATGACATTTAACTGGAAATGAGTTCATTCAGAGGAGCAGATTGCAGAATGTGGACAGAGAAAAGCACTTTTTAATTGATTTAATGCTTCATAAATAATGAACCAAACAAACCTTTTCATTTAAGAAGAAATGATTGAATTGTATCTACAAGCTGCTTGAAATGCAACAAAACAACCGTCTTCCCCCCGTCCCCAAGTTATCTCGTTGATTTTTGGATCATTTCATATTCTCACATATTAAACGTTGAAGTGACAACAAAATTCTAGCAGAACATTTTCAAGTTCTAATTAAATTCTTACAAGTCACCCTGCACAAATTACCATTGGGTTTTTGTTTATTTTGTGATTTTGTAAGCAGACTGATACATTTCTGTATTGACATGCCATTATGGAAGCCAGACTAATGGGTAGATGTTAGAAAGGTGATGAAAGCTGTGTGGTATTTTTATTATATTGTTTGAATGATTAATGATAGCTTGCATAGACCGTTTGAATCAATTTACAGGCAGGAATTTTTACAAACAGGAATCTCAGCTTCACTTTGTGAACTTGAGGAGTAAGCAGGTCCTGACAGGCAGCCACTTAAAACTATGGAATCAGATGCCAATACTAGGAAGCCAACAACATTAAATACGGATTGTTACACTCACCGGCCAATTTATCAGGTTCACCAGGTTGGACTCCATTTGCCTTCATCTCTTGGTAGCGTAGATTGAAAAAGGCGTCGGACACATTCCTTAGTTTTTGGTCCGTGTGGTTGTCATGGCATCATGCAGTTGCTATTATGGTGATGTGAATCTCCCTTTCCATCATATCCCAAAGTTGCAACAGTGTTGAGACTGATTGTGGAGGCTGCTGGAGTAACAAACAAACAGACATTTAACCCAACGTCACGTACAACAAACCGATGTGAGAAGATTCAAGTTCTGCGGCATATTAGAAGTTGCCATCAGAGGGGTAAATAAAGGTCATAAAGGGATAGATAATGGTCAGCAGCAATCGTCTTGTAGTCTTAAAAGGTCTAAGGCAGGGGTGCCCAAAGTGGGTCCTCAAGGGCCGGCATCCTGCATGTTCTAGTTCTCTTCCTGGTTTAACCCACCTGGATCAAATGATGGCTCGTTAGAAGGCCTAAGGAGAACATTGACTTGCTGAAGAGGTTGTTACTACCAGCAGGGGGGGAACTAGAACATGCAGGATGCCGGCTCTGAAGGACCGACTCTGGGCGCCCCTGGACTAAGGGATGCAAAGAAAAAAATCCATGATAACCCCAGCTACCTGGATGTGTAGTGTGGATACAATGTCTTTGTGTTCAATTCTCAGACCAATTCATCCTCACAAGAAAGTTGATTAAATCCCATTTTATCCCTATTTTGGTGCTTGTTTTGGACCTTGGCAAGCTGCCTTCACCACACACAGCTGCCTAAATGTATTCAGTTGCTCATTTGTGATTGATTGATTGGATTGCTCTTCATGTCAACCATCAATTGAACTGATTGATTTACTCAAGGGGTTGGTGGGTATATTTATGCAACAGGTTTAGAAAACTGAAAGTTTACAATTTCTATTTTATGCACCATCATGTCTTTATCAAAAACAAACAGTTTTCTTATTTGGTCTTTCATCTGTCTTGCTCAGGTAAAAAAGTTTGTGTTCAAGAACGAGAAACGTTTCATTGAAACCGCCATCATCCAAGTAGTAGATCACGTGAGCTGTCTGCTGCAGGTGATCCCTCCTTCCACATCGTCGTCTTCTTCATCGACTGTCTTCGACTCTCAACCAAACCCTCTTCCAGCTCCCCCGCAAAGATACCCTACATCCTCCCTACGTCTTTTCCCATCCCACAGCTCCCACCCGCTTCCACCAAAGACTCCCACCTCCAAGGCGGACCTCCACCGCCACGACGACCTCAAGCACAACCAGCACCACCAGCTTCCGCACAAGCAAGATCCGTTGGCGAGGCAGTGGCAGCAGGGCAGCTACACTCAGCTGGTGCGCTGGACGCAGCCCCGAGCGCATCAAGCCCCCACATACGCGGAGACTCGACTCACGACGGCCGGGTTTCTCGGCTCAGTCGGGACCTGGCCGTCTGAGGCGAGGGCAGAGCACAGCGTTCTGGAAAGTCCGCAGCAAGTCGGACACGAGAGCGGCTTCGACGGGAGCCGCGAGGAGACCAGCGGGGAGGCGCGCCGTCCCGACAACGAACAGCGACAACAAGAACTGTTAAAGCACCAGCAGAGGCAGGAGCATCATCATCATCATCATCATCAACAACAACATCATCCTCACCTCTCGCAACAATACAACCCCAGAGGAGATGAGGACCAGGAGATGAGGACGCAGTATCTGCTTCACGCTCCCCAGTCGGACAGCGCTTCCCCGCCCGTCAGCATGACCCCGGCGCCCACGACGGGACAAAATCCCACTTCTTTCACAACTGTAATTCAAAAAGACTCGGTGACGAGCCAAACGTATGGAGAGGTCACTCGTCACAAACAGGTGGAGAGCAAAGGAGACGGTCCAAAAGACGGGACCGAGAGGGAAGAAAGCGGGTCCGCAGTTAGCGGTGACTCGGGTCGAGTGGAGGCAGCCAATCAAGAGAAGGAAAATGACTCTAAATTAAGTGGGGGGGCAGACCATTTAACAGAGAAGGAGAGACGAAAGAAGATACTGGAGATGGTACAGAGTGAGCCGGAAAAAGACCCTCATCTGCATCCTCACCAAAGACCAAAACCAACAACATTTAAATCAGGTAATTCTTACATTTCTGAGACATTGTAGTGACGACACCTGTTGGATTATAACAGTTTGAATGCTGCGTCACTTTACCAGCTGTAAGACTCAGTGTTGTAATATTACATCTTTATTTCACACACAAACAAATCTACAAATCTACTTTTCTTCAGTTTGTTTTACTCAAACTTAGAGACTGAACCCTGCTGTTCAGCTTGACTTTGAAACAAAATTCCTAACCATAGTTATATGTTTATATTACAATGTGTATTACAACCTTTTGCATTCTCTCATTTTGCGATGGTGCATTTTATACTTGGTTGCAGAACGTTACGTCCCGGTCTTGTTCTGTAGGGCCTAGACAAACCGGGTCAAGGCCAATTCAAGACTCTAGTTTTTGTCAAAAATAGAAAAACGCGAAGCCTTGTCATTTTCACCCACAACAATCTGAATGTGAAGCAATAAGCGATCAGTGTTCATCTGCCGTCCCAGAAATGATACAATGTTATTATTGCAAATGAAAGTCTTACTGCATGTGAATGTTCACAACAAAAGCCAACAAAATCCATGCACAACAACCAGTTTGGACACTAAACAGCCAAATGAAAGAAAATGTAAATAGACCCCTAACCTGTATACCCAGAAAAACACAAAGCAGCAACATTTTAATGCCAGAAACCGTTTTAATGAAAGCCCAAACGCTGCTCTGTCCAGTGATATCAGTGTCACTGTTCCACGTGCAAAACTCACTGAACGGCTGATGAAGAAAAGGAAAATCATGAAGCCAAAACTTAAATTTAGTCGTAGCTTCGCTGTTTTATAGTCATTATTTTCACTTGGCATCTGTAATCCGCTGCCTCTGCTTCACACTGGTTTGTTGCCGACTGTTTAACGTTTTTTACTATTTTGGTTGTTATATGACCGCTTTTTTTTAAATTATTTTATTTTATTGAACGCGTCAAGTTACAATTAAATGCACATTTATTACTCTCACTGGTTGTTTTTTTTTAAACATATAATACAAGTATTGTCCAATGTAAGCAGATGAATTCAGATTAGGGAATGTGTATCAATGTATGGCCACGTTTAATAACTTAAACATTAGTTTATTATGGCAATAAACATAATAAACTAATCCACTTGTTCAAATCCAAGAAGTGATTTTGGTTGAGTAATTAATTACTTTTTCATTCATTTTTGCCTTTGATGATGTGCAAATAGACAGTGTCCTGTAATATTTGTCGATCTCTAAGCATTCCTCGGACTCAGTCATGGTCTCGACCTTGGAAAGTCTGGACTCGGTCTCAGGAGAATCAGCTGAAATAACTGAACAGATGGAGTGTTGAGAAATGATGGGAGACAAGGAAACGCAAAGCCACGGATAGAGTTTAAATGTAGAAGAGGCATAAATACTGAGGAAGAGGTGGAAATGACTAAAGGAACCAGAATGGATCCAGCTGGGGAAAGGAGCAGGTAGAGGCAAATGAGGAAGAAATTAACTATTGGGATGGGGAGCAGAACGGCAGGTTGGGTTAATCCAACAAAATAAATGCAAAACACACTGAACTAACACAAGAAATAAACTAGAATGACAAGATATAAGAAAACAAAAAAGAAATTACCAAAACAGAAAGTAGCTGAAGCTAAAAGTCCGAGCACCAAAGGAACATGATGACGCTCCACAATGGTGCATCGACTGAATCTATATGGAGTTTTTCTACTCATAAACTCAAAGCTCTTTACACTACAGCCATATTTATCCATTCATGCTCACAAATCTGCACACATTTATACACCAACCCACAGACCAGGAGGCAACTTGGGGTTAAGTTTCTTGTCAAATTGACATGTGATAGGCATAAGTTGTAACCAAGGTCACAACCTTTCAGTTACAAGACGACTACTCTACCCAGTGAGCCGCTGTCGCCCAATCAGATCGCCTGGCATAACGGTGAAAAATATTGAAGATTATCTGCCACTTTTCTCCTTTGTATAGGTGAAGAACAAAGATTGCAATCTTAGTTTGTAACTCACGAGTGACTAAGTATGTTTATCTGGGAGGATGTAGCAATCTGTACATGCCTAAATAAACAGCAGCACACCGACGTGTCCAACTATTTGTCCTCACTTGTTCTGTGTTCTGCATTCGAAGCGTGAGCTCAAACGTACGTGTAGTAGAATCTCTGTCGAACCGAGTTCAGGTTCCTTCAGGGCACAGTTGGTCAAATTCCAAATCCAGTGTTTTTCCTTCCTGTCGCTTTCCTTTAAACCAACCTGTGGTTCAGGTTTGTGCTAGCTACTGCTCTCTTTAACTGAAAACCTGCCATGAATGTGTGTTTCTGTGCTCATTGTTGCCCGATTGCACCACCCTGCATCTTTATTGACCCACTTGGTAAAAGAAGGCGGGGCAACTGTGACTCAGTCGGAAGAGTAGTCGTCTTGTAATCTGAAAGTTGTGTGTTTGGTTCCAGTTTTTCTCCTGTCAGATGTTGATGTGCCCTTGGGCAATTCACTTAACTCAAGTGGCTTACTGAACTGTTTATCAGTGTTGCCTGCGTGTGTGTTTGTGTGTGTGTGTGTGGGTGTGTGTGTGTGTGTGTGTGTGTGTGTGTGTGTGTGTGTGTGTGTGTGTGTGCGCGAATGGCTGACGTCCAACCCTCTTTTATTACCATCCCTTCCATTAGTGTCATGCTTTGATTGGTTGGTGTGACTGGAAAAATCCCTAAATAAATTCAGTCTGTTAACCACTTAATAAGCCTTAAAACAAATACATCTCTTTTTATTTGCATAATTTCACAAGAAAGGTTTTGGAAAACATTAACCCTTAATTTAAGTCCCTTTTCTCAGTGGGGATAAAAAATACCACATTAAAAACTAATGTGGCTCTCATAAAGTCAGGCCTACCTGTGAGCCATGTGGATTCCCCTGTGCACGGTCCGTGGGCCATTGAGATTTCATAATCAGGAATAGAGACTTCTCATGACAAATTCCTTCATTTCCCAAAATTTCAGCTGCTATGTCTCTAGCCTCAACCTTGCTCAGTGTCTGAGCCATTTCCTTCCTCGGTGGAAGTCGCTTTGTTCCCTCTTTTTCATGCATCCTACGACTTTCTGTATTTTCTAACATCTTCCATCAGACGCTCTTCAATATTTTGCACCATTTCGTCCACAAGACGGTGACGACAGTCGGCCTTATCAGCTTGGTGTCACATATGAAACAATTCAGTATGAACCTTGTCCCCTGCAGGTTACTGTGCGACACAGAGGACGCGAACGTCATAAAAATTTACTTTTGCGCAGACATGTCCGGCCGACGTCCAACCCTCTTATTGCCATCCCAATTCGCCTAATCCTGTCTTTTTTTGTTCTGTGTGTTTTCTCCTACAGCGTTGTCCACTGTGGTACCCGCGTCGACGGCAGCTCGTCAGGTACCGTTCCGACCCGCTTCTCCTCGCCGCAGAAAAAGAAAACACCGCAAACGTATCAGCAAAGCTGCTATGAGGGCTATGATCATGTAGCGATGAAGGTAAGAAACCTACAGGCATGGAGGAGTACGTTTTGTTTAATAAAGTTTATGCTGGCAAACCCTTGGTTACGTAAGCAGAGAGCGGACGTTTTCTGCAAACAAAATCTTGATAGCATTCTAAAATTAAGGGAAGGGCCTACATTGTGTAGAAATCACGGAGGCTTCTGTTTTAGTAGCGCTAGTTGCGCTATATAAGATGCTAATAAATGATGAATAAAAACTGTCGTCTCGTGATACGAAGGGCAGGAAACACATTCTGAAAGCTGGTAGTTGTAGTCCCCAATTATAAATCTGAGTTAAATCAGAAGGTGGACAATTTTTTTTTTTAAATCAGATGTTTAAAATTTTGCTTATTTGTTTGTCCAACAGGAAGTGGCTCTGCAGAATGAAAGGTTGTGGAGATGAACGATGCGTTTCCTCAAGCTGGATGTTCAGACCTGCTCTTTTACGTACTCGGCTTGGCAGAAAGTTGCCTTTCCAGCTCTGGAGATGCTACAAAACATCCGTTAGTCTGGATTTAACAAGTGCAATCTCGTGAACTCCTCAACTCAGAGAGGCTTTGACACACTAAACACTGGACCTCAACTTGTGTCACCTTAAAAGCACAAATGGATGAACTAAATGAGGATCTATCTGTACAGCGCTTCAGGAACGCAGGACAAGAGGCAGCCATTGACTGGCTACTTTCAACAAGTTGCTTAATTGCCAAGATGGATATTGAATTGCTGATTTGGCGATAAATATGGAGTTTGAAATAATAATAATAAAAAAAAGCGAACTGACCAGGAGAACTGGATTTCTACACTGGGAAGACTGGAAACTGTAGCCTACAGCCTTGGCCTCAGTGCCAAAAAAAAAATACTGTTATCCTGAAATGTTTGAGTCTAACATAATGTAACACTGGAGTAGTAGCACACTGATCATACCACACCGACTTTAGAGTCTACTATGTACTGTAGCTAATTGTACAGGACAATATTAGTAACCTGCTCAATCATTACTACTGTCTAATCAAATAAACAGAACAGCAACTAAACGCCTGCTTTAACAAAATGCTATAGATATCCACAAGTCTTAAAGACATGTCTTTTAGAGGCTGTTGTGAACCAGTTATGTAGATGATGCTACATTGTAAGAAAAAAGAAAGCTTTTAAAGAAAATTATTTCCTGGTGAAAGAGAAAAAAAAAGTATTTCTTAACTTATTGAAGAGGAGGATATGAAGTCGTTTGGTTCTCAAGTGTAATTATTGCCACAGACATGTAATATTTGGTTGTACTGTAATGAATGTTATTTTTCATAAAAAATAATAAAAAAAATGATCAAGAAAAATTGCAGTGATATCTTTGGTGGGTGTTTGGGCAACTGAAGAAAAACCATGCACATTATCAGCGCCTGCACTTATGCACTTTGTGTGTTTAGCTGCGCGTTGCATATTAGAATCACCTGCTAATCTTTGCTCTATGACTGCAAGTCATGTGGCACCGTCACACGAAGCAAAGCAGCGGTCAGCAGAGTTTCTGGTTGCTATAGGTACTCATGGACAGATATGTCAACAGAGGAGTATCGAATGTTTGACAGCAGGACAAGGGAGGGAGGCTGTCAGCTCAGGAATGACAGCGTGATGAATGACAGAAAGGGTGAGAGCATACTAAGGGTCCTGAGAGGGGTCCGGGAACCTGACAGGAATGATGAGAAAGACCAAATCTACACACAACTAGAAAAGATGGGGGGAGGGGAGAAATCATTTTAGAAGCAATAGTTAAGCGTTTTTCACATGAGCTTGTTTTAGTAGCATGTTCAGCTCTGCAAGAATATTTTTAAACCAGAACATTTCTGCAGAAATTTAAAAGGTGTCTGCCAACATGTGCGTATTGGTTAGATCCATATCAGGTGATCTAATGCTGAAAATGAGCAAAAATGCTACGGTTAGCTTTAATTCTGTCAGTAGCATGTGGGGTATAACTAACATAACATGGCCTTACTCCATTGATTATTCAAGCAATATTATGTAAGCTAAAATGCTACGGTTAGCTTAAATTCTGCCAGTAGCATGTGGGGTATCACTAGCATGTTTGACCTCCAGTGACTCAACTCAGTATGCAAACATTAGTATGTAAACTAAAATGAGCTAAAATTATAAGGCTAGCTTAAATTCTGTGGGGCATTACTAGCATGTGGACGCACATTGACTTACTCCATTTAGTATGCTAAATGTACGTAGATAACATATCAAAAATAAGCTAAAATGCTTATTTTAGCTATAAGGCAAACATTAGCATCAGAGCTATCACTAGCACTTAAAGAGACTAGCATGTAAACACTACCAGTAGGATGCAGGGTCCTGGAGGTGCATGGGAGTTTGCCCAACCAGTTTAAATGTGTTTTGCGGACTTGGAGAAGACGTTTGACTTTGTCCCTCTGGAAATTCGGCTAGAGGTGATTCTGGAGTACGGGCGACCAAGCCCCTTGATACGCACGTTTAGGTTCCTGTATGACTAGTTTCAGAGTTTGCTTTGCTTTGCAGGCTGTAAGTCAGGCATGCATGTTATGGTGGCCCTTTGACATGGAAGCTGTTAATAATCTGTAGGGACAGAATTTCTAGGCACAGTGGAGGTGTAGAGGGATCCATTCTGGAGGGCTCAGGATTGTGTCTCTGCCTTTTACAGATGACATTGTTTTGTCGGCTTCATCAGCTTGTGATCTACAGCAATCCGCAGCCAAATTTGAAGAGGTCAGAAATAAACACCTCCAAATCTGGGACTAAGGTCTTGAGCTGGAAATGGGTAAACCACCTTCTCCAGTTTGATGACAAGTAATGCCCCAAGTTTGCAAATAAGGGGAAAGACAACAGAAGATTGATAAGTAGATTGATACGCCATCTGCAATGATGCAGCATTGGTCTGTCACGGCGAAGAGAGAATGGAGCCAAAAAGCGAAGATCACGTTCCTGCCTTCATTTATGGTCATAAACTTTGAGTAGTTCAGTCTCTACGCATGATTCATGCATAGAGACTGAATGAACAATCTCAAGGTCAGAAGCGGCTGAAATGAGTTTCTATCTCAGGGTGTCTAGACTGTCTGTTACAGGTGGGGTGAGAACCGGGTCATCTGGCAGTGGTTTAGAGTAGAGCTGCTGCTCCTCTACATTGAGAGGACCCAGCGACTTGGGCATCTGGTTAGGATGTGTCCTTGACCCAGAGATGTCCTCACTGGGGAGTAGAAAGTTCTGGTGGAAGATAAAGTATACATGGATGAAGGCAGGCAGGAGTTATTAAAGTGGAAAATTTTTATATCAAAATAAAAAATGTGGAACTTGTCCTTTATTCCTTGAGGGATTTTAGGTGCAACAACACCTGGATGGTGTGCAGCAGATGAATCCAGCAATGACTGACTAAAACATGAAGGATTAAAGACTGAAGATCACAGATTAGTGGAACCTAGAAATGTAAATATAATCCATGTTTCACATGATCAAAAAGCATTGAACAAGAAGACAAAATACATAAAGTAATAAATGAACAAATAATTGGGTGCCAATTGACTTAGTGGTTCAGCAGGCACTGCATCATGTGCAGAGGTTATTGTCCTTGAGCCAAGGCTCAATTTACGCCCCTGCGCCATTTACTGCATGTCTTCTCCCGCCCCTCTGCCATTCTTCTTGATCAACGTCCAATGAATGAAGGTCTCTCTCTCTACAGCTCCAAAATCTAAAATAAACAAATAAGTACAAATCATAAAACTCTCAGGGAGAAACATGGTTAAACAAAAAGCTTTTACAGCGATCAACAAAATTTATGATAGGAAACTATGCTCTGTGCCACAGGTCCTGTCATGAGCCTGGTTGACGTCAAAACATGCAAACGAAGCAAACACATATTAACTTAGGCTGCCTACAAGGGAAACGTGTTCTCATCTCATCCCCAGACATTTATCTGGCAGAGTACAATGTTATTTAAGGAATGAAAATAAGGCCAATGTTTTGTGACTCTGTGATTGTGTGGCCCCTTCCCGCCTTGAGATGTTCCTTTGTGGGCTGAGAAAAAGAAAAAGAAATCTGACAACCTCAGCTGATAAGACTCCTGTACTCACAGGACAGTTTGAAGAACATCTTGTCTTGTTCAAAAAAAAATATTGTAACAAAACTGCTATCTCCTTGTGATTTTGTTATTTGCTGTATTCTTTTTGTAATACAATTTCTTGTGCGTCTTTGCAGCTTGTTACAGATTTCTGGCCTCTCCTCAGATAAATCATGACCCCCCTCCGATCGGGTCCGGTTGTCTGTAGAGTAGGTGTGAGGTTTTGTGGTCCAATGAACCATTGAGGGTGAGCCAAAGTTCAGCCAGGTCACAGAGGCCACACAAACGTTCTGCTCCCAATGCATTATGATGGTTTACGAGAGTGGATGCACATGCACATGGTGGGCATGCGAACGTGGCTGCCTGCCATCCCTGTGGTGTTCCTCTGACAAGTGTGTGTGATTGTGTTCACGGTGTTGTGAACCAAATGGAGAGAGTGTCTTTTGGCACGGCGTCCCCCCACGCCGGTAGCTTAATGAGCTGGTAGCTGGCAGCCACTCAGGGTCGGTGGCACCCTGCGGGGTCGCACCATGGTGTTTTGAGTCAACAGCTCGGCGGGTCCTCGTACATTTTACACTCGCCCGAGAAGACGAGTGCACGCTTTTCGGAGAGGTCACAGCAGCTTGGCACAGCTTTAGCCGGTCAACATACGGAGGGTTATGTGCACACAGGCCGACATCGGGGGAACACAACTCTCTTGCTCACCACTATGTGTTTGCGTTCACATTTTTTTGTGAAGTTAACCCTATGATAGTGGGGAGCGATTACATAAGGCTCTGGAGGTAAACAGAGTTTCGCGGTATCTGTACACGCATTCAACTTCTCACCTATCACAGATGTTTCACCTGTCAGGACAAGCAGTTAGCAAAAATATTCAGGATTTCTAATCTTAGTTTGGGCCTTTCTGTGTGAAGACTCCACGGTTCTCCCTTCATTTGAATAAAACATGCTTGTTAGGGTAACTTGTGTCTTTTATGCTTAGTTCACACAGCAAGATTTTTATGATGGTTTTTAGTGATTTCTTCCGTCCAACAAACTTAAGGATGCCCCGATTAGCTCTTAAGATAATATTAAGAGATGCTCCTGTTGTGTGCGGTGGGTACTAACAGTGATCCGGTCTGTTCTGATGGACTTCAGGACCACTGTGATCTAAAAAAAACCCAAAATAAAACCGGGCATTAGTCTGGCCTAAGTGTGAGTTGATGCATGAAGGACTTGCGATCTGTCCAGAGTCTACCCCACCTCTTATCTAGTTCACAGCAAGAATAATAAAGCAAATGAATGAATAGACATTTCTCCCTAAAAAAAAAAGTACAACAAATGTGCCCTGCTTTGTCTTGTTCAGGGTCAAAGGCATCAAAATAGACTCACAGGAAGCCAGTTGACAGCATGTATATTTTTGGAGTGTGAGAGGAAAACACATGGACAGGAAAACAAGGCAAATTCCACTCACAAGGGCTCCTGCAGCTGAATTTCACCCTGGGATCTTTTTCCCAAAAATCATATTGTTAAAGATATTTGTATGTTGCATAGGCCGTTAAGCACAGACTCTTTTTTTTTTTTCCAGTTTGTACTGGGGATGTCCCAGTCCAGGGGTTTTTAAATGATTAGTATCATAGTAACTGATTAAACTCACAGTATAGTGTTGGTGAGCCGTCTGCTTTATATCAGCCAGACTCATGAGGAGCGTTTTGTTAGACCAAGTTTTAAAAACTAGGGGGCCATATTTACATGCTTACTATTTTTACCAGCCATGTTGTCAACAAGTTGAGTAAAATAGAAAGAAAATCTGCTAATGCTAGCCCATAACTTTAGCACAATTTATTATAATTACCGTGGGAGCTTTTATCAGCTGGCAGCAAGTTACTTAATCCCGACTGATGAAATGAGTGGCTTCTCGCTTCTTAAACAGAAATGTTGAAACACACACTGCATGGTGGTGGAAGTGTGTTAAAGAAAGGGGCGATTATTGGAAGGCGTCAAGCAGAGAAAACATCCGAGGAAATTCCACAAACTACTAAAATTGAGTGAAGGTCAGTCCAACGCAGCATTACAAACGCGATGGAAACTGGAGGGACTGGGACTGAACAGCTGCGTCGCCATAAGAAAACCACGAATCAATGATGGATGGATGAGGGTAAGAAGAGAAGCAGATAGTGTCCACTGTGTAGGCCTGCTGCTGCAGTTGGTCAAGTCTTGATTTGGCCACATTATAAACGCATTAAAAACATGAGGTCAACTGACTGCAATTCACTTAAAGAAAAGTTCCCCTAATTTGACCACTTTTGCTACTTTCCAGAAAGAAACTGGCTTATGATTACTCAGCCCTCTTTTAATCAAATCTGATTCATTCCCTTAAGGTTGGTCCAAAGCTGTCCGCATAAGCCCGGTAAAGGTCAAAGCACTTTGTGGAATAAAAAAAGTTTAGAACAGTAAGTTAATAAACTGCTTCAGTGGAAAAGCTAAAGTATATTATGCTAGTTTCATCCTTCTGGCAATCTGCGTTCCCTGAGGTTTGAAAGAAAATCCACAAATCCCATTTGTGGGGTGTTATGGAGCTTTAAAGAACCGATAAATCCTAAAGGATTAACCGGCACTTAGTCGGCCCCATGAAATTCAACAAAAATGATTAAAAAAGGAAAAAAAACAAACATATGAAGAAGATTTATTGTTAGAGGAGTCCAGGTATCAGAAGAGATAAAGTATTTGTAAAATAGCGATCAGGTTGGGAGTTTGTCCATGATGTGAGTCTGAATAATGCATTTCTAGTTGAATTTGTTTAGACGATTAAAAAAACAAACAAAAAAAGAAAAAAAAAAACAATTCACACTCGCCAAAATTAGATTTAGTGTGCCGGGAGATTTCCATTCTCTGCCCAGCAGTTTGCACATTTCTGGCTCGGCCTGCTTCTTATTGTGACAGACTTTGTCAATATTATCCGTCTGTCCCGATGGGGAAGTGAATCTCCCTAAAACCATTTGTTTCGCTCTCTGGAGGAAACCCAGATGACCGGCCCCGCCCGAGTGAACGCCCGCACACACACAAACACACGCCGCCTCGGCCACAATAGTGTTGTCATGTGGTGACGGTGGGTTTGTGCTGGTAGTTTGGTTTCTTTGCTGTTTGCTGTGGCTCCCCCACAGGACCCCCCACCCACCGTTTGTCCTGGGTTCACTATGGGTTAGAACGCTCACATGGACGTCCATGTGAGCGTTTTCCATTATGTTGAACATGTATTTCCAAATATAAGGCCAGAATGGGAGCAAACTCTCTTACCATAGCTGTAGATTTTGATTGAGTGGCTACATTTGAGTTCACAGATCACAATCACAGCTGCTCTCTTTCTTTTCACAAACCTCAGTACTACTTTGAACTAAGTGGAAAATCTTACCAATTGCGCCCAAATGTAGAATTGCATTTTATATGAATGAATTAAATAAAGCTAAAAAAAAATGGGACAGATTGGGCTCAAACCCTATCCCTACATATTCACTGGAGGAGGATCATGTTCTGGCATTGGGATATAAAGTGGGTTTTTCTTAATGCTTCAAGGTGCGGACCATAATCAATTATCAAATGTGAGGTCGTATTTTTAGGAAGTGCTTACGTCGACAGTTTGAACACATGAAGATCGCAACCAAACAACACTTCAAAAACACCAAATGTTACCAAGTATTCTTGGCCTATTTGTATTTGGCCTACAAATAGAAACTTGGCCTAGTTTCTAATTTCAAATATCCACAATTGAATAAAAGGCTAAACTAGCTTGACTTCTCAGCATGACATAAGAACTTGTTTCAAGTGAATTCCTTGATAACGACTTTAAAAAGTACTGGTTCCACTGGCAGATAGTTTCACCTAAAAGACATTTTTCCCATGTTATAGGTGAGATAATTTGCCAGCGGAACTAGTAAATCTTCATCAATACGAAGGCCTCGTTGACTTAAACCAACCTAAAAATCAAACTTTAAAGAAGTTTGATTGTTGCTTCTGCCATCAGCGTGTGAGAACAAAAGCTTTGGTACTGTGGAGAACTTTGAAGGTGTTTCTCTGAAACATTGATTCACACTCTAAAGCAAGACCAAGATCACAAAAAGCAGGCGAAGGAGTTCTAGTCGGCCATTCACAAGGCTCAAAACGGTTTAGTCCCGTTACAATCCACAGTCCAGATTTGAGTTTCTAAGTTAAAGATAATGCCAAAAGTGACATGTTAAGATGTTAGTATGTAAATCAATGAATTCAGCTGGTAAATAGTTGTACAAAATGTTATTCAAGAGTTCAAGTGCTTGTTGTGAGCCACAGGTTATTAATGAGAATATTATTCTCAATTATTTTTTAGCTATGATGTAAAGAATCGACTCGCTGGCAACTTGAGCTATGATAGGCCCCAACAGAGCAGGCGAAGAATCATTCTGGTCCGTCATTTTGGCTCAAAATAGATTGAAAAACAAAAATAAATCTAAAAAAGGAACATACTACGAACTGCTACCAAGTTTTTTTCATTATTCATTGTTTCAAAAATAATTTGGAACAATTAACGGCAATAAAACATCTGCAGTCAACTTGCTGAACCGGTGATTTTTCCATATAAAGACGAGTCAGCTAGTCTTCCATGGAAAAAAGAAAAAAGGTCCAACCTAAGCTCTTCTTAGACATGCTATTAGCACGTCTCTCAAACAAAAGCAACTCCCAAAGCAGAAGTGAAACCAGAGTTAGCCTGGGCGTTGCTTTCCAGTGCTGAAGAGTTCTTTGAGACTTTGCTTTGATGATATCTCCTTTAATTGCGTTGCCAAGTTGGTTTGCTTGTTGATACGTAATTCTCCAGTAGCTATTCATCTAACTGATAAACTGAAACGGCAGCAAATGTTGGCATGTCGAGGCAGAAAACGCAGCTCTTTGGGTTGGTCCAGCTGTCATGCAACTACCTAGTGACAACAACACTTTGGTAGAAACAGTTACCTTAGTAGTTCTATAGAAACGTCCCACATGCAACCTGTAATTTGGCTACAAACACTCATGCAACCAGGTTTTTATCCAGAACAAGCAGGAGAGGTGTTGGGTCCGGTCCTATTAGCTCTACTCACTTCTGTCTCTTGTTGACTTGGTGTTGTACTCAAGAACTCTGCGTAGTCTCCTCCATGTACGCCCAAGAATCTTCCAGACAACCTTGCAGTATTGACCTGGATTGCTGGTTTCTCTCCACGGACATCTGCTGCAGATCCTAACCTAGGAATCTCAAACCACTCCAAAATTCAAAACCACAGACACGCCAGAAGCAGTTTTTGTTTTCTTTTTTTAATGAACATTGAGGTAGAAACAGATAAAAACCAGCCTCTTGTTCTACGTTTTGCTTCGTAACCAGAGTCTGGACTCTGAGGTGCTGATAAACAATTGCTTGCTGGCGGCGTGGACGCTTGAAGTTTTACATTTTACCCAAATGCTAGCGTTTGGCCGTGATGTATGCGATGCACCAGTTCGACGCTATGAACTTTACTGGAAACTGCCTGCGCCGTAAACAACCATAATCACTGTGAAGAGGAAGTAGAACGAATCAATCTGATGTGGCCAACACGGACTGAACGGCTTTGTTAACTTCCTCCGCTGCCACTGCTAAAACTACAGGCCGACTGCGATTCTTTCTGAAACAGTGCAGAAAACCAGCGTCATCTTTCACAACTTGTTCTGCTCACTGATTGGTCTGTTTGAAATTTTTCCAGAATAATCCAGATCAATGGGAGAAAGCCCAGACGGAGGACTGAGGGGAGATGAGAATCGAGCAGAATTGTGTAGCAAGCCAGTGGCCAGGCTAGTAAAACACTATACAGCTAACAGGATTTAAAGCAATATTTTTTAACACAGTGAGAACAAGTATGTCTTTTACTTTCTATATTGAAGTATTGTCGTAAAGGTGCTTTGCCACAAAACATTTGTTGTCCTTATGCTCACCTATTTTAAAAGGATATTCGAAGCCTTAAGCTGAACTTAAAGTAAACAGGTCTGCAGCAGGCATGCTAACTTTTTGTAGCATACTGAGTTTACGATTATCATAAAAAGAGAGTTGATGGATGACAAAGCCGGGACTGTCCTATTCAGAAGTTTACGCAACAAGCAAAATTCAGACATTTTTTAGCTCTTGGAAAAGTTCAGGGGGTTTCCCAGGCCTTCGCTAAACTGACAGCTCAGTTGTGCAACTTCAGAACATCACGCCGTCTCCGATACGTCTTAGAAAATGTCTAAACTGTAAAATAATCTTCTAAAAAAATGTTGAATTTCCGTAATAAGCTATGCCTACTTGTTCTGGGGGAAAAAAAATATTTGCAACAAAAAAAAAAACAATCATATATATAAAGCTTTGAATGACGGTGCAGGTTTTACGTGTTGAGCTTCATTACTGCACAGTTAAGATTAGTTAGTTAGAAAATCAAGTTTTTGTTATTAAATCCTGTGAATCAGTTCATATGACTAATGAGCTCCAACCAGAGCCTCAGTCCAAATTGTTCAGTAATCCACTGTGAGACAGTGAGGGCTCTGTCCAAATGATCTCATTTCCCAAAAATTTTTCAAAAATCAAAACGTCCGTCTCTCCCCTAATTTCTGCAAATAAGTACAAAAAGCTTTGAAAACAAAGAACCCGGGTTGTCAGTCAAGTGATGACAAACATGGCGCAAGACCGTGTTGCACAATAGCTCGGCATTCAACATTTCTGCACATCCTCCTGCGCCGCTTCCTGTTATGATCTTGATAGGAGCTCGACTCATGTTTACGCTCACGGGAGAAAATCATCAACAACGGTTATCTGTCGCCCTTTGTGTCACCACCGGGTCCCAACAGCGTCTGCGCAGCGCCGACATCATGAATGAGTGAATGGGAGTTATTTCACAAAGCGGATAATGCATATCGATCATTGTGAATGCATCCGATTTATCCAAAGAGGCAGATTTTCTTCTGTAGTCCCTCAATTAGCACGCATAACATTCATGACTGATCATTTCTAACAGATTTCAATGTACAGCTAAAACTACTGTAATGTAGTTAATTAAAAAATTATTCAAGGTGTGAGCACATTCTGTTTTAATCTTGAAGCCGTTATGAAGTCCATGATAAAAACTTAAATCTTCTATCTAGCAAAAAAAAAAAAAAAAAAGTCTGAGGTTTTGGTCACATTTAGATTTTCCCATAATTGATTTGAAATCAGTTGATTTTTTTTTTTTTAGACATATTTTAAAGTCTTCCAATGGGAAAAGTTGGACATGTGGAGCAGCCAGTAAATCAGAGGAATCCCATTTTTATTTTTAGCCACATTATTTGTTTCGGGAGTTGTGGTTACAGTAACCAGGCATTAGCTTGCTTCCAGATTTCCATTTTAGATGCACAGAAGTGAAACAAGGAGTTCATGCTTCTTGTGTTCTTTTTCACAAAGCTTTAAAATCTAATTCTCTCTCTCTCTTCCTGTATTCCCTTCTTCCAATCAGACTCCTCTCCTCATGCTGCTCTGCATGTGTGCAAAGATGAAGAAAGTAACCCTGAAAGCGGAACGCCAGGGCTGACCAGAACTATATTCGACTCTGGTTTCACGAGGGATGCGGCATAACGCAACATCCGTGTTGCAACACGCGTACATCCTCAGAATACTGCAACTTTTTTTTGTTTTTGCAGAAGTCTGTGATTTAGAAAAAGAAATAAAAACATTACTCTTATTCACTCGTTTCTTACAAATCTGTCAGATTTCATCATTATTCCCAAATGTGCATTTGGGAAGTAGAACTAAGGTCAACCATTTTATGGTTCCCACACAAAGCTTGACCGCTGACGCCCTACTTCACAAACACTTCACTCTTCACATGTAGTGACGAAACAAGTGACATGGAAAAGCTGAAAAGAGAAGAAATTCCACCTCATCTGTGGCTAATTTCACTGTAAATCAACAAATAATACGTTGTAAACGAATCAATAAACGACGTGAGTTCATGAGTGATTTCGCTCACATACCAGCCATATTCTCATCAACTGAAAGGAAACTTCTTCTGATTGTTTCAGATGATTTTATTTTACTTTATTGTGAAAACATAATCTCACACTGAACTCTAACAGTTTGTTTTACAGATTTCTTTTTTAATTTTTTACCCCTTTTAAAATCTGGTGAAAGTAAAATGGATCCCAGTCCTCATCCAAACTTTCATTGCCACATTTCTAGTTGTCCTAAAAGGTTTTGTCATTTCTCTGACTTCAGATACGTGCAGTTTGAACGTACTAGATATTTTCAGCCGTTTCTTGACTGAAGACAGTCGTTACACATCTTCCTTACATGAATCGTGTGCTCTCTTGTCCTTCCAACACTGAACAGTAGGTGAAGACAGGCGTCACGTCGCCTCTATAACCTCAGTACCCAAACAATTAATCCTGCATTATTCATTATGTTCTTCAAAAGTCTGGTTCATTCAAACATGCAAAGCAAGTGTTACAAAATGCTAAAGTTAGATTTACAGGAATTGGTAGGGTTGCCAATGAGTGTTGCACTCATGGATTTGTAGATTAAAAAAAAACCCCATCATTTCTTACCAGAGATTTTGTTATTCTCCAACTACAAAATGTACTAAAGATAAATGTTGGATTTCTTGAATTGTTACATGATGTTACTTTTTTTGGCCTAATGAACTTCATCATGTTTTAGTGTCAATCCTGCAAATTAATCTGGTAAATTCATTTGGCCAGCTATGTTAATATTTAGAATTTGACGGGTAAAAAGAGAATATGACAGATTTTATTTATTTACTTTCTTTTTGGATGCTGTCAGTCAAAATGATGGACAACCAAAAGTCTAGCGTGGCCTCTGGTTATATCTTTCTTTCTAATCCTGGAGATGTGATGTTGTTGCGTATCGTCACCTTCCTAAAATAATGGGCCAAGTCATTTTTTGCCAAAAGTGATTTATTTAATTTTTTTTTGCCTAAAACATATTTTGGAAAGAAAGAGTTGGTGATTATAAATTTTTAGATCACTATTTTAGGAAAGTGAGGATGTTATACCACTGGTGGAGTTGCTGCTGCAGCAGAGGGTCAGAAGAACCGGCTGAGACATGAAAATAGCACCACTGACCGTATCCAACATTCGCATATCATGCGAGTTTCACGCGAGGTTCCAGAAATCAAACGGTCCACCTAAAACCCTCAGAGTGCTCGCTCTCACCGGGGCAGGTTGGCTGAAGAGGGGCTTTTTAAATGACATCACCAATCACATCTGAAATTCTAAGAACAGAAAAGGATTTCAACGTGTATCGTCTCCCTGGTTCGGAGCAATTTGAATACTTTACTTGAATATTTCTGTAACCATCTGTTGTTTATCTTCTCAGCTTGTCATCACGCACTCTTTGGTTCTGCTGTCAGCTCCACCTAAACTCTCAACACTCTCTCTCTCTCTCTAATCACCCTGATCTCTCCCCTGCACTCCGGGTCACTCTGTAATCCGTCTGTCCGAGCCCATCGGTTATTGTGCCACGCATGTTGCCCTGTCGCGCCCCCTCCTATGCGTGTGGCGCTCCATTTTCACCGCGGGTCGACTTCTCTCTTCACTTAAACCACTGCTTGCTTGGTGCCGATTCAGCACCTCGACCTAAACTTTAACCCGAAGAAACAAAACAAAACAGAGAAGACAATAACCCAAACACAGAGTACCAATGTGTGCACCGCATTTATAATAGCTTCACATTTGTGACTTTTTTTTTTTTATGTCGGCGTTTCCAGGTCCCAGCGTAACGTTTCACGATAGGAATGTTTACGCGGCGTTTAAAAGCGTGTGAATGCATATCAGCCACGTGAGATCAGAGCAGTGAGTGGAAACTCGGAGAGGAGGTGCGCCGTGGGTACCTGTTTATCACACGAGGAAACACACAAGCATGTACTAATTGGGCTAAAGCATGTGGTTGGTTCAAAACAGAAGTTACAAATTTGACTTATGACAGCTGGCTTCAAGTCAGATTTATTCTTTTTTTTTTTTTTTTACCCTTTTTGCCCTAAGGCAGGGGTCTCAAACTCCAGTCCTCGAGGGCCGCAGTCCTGCAACTTTTAGATGTGCCTCTGCTGCACCACACCTGAATAGAATAATTAGGTCATTAAGGCTCTGGAAAACTTATCTACACAAGGAGGAGGTCATTAAGTCATTTCATTCCAGTGTTTTGTACCTGTGGCACATCTAAAAACTGCAGGACTGCGGCCCTCGAGGACTGGAGTTTGAGACCCCTGCCCTAAGGTAAAGGAAATAAGCCATCGCGTGTGGCAAGAATAACAATTCTTGCCACACGCAAGTCCAGAAGACACAGGTGGAGGCCTCAACAATCGCCTGGATCCATGACTACCTCACTAACAGACCACAGCTTTTTAGACTGAAGGACCGTGTGTCTAACCAGACCAGGTGGTCAGCGCCACTGGAGCGCCACAGGGCACTGTACTCTCACCAATCCTTTTCACTCTCTACACTTCAGACTTCCAGCCCAAGTCCGACTTCTGTCATCTGCAGAAATACTCAGATGACTCTGCGGTTGTTGTGTTTGTCGGAGACGAACAAGAATCTCAGTAGGGAGATCTGGTGGACGGCTTTGGGGCATGGAGTGAGATCAATCATTTGATCTTGAATGAGAACAAATGAAAGGAGGTGACTGTAGATTTCAAGACAAACCAGGTTAGATAAAACCGTATTTCCATGAGGGAAGAAGAAGTGGAGGTGGTTGAGGGATATACATATCTCTGTGTTTTTCTGGACTGAAGATGCAACAGTGAAGCCGTCTACAAGACAGGACAGAACAGACTGTACTTCTTGAAGAAGGTAAGGTCCTTCAAGGTTTGCAACAAGATGCTACATATTTGATAACTCTGTTGTCGAGCGTAATCTCTTCTGACATTATCTCCTGGGGCAGCACCATTTTTAGCAACCTAAAAAGGCGTAGGATTATTAACGTATCAACTGGAGCATTAATAAAACTTTTCGGAGTTCAGTTTGAAAAAAAAACGGGAGCCCAAAACCAACTTCTTCAATTTGTTTAAGGCAACTGCATAATAACGGATCTTTTCTGGCATCAGTGATCGTCATTATCTGGGTAGATATTAATCTACATTTAAAAGGGATTCAGTGAGTTTGGGGCTCGAGTCAATGACTTTAGTGATGTACCTTGACCCGTACCTAAAAGGCAGTGGAGCAGCTGCTGAAGCAGAACTCAGGTACTGAAGTCGAAAAAGCATGCCACGTCTTTTTGCGAGATTCATCCGTCGCATTGCGCTTTACCCAGCATTTCTCCTGAACGGGACACGTTAGATGCACGGTTTATCTCATCAAAATGTAAAACGGTTTCAACAATGGTCGGCCCAAACAAAGACGGAGCACAGGCCCTCTTCCAGTGGGGTACTGTCATTGACGAGTACCTCTCACAACCTCCTCCACTCTGCAAGTTTCCTTGCGTGCCAACAAAGCCATTTTTGTCAGCCAGCGACAAAGACTCAAAGAACAAGAGTCTGTATGCGACTTTGTGCCGTGTCCCTCTCCGTACTGTCACAGGCTGTCAGGGCCAGAGAGAGAGAGAGAAAGATGAGTCCGACAAAATGACAGCAGGACGACGCTTCAATCCCCCCATTGTGGTCGGGTTGGGGGTCATGAACCTACAGTGACTGTCAAAAGGGAGACAGAAAGGGTGTCGAGGGAAAAAGACACAGGGATCTATTTTCCATCATTTATTGTGATAAAGCGGAGGCAAAAAAAATTGTATTTCACATGCTTGTGAATAAATGTTCTTTTCCTAACATATAATAAAGTAATTCCAAGCAATAGCAACATTTTTGAGTCTTTGGGTTTGGTTTTGAACAAGTAAAGATCAATAATAGGTCATCTAATCACTGTCATATTCCATTCGTTTGTACAGAAAAACTGGCAGTTTCTCAGTGCAGTTTTTATGAAAATATTAAAAAAAGTATACACTTATTACAGTGGGTTTTAACAATCTTTGATGACATTAGATTGTGGTTGAAGTTCATCTTTCTGAACTTAAATGAACAAGTAAAGTCCGCAGCACCTCTTCAACCTTAGTTGGACCCAAGAGATGGTCCCAGAGTTGTGAAGACGTCCTGCCTTGTATCACAGGAAAAAAAAAAAAACAGACCCGTTGCCGTGACGTCCCATGTCATGAAGAGACTCCTGTTGGCCCACCTGAGGAAGCAGACGGGCTCACATCAAGACCCCCTGCAGTTTGCTTGTCACCGTGAAGTTGGAGTTGAAGACGCCGTCATACACCTGCTACAACAAACCCACCGTCATCTGGACGAAGCAGGCGGCTCTGTGAGGGTCACGTTCTTTGATTTCTCTGGTCCATTTAACACAATTCAGCCTGATCTGCTCTGCGAGAAACTCCAGAAGACACAGGTGGAGGCCTCAACAATCGCCTGGCTCCATGACTACCTCACCAACAGGCCACAGCTTTTAAGACTGAAGGACCGTGTGTCTAACCAGACCAGGTGGTCAGCGCCACTGGAGCGCCACAGGGCACTGTACTCTCACCAATCCTTTTCACTCTCTACACTTCAGACTTCCAGCCCAAGTCCGACTTCTGTCATCTGCAGAAATACTCAGATGACTCTGCGGTTGTTGTGTTTGTCGGAGACGAACAAGAATCTCAGTAGGGAGATCTGGTGGACGGCTTTGGGGCATGGAGTGAGATCAATCATTTGATCTTGAATGTGAACAAATGAAAGGAGGTGACTGCAGATTTCAAGACAAACCAGGTTAGATAAAACCGTATTTCCATGAGGGAAGAAGAAGTGGAGGTGGTTGAGGGATATACATATCTCTGTGTTTTTCTGGACTGAAGATGCAACAGTGAAGCCGTCTACAAGACAGGACAGAACAGACTGTACTTCTTGAAGAAGGTAAGGTCCTTCAAGGTTTGCAACAAGATGCTACATATTTGATAACTCTGTTGTCGAGCGTAATCTCTTCTGACATTATCTCCTGGGGCAGCACCATTTTTAGCAACAAGCTCAACAACCTGATAAAGAAGACTTGTTCTGTTCCGGTCCGGGAATGACTGTGGAACCTCTGGAGACGATGGTGAAAAGAAGGATTTCACACAAAATCAAGAAAACTATGTACAATCCTGAGCATCCTCTTCATGAGACTGTCATATAAAAACAGCTTCTTCAGTCAGAGGCTTTTTCACACCTGCTGTAATGCAGGCCGCTGCAGGAGAGCCTTCCTGCCCACAGTCAATGGCATCTACAACAACTTTTTAAAGAACCTTGTGTAACGTGAGTTACAGCATTATTTATTTATACCCCTCCAGGGGGTCTTTTGTGGGCTCTAGTGTCCCTTATATGACAGTAGCCTGACAGGAAATGGCGGAGGAGAGGGGGGAAGACATGCGGCAAATATAGTCGGGTCCGGGAGTCGAACCCGTGACGGCCGCGTCGAGGACTGGAGGCCTCCAAATACGGGTCGCGCTAACCACTACGCCACCACGGCACGCCCAGTTACAACAACATTTAATTCCAATAAAGTATTCTTAAATCTGAATCGTTTTGATGCGCGCATGGACTCCATGTTTTCAAATGGATCAACGTTAGAAAACACATTGATTGGATAAATATGGAATCTTGTTATCCTGTGGTCACGAAACCTTGTTTTCTGAAGTAATATTGAATTTGCATGTTTTTAAATGCTTCACTTAGATGCATAAAGTTTGTATGGTTATTACCGTTTTTGTCATAGCAGATTTTTGCCAGTGACACACAGGTTTTCACAGCTCCACTGGCAGGAAGTGCTACCTTAGCGACCAGAGGGGAAACAAAGGAAGTTCAAACCGCATGTTTCAAATTCCAGCGCTTTTCTTACCCGAGCAAAGGAACCAAAACCAGGGAGGGAGGGATGGATGCAGAAGTGACGGGAAACAATGAACAGCACACACACTTTCCCTCCCCAAGAAGACTCCAACGTTCAGACTGAAGAGCCACAGTCGTACAGACGGCCAGGCACAAACAAAAGGTCAATTATGAAGTGCTGGTTAGAAATGAATAAATAAAAGCAGCTATGCACATATTTCATGAAACAGTGGCAGGGGTGAGGTCATCTATCACTCACTGAAAATCTCACCACGAAAACAACCATGCGGAGGTCAGAAGGGAAATCTTAATATAAACTCAAGTTAGAAAAAAGAATTGTTGTTTCAGTAGAAAACAGGAACTGTATCGTTCACATTTCTTGCAAAGAGACAAAGCAACTTCTTTCCCTTTTGTAAATGTCTCCCACACAGTCAACACAGATTGTGACTGTTTGCTGTAGCGTCAATATTTGAGATCCTCCAGAGGTAGTTTTAAAAAAATAAAAGTTAGAAATTTTATTTAACATATATGACTCTGTTCCGCCCCAATGAATAGGTTTCAATATGAGAAATGTACTTTTACTCACACTTGGGAGCATGGCAGCGTTTAATTGGTTAACACAAAAAACAGATCAACCCGTCAACGCGTGCAGCTAAATGCATTCGAAAGTAAAATGTGAATAATCACCAGAAAAACTCAAATTGAGTATCAGGATCTGCAGTGTGAATGTAGCGTTAGTCCCTCAACTTGTAACTGTTTTGTGTAATTAATGTGACACAAATTTGTTTAGTTTTTTACCGTTTTACCAAATGTGGAGAAGCAGCGGATTTCTGTGTAACCTTTTTTACACAACCGCTAGCTAACATTTGGCCCCGACGTACGTAATGCGTCAGTTAGACGCTGTGAAGCTCAGCGGAAATTCCTGGTAAACAACCATCTTGAAATTCTACCAAAGAAATCCAGCTCAATGGGAGAAAGCAAAGATGGGGCACTGAGGAGAAATGAGAATCGAGCAGAATTGTGTAGGAAGGCGATGTTCAGGCGATTAAACTCATTATGTCTTTATCTTCTTTAGCTTATAGAAGCATAACTCAAGATAACCTATGCTACCCTATCGATAAGCTTAATTAAAAAAAAGAAGAAATGTTTTAGGCCTAAACAGAGAGGGCGCGTGCCTCACAAACTAAAACCGGGAGCTGGTTCCGTCGTGTCTGAAAAGCTTTGGCACAAGATTTTGCAACGTTCTTCTCACTCAACCTGAAAGTTTTGTTGATAACGGATCTTAACTTTGGTGCTAAGAAACACCGTGGCGTTCTGAAGTCATGGTTCTGTGCAAACCTGTCAAGTCTTTCTTTTTTCCTTTCAACGATGAAGGAAAATCTGAACACCCGATAACTGGCTAAACTTGAGTAAAACTTGAGTAAAACAAAATATTGTATCTCTGCTTATTTAATCCTGCTGATCTGACGAAATACATCACGCTCACATTTCCCTCTCTGTTTGTAAATTCCTCAAAAGAAACGCTCTGCTCAATGCACCTGCATAACTCTCTCCCTCTGCCCCTTTCACCTCCTCCCTCCCACATTCTCTCCGTTCTGACAGTGTGATCCATGGGGGCATTATCTTCCCATTATCTGTCCCTCCCATAATCATTTCCCTCACCTCAGCCGGCGTCTCTGGAGAATATTAATCAGCTCACAGACAAGACTAATCACTGCTCTGTGGCTATAATGGGAGACGCAGTCAATCTTGCGCCGCACCGCCAGCGTGCACGTACACACGGAGAGGAGCAGTTTCCAATTAGTGAGTAACTCCCTCCATGCCTGTGGAAAAAAAACCTCAAGTCTTCATAAATTGGAACACTGAATGTCAAAGATGGAAAGAAGACGTTATTGTACAACTGCGACAAAGACAACATATTGTACCAGTAATTTGTAACAATCTTTCTTTATTTTATTTTATTTTTTAAATCTGCAACATTCAGCTTCGGGAATGTTATTCTGGGAAATACTAGAATTTGCTGCGTATGCCTTTATCTTGTTTTGACGCTCCAGAACGCTACAGAAGTACAAAATCTTATCAAGTATTTTTGTGTAGTTTCTAAAACAAAATATCTTTGTTCGCTTGAAATAAGATAAAGCTAACTAAGAGGAAGCTCGTTTAACTCAGTAATTCCTTCATGTTGATGAAAACGTATTAGTTCCAGCTGGCAGATTATTTCACTTACAGCATGAGAAAAATGTCTTTTTGGTGAAGTGAGTCTGGACTGGAGGTTTCTTGGTAGAATCTGAATGTTTTTGCAACAACCTTTATATTGGAAACTCAGTGATTTTTAACCTGCACCTCCTCAATACCACCGTCAAAAAGGCCTTTTAAATCAGCAACACAACAGGTTGTACTCCCTTTATTTAGAAGAACCAATACTAGGACAACAAGGGACTTACTAATCAAATTAAACGTACGATAACAAATTTACTGGATGATAAATCGTCCCTGAAGTCATCACAATAAACGATAATATTGTTGTTTGGGACCATTTTCAAGTAATATAATGAGAGTGACATAATAATGCAAGAACACATTCTCAAGGACCAATAAACTTTCATTTCCAATGAACATTTAACACTGGAACTGGAAGACATTTTACATATCCAAAATAAATGAGACAACAGGAAAATGAATTATGAGGTCTCTATAAAAAAAGTCCTTCAAAATTAAAGGGCGAGTTGAGACCAAAATGTCAGGTCCATGGAATCATGGACCTGACATTGACACTGACAATGTCACTGACATTGACACTGAAGATTTTTGCCATCCAGTTTTCGGTAGAAAGACAGAAAAGAGAAAAACGGCAAATCGTGCAAATGGAAATTATTGAGCTGGTTTTAGCTTATCGTGCGATTAACTGATCTATATTGCTTATTGTCCAAAAAGTAGGCGACGCAGATGAGTTACTCTGTGTAATCTAAAAACAATGTTTCTGACTTCACATCCATGGAACTGAAGTGTAATCTGAGAGTAAAAACGATAAATATCTCCTTCAGCCATTTTGCGAAAATTTAGCCTGCATCCAAAAATCAGCCCATAAATCATCTTGCAAATTAATAAACCCCTTCCTAACGAAAGAACCACCAAGAGAGGAAGAAAAGGGCAAAAGATGAAAGGATGCAGTTTTCCCCCCTCGACGGACCAAAACTAGAATGTTCTTGAACATGAACCGTCGCCCCGAGGATGACGACAAGCGGAGGAGAGAAACGGAGGGATGAAAAGAGGAGGAGTGTGGAAGATCAGAGGCTGAGGAATGCTTGCCATGGGGATGCAAAACTACAAACCGTATGAAACTTCAAGTGTCCGCGTGTATGTGCTTGCAGGCTTAAAAAAGCGCATAAAAGCCGAGATGTACTTTCGTACGTGCAATGTCAGTTGTTCCCTAAACGCGCCGACAAACACTTGGCGTCTCTCGGCGCGTCCTCAAACTCCCAAAACTGATCTCCAAGAGAAACGTCACGGTGAAAGACCTGCTAGCATGACACTGGAGGTGGTGCAAAGATAAGGAATAAGTGGTTATATGAGGAGCTGTCAATATGTGTGTGTGCGTGAGAGTGTGCGTGTTTGTACGTGGGCCATAAATCCTAAGGGGGACTTAAAGCAGACACAGCTGTTTCACACCCGTCCAGATGTCGCAGGCAAGAGATCCACAGCGATATAACGACGAAGGAAGACATGACCAGACCTATACTACACACATCAAAGACTGCGGACTAACAGACACGCATTGTGGAGAAGGAGAAGAAGAAAAAAAGGACACAAACACACATTGCAGATGGCGTTGGGTCTCGGCGAGCATCAGAAGAAGCTTTGAACCAAGTGAACTAGCTTTCCTAGCAGGGCTGCAGATTTCTGGTGGGGGGTGTAAATGTGAGGGAGTAAATATTTAACCTCAAGTAGTGCTTCAGAGCTTTTTTTTTTTTTTTTTTTTGACTTCTTTTAATGATTGAGCTACTTTATTTGCAACTCCCACACCTTGAAAACATCCCTGTTCAGATCTTTGCCAACCTGTTTCCAGCGTTGGAGCTCAGTTTTGCTCGACCCACTAACTTTGTTCCTCCGCACAGTTTTATATAGGATCGCTCAGACGTTTGTGCTGCACAGATTCCACCTGAAAATGACTAGTTTTCTAGGAAAAAGACACTTTTCAGATTTTATTTTATTTTTTCTGATGTAACTAAAGCAAAAATGAAGTAGTGGTTTAAAACGCGTGTGGCGATGACAGTGCCAGGGTAAGCCACAAATGAATGAGTTCATTCATTTCACTAAATTTTACTTGAAGAGTGGCGATATTTCATAATAAAATTATTCAAGTGAAATAAACAAACAGCATATAAAAGTACATTTTCCACAAAAAGTTACTCAAGTGAATGTAATTCAGAAAATGTAGCTAGTTGCCACTCAACTCCCAACAATAAGTAAGACACCTTGAAAAAATGCCAGCAATGGAAAAAAAAAAAAATAGCATCTATACATTTGTTTTCTCAAAATACAGCCACCAACATGAAACTGAAAGAACGGTGAAGAATCACGAGTGCTTACCACATTTTTCACAAAAAGTGCTTTACTCGTTATCAGTTCACTACAGCCCTGATGTGGGTCCAAGCTGATAAAACGACTGAAACAATGGCACCTTTTACAACGTAGATGTCAACAAACCAGATTCCACATCTCTTATCTGTTCATTTCTAAAAAAAAAAAAGAAAAAAAAACTTCTCTCAATGTAAAAGTAAAACCAGTTTTGCATGTCGACACCCTTATTTCATGGTTTTCAGTTGTGTGGTGGTAGTGGCGGCGGCCTGGAGAGTTTCAGTCTCCCATCAAGTCATTTATAGGGGACGAGTGCACTCTCGCTCACCTTCGCCTCTCGGATGCACTGAAGGCTTCATCGTATACTCCCTGCATCGGGTTTCCTTCGCAGGATGTAAAGTAAAACTGTAGCGTTTTTCTATCTTTCTTGACGCGTTCACATATGGGCTCAGGTTTCCCAAGACGAGCGAACGCGCACGCCATCGACATCTGCCGCAAACACACAGTTGCATGCAGAGGCGACGTTACAACACGGCACAAAGAGAAATTCCTCAGACATTAAGGCAGAACATGGCGGACGTTATCTGACTGTTCGAATGAGCTCGTCACGCCTCGTGTTTTCTACATGATTTATCTTTTTCTGACACCTGCTTGGGAATGGCTTACAACTTTCACGCGCCACTTCCTTCCATTACTTTGAAGGCATGTTTACAGATACACATCAGTCAGATTTCTGCCTTTAATTCACCACCGGTTGACTGATAAGTTACATTGTGAAACTACTAGCTCTCTGCCACTTTTCATTACTGATCTTATTGGGGTAGTCACTCTCACTAGTCTGAGTAAAAAATAGGTTTGGACCCACATTTACTGTAAAAAAATAAATCTTTATGCAAAAAAAAAAACAAAAAACTAATTTACTCTTTACATATAAAAAAATGAGGGTTTCAAAAGCTAAGAAAACAAAAACATAATTCCAACAGAAAACCCTGTTGAAATAGGCAAACAAACAGCACATGCAAATCAAATTGACATTAAAGTGGTGAGATTCAGCCTGGATCTCTCAGTGAATCTGGAGCAGTTTGCTCAATGTGCACGACACATTATATGGCTGCTGTGACTGACCTTTCAGTGCTGTGTGACTTTATAAACTGGCAACAGAGCTACACTATCAGCAACAGAGGGAGAAGTGGTGTTGGTGTAAAGTAAACCTGAGATGATGATGGGTTTAAATTAAAAGTTAAAGACATTTACGATTCGAGAGCCAGCTGGTGACTGCAGGTACAGATTGATGACAGGACGTTCAACAGGAAAGAAACTTAAGTGTAAGAAATGATCAACCAGCTTGTCCTTACACTGATAAAAGCAAATGTTCATTTTTTGTGCATTTTTGTAAAAAAATAATTTCTCACAATGATATTCATAGTGCTGTTGGGATACAAACAAGTTTGGACCATTTTATCTGAGTAAAAACCTATTTCACCCAAACGTACATTTAATATCAACAGATGTACAGAGTTGGGTCGGACCTAGTTACATTTACTCAATTACATTTATGTGAGAACTTTTTTTTTTTGTTTTGTGAAAAACTTTACTTTTAGGAGTAGTTTTACTATGCTGTACTTTTTACTTTTATTGAGTAATTTTATTATTACTCTTACTTGAGTAAAATGTCTGGATTCTCTACCCACTGAATGAAGAACAAACAGATTCAACCAAAAATAATTCACCAGACACAGACACACACGTGCAGTTATTGTTAAAGTTTTATATTGAAAAATTTTCTTTTACCCGATTTTATTTTTGTTACTTATGTAAATTATTGTCATTTTGGTCCTTAAAATACCAACATTTTCACTCAGATTTTATTCTGGTCCATCTGATGATGTACATTTTAAATATTGAGCGATTGATATTTTGATCCGTTACTTTACTTGAGTAACTTCTTGGATGGATACTTTTTTACTTTTACTTGAGTACAATTTTTGGGTCATCTGTTCTCCTCTGTAGATGTACCAGTCATCTTTGTGATGAGCTTTTTCAAAATTGGCATGTTTCCATCATAATTTCAACACGTGCCATACCACATGGTTAATGGAAACGGAGTTACAGTAAAGTCCTTCACATCATCGTGGCGAGACAAAAATGAGTGAAAAACATGGCGGCCTAATCACCAAAGAGATCCATCACAGCCTCATGAAACGGCTGTTGACTCAGCTGTGCTGTGTGAGGTATAAGCCATGGAGACCACCTCAAACACACCTTGGTCAGGGGGCGCAAGTACTTAACCACTCTAAAACAACACCGAAGTGTGAATCGTTCTGTAGTTTATCCACACAAGCCCCATCAAGGGCATTGGCTCTTTGTACGGGCAAACCCTAATTACAGCCTGGACAGTCATGAAAAAGCTTCCGTTCTGACATCAAATGCAAAGTCATTGAAGTACAAAGGCTTTCATTTTTTTCCCCCCCTTTGTTTTTGATGGCAGAAGGTGCGTAGAACCGAGGAGGAAACGGGGAACAGATAACACGACTTGCAAGGGAGTTGGCAGAGGAACGGATTTGCAGCAGACAATTGCGAAGACAAAAATGGCACCGGGGAGACAGATGAGAATGAACAAAAAATGGAAACATGATAAGAATGATGGATGTTGGACGAGAGCTCCACTTGCGTATCAGTGAGTGTGTAAATAGCTGTCGGTTCGGTGGACAGGATAAAACAGCGTTGGAACAATGGCGCAGACAAGGTGATTCACAAACTTTATGAGCGGTTTTCACATCATCCTGGTTCAGTTAGAGACCGCACACTTGTGTGTGTTGGCCGGACATTTCTGAAATGGTTTTCCTCTCTTTGTTGCGTAGAAGCAACAATGGTTTGTCCGGCACCACATGGGGAGGGGGGAACCAGTTATCCCAATGCAGTCCGGAAAACTCAGAAAAAGTAGAACATCTGAGTTAAGTATTTTACGTCTGGATGGATATGAAGAAAGAAAAATATTTATATTTCCAGACACTTGTATCTTTCCTATCCTCTAAATCAGGGATGTCAAACTCCAGTCCTCGAGGGCCGCAGGCCTGCAATGTTTAGATGTGCCTCTGCTGCACCACCTGGATAGAATAATTAGGTCATTAAGGCTCTGGAGAACTGATCTACACAAGGAGGAGGAAATGAAGCCATTTCATTCCAGTGGTTTGTACCTGTGGCACATCTAAAAACTGCAGGACAGCGGCCCTGGAGGACTGGAGTTTGAGACCTGTGCTCTAAATTAACCCATCCATCCGGCTATCAATGTGTCAATACATCAGTCTATCCAGCCACGTATCTCTTATTTCCACTAATTACTCCGCCCGTGTTTCATCAAAACGTCACCTGTAGAACTGAAATCTCTTAATCAAAACTTAAAGTACTTAAAGTAAGATAAAAATTTCTCAAAAACCATTTTATTATGCCCCAATTTTCTGTAGTTTTCAGCCAGACCTTGGTGGGTTTTACTCAAATGTTTTGGGTAATTTTCATTCTACAGGATCTAGTTCTGCTTGAGCTTAGTTTTTTATCGTCTTTCTTTTGGTCTGAAATTGTCCCTAAGAGCTGTCTTCTGGACCAAAGACTTTATGGTAGAGTCAGTAACGGTGACATGGTTAGGATTCCTGAACTACTACCTTTCCAGCTCTGTGCTTCTCAGTTGGAATGCTGTAGTTTTTCTCAGACAGCGAAGATTTCCTCTTTACAGACCTCCTATGAAAGTTAAACTTCTAGAGTCTCTTTTTTATTGTACTGCAGTGGTACGTTCACATCCACGTTTCCAGAAGCTGCCAGGGTTTAGGAACATTACAGGGTTTGTGAAGACCTCTTATACCCAACACCTGGACCTGTTGGTCAGATAGCTCTGATTTATCGCAGTATGAGGGTTAAAAAGTCTTTGCAGCTGTTACTATCCTCGTAAGCGTTTGATTGTTTTTTTTTTTTGGTAGTGCCTCAACGTTGAAGTGCTTTCACTTAAAAATAAAGTCTGCTTCTGAAAAGTTTTTTACATATCAAAACACATCGACACTCAAACTGCATGACTGTAACAGAACAGTATTCAGTAAAACTGAATCACAATGTATGGTTAGGAAAACACAGAAAACAGAAGCCTTAAATATCAAATGGCAACACACACACACACACACGTTCTGGCTCAACAGTGATGTGATTTGTGTATCTTTATCAATAGTCATTGTGTTCAGTTCCATTGTTGACTTTCTTAGATTGAAAATGTCTTCATCTTTTGAATCACACCTTGCCAAGGTCTGGTGTGGTGTCTGTCCACTGGTTCATCGGCCACTGGAGCTTTTTGTTCGAGTCTGTGTTTGTCGTCTTATCCAGGAGTTGTCGTCCGCCAGTATCTTCTCTTCTTTGACAAAAACTGTTTGGTGTTGAGCTTTGGTACATTAAATATGGCTAGCACATAATCTGGGTCTTCAGGATCATCTGATTTTGAACCTGAACAATACATTAGAACAGGGATGCTCACACCTTTTAGAGCATGCAAGCCACTTATAAAATGGCAAAGTCAAGTTAAATTATTTCTAATTATATTGAGAATTCTTTCATTCCGTATGAAAGTGAAAGGTTTTATGCTCTTACATGGTCCTCACCCCTCCACCCTCATAATTTCTATTCCATTTCTTAAGCTTACGAGAAAAACCAAGGGCTAAAAATTGGAGCTAACTTGCTCCAATTTTGCTAAGCAAAATTGCTTGTACATGCACAGTGTGTCGAAAAGTCCCTTCTTCTTTGTTATAAAGATGGTTAGTAAACAACTAAAGAAAATATTACCGCCACCAACTGTCTATTTTTTATTTTTTTTTAAATGTCATGCGATCTGACGTATTGAGCACTCCATACCAGCTGGTGGCACCATTTTCGTTGTTTGCCAACCGCCAATACACACTGAAGAAGAAGAAGCCGTGTTGAGCATATTGGTCAAATGCTTAACGATGCACAAGTAGTAAAGAATCTCCTTCCTGCATAACGGGACATACGCTTACAAAAAAAAAAATGAAATATTTGTTAGTAAATTTAATTGGAATCTTGGAGCGACTGTGTTTTTAGGCTTCAGATAAAACCTCATAAAAATACCCAAGTGATGTTCAACCCTACTAAAAGTGCCACTTGCATAAATAAAATCTAGATTTTTTCATTATGATGAAGCAGGAAAATTTAAAGATGGGTTAAAGGACTGGGGTATTGGTTGTCTCTGGGTATTTAAAGTACCTATTCAGGTGTGGTGTCAGGAATGCCATCTTTCGTTGATAAGAGTTTGTTCTTGTGCGTGTTTGTCTAGGACCAAATCATTTGCCGTGTTCCTGTTTGTCTGAAGCATGAACAGACGGTTCCTGTGTAGGTGAGGACGCAGAATCATTTCAGTGGGTATGTGTGAGTTTATTTGGAGAAAAGGGCTGTGTGTTTATGGTGAGTGTCCACATGCGTGTGGTTCTTCCACATAATATCCGCTTCTAGCTTTTGTACTCCAACAGCAGATTTGTCTCTGTTTTTATTTCTTACTTTTTCAGATGTGGATGTTTGAAAAATCAGAGAAGGACGATGGCCGCCTGCCTCACAGCAAAAATGTTTCCTTCTACAATCAAGAGACTTATTGTCTAGTAATGATTTTAAATAAGCTTTTTCATTTCAACGTTGTAGATAAATCCTATAAAAGCTTGGTTTTTTGAAAAAGGTACAGGTTTTATTGAATTTGTTTAACACCCACAAGTACTGTTACTGAAATAAAAAGGAAATATTGCAACCAGAAAGTTGAGTTTACACTTTAAAGAAACTTAATATTCTATTCTATGTTGGATTTGAAAAGGGGATAATGCAGTTACTTTGAAATGGAAATGTAATTTTTTTATTTCACTGTGGTTGTGGTGAGTCGGTATCTTACTAAAACTAAAGTTGTCTTTGTTTGACGGATCAGCAGTCAAGCTAACTGCTACTCAGACCAGGGCTTGTTTAGGAGCTAATTTTTCAAATGTAAAAACTTGAAAATGCCCCTTTAAACATTGAACGCTAATTACATTCATAACTCGGCTATACAGTGGTGATGACAAAAAATGGCTCAACAGCCAGTATCCTGCTTTTTTCTTTGTAAATGCATTTTTTGTCTCCAACATCTATGACATAAATGTGCATTATCGTTATTTTCACTTTCTTCCACTTTGAAGGAAGATCAGATCCCAAACGTTGGGCGCCAAACCAAAGTTTTACAGCTTTCCTGCTGTCCACTCACTGTGCACCTTTTCTTGCAGAAGCGGACTGACACGTTGTAGAAAACATATTTTCCTCTCGAGTAGCTTTTTACATCTCACCAATTCATGTGACTTGATTTTAAACCACCTGCCTGTTACTGAAAATAGTCGTCATTAAAGTCCTCCCCCCTCAGCGACACGCCCAGAGCAGCGTGGAGACCAACCAGTCAGGAATTTCTATTTAAACCACAGAACTATTTTTGCGATGCCCACATTTTTGTATGCAAAGCAGTTAACACAGACATACGAATTCATGCAAGGAACAACAAACACCGCCTAATAGTGACCCTGAGATGTACACACTCTGTATGCTCACACCAACATCACAAGCCAAGTTCTTGACAAGCGACTCCAAGCAGTCTCTGCCTCCTCCACAGCTTCATAATTGACCTTCTGTGTGTGTGTCTGGCCATCTGTGTGACTCTAGCCGCCCTGTTTGAACATTTCCATCAACCCATCTCTGCTCATTTCGTTTGTCCTCCGTTTGTCCTCCGCTCCCTTTGCCCGTCCAATCACACGCTGCAGCCTTAAATAACAAACACTGTTCGTGACTGCTTCCTCATCTTGGGTCTCATCTGTAACGGAAGATTTGCTGCCGCAGGACGCCAGCGTATCGGCCCGTGTTTTTGATGCACATCGGTTTATGCGCCGTCGGCGATGCGGTTACTACTGGGCATTCTTTTCATTTGCTCTGGATTCAAAGTGGATCAAAGTGTCAAGCAAAAGTTTGAAATCTTAATATTCTGCAATAATGGAAGATGGGCTTAAGATACCAGACGGAAATAAGTTTGTTCATTGAAGTTTGCCCATTGTTTATAATCGCTTATCTCTGCAGTGGGTTGGTGCCTAACTCCAGTGGTCCTTTGGTTTGAGGTGGGGTTCACACTGGCAGGTCAGCAGTTCATCATAAGGCAACTGCTGATGTAGTTGTCCGTTGACAACTATGTGGCCAGACTATGTGGTCCGTTGACCACATAGTTATGCAAATTGTAATTATGAAAATAAATTTGCTTAATCTCAACATGACAGTCTTGGGAAAAAAACACACACGGTTTTCGATAAAGGACAAATTGGTTTGTCGGCCGTATCAAAATTATTGTATTTCGCAAAACTGAAGGATGTTACTACTGGCAAAAACGACAGACGACGACAGGAAGTGGTAGGAGGATGACGGCGCGGCATGAGTTTTAACTACTTCATTAACTTATTCACATGTAATTTTAATTGCGTTTCTTATATATTTACAAGATCTTGTGCACATTTGTAATGGAAACGCAGCTGGTGAGACGCACTCGTACCTGAGAAAACAAACCTAGCCGTCATGTTTCTGGACTGAAGCCCGATCACGGTGCCCTGAGGGAACCCATGAACAGGGATGACATGCAAATTCCACGCAGAAATCTTTTTGCTCCAAGACAACAGTGGGCCACAATACTGCCTGTTCAGAAATCAGTATAAGGTAATTTATGCATCTTGCCTGACCTGAAGGACCCAAGTTGCTGTAATGACGACAAGGATGCTCTTGATGACGACCCCTGCAGCAGGTTAAGTTCAAGGAGAAGTGCATTGGTCCTGCAGCATGATCACTGCCCCACATGTGTGGCAGAAGCAGAGCAGCAGCGCCTCTCTGTGGCAACAAGGGCAAACTCAGTCTGAGACAGAAATATGAGAACATCATTTTTAACATATAGAGAGAGATCTTTAATTCTTTTGTTTTCAAATGGAATAAAAAACAGTTTGACATTTCACTTCCCTGGCTTTCCTCAGGTCTATGACACTTTTTTTTTTGATACCTTGGAATTTGATTTGAACTTTTTATCATCAGCCATTTTGAAAACAATAGATCAACTTAGCTCTGAACACTCGCACATGTTCTCTGTATGTATAATTTTAATGTGTTTATGTCAGTTTGAGCAACCAAAAGCACGAATCTCTAATGTGTAAACAGCGCCTCCTTGTGTTCTTCTACGAAAACACAAAGACATTCCAACAGCAACTAGCAACATGGTTGAAGAAAATGTTATTGCCCAAAAATAAACTAAATAAGAGCATTTTAAAAAAATGCAAAAAAGAATTAAATATTGTTCTATTATCAAACAGTGATCACAAAATACAAGTTACTAAAGTAAATGTAGGTTTACACAAAGTCCAAAATTAAACAGTAATACATTGAAGTTAACAGTTACAGAAGTAAACGTATCCCAGCTTTTAAAGCAGAAGAAATAAAGTCAATATTACAAGCATGTAATATTCAACATTTAACATAAAGTTTTCCACTTCTAAAAATGTTAAATTACATTTTTTTTGCATGTTGCTTCATTTTTTTTCAATAAATAATTTATAGATTCATTTACAGATTCAACACAAAAAGCAGGCAAACAAAAGAAACAAGAATACAAATTCTGACACTACAACATGGCTCCTCTCTAACAACGTTTCACCAGCATTTCACTGAGCAGTAGCTCCAATGGTCTCTCCCAGGAGATGCGCAGATCCACCAGGTGTTTGGTGATTACTGCTGGCTAGTCTGAAGGAGCTGAGTGGGGGAGTCGCAAGGTGAGGGCAGTTCTAAGGAGGAGCTTAGACCTCGAAGGCGGGGCTAAGTCCACCCAGGCGTTTTGCATGGAATGGTTTCCACGGGAGATTAAAGGATTTCTCAATAATCATGCATGAAAGAAGTTACACTCCAGGTATGTTTTTAACATAATGTATTTTACATTATGATAACATAATGTAAAGCTAAAAAAAAAAAGTCAATTTTACATAATACTGCCCCTTTAAATATTTCAAGCTCAGTCAGAGCAACTCTAGTTATAAATTTTAAATCTTGACACATTCTCAACTGGATACAGGTCTGAACTTTGACTAAAACCATTTTGCCGTATCACTTAGGCACCGATTGCAGTTTTTTGACAGATCATGATTATCGATCTTTAAAAAAGCCTGACCTACTGATTCGGATTTTCAATTGGAATGTCAATTCTTTTCATGTGAAATCTTGTTAAATATAGCAAGGAGGTCATTGATTTGGCAACAGTGGGATGACTACTGTTAACAGCAAACATGCAAATGTAATCCGACTGGCCGGTCTGTCAGCCAAACCTCTCTAAAGGCAGAGCAGAGGAGGACATCGACCTTTTTGATAAGATCAGCTGCATGTGTAAGTATTGGCGGATCACCCATCTCCCACAATTGAGGAAATTGGCACAGATGAATCGGCTGGTGGATAAATCGCTGCACCCTTAGTATCGATGGCTCTGCGTTGGGGATCGTCTTCCTGACGGAAGGAGAACAAAGAATATTTTAGGGTGAAATTCTCCTGCCACTGGTGGATCACACAAGATGAGTTTACGTTCTCATTTCTCCATTGACAGCAGCGCTAATTGCGACCTCGTCATCCTCTGTAACCTTCCTCAGCTCTCCTGTCTCCGCCCCTCTGGATTCATGTCCCTCCTCTGATTCTGACACTAGAAACTGGCCGAGGACGGACCCAGAGGAGCGAGCGCTTCTAAAGAAGATCCGACCCAATTAACCTATCGCACCGCGCGACTCCATATTTAGCAGTTTGCTGCTCGTACCGGTGTGATCCAACGTATCCTGATCCGTCAGGTGGACCATTTTTAGACGTTGCCATTCTCCTGGTGCAGAGCCACTGAACTGCCCGTCTTCCCTGTGGCTCTCCCCTTGTTGATTCTTCAAGCAGAGGCGAATTCCCAGGAGCGGCTCCCTGTCAGGGTCCTCACTGTCAGAGACACGGAGCGTACGAAGTTCCTCCGCCGCATCCTGCAACTCACGTCTGCGGTGAAACGTCATTTCAGCTCAATGTGTTTTAGATTACTTGCCGAGACTCGGCCTCTGCGACCGCTATAATCTTAATTCAAATCGATAGCGCTTCTGAAAATATACTGTAAAAAAATACTACTAATAAAACATGAATAAAATGTGAGTTTTCTGGGTTTTTTGGAACGTTTCCCACCTTTCATCAGCAGTTCTTCTCGGTACGTTTCTGCACTCTGACGCAGTGCTGGCCTCAATAACATTCATTACATTCCTTAATTTGACGTATAGCAGCAACTCCCGAGGAAGAGCTGATAATTATATTCCGGGGAGAGGGTGACTGTGCCTCCATGGTGGGTTATGCAGGGTGTGAGATGGAGAGAAATGTCAGGATGTCAGAGTCCCTGAGAGGTCTGACAGACAGAAATATGCAGACATGAAATGATAATGCAGGTAATTTCAGTTTACTGAAAGGTAGATGCACTTTATAAAGCACTCCCAACATTTTAAAATATGTCTTTTTACCATAAGAGTGCAAAAAGCCTAAATAGTCTTTTTCCTTTTTAGCATATTGTCACCTTCATGAAATAATGTAATAAGTCATTTTTTGCCAGAAGTGACTTTTGCAACAACAAAAAAAAAAATACTAATAATAATAATAATAATAAATAAATCACCACCTCGATTTAGATTTTTTTTTATTTTAAATATGCTGATTTACAATAAAATGAGAATAATTGTTATGCCTGTAACTGATTATTAACTTCCATGTATTTTGGACAACAGTCTTAGAAAAACGTCTTAATTTCACATGTTTTAAATTAAATGGAGGCTTATTACTAAATGGCAATGTGTCATTCAAATGACGACTGTATTTCCTTGCAGGTAAAAAAAACAAAAACAAAAAAAAAACATTGGCAAACGTTATTAAACTAATGTTTTCTTTCAAATTAGATTGTGGAATTTGTCCCAAAGAAAAAAGCTGACTCAGTGTTTTATCTTTCTACGTTCTGGAATTGGCTATGAAATGTGTAAGAATGAGCTCAGTGAAAACAAAGTGATTTTTACGATTAAAGCTAAGCTCAAAAACTACAACAACAAAAAAAAAACACATTTCCCTGCTTGCTTTATAACATCAGAGCTTTAGAAATACATTTTCAAAAATGCAAACAAAAAAAAACTTCTAAATGTGTTGAGCACAAAGCCATGAAGTGGTGCACATCTACAGAAGAATATACCGTTTACAAACGCACTAAACAAAACTATATTCAAATATTTACACAGCATGTGATTATTTTATCTAATTTTAGCTAAGTAAGAACGTGTTAAACAACAGTAGGAATTCAAAAAGTGAAGAAAAAGACACAAAGCTCAATCCCGACTTCATGGCTAACTCTGACAGGGTGAAGGTGGAAATGTGTAAAAGTCCCGCTTTGAAATAAATCTCTTTTTTTTTTTTTACGATTGAGAAACTGATCAAAGAAGAACTGAAGCTCTTTTCCAGAACAGTACAGAGAATCTCGCATTTCCTCTTCTGGTTTCGATGTGGGAGCCGTGGTAAGCTGAACGGATCGTTTCACTGGAAGTGAATGTTCAGGATTGTTTAAATAAATGTTTCTACCTCGAGTTACGTCAAGAGTTTTTAGATCTTAGAAGCAAAGATCTGCCACACCCACACTAACAGATGAAGGAAGTCAATCCCACTGATTTACAGGTCCTCCATTAATATAGATATACATTGAGACGTTTTCTAAAACAATTTACAAAAAACTAGAGAGGCAGGAGAATATTTCATACGACTGGCACCATCAGACACATGGAACAGAAACAACAGAGAACTCATCCAAAATAGCTGCGTTCACACCGACTATATAATTATGCAATTTGATGTTTTGAAAATAAATGAGCTCAATGGAAACACAACGCAAATGCAACTTAGAAATAACTCTTGTTTTTTGATAAAAAGTTCTGGCATTTGAATGAAGTAGGGTTTTTTTTTTTTTGGCCACACAGAAGTTGGTTTATTTTGCAAAACTGCAATGGAAACTTTTTTTTTTTTTGCCTCACACGAGTCACCAGATGTTACCACTGGTGCAAAACAAGAAGAAGACGACGACAGGAAGTTGCCGACATATATTGAATTGGTGTAGCAAAATAAATACGACGACATCTGGACATTTTCACTTTCTGCAAAAGGTTTTTGTGTCACTCAAGTTTAACACCAAACTTGTTTACTTTAGTACAAGTAAAACGTTTTCTTGTCCTAAAGCTGCATGCAAAAACCTTTTAAATAAATACAAGTATACAAAAGTGATTCGAAATGAGTTTATTCTGCTAAGCGAAATGTTTGGACCCGTTAGGAATAAACGTACAGCAGCGATCATTAGCTCCCGTACTTCCTTCTGTCTTGCGCCACGTTTAAATATTTCTCTCAGGGTTCAGAGCCGTAAACTGAGAGGTCAGAGGCCATGCTCACGTGCAGTTCCCACGGAAACTGGTTGACAGGCCTCTGGACCTGCCCCTGCTGACGCCTGCCCTCCTTGATCATCAGCTGGACGTCCTCGTCGTCGAGAAGGCGTATGAGGTCGCCCTCGGGGTCGCGGTAGTTCAGGGCGATGTCGTCCACCTTGAAGACATTCCTGACCGAGAGAGAGAGGGGGAGTCAGTAAGAAATTGGTTTTAATAATCTAGATGGTTTTAATAATCTAGATTTAGATAATCTAGATCTAAATCTAGATCTACATTTAAAATATTTAAATATTTTCAACCAGTGTGTGCTGTAGAATTGGTTTTGACTGTGTTATGTTTTAGATCTGTTACACTTAACTGCATTTTGACAAAAATAAAAATAAAACATCTCCCAGGACTATTCCTTTATCTAAATTTGGAGGGATTTTAATTCAGTTTTAGGGTGTAACCTCTTAAATTTTTTTATAAATTGTAGCTTTGAAACTACAGACTAATAATCCCTACTGGACCTTCGCTCTAATCTACAACTTATAGTTGTACTAGTGAAAGTAAAAGAAACTTCACTTGGCTTTTAAACCATAACTGCTATGAATCAATCTGAGATTAGAGCCGATTTAGGCGTTTTCACTGTGGACGCCCGTCTGCAGTGGGCAGTCACACGTTTCCTTAGCTGGCTGAACCTGAAGCAGTGACATTCCCACAGGAAGAGCAGGGATATGAGCCAGGATTTATGTAAACAGGATGGTTCTGGATCCCACAGTGAAGATGCACTAAGCTGATGGCTAATGTAAAATAAAACGTTTAGAGGAATTAAAGAAAAGAGAAAAATGTTCTGGGTCAAATAGATGAAACAAACGTTTTACACGGCAATCGTGGCCCTGCTTACTGAAACTGGCAATAAAGAGAAGTGAACAGAGTCTAAAGTGATTTAAACCCTGAGAATTAAAGAATAAAAGATTTTTACACAATTAATGTTCACTGTTGCTACATCTTTGGTCTGAAGGAAATGGGCTGCTGCTTTTTTTTGGGTGCATATTTTTAAGTATCGCATCAAAAAAGGTTGATAGAAATGCCAAAAGTCAAAATAACTTCCTTAATTTTCCAAAAAAGAAACATTTTTACTGTGGTCTGAAGCGGTTTTTGGCTTTCTCGAGACAGAGTTCGTGCGCCAGAGGTGAGACGAAAACACATTTGCCGAATAAGTTCTTACGTTTACCTCACATTACTGACCAGCTGTTTCCACCAAACGGTAACATCTTCAATACTAGATGCCAAGACAATTACAACTTAAAATGCATTTCCGGAAACCTCTTCATTTTTTCCGAAAAATGAAAAGTATGCGGTCCATGGACAACGTCAAGATCTGATGAAATAACGCTTTGGGTTGATGGAAACAAGCTGGATCTGCTTTTTTCTTTCTTTCTTTCTGGTGACATTTTAAAAGTCAGCTCATAATTTGCATGGCAGTTGAATGGAAACTTAGATGGTGCCTTAATGAAATTGGCTGGATAGCGTTTCACTAGTAGACATTATGTCTATGTGTGACTGAATTGAAATGTTTGGTTTGGTAAAGAGCCTTGTGAATTGGCATTATATAAATAACTTGAACTGAATAATACATTGCATTTGACAGGACTTTCATAGTTCTGTTGCCTAGTGACCCACCGTGGATTCATTGCGTCAAAAGTTACAACTAGAATAAGACTTTTAATCAATTAAAATTGCTGACTAATTTACATTAAAAAAAACCCAACTCAATCACAGCTTCTTTCCTTTTCAGTTAAGTATAATATTTCCTATTCTCCTAAATCCCATTTACTCATTTCATCCAGCATCACAGCCTCACTCTGTAATCTGCCTCTCTCCCTCTTGTTATCGGCGCCGAGCCGTATTAAAACTCAAGAGCAGAGTCTCATCCGTCCGACTCTGGGGCACAATAGCCCCAAACACGGAGAAATAATAATGAGCAGATAGGCAGAGGAAATGAGCTGATTATAAATAGAGGAGGGGGGGGTTCAATCGTCGTAGCACTCACCTATCTAAATGAGCAAATAACGAGAGATGGAGGGAGAGGATGGATGAAAGAAAAAGGGACAAAGAAGAACAGACAGTGTCACGCAGTCAGTGAAGCGGTGGAGGAGGAGACGAGAACGGCCCCAAAAGAATTTATTTTGATTAATTCTGATGATTGGAAAGTGGTAAGTATTGCAGCACATAACAAGGTCTGCTCTCCCTCAGGGAAGGCAGGTCAATGAACAGCCGGCTTAAGATGTAGAACATCATCGCGAGATAAAGGTTGAGATGGAGAACCGACTCGGATCAGCAAAACTAAGAAATAAAAACAAGCGCCTTGAAAAGGTATTCACACTCACTTTAGTTTTGTTTTTCATTTTTATGACATTACAAACAAACTGGAATGCCCTTTGATTGGGATGTGATTGAGCAACAAGATGTGCTCATTGATAACAGTGCATCTGCAGGTTTCAGCAAGTCGATTTCAAGACCTTTTTAATGCCACCTTGAATAATATTTACAACAAAAAAACCCCTAAGAATACAGGATGGTTCAGGGATTATCAATCTTGTCAAAAACTGTGAAACTTCTGGGTCTGTTTGCAGCTCTTGGCTGCAGCTTTGTGCGTCAAACACTGCCTGCCTCAAGCTTAAAAGGGAAAGAGTTTTTTTTTGCTCTTAGCCTCATTTTGGTTGGCAGCAGAAGTGAGCCAGTTGCGAAAATTAATGTCATCCATTCAACTGGCGATACATTTGCCCTTACCCATGATAGAAGCAAACACTTAGCTAGCTACTAAGGGTGCATTGGTAGCTAGTGAGCGTTAGCCTCCACCACCTCAAGTCACAGAACGCGACAAAGATTTCTGCGCACGACTCAGACTTTTGGGTGACCGAGAAGTCCTGCAAGAAAAACACTGCTTGTGCGAGAATGTCCGTTAAATAGTTCTGCCACAACAAAATTTAAGACTTGTGATTAATGTATTTAAGGCCAATGTGACATTTTTTAAGAAATAAAAGAAAGTTTAAGAACTTGATTTTACACACACAAAACTGCTTAAGTCTTTTAAAGGATGCGACAACACCCTCTACAAAGTGGAACTGACAAAAACGTTCAAAAGGTTTTCGCTCTTTTTGCGAGGCGTATAGAAGTGAAATTATTTACCCAGCTGAATGAACACTAGAGACGAAGACTGGATGAATTAGATCAGCTGTCAATCAGTGCAAATTTAATAAATACGTGTGGATGATCTCAGTTTTAATAACAGCAGAAAACAGATTCTGTGTCTCTCATTTGCAGTAGGAGGCAGATGACACCCGACTCCTTCACACATGGAAAAATATCCATAGCATGTCCCCAATCGTCACCCCGTTGTTCTACCAAATAAGCCATTATCACATATCTAAAAGGTGTGAAGATGCACACGATACCTTTACCTCTGCACAGCTTATGAAACATATATGAGTGACACCTGTATTTGTGTTTCCTCACATAGATGCAAACGCAACAAGCTCTTACAGACATCAAATTCTCAGTTTTACCCACTAAAACGTTGAACCGACACAACGAAAGCAGAAGCAGCACAGCGCTCACCTCATGCGGGACACCAGCTCGTTGTACGTTGGCTGGATAGTGAGCGCCTCTTGTACACACACGTCTCTGTATGAATGGACAAAGATGGCCAAAAATTAGACAGCAAAGATTAACAGTTAAAGGAGAAACAGTTAAATTCCACAGTGAGGACAATGTTGTTGTTGTTTTTTGTCTTATTTCAGTAGATTTTAAGTGGTGCAAAACAAAGTCTGTCAACCTCAGACAGTATACAGTTGCCCTGTTGAGAACAGGGAGTCACCTTTGTTCTGACCATCTGCACCTGCAGGTTGTCTGCAGTAGCAGTACTGTTTAGAAATACAGTAGAAGCCAAATATTTACATGCATAATTTACATTTACAGACAGGTTGCACCATGACGTCCAGCCCCCATCTCCCTGCTGGAGGGCAAAAAAACCCTGCTCACCAACAATCACTACTGTTGGTTTTAGCTGTCAAGTTGTCAACGTAACACGCTGAATCTTAAATGTGCAAGTGATGTATAAGACAAAAAGGGACACAGTGCTTTAGATAGCGGGGTTCAGGGTCATCACATTTCACAGGTCAGGAAAAAGCTTGAAGGACAAATAGCAAGTGAGAGGGACGTAGCTCAGTCATGCTAGCTTGACTTTGACAACCTTAGCATGTAGACATGCTGTGTAACTTGTTGTGTTTCGGTTAAGTTACACTGACTGACTCTGACTGATCATCCATGGAGCAGATGTTTAGCTAATCAACCACCACCACGTATTAATCATCACAAAATAAACATAGAGCCTGAAAACATACGACTGTAACAGACTGGATGTTCTGTTCTTTGTGTGGGAAACGTTTACGTGGTTTTGGTGTTGAATCCCGATAAACTGGAACATAATCTCTGACTTGTCATATAGTGGAGCTGTTGTAAGTCAGTTGCTACGGTAACGGCTCTGTGTGTAGCATAGACGAAACAGTGAGCGAGAAAAAAAAGAACAACAAGAGTGGTTTTAAGTTGTTCTTTAATGGTTCTTCTGTAATATTTTTCCCTTTGCTGTGGCGCACAGCACTATTAATACCTACATCTCCAGGTTTCATTTAGTAACCAGAATTTTTCTACCACAGCAACGCTGCTATGGACGGCATGTAAAAAGAAAATTGTCTTTTTGCCCTTTAGCGTGTTGCACATGTGTAAAATTTCCTTACATAAGCAATAACATGCAACATGTCTATGCTAATCCTGTCTGGAGGAATGGGACAGAAATCCAGCAAACTGTTGGAAGGAACTTGTGAAAGGACTTAATTATACTGTACTAAGGAAATGGATGTAAACGTCTGAATTCAAAGAGTAATAATTTTAAAAAATCTTCTCTGGTATTTTCGAAACAGAAATGTTGTAAAATCTAAACGACCTAAAACATGAAATGTTTAGTCTGATTAAATGTCGGGAAGTGAGAAAAGAAGAATGTGTCTTTCTTTTACAATAAATGTGAATATCCAGCATTCAAAGTTATACAGAGAGCAAGAAACGTCGTTTGTTGATCAAACCGACCTGGTTTCCACTCCGGATGGGGTGAGCAGGAAACAGCGGAGGCAGCTGTAAGTGTGGCCCCCGCCTTCACCCTCAGAGTCACTTTCTGGGAGGGGCTTAATAATCTTCACAAAGGATTCTGGGAAAATACCTGTTTGATTGTTCGCCGTCCCCTGAAGGAAATAAGAGGAGACAGAAACACGGATGTGATGAGGAGAGTCTCAGAGGACGGAGGTAATTCAAAGAGAGAAACGGGGGGGAAAAAAACCCAAACAGAGACGGAGAGGCTTGGTGGAATAATTAGGCAGCTCATAACGAGCTGCTCATGTGAGAGGCACTCGGCGCGGTCATAAAGCTCCGTTAGCACGCCCGCGATATCTGAGCATGTTAGTCTGGAAAAATTAAAACCATGTGTAAAAGGTGCAAACTTTTACAATAGAACTGTGATTGGACAACACAAAGAGGACAAATCAGACACATATTCAGGATTTGTACCAAGTGAATGCTGCCTGTCTGTACAAAGAAAAAAAAAGAAATCAGTAAGTTTTAACTCTAGAGTTGTTTTGGAACCGTGGTTTTGTTAGGGTTGGTCCACGCCGAGAAGGGAAACGAACCAATTTTAATTTCAAACTTTAAGTGGTCTGGATCTATGTTTCCCCAGGTTTTCTTAATGTCTTAAAATCAAATTTATATATATTTTTTTAAAACTAATTTTCAGTCAAACATGTCCGCTCAGTGAACCGTTTTTCTTTTTTGTTATTTTTATTCAACAAACCCGGCCTATGAATGAGTCGGTCGTTAGAAAAGCCTGGATGTTTAGCCGCACTTTCTTGTCTCAAAGAAATACGTTTCCTTCATTTATTTTATTGAATAGCTTTTTTAAAATTATTTTTTAATGGAAGCTTTTTTAGTTTCCGTTACAAATTTATGCAGAACTTTGTCAGCATTCTGCTAATGTAGAAAAAAAAATAAACAATCTCGCAATTGTGGCGTTTCCATTAAATAAGAAACACAATTAAAGGTAGCACTGCTTGAGACACAGAAAATAGAAAAGCAAATTCAGCATTTAGAGACACAAATCAGTGTTTTAGGTCTTTAATTTCATAAACACAGGAGATTTATTTACTGCATACACAATGTAGCTGGTTTCTTAGACCTAACACTGTTTGTTTTTTCTTTCACTTGTCCTGATGTCTCTTTTTCTTTAAGAATAGAGAAATATAACATCACAATCAGACGCAAATAGAGAAACAGCTTGAAGAAATACTGATCTGAACCCTGCTGAAAGATTACATCAAAGTTTTTCTCCTTGGAAGCAAACATGAAGAAATTCGGACTGGTTCAACACTTTTACGGAACATTGTGTTACGTTTGCTGGCGAGAACGAACAGATCAAGGTTTTTATGTTCTGCTTTTTTGTTTCCGAACTCCCGTTCAGGTTAAGTGCCTTTTCCTCCTCCATGTTTACTCTCTCTCCATCACATCAGCTTCCACCTTCTGTTTCTTTCTCCCACTCACTTTCAACTCTTGTTTCTTAACTTTACATTTTTTTTATACATATCATGTTGCCTGACTTTTTTTTAAAATTATTTTAAGACTGACCAGAATTTATTCCAATTATATTGCTTGCCAAGGTCCGTATTTCAGAGTCGAGCTGCTAATTAAAATGTGTAATTTTGGATGGCAGTCTTAGCTTCTAATCAGACCTTTTATTATTATAATCATTATTATTATTATTATCATTTTTCATTTAATTAATATCTATTTTCTGTCTTCTCTTTTCACTGTTATTCATTCTAACATCTCTTTAATCCTCCTGGATAAGAATCAAAAAGACATTTTTGTGTTTTCTGTACATCCCTGTAAATCTAAATGAAATCAGATTTATTTCCACAAAGAGGAAAACCATAATCATTGCTAAAGAAGCTCTGATTGGATACATTATTATTATTTTAAGCCACACTTGAACCGGAAATGACGTCACAAGTGTCTAGCCTGTCATAATGTGCAGAAGTTGCTCAGTGGTCCAAAGTCGGCTTTGGAGCTCCACCAGGTGTTTGCTAATTGCTGCTGGCTAGTCTGAAGGAGCTGCTCTGTGAGGCAGAAGAATGGAAGCTGCAGCTCTGAAGAGGAGCTTCGTCCTTGAAGGCGGGGCTAGGTCCAACCAGGTGTCTTACATAGCTACATGGATGATATGGGAGATCCAACCATTTAGCTTTGCTTTGATTCTTTGCATGAAAGAATCAAAGCAGAACTCATATTTACATTAGAACATGATGTAAAGCTCCAAAAAGTTTATTTTACATGATCCTGCTCCTCCAAATCAAAAATCGCGTTCTTCAACAATTACAATAAACTTCCTCTTGCAGACATTTATCAAAACATACGAGTTGTCCTTTTTTCAAAAGATTATATCACATTACATGAGTTTCAGTGAGTTGGCTCCTTAGATTCTGAAGGCTGTGTTAGGTTGTTAAGTTTTCTCCATTATATGTTTTATTACTTGGACAGAAGTTCTGATTCTGCTTCCATCTCTCCACATTTAGTTTCTTTCTCTTACATAAAGTATGGATTTTTTTTGGAGTGCATCGCTTGTTGTAATGTGAACAAATTGTGAGGTTTTCAGAGATGGTCATTTTACTTTATAGCCCAACTCAGCTCTAAAGTTCTCTACAACTTTACCAGCGTTGTTCCTCGATCTTTATGACGCGGTTGGCTCTTTCCTTTCCTCCTACGTGAGTAACTCGAAGTTGGACTTGGTTGACCTTTTATTTCGGCGTGTCAGATCAAAATGGATAGTATGCTCTTTTCGCACTTTTTAGATTTTTAAAATGTTTTATAACAGCAAAGCTACCAGCTGATAGCTTCAGTTTTTTTTATCCTTCTCTGTTCCTTTCCATCCACCTCCTCTTCTCCTCCAACTCTTTTCGCCTCCCCCACCTCTCACTCGTTCTCTCTCTCCCTCCTCCGCTCTCCGTCTCTCTCTCTCTCTCTTCCCGCTCCCCGTTCTTACCTCCAGCCAGTCGGCATTGACTCGTCGCAGCAGGAAGATCACTTCTCCCCTCTTCAGGTTTAACTCTGCCTTGCCGTTCCCGCGAAAGTCAAACATCGCCTGAGACAAACAAGACGGGGGGGGGGAAAACAAAAAAGAAGATTAAAAAAAGCAAGTGAGTGGGAGAACGAAAAGAGAGGAACAGAGAGAGTCAGAGCGAAGCAGGCGGACTGAGCACCAAGAGTGAGCAATGACGGGTAAGACTTCACACACCTTTTAGTTTCTGGAGAGTTATGGATGAGTGTTTTGTGTGTGAGTTAATGAAGGATGTAAAACAGGAGGATGAAGATTTTATTCTGCTTAGAAAGTTGAGATTTTTGCCCGAAGAGGGGAAACTGATATACAAATACGATGAAAATTACAATTTAAAAATGAAGGTACGGTAAAATACGCTGAAAATTCAGAGTTCAACACATGATTTGAAGACCAGTTCAAATGTGAATTATTCTACCTAAAACTGACAGACAAACAAAAAGCATCAAGCTGCAAGATGACATTTTGGTGTCGCCTGGTGATATTTCTAAACTGGCATCCGTTGAGAAATAATCAATGTTCCCAAACAAAAATCCAGTTAGGAAGCTGAGGCCATCAGAGGTACGATCTGTGACTAAACGGCTACATTTTCATGAAATAGATGCAAAAACTGTGAAGAGCAGACATGAAAATGCTGGAAAGCAATAAGAGGCATTTTGTAAAGGTGGATGAATTCTTAACCTTTCAGGTTATCATCAGTGTGTGAAATAAAAGCCTGTCAGAGTGAATTTGCATGGAAAGTAGAGCTCACCAGACTCCATTAACGCGTTTTAGACAAAAAAAAAAAAAAGCCTTTTAGCCTAAAATCCGCTCACACAAACTACTTCATTCACCGTGTAACTTTTTGGCCACAATTTGCCTAAAAAATAAACCCTTCTTATGTTCATTTTTGTTTTGAATATCTGCTTGAAAGACTAAGAGGCAAAGAAAATAAAAATAAAAAATTTGGATAGCAAGCAGCAAAAGTAAAGAGAGAAAAGGCAGAGAGAATTACAACCGTGACCAAAAAAAGAACAAGGAGCGGTGAAAGCAGTGGGAGGGAGGTGCAGAGGAGGTGGAGGAGGATGAAGAGTAGGAGGAAGAGGATAGTGGGTAATAGAAAAAGGAAAAGTTAAGCAGAGGTGCAGCGCTGCAGAGAGTTGATCAATGCTGCTTGTTTTTATGCTGGTTGTTTCCCACAGAGAAATGGTGATGGTGCCACTGGTGTAACAACAATGTTTCTGGAATAAAAAAGGAAAAAGGTTATTTTTGCCATTTGCAATATTATTGTGGCTGAATAGGACAAAAATAGGTCAAGAGATTAGATCAATAGAAATTATGATTGTTTAATTGGGAATCAGTTAATCATTTATTTGACTGCGAGTTGCTTTTTACGTGTTGCAAAAGTGACATTTTGTAAGTAAGTTTCAGTGGGAAACTAACCTAACTTTGAGCTTTATGTGAAGTTTGCGTCCACTTTTTACAAATCCTTTTCACCTAAACGTGTTTTGTCTTTATGCTGTTTTTTTGTTTGGACAGGTATTGTAATTTTGGTAAACTTCCAAACATTTAATACATTTGTTTTCTCCTCTCCAGTTTTACAATCTCAAAAATGTCAAATCAGTTTATGCTAATGCTATTTTATAAAAATTAGGACCTTATTCATATTTGGGTTTGCATTAGAATGTTATCTGCAGAGAAGTTGATGGTTTTTAACCAGAAAATTGATTTAAGAGGTGGAGTGTGGCCAATAACCTCCCTGTGCAGTAAGATGTTGACTTGTTTGGTCGCCAACATGTTTCACTCAGGAAGATAACTGGTGTTGCACCATCTCCAGCCTCCAATCCCAGTGTAGACAATCTCCCAATGCAAATGTGACAGAATCATAGAAGTTTATTGGAACAGTGTCCAAAGATGGTGAAAGTCTCTTTTGCTTTAGTTTGATTCCAAACTAAACGTAGCTTACGTTTCTTAGCCCAACTGGTCTGTAAATGAGGCTAAGAGAGTTGATCACTGCAGGTAACTTATGCTAGTGTGTAAAACCTTTTAACATAATCTCACTTTAAAAAAACCACAAACTATTCCTTCAACTAGTTTCCTTCTCTCCAAAAGAAGTCAAAATGTCTTCTAACCTTTTCATGGTTGCTTGTAATACGTCTCCATTACTTTGGAAGATTTGCCAATGTCTTTTGTTTGACATTTGATTATTTCTATTGCAATATCTTCTTAAACATTTGGATCTTTAGACAATTTCTTTTCGGCAGTCTGCCGAGGGATAAACTGTTTTATGTTCCTAAAGTGAATATGTGAGAAAGTTTGTAGGAAAGCACATTTTGACAGACATGAAACTAAATGACTCCCAAAGATCTTAAAACATAAACAACTCTTGTGCATATATTTTCAGGATGTTTTTAATGACAGTTTTAATTTATTAATTTTTTTTTTTTTTTTAGTAATTTGAAAACAAATTTGCTGAATGGGAACAACAATAATTTAGAAAGAACTCGTTTTTTGATAAAAAGCTTTGGCGCCAGCAAGAGGTAGGTTTCTTTTTGGCCTTGTTGAAATTGGCTTATTGTGCAAAATTTCAATGGAAACACTTCATTTGCGTCACACACGTCGCATGATCAACAACAGGATTTTGTCACAAAGAAAAAGATGACAGGAAGTGGCGAGAGGATGACGGCGCGGCATGTTTTTTAGGGACTTATCTCGTGAACAAACTTATCCATGTGTGATTTTAATTACGTCTCTTATTTAATGGAACAACAGCAATTGTGAAATCGTGTTCTTTGGGCGTTAGCAGAATATTGACAAAGTTTCGTTCACATTCGTAATGGAAACACAGCAAGTGACACTTTGTCCCTGCCCCCACCGACTGTCATTAGATCTTTTTTTGTGTGTGTGTTGTTCACAGTGAAACAAATCCTGTACTGACATGGGCTGAAAGGCCACTGGGAAAGGAAGAAGCCATTATTCCGAACACTATATAAAAAGCAGGTTGAAATTTGCAAATGAACTCGAGGACAAAAGTCTTAATGTTTGGAGACATTTGGTCTGATGAAACTTGATAACCATTGTTGACATTGGAATCAGTCACCATCCCAAACAGCGGAGGGTGTCTGTGTCATGTTGTGTGAGTGTTTTGCTGCAGAAGGGACGGATGCACTTCACAAAACAGATAGCATCACAAGTAAATATGTGGAAATGTTAAAGAAACATTTCAAAATAAGAGACAAAGTGCAATCATTGACACAAATGGGTCTTCCAAATGGACAGTCACTCAACATATTCAGCCAGAATAGGTACAAATTAGCTAATCTGGCTAATTTGGTGCTACCATAAGACAGGTCCTTGAGGGCCGGTGTCCTGCAACTTTTAGATGTCTCCCTGGTCCAACACACTTGAATCCAACAGCTGAATCACCTCCTAAGTGCAGTCAAGTTCTCCAGAGTCCTGCTAATGACCTCATTATTTGACTCAGGTGTGTTGAAGTAGAGACGCATCTAAAAGTTGCAGGAGACCGGCCCTCAAGGCCTGGAGTTGCCCACCCCTGTGCTAGAGCCAAATATTTGACAAAATATTGATATGTTGTCAAATATACATTGCCAAAATATTGACAAATATGTCTTTATTTTTGAGTGGCTACCTCAAAATACCAAAGAAAGTTGAAAATTATGAGCAACGTGGCCCAAAAGCCTGAAACAGTAACACCAGGTCTGTCACAAGGAATGGGACAAAATCCCAAAAATATTGCGTTGCTTATAGGAGAAGTAACTCTACAATGACACCGACTTAAATTGCAACCATACTGGTAACACAAAAGTAAACTTCTGAATTTTAATTAGTGATACTTAAAAAAAGTATCACTGAAATAACACAAGATCTTACCAAGTGTTTTCAGTCTCGTTTCTAGAGAAAATATCTTCGTACACTTGAAACAAGACAAAGATTTCTTAAGAGTACCTTTAAAGCAAGATGTAGTTACTTGCTTTAAGTAAATAATTACTTAATGTTAATATAAAAGTATTAGTTCAACTGACAAATAATTTCACTTAAAACATGACATTTTCCCCATGTTTAAGTGAAATGATCTGTCAATGGAACAAGAGCTTTTTCATCAATATTAAGACAAAATTGACCTAAAACAAGCTCATATTTTGTTGAAAAGTTACTTGTAAGTTGATTTTCTCTCATTTCAAGTCGAAGATATTTGAACTAGAAATTAGACCAAAAGTACTTTGTAAGATTTTCTATTTTTGCAGTGATGTGATAACTTCTGGTATTTGATAAACAATATAAATGAAAATTCAGGCAATCCGAACTGCTCCAAACCAGGAACGGTTCAATCTGATGTCAGACATTGAGATAAGAGGTTATGTTTCTTTCCATACATCCAGCTGTGAAACATGCACATATGTAGAGTGGCGTGAATGCACAAGCTTTGAAAATGAATAGCTAACTCCAAAAAGAGAGATTGCATCAGAAATTGGGTCTGACATGTCGACAATTTAAGAAACATTTCTTCAGAATACTCCACATGTTCTCTTGTGCGTCTCATTCACTGGCCACACAGGGGAGGACGTGTGTGTGTGTGTGTATTGGTGTGTGTGTGGATGTGTGTCGAGAGAAAATGAGCCACATACTGGTGGCAGATTAATGAAGCTGGGGAAAGAGGGAGCAGCTTGGATTAACAATCCGCTGAGATTACACTCACCCAGAGGACAACACACACACGAACCGACACGCACACTTGTTCTCGCCGCAGGAATCCAGGGCCGCTATTTTTAATAAATGGCTCTTCACACTGTTTTATTACAGTGTGGACCTTCAGGTTGCAGTAATTTGCAGATGATGTGAAAATGTGTTTGAGGCCACCATTTCCAACTTAAACACCAAATACGCTGTGACAAAGCAATTTACCGTCTCCATATGCCTTCTGTCGCTCTATGACCTTATCATCCATCCTGCTATCCTTTTAAGATTGTTCTTCTGTTGTCTCTGTTGTTGTCTCCATCCATAGCAATTGATGGTCTTACAGAAAATTAATTTATATAATAAAACTAAAGAGAAACAAGAAAGAGTAATTGTAAAAAGGTGAAAACAATGCAAGAACATTTTCCTTTAAAGTGTAGATTTTCACTGGGAGTCGGGTTTGGAGTCACAGTTGAATAATCAGTTGAGGCAAAAATGTTCAGTTTTATTTACGTCCAAAGACATAAAACTCAAATTACGCAGCTAATTTTTACTATTTGTCATTAGTTTCGATGCAAGTGATCGATTAATGAGTTAATCTAAAGTTAATTGATCTTATCCATCGACCAATGATTAATTGGTAAGCGGCCATTTCCTTCAAAACTTTTGTTTTCTCTTGTATCAAGAGGGCCGGCTGTCTTTCCTTAACGTCAAGGGCAACATTTTTCATAATATGTTAAATAAGAAAACACACATCAATTTTTCAACTGTATTTAACGCTGACTAAATTAACAGAAAATTTTGATTCTCTCGCGCTATTAAACTTAGATGCATTTATAAAATATAGGAAAATGGGAACATCTTAGGTTGCTAAACATAAAAATAATTCCCCATTAAAATACAGCTATTCATACAGAACTACTGGCTGCACTTTTGTATGAAGTACAGACAGAACTCTAGAAGGTTTGGTTAAAACTTCCCTCTATGAAGTCTGTTAATTCACGAAAGCCCTCAAAACAAACCTTGCTATTTGTTATTATGTTTTTTATTTTCCATAATGGCACAATTTTTCTGTCAAGTTCTCGCCTTCGTGGCACAAAAGCAATTTTTGAATCAGGAGTTGATGCTGCTCTGTCATGTAACTCGGCTGAACGAACGCTATTAAGGTTATAACTTAACAAACTTAGCTGAGCTGGTCGAGTTTTTATATTTCAAAACATTATTTAAGTGCATTTTCCATCCCTCACCAGACTCTCTTTAGACCGTTTCTCTTTCCCGTTCTTCTATGTCACCGCCATCTTGAATCCTGTATCAGCTGGCTCCGCAGCTTATGGACGACCAGCGGCGCCCCCTGCTGGATGGCGGCCAAACTACAACACTAAAAGAAGGCCTAAGCGGATGTTATCAGTTAATCAATTTGAACTAATTGTAATCAAATAAACCATTAACCAACAAGTAACCGTAAGTTGATTACCTGTTTGCATCCCTAGCTTAAAGATTTTACACAGAGTCCCTCTGAAGTTGAGTACCCTCCTCAGTTATTTATTATTTATCTTGGAAAACAATCTCCATGTTTTTGAGGCTGATTATTATTATTTATCTTAAAGGTAGTTCTACATATTTGTACATACATATTAAACCACCTCTTTTCCAATTAATATTCATTAGAAAATCTGCAAAAAAAATCTGCAATGCCATATTTACTAGCATGCGCTGCATCAAGGTGTTTATTTATCCCGTTCCTGGCAGCAATTTAAAATGTGTTTTCCTCTCGAATTCTGCTTTTCTGTTCACTTGTGCTCATTTTCCTCACTGGACAAACCGTGCCTCTGGCTTATCCGCACGAAACTCCCACCAACCGAGAGCAGCTTGTCTCATTGACCTCGTTTAAAGCTCATAGTAGCACAGCTAACAACAATTACTCATCACGCTGTTTGGGGCAAAGCCTGGAATAAATCCTTGCGGAGTGGGAAGTGTTGCAGAGAAGACGGCAGTGCTCTGCAGTGACAAATGCCCGTCGTGTTCTCCTGTTATCCATAAGGCTCAGACCAGCCATTGATCATTGCTCGGATAGAGCTTAACAGCTTTTTTCCAGCAGCACTGGGAACACACACACACACACAACATAGCCCCCCCAAAAAATGCACAGAGGACCACTCACTTTTCCAGAGAGAAAAAAAGACAGAGCTAAAATAAATGTTGAGTAGGCTGGCAGCTTCATGAGTGGAGTACATCAGTGCTTTACTTCTGTGTGGGAGAGAGGGTAAGAAGACAGAGAGGAGGCAGTGAAATGAAGTTTGCCGATTAAAGACTATTTCAGTGTGCAGTAAAGAAAATGTATTGTGTGTGTGTGTGTGTGTGCTTATTAGAGTCCCACGGTTTTTGGTGCAGCACAAGGTCAGGAAAGCTAAATGCTTTAGCGAGGGGATGAAGCACGGATAGTTCAAGAGCTTCACTTCACCTGCAGACAATCACTCAGCATGCAGGCTACTAGCCTAGCAGACCGAGCCACTTGCACAAGAGGGAAAATGTATACCGAGAGCACACTGACAGCGCTAAAGTAAGGGGAAGACAAAATGCGCAAAGTTTGTCTCTTCCAGTTTTAAACATATGTTTATAGTCGTGACTGAGGGACAGTGAACCTCTGAGTGGTTTTCTACGGTGGCCCTGAAGTTCAAACCACTAAACACAATTACAAATTAAGAAAACACAACAACAAAACGGTAGAGCTACTGTAGGTCCCAGTGGGAAACCTCAGACCTCTCTGACTGAACGACACCACTTTTGGCTTCAGATACAGACGTTATTATGGTCGTTGAAATCATGAATGTTAGCAACGTGCTGATGCTAACGTAGCCACTGCTGTCCAACAGTAGTTTGAATGAGGGCATGTTTTGAGGATGATTGAATAAGTCTCTTCACCCAAATCATGATTTCTACACTTCAGTTCATCCATTCATGCAGAAAGTTACTAGATAGCTAACCAGATAGCTAGCTTTTTAAGTAGATATCTCATTAGCTAGATAGCTAGGTGGCTAGATAGGTAGGTAGATTAACAAGCATCATCATTATGTCCTCTAGCCTACAGATTGTCTGCAGCATGTTTACCTTACATTTGCTGCAATAGCTTCCCAACCAAACTTATTCAGCTCCAAGGTGAATGACTGCTGCATTAAAACATTTTTAGCAAAGAACAGAACAATAATGACAGAATGCGACGAGGAGGCAGCAGAGAGGATTAAAGCTAGAAGGTTACAGAGTTGTGAAGAGAAAACTTGTGTGAGGGGCAAACAGAAGGACAAACCCAGGAGGAGTTTGATGTGTCATGGAGAGCTTTGAAGGGAGAATGATGAAGACGTAATGCAAGGAGAGAGCCTCCTATGAAAGGAGGAATGGATACACAAATTAAATTAAAACAGGAAGTGAAGCGAGACAGGAACTTTTGATGAGGTCAACAAGGTCACAGTGAAGTGGATGAAGAGAGTTGCACTGGAACACTTCAAAATCATAATGCCTGTTTGACACAGGAGTCTAAAGGTTTCCACCTGTCTTTTCTGCCTGTTATTTTGAGATAGTTAGTGTTAAATCTACTGCAGAGCTTTTGGAATATATCACATGTATATGTTATGCTTTAAAAGAACCAAAATGATTAGCAATAACAGTTAAACAGGCTTTTCCTAAAGTGATCAAATATTTTCTTGAGACAGTGTCTCATTGAATTCACTTATTTTTAGTTCAGTCTGTTGGCGTGTGCAACCATTTTCACTGCAAATGCATCGGATATTAACCATATTTATGTTTACACACGGATGACAGTTCAGCAAACCAGACTGACTTTTAAAAACTTTGTTCCTACCAAACTTTCATAAGAATGCAGACATTGTTTCTGCCTCTTGTCTTGCAATCGTGAAAGAAACAGAGTTCAACAGGCCTGTAAATTTGTCTTTCACACAAGCAGGATTATTATTATTATTATTATTATTATTATTATTATTATTATTATTATTATTATATTTCCCCATGATCAGGGAGATATTGGCTCCTAGTGGAGTGGCTCTTCAAACCTAAACTATGATCGGATGGCAAATTATTCTGAGGAATTCTGAGAAAACAAGTCGTCCAACTTAGAAAGAATTGAGTTAATTTATTACAAATAGTCAAACTGAGTTCATCCAGGTAAAAATATTTAGTTTGTTAAGTTTTCGTGTCGAACCAACGTAAATAAATTAAGGTTGACAAACTTAATTTGATTACATGTAACAAATTAACTCAATTGTTTTAAGTGGGACCTCATTTTCTCTTTTTTCCCCCGGTATAAGTAAAGCGGCATCGTATTAAAGGGTGTCAATATTATTGTATGGTTAGTTCTTATGGCTAAATCATATAAATTTTCTTCTTTTTTTTCCACATAAAATAAGATTAAGAGTAAAATGACCTATTGATTAAAATTTTTACTAAAATAAAATGTTGCTTTAACAAAATGTCAGATAAACCCATCCTGGATTGTCTCTTTGAACATAATATGAAATAATAAAAGAAAAGCATTAACAATGCTATTTTGCTAATCTAGACTGCCTTCTGCTCTGTTCCTATTTGTTCTGCCGTGATTTACTTTATAGTTTAGAACATTACTATAATCTTTACTTCCAAGATGTTTGGATAAAAAACAGCCAGTTTTCATTAGAACAACCTGAAAACACAGAAATCTACTAGATCCTCCAGTAAACATCTTCTTGTTTTACCCAGAAGTCACTCTAGATCAGCTATTTCTACAGCGTCCAGCTTTACAAGCAAATTCAAACCATATTTACACTCTGTAGGTTTCACTTAGGCTTTGGAAACTTTATTCCCGCCACCCCCCCTTGTTATTTAATTCCTTTCACTTTTTTCATCTTCAGATTGTGTAGGATTTTATGTGCCGTTTCAAACTTCGATGTATTTCATTTTAATTTGCGAGAATTGTTGGATAGAATTAGCCTAGTCGACTTTTAAACTTCTTTTCCTACATGCCTCTTAAAACTTTTGTAGTGGCTCAGGGTTTAACTCAGGTAGTGTTAGGACTCTGCTGATGTGTGTGTGTGTATCATGAGCTGCACTGAAGCCAACAGGTTGCTGCTAACAGGATAACGCAGCATGTTTCTGAGTGAGTTAGTGCATTCTGCGTGGTTGCTTTAACTACGAGGTTGCAGCTCTGTGGGAGGTGATGGTAGCCAAAGCAGCAAAGAAAAGAAAGAAATGCGGCTGCATGTACCTCTGCCCTGGGGGAGGAGAAGAGGTCCATCTTTGGTGCTTTTACTGTTTTCCTAGAACACACAGAGAAACGTAGAAAGAGTCACGCAACTGAACGTCGTCTGCAGAAGACAAGAGGTGAAAAACACGCAAACTGATAGAACAAGCTTTTCCCAAAATAATCCACAGCTCAAAGTGAGAGGACGACTTAATGTGTGTATTTTCGGTCGGGACACCAGAGCGGATTAGACGTTTATGCTATTGGTTTGCCTGAAATCTGTCCTGAGAAATTAGATGTGCTGTCATGAGATTTATTTATTTTATTTTCCAAAAAGGCAGATGCATTATAAGGATTTTTTTTATATATATATATGAAATGTTTGGATGTCTTACATCCAAATTTGGCACCAAAATTTCCTCATCATAAAAAATATTAATTTAACATCAAATACATTTTTAACTAATCACTTATGTATTAACAGTTTACTACAAGCATAAATGTAATCTGAAGTTTTTATTCTTTCTTGTCCTTTATATATATACAGTGTATATAAAAAAATGCAAATAGTGTACAGAAATTTCATAATTAACAAGGTAGATGCAGAATAAAAAATTTTCTTAACATCTAAATGATTTTAAGAAAATCAAAACTCATAATGTTAATACTTCAATAATTGAATCAAAAATCCTCCCAAAAACTGGTTTGCCTTTATTATACCTGAGACTAACAAAATGATCTTTCTTGTTGAAAAACAACATTTGTAGAAATCACAGTGACTTCATGCTCCAACAAAAACCCTCCGCGATACGATCAAAAAGAAAATAAATGCATCAGGTTGTCAAAAGAAAAAATGCACAGCGGTTTAAAAATAAACGTCCTATTTACCTCAAGGACTGTCTCTGCTCTAAAGAGTTGATGGGAACACCGAACGTGAGAAGTGGTTTCAAACAAAGTAACAGTCTCAGAGTAAGACACTCAAAAGAGGAAACATCGGTTTCTTGAACGTTTCCAAAAACAAAAAAAGCTAGATTTTCCTTTGAACTGCCTGAAGGTAGGCACAGGACAGGGGAACAAGTCAAACCTTTGCATAATTTCCTGTTGAGAGAGTCTCCACTTATATCTGACTGGACCACAAGAAAATGAGCCAATGAGAGGCTCTGAAAACTGTTAGGTAAGAGGAAGGAGATTTTTGTGTAACTTTGCTTGCGTTGTTTCTCTGCTTCTTGGCTCAACGCAGCCAGAAACTGAGAGGAAAACGAGGAGATGTTGCCTTGCAGGCCCGTTCATACAATTGAACATTCACATTTTGGTCAAATTACAATTTTAATGTATTTTATTAGGATGTTATGAGATAGATCAACACAAACTGTTGTATACCTGTGAAGTGGAAAGATATAGAGACATGGTTCTCAGTATGTTTACCCCCCCAAAAAGGATTTTGTGATACACTTTATCCAATCTGACTTAGCTTGAGCAATTCTGCAATAAAAATAATAATAATAATAATAATAATAATAATAATAATAATAATAATAATAATAATAATAATAATAATTAACCTGATAAAACAGGTGGAGATTGTTGTTCAGATAAAGGCTATTCTACAAAGTATTTATTAGAAGGATAAAAAATAAAAGGCAAACCACATTTTAAGACTACATGTGGGTAAAAAAGGGAACTATTCATCCTTTTCCTTCCACTTTACATTTCGACACAACTTCACGTCAGTCTATCAAATAAAACCTTACTAAAATCTTTTGTTTGTGAAAGAGAAATTTAAGGGGTTGAAATCAACAATGGTTTATTAGTGTTTAACACAATCTGCCTTTTTTTTAGTCCTCTCATGTTATCTTCAATGCCAGGATGCTTTAATTTCTAGGTCATTAACGTCTATGAGACAGAAATCAGCAATGTAACCGAGACCCGGATCTGAAAACCTGGAACTGTCTTATATTTAGAGAGGAAGTTCATGGCTAGAAAGGTCACTGTTGCCACATTGCATGCGCTGGGAATTATTGTTGAACTCCTGGCTGTGGGAAAGCACCCACACCTCCAGGTTGTGCATTGGCTGGTTGACCAAAAGAAACCAGAATCCTGAGTACAAAACATTCTCATGATGATAGTATTGATTGTGGTGTGATAATCTATTTAGGACTATTGAGTGGATTAGTGTTAAGGTTCATTTTATAATAAAAGAGAGATTTTCAAATTTGTGAAAATCCAGAAACATTGAAACATTTTTAGAGGTCCTTGATACCGAATGTTAGCCCCAGGCTCTGGATTTGGAAAACACACAGAGAACAGAAGTTTTCTTCAGAAATCTGAAGAAAACTTCAGATTTCTTTTTCCTTGTTAGAAAAACTAACAAAGAGAAAAAAAAGACTTTGGAACTAGAACTGAACTAAATATGACAAACCAATGTAAACAACAGACCAAAGACAGGAAGAAGGAACTTTAACCACAACACAATGAATCCAAATCAATCAACAAAATAAGGTAACAAAAGGATAGTCAATCAAAAACTACAAAGACACTAAAACCCACTACCAATGAGTGAAACGTCTTTGGACCCTAAACAAGAGCACAAATATATAAATATATAAAATTTAATGTAAACAAAACAATGAATGTAGTGTAAAAAAACCCGTCTCTAATTTACGGTAAAATACCGGCAGCAGAATTTTAACGTAGAAATACGGTTTTGGTCATGGATTTTGGATCTGATGGATTTTACCATATTTTTTTAACCCTCTATGGCATGACTTTTTATTTTTTGGGGGAAAAAATATTTTCCTGCATTCTTTGGGAGCTTGGTGGTCCCTAATTACATGTCAATCATAAAATCGGACTCTGACACCTCCTGGAACCAGATTTGGGTTTGTTGCCTCAGGGTAACATTGGTCTAGAACACCAAGATTTTCTACACTGATTATGAGAAATGAAATACAAATCAAACAAAAACTATATTCATAAAAAAACTTTTTTTTGGACAAAAATATGTCAAGAATCATGCCCCCCAAAAAATAAAATAAAGGAGCAATGTGAGGTACAGATATGTGGTTTGTTGCCTGAGGGCAACGCCATGCCATAGAGGGTTAAAACATATTTATATGGTCTAAAAACCATAGCTGCCAGGATCTTACCATAAATTAGAGGCTTTTTTTTTTTTTTTACAGCGTCAATCGTTCCACTAAGATATATGATTAATGAGACTATTTAAGGCATGGCAGAGAAGTTTCACTTCCACTGAACTGACTGGAGTCAACATCATTCCAACATCCCTGTGACTCCGACATCAGACGTTTGGCTAATAGCTGATGACATCCAGCCACATTTACACCATTTGTCGTGAACTCGTACTGAAAACCGACACTTCCCACAGCCTCTTCAACTCTGAAAGGCGTTTTAGTATTTCATAATTCCTTCGGAAATGATCACAAGAGCTTCCTCATAGTTTGAATATTTGCACGGGTTGTTCCTTTGTTACACAACGGAAAGTTGATGAGATTCCTGGAGAACTCTTAAAAATGCAGGACGCATTAAAATAGTTATGGTATCCTCATTTGTCAGAAATAAACACAAACATATTTTGATTCAATTGATGTTTGTCAAGATAGTGACATAAGTGGTCAAAGGTTTAAAACTTGGCTGCTTTTTCAAACATTGTAAATCTAAATCCTGACCATCTTTCAGGTGGTCAACGTGTTTTGTAATGTACTTAACTCTGACCTACATATCTTTAAAGCAAAAACAGGTTGCTAAACCCAAGGGCTGAAGTGGTGTTGCGTCTACAAATACTTAGCAGAAGATACTTTTTCAAAAATTGGCAGTAGGAAATTGTGGCAAAGACAAACTTTGTTGTCAAGTCTTAGCTGAATTTGCTCGCAAATACTAAGGGTGAAACATTTGATCAGATTTAAAATAATATCTCAGCTCCAGCAAACCAACTGACAAATAACTGTGACCGTTTCTGACTCATATGATCTGGTTAAAAATAATAAGATAAACAGACTAATGTCATCAGCGTAGAGACTGTAACCTAGTTCCCCGATTCCCAACCAGAATCCAGGCGCTGGTGTGTTGACTGTATTGTCAGGCTGCTTTAAACACTGTTAAAGGTTCAATGCCCTTTGTTTTAGGCAATACTGTAACTCTGCTTCAGTAGTGCTTTTATTTTGAAAGTGCCGGGCTTACACTTTGCGGGTGGGTGGACGAAGACGCCTCAGGGCCCGAGGCGCGTGCTGGCTGTCCTGTTCCGTCTGGTAGAAGAACATCCTGAGAGTATCATCAAGTAGCAGCCATGTTGGAAGACCAAGCAGCCTCTGAGGAGAGAGAAATGAGGATGAGTTGGGGGCGGAGGGAAGTGCTGGAAGGACGCAGTGCCTCCCTATCCTCAATGATATGACAAGGATAAAGAGTAAAGATGAGGGAACAGATGCATGAACAATGTCACAAACAAGAATCATATTAGCGGCTTTTTTGGCACGCAAAATGGAATTAAGAAAGAACGAATCTGCACACGTCTACTGTAGAATAAAGAGTACAGGGAGGGGGGTTTTCACAAAAGTGAAAAAATCCCCAATATTTTTTTTCTTTTGCCATGTAAAATAATTCTTATATTATCTCTATATTAATAACATTTTTCTGTTGAGCCGTTTTTGTTATGTTTGTGTTTTAAAGGGGCAGTGTTATGTGTTTTCCAGGCACAAAGTGCCATTTTATAGCACAAGCAATTAACTATGTCAACTTCAGTTGTTAGGAAATTGCTATATATATTGTATATCAAATGTGACTTAAAAGAAATTTTACTTTGCAACTTAACACTTGAAATTGGGCCTCTGTCTCTTTAAGAAACTCCTGCTCTTTCTGAAGCTCCACCTTCAGGAGGTCATCACAACATGGCTCCTCTATTAACCCTTTAGCATCATTTTTACCAGCGTTGCTCTGAGAAGTAGCTCGTTTAATGAACCCAGCAGATGCGCCGTTCCACCAGGTGTTTGCTAATTGCTGCTGGCTAGTCTGAAGGAGCTGAGTAGGGTCATTGCGGGGCAGTGGCGCTGTGTGAGGCGGAAGTGAACTGGCAACCCACCGGTTCCAGGACAAGCTCCTACCACTGTTGCCACCTTCACCCCATGCTCCACTCCGTGGTGGTGGACTGCTCTCTCAGGGTCAAGGGTCAGTTTTATTCATCAGGTCAAGTCTCTTGGTGTTCTGTTCATGAGTGACGGTAGGATGGAGTGGGAGATGGATAGACTGACAGGTTTGTAATGTGGGTGCTTCCCTGGTATGTACCCTAAATTACCGGTTTAGCTTCATTCTAATCCTTGACACGGACACAAGCAGCAGACTTAAATGGCTGGACTCAACCTTAGAGAGTTCAGTCATTTGGAGACAACTCTAAGTGCAACAGCCGTTGCTCTGCAGCTGAGGTAGGTAAGGGGTGCTTCCTTCCTAGGCAACTTTCTTTAGAGGTTTTCCACCATCTCGCACTTGGAGGATATCCCAAGGCAGAACCCAGTGGAGGGAGTATTTATCCCTTCTAGTCTTTAAATGCCTTTAAGATTCCCCAGTGAGAGTTGTAGAGTGTCACTGTGAAGAAGCATATCTGGGTTCCTTTACTGTTCTTGTTAACTTTGCATGCCAACTTTGACTAGGCAAAAAGGCAGCAGATGGCTGGATGTACGAATTTGTAGTGAATCCAGGTGTCTTGATGAAGGGAAACTGGAAACAGTACAACACTGAACCGTGCTACACCATCTTATGCTTTGGTTGTTTGCCATAAAAGTTAACTGAAGAATAACTATGCTCTTAAACTTTTAAGGAAAGAAAAACATATTTTTAAAACTCCTGTGGTCTTAGCGTGACAATAAAGAGGAGCACAGCAAGTGTCACAGTTGGACAGCGGGGAAGCGGAGGGCTTGTCCAGTCAGACCATCAGTTCCCAAAACTACACGACAACAAACAAAAACCTTGTAAAAGCGCACACAGGGTCAGTATGACGCTGTTGGACCACCCACTGAGTAAAAAACTCATTGGGTCCAAATGATGGTCTCTTTAGACCACCCTAAAGTAGTCAAGGACAGGATTGTCACGACAAGAGCATTGGGTTTGCTCATTTCAGCAATGGGTTCAGTAAAACTCACATGGTTCGGAACACCTGACCCATCTTCTGTCAATTAACGTCTGGTGATGCCAGCAAATATTTGAAAGGCTTAACGACAACTGCAAAGACGGGAAAGGGCAAGGACAAGTGGAGCAGTGGAGTGGATAAAAACAGAGGAGATGACCAGAATTACAAGTGCAAGGCAAGCAAAGGCGATAAGAGTGTGAGAAGTGAGAGCAACGTAGGTTGTAGTAGAACAAGAGTAAAGGAGAAAAGAGAAGAAAGTGAGTGGGAGAAACAGAACCTGATCGTGTTTTTAGCAATGGAGCAGCAGCGAAACATGTCAAAAGTCCCACAACTAAAGTCAGTCAGACGTGATGTGGGCACAGGGCAGAGCAAAGAGAAGAGAGCAGAAACGCCTACATGTTGAGCTCCATCTCCAAACCACTGCTGAAATATCTGAGTCGGTGCTTATCCACCTACAGCATCGTTCTGCCCACTAAGATGTAGGTTTCTGCATCGCACGGCGCAGAAGACTGCGAGCGCGCCAGCAATTCCTGCTCCTTTGAACTAAATGTAAAAAAAAAAAAAGAAAAGGCGCTTAACATGAAAATCAAATGTGATTACCTTCATGTACGTGTTGAGTTCAGGTATTCGGCTTTCTGCAATCTCCTTTTTGTTGCCGAGGTAGATTTTTCCTGCGGTCAAAGTTAAAGGTTCACAAAGACATGAGAGGAATTAAAAGGATTTTTCCTATATGGGAGCAGAAATTGTTGCACTTCAGGTGTTTTTCTTTATGTTCAAGATTTCACATGACTCTCAATTTACCCCACGTATCAGCTGATGCACTAAGGCCGCATAAACTGTGGATTATTGTCAACATGTTACTGTAAAGATAGTGAGCAGAGGTTATTTTACGGCAGCTTAAAAAAAGTATTTGCCCCCTTACAGAGTGGCAATGATTTATTTTGATGTGTCTTGTCTTGACGTACCATACAGGAGTGCTGGTTGGTTTCATATGCGTAGTTTTGCTCTATAAGAGCAATATATTAAGATGGTATCCTAATTAATTGGTTGATTTTACTAAATCAATCCAGACTGCATCTGGTATCAAAGTAGAGCGATTCCACTAACGGAGTAGGAACCTGCAGCTAGTTTTTAGTTTTTATTGTTCTGCTGCGTGACCCGAGTTCTCCTGAGCTAAAGGAGAACTCAAACTGATGGGTGAACATTATTCTGGAAGAGGCTTGTTTTTTTTTTTTGGTAAAATTTATGATTCCAACAAATAGAGCAAATAATTCATGCCCTAAAGTCCAAGTCAGGATTTTATCACATCAGGGTGAGATCATCAAACTACCAACACAATGTTTGACTTTTTGAGTTTGACAAAGCTAAATCGTTTCTTGCAGCACAGTGTTGCTTTTTCTTATATTTTCCCTACTTCTTGCTGTTGAACAGGAGCCATTTTTATGACTTCATTTATTTCAGAAGTCCATCCATCCATCCATCCATCCATCCATCCATCCATCCATCCATCCATCCATCCATTCATTTTCTAACACCTTGTCTCTACTGGGGCTGTGAGGGGTGCTGGTGCCTATCTACAGCGAACGAGAGGCGAGGTCACCCTGGACAGGTCGGCAGTAGGTCACAGGGCAACACAGAGACAGACAGGACAAACAATCACGCACACACACACACACACACCCCCACACACACTCACCTAGAGAGAATTTAGAGAGACCAATTAACCTGACAGTCATGTCAAAGGTTAGGGTGGTAAATACACGTCGTGTGGCTAGAGACATTGTATTGTTGGTTTGGGTAGTTTTGTATTTATTTATTTATTATTTTACCATTAATATATGGAATTGCTATTTTAAAAACTGCTTTTTGTAATTACTGAGGTCATATTCATCCAATATTACATTTCCATCACGATCTGAGACTCGTAAGTGAAACAAAAAAGCAAACAGAAGAAATCTGAAGGGAGACGAATACTTGTTTTCACCACCCAGGGGCAGTTTTAGCGATTTGAAAAGTGTCGTTTTACAGAAATAATATTGTTTTTAAAGTCAAACGGTGATCAGACCAATGAAAGTATTAGCATGCCAACACGCTCCGAGCAAAAATTCTAAATTGTATTTATTTGTTCGATCCGAGCCCCATCCTACGAGGTTTACACTTTAATAGGCTGGCGTGCAAATATTGAACCGTAATAATGGTCAAAACATCCATCAGGTTGACTTTTTTTTCTCTGGATCAAACATCTAACAGAGATGTGTTTTACTCAACCTAAGAACATGACATTCAACTACTCCAGTGGTTTGTTTTCAGATTCGTCTGAGATTGGCTGTGATTCTAAATTGTTCCCCAGATATTCATCCACGTAGCGATGCTGTTTAATTCAATCCTCAGCCAGCCATCATCCAACCCCGTGGTTTTTGGACGTGTTGTAATGTCGGTCATCCTCTTTCCTCACCAACTGGGAAGTGGGGAAAGAGGAAACAAACAAACGCAAATTCTGACATCAACGTCTTTATGCGCTCCCCCACCTTTAATTAGAGAAGCCTGAACCGACGAGAGAGTCTGTATTGTTTTTCTTTTAGCCCGTCTTCCCATCAGCCCGTTCTCCCCACTGTCGTCCTTATTCCCTTTCCATCCTGATGAGATCTGGCAGTCCAATTAAACCAGCAGACTCCATAGTGGCAGCTGCTATATCTGAGTTTTTGGGAAAGTAGAACTTTCTTAATATAGTGAAACACATCATAGCCTTAAGGTTTTTTTTTTTTTTTTTAAATCGGTTACATTGTTCCCAATAAAGACGTTTTGACTACGGACTTTCAAAGAAGAAACTGGGTTAAAGAAAGATCTACATTTCAGCGTACGTCTTGTGGATGTTTTACGGGTCGCGTCCCAATGGGAGGAGAACCGGGGGCGGATCCAGAACCTGATGGAGGGAGTAGGTATCGCTTCTGACCCAGAAACACATCGGGTCAAAGCAGGAGGTACTGCGAGCGATGCTGGGATTTCTTGTAATGCGAACATTTATGCGAAAATCAGACCACTTTGTCCAGAAAACACGATGTCAAGTTGTGTAAGTGAACTGCGTTTTTTTTTTTTTAAATGAAGCCTTAAACCAAGACGAATGCCACGTATATGTTTGATGTTCACTGCATGTCAACGACGTGGGTTTATGTAGCCCATACACACACCGACCTCCACCCTCAAGATCAATGCCACCAGCTTGGAGGCGCTGGCTTCTTATTGGTTCAAATAGTGGCTTCCAGGCACAATCAATGTAGACGCTGATGACAAACCTCAGAAAGACGGACTTCTGGAAAAACAACGAGCTGAACAAAGGCAAAGAAAAGACGAAGGCAACGTAACGACAACACACCGTTTCTAATGGTGGCTCCTAAACTTTGGAAATCTTTGCCTTTGAAAATCAGAGTGGTGCATTTTCACTTCACCTAAATCTCTTTTAAAGGTTTTTGGTTCCCGATTGCACATCCACACCTCAACACACTAACCGGACTAAACAGGCAAATGAACAGGATTAAAGTGGACTAAACAGGCCCAGTGTGAACGGACCCTAAAGTCTCCATATATTCTTTTGAATATCACGTACATCCAGTCATTTTTAAGGTGGCTGTTATCAAAACCTGGCTGCTTTGATCAATTTTTGTGTTTTGTGAAAAGTTGCTAAAAGTGAGATTTTTTTTTGCTCTCCTAGTATGTATTGGCAGATTAAAATATTTTAAAACAAAAAAATCTTTACTTAGTGGTAAACAATAAAAAGAAACTACAGCAAACAAAATTTACAGGAGAAAGTTTTAGGTTGGAGCAGCAGAGGTGGGGGATGCTTTTCTGCCAAATTTAGCCACAATTTTTTATTTTTTTTGCTATTGTAGCTTCTTTCTACAGCAAACAGTCACCCCCGTTGGTAAAATGTGAGAGCTCCAAGTTTGTCCCGGTTGAAAAACTAAACTTCTAAATCCCAGTTTGGGTTTCAGTTGAGGATTTAAATGGATATATTTGACTTACAAATATTGACAAAAAAGCTTTGAACACAAATAATGGCTTCATCTGCTTTTAAATTTGCGTTCATGATGTTTTGATGATGTGGTCAGGAAGACTTTTACAAAATCTATTTGTCTCTGAACACAGAAAGCGTAATGGACAAACATTTTAATGTAAAGGTTAGAGAGCGGCAGGGCTTTAACAGCGCGGCGGAGCGGCTGAAGTGTTTCCTCTTTGTTCGGCCGGCAGCAGAAAATCTCCGCGGCGACGGCGAAACCAGAAATTAGATTACATGCTGATTACACTTCTTCTTTTCTTCTCCACACAAACAGTAATAAATGTTTTTTTTCCATTAGCCGCCGCTAATGGAATAAAATGTTTTCATTAAATTGTGAGGCATTTTTGCAGGTTTTTTTTTTTTTTTTTCTAAAAACGAACCAATACAGTCAAACAGATTCAATGAATAATGAAGTAGAGCATGGAAAGTGTTCAAACAAATCAAAATAAATTAATCCTGCCGTAAAAAAAAAAAAAGATAAATAATGATGCTACTTGTTAACTTACAAGGTCATTCAGGAGGTGAGTGTGTGTGTTGGGAGTTGTTGGTGTGTGTGTGTGTGTGTGTGTGTGTATGTGTGTTGGGAGTTGTTGGTGTGTGTTCTTGACTCATATTCTGGGAAAATGTGTTTTTTTTAGCGTTTTCTGAGAAATCTGCAGTGGGAGGATCGATGAAAATTTCCCTGGTGTTCTGGACTTTCAGGACAAATTGTCCTCAACACACAGAACTTTATTCTGCATCTTGCCACTCGCAGTAAAACATAATCATATTTATCTGTTCTTGTGTAATATATTCAATCCTTTAGGTTATTCACACTGTTACATTAAAGTGGGCTGAACAGACAGTACATTTCCTGGAAATGAAACTGATGTGCAAGATGAAGTCCTATTGATGGCTATTAAGGGAATGCAACAGTATATTGGCACAGATTTCCTTAATTTTGGGTGATTGGTGATTGGTGATACGTCTAAAACTGATCACAAAGGTCTAAAAATCAGCCACTGTCTCCTTTTGCTCTGCCAGGAGAGAGGACTGACTAGAAACCAGGTCACCTTAGTCATCATGTTAGTCACTTTTCAGACAAAAAAAGAAAAGAAAATCAGCATTGCCAAAAAAATCTGAATGAACAAGGGTGTTTTAAAGATTGGTGATCGGCCAGAAAACTGCAATCGGTGCACCAGTAATGATCCTATCTGAGAAAGTCTGCTTCGTTATGCACACTAAGTGCAAAAATATCCAAAGGAAATATGAATGGCACGTCGGCGCCCATGTTGCACTGCTGGACAAACGTCCCAGAAAGCTAAACAAGTTTAAAAGCCCACAATAAAATGCCGCTTTGTGTGTATTTGCATCAATGACATCACAAGACGCTTTATTACATTATGGTAGATGAGAAATGCTGTTTGGTTGTTTCATAGTTGGTGACTGCATGTTGTTTTTATCATGAAGCTCTATGAAGAACGAGGCTGCTGAGGTGTGATACACAGATAACATTAACATTGTTTAGCTTAGCTTAGCTTAAATTAACTTAACATAGCTTAGCTTAACTTAAATTAACTTAAATTAACTTAGCTTTGCTTAGCTTAACTTAAATTAACTTAGCTTATCTTAACTTAGCTTAACTTAACTTAAATTAACTTAGCTTTGCTTAGCTTAACTTAACTTAACTTAGCTTATCTTAACTTAACTTAAATTAACTTAGCTTTGCTTAGCTTAACTTAAATTAACTTAGCTTATCTTAACTTAGCTTAACTTAACTTAGCTTATCTTAACTTAGCTTAACTTAACTTAGCTTAACTTAAATTAACTTAGCTTATCTTAACTTAGCTTAACTTAACATAGCTTAACTTAATTTAGCTTAAATTAGCTTAGCTTAACTTAACTTACCTTAGCTTAATTTAGCTTAGCTTAGCTTAGCTTAACTTGAAGAACTCTAGGTGATTTTGAGTTGCAGCTGGTTCAAATATAATGTTTGAATATAGATTTTTTTTTTACAACACAATTAGTTTAAATTAATCACTGCATTTTTTCAACATGAAATCTGTCCACTCTAGTCCGAGTTGGTCATATTCAAAAACTGCTTCCAAACGTTTTAATGTTGCTCTTTTGTCTGAAATAAGTGCAGGCTCAAACGTTTTTCTGCATCCACACAGAACACGAGGAAATATCTGATTAAATCAGTCAAATAAGGTGAAAACTCAGAAGAACCTTGTTTAGTTGCCTTATAACCAGACGCCTTGTTTTGAGGAGGGTAGATTTGATCAATTCACAAAATACATCAAATGCTCACCATGAACTGGAGTTCTGTAGCTGATCTGAACTAAAATTCAGGCTAAAGTCTTTTAGCTTAAAAAATTCCAACCATTTTTTGTGTAGATTCTGTCTGGCATGGGAGAAAGAATCATGACTAGAAAAACCCCCTCAGTTTTAGTATGAGTTATATGAAGGATTTCTGATTTGTCTGATTTGACAATAATAAAGACATAATTATAGCCCATGACAGACACGTTTCTGAACAACGTGAGATGTGACACCCTGATGAGTTGTGTGTCTGTCAATCAGCTGACCTGGAAGAGGAGGCAGGACGCAGGCGTTGGCACCGGGCCGGTCCGGGTCGTCAGGGGAGTATTTGCTCTCCAGGGTTTGGTGGAGGCTGAAAAACTCTCTGTAGCGCCGATAGATCAGATACTTACTGCCTCCCTTTGTCTTCACCTCGACCACAAACCTCTAGTTGGGAAACAGAAACAGAAAAGCACGTCACTGCGGCACTAAAAATATTCTACACGTTGCATGCAGAGCTGGCCCCAGAATGAAGGAGGCCCTGGGCAGAATCTATTTGGGGCCCAATAAGTTTTCTCATTCTTCAGTTAGCCCAACTTCTTCTTTTTTTTTTTTTTTACAGTTTACTAGTGATCTAAATTTAAATTACATTTTCTATATTACATAATTTGTTTGAGAATTATACTAATCATAGAAAAGAATAGACTTTATAACACAGATACATTGCAGTATAAGAACACTGTTGGGTATTTTCTACAATTCAAAGGCTTTTTTTAATCACAGAGAATAAAAATAAGATAATGTGGACACACAAAAAACATGCATTTAATAAACACATTAAACATAGTTATTATATAAACAGTTCTATTTTGGTCATAATCAGTCAGGATAATATTTTATTTCTTCCAGCTTCTCAAATTGAAAAATACAATTGAATCAAAATTGGGTTTTGTGATTTTTTGCCCCCCAGCTGTTGACAGTCTTGCATTTAATGCTGCATGAAAATAATATATAATATTATTACTGTTGTTTATGCAAGCTAATTTCAAACTATGACGCTACGTGAAAAATTATTCAAAATACGAGTTGATTCTTTCATTTATGTTTTACTTTATGCAACCGGGTTATTAAAACAAGTTATATTAACTGCTTATTACAGCCAATTACAAGCAATAGTAGAATACAACTTTTGCAAGAGTCAGGGATTTTAAAAGTGGCTGCTAACTTCACGTTTAAACTCCCCGGGTTTGTTTTCGTGAATGACTTGTGATAATGAATCTGTTAAGACTTACAAAGTAATCAATGAAACCTTTTTTCTCCTCGACGTCAGCGATGGTGGCGCTGATGGGGATGTTGTCCGGCAGCTGGTCAAAGTCACTGACAAGATGGAAAGACGTGATCAGTTACAATGTTCAGTTCTCCGCTCTTTTTGTTCTTATTGGAACAAAAATAAAATGGAAAAATACAATTTTTATTTGCATCCGAAAAAGGCTGAATTTGAATTAAAATCTTAATCGTTTCCAGCGCAAAACAACGCAAACATTGCGCAACTGCTAATAGTAATAATAATAATAATAATAATAATAATAATAATAATAATAATAACTGTCATAAACTTTCATTACCTCTTCAGAAATCAGGCGAACGATCAAATGAACTGAACTGTCTGCCTTCACTACCAGTTTTTGCGCACACTCGTCACTCACCTCTCGTCCCGCAGCTGCTGCGGCTGCGACATGTTTTGCGCACAGTTCGGTTCCGGACTCAAGGGGTAAGAAATCTGGGACTCCGGTCAGGAGGAGAAGCGCCTGTCAGAAGAGCTAGAAACGAATCAATCGCTCACACGCCAAACCGCCGAGAGGCTCTTCGGGCATCTGGTGGCTTGAGAGGCGCAACAGTGCGGAAACGGGCAAGAGTCAGGAAGCGAAAGTTCCCCAAAAAAGATTCATGAGCGGATCCGGCCCTGCAGATGTTCCGCCTGGCTGCGAGGGCGGGGAAATGTCACCAAACAGTTTATTTATTAATTTATTACTCTATCAGCTGACAACTTCAACTTAGAGTGGGCCTGTCGTGGTTTTATTTGTATTGATTTTGGATTGTATAGCGAGCGAAAACCCAAATTCAATCTCCCGATACTTTGCATAAGACAAATGAAAGTGCTTCTTAAATTGAGAAATGTAACATTATTGTCTTGCTGTGGCCTAAAATCGTAGGAAGGAGTCCTGAAGTTGAAAGTTTTCCAGCAGTCAGTAACCGATAAGCCACTAAAAACATTTCTTAAGAATCATGGCTGTTTACAGAATTTAATATTTAAAGTTAACTGGAAGGAAAATGTGCAGGAGAAAATTTGTTGAAGAGTTTAGAGGAGATCCACAATTTACGGATCCTCGCTGGAGTGAGTAGCTGCGTATACTGACCATATAAGTGTGTAATTTGACATTTCGAAAATAAACTTGCATAAGAGAAACTCACCAAATTAGTCAAAAAAAGGTTTCTTGATAAAAAAACAAACAAAAAACAGTTTTGGTGCTCGGATGAGATGCTTTTGCTTTGTTTGGTTTTTTTTTGGCCACGAAATCGGCTTATTTTTGCAAAACTAGAGTGAAAGCACTTTCCGCATCACATCCGGATCTTACTACTGGTGAAAACCACAAAGAAGAAGACGACAGGAAGTGGTTGGAGGACCATGGTGACTCAACGTGTGAACAAATGTACGCAAGTGTGATTTTAATTGCGTTTCTTATGTAATACAAAGACCAAAATTACTAAATTGTGTTTTTTCCGACACTAGCGGCGTATCGACAAAGTTTTGCGCACATTTGTAACTATCCACCGGTGTGGGAGCCACCACACAGACGTACTCAGGATACGGGCTGCAACTGCTGCATATCCTGCCACTGCTGAACCTGAGACAGCATCAGGCGGGTCTGTCTTACCTGGATTGAGGACAAAATAAATAAAAAAAAAAAGATTTGACTGTTGTAGATGTTTTGAGATGAGAGTCAATTTAGCATTTTGTCTTGAAATCAAGGTTCCAGAGTCTTGAAGACGAGTGGTTAGGCAAAAAAAGAAAAAGTTCTGGATTGAAGAGACACAACCGGCGCATTTCACCTCAAAACTGTCGTAGTGGGATCAGAGGAGAGCTCTGGATAGAATCGACCAGCATGGAATAGTCGGAATAATTCTTACAAAATATGCTAATATTCCTGCCATCCTGCGCTCTGATAGTGTTTTTATCACTACACATTTCAAACTAACGGTGATAAATCAGAACCAAGCTCTGCCTCAGTTCTGTAGATTGAAAAGCTAAACACAGGAGTCACTTTCGGGAACTTCTCTATCCAACGTCAGTGTTTTCCTTGAAACATGACCTCATATTTCCACTTTTTTCCCCCCTCCTCATCTGAAGGGAAACACACACACACCCACACACACTTCCTGAATCCACTGTTTCAATCTGAATTGATCCAGTGTTGACCTCTGACCTCTTTTTGTCCCCTGTTGACACAAGAAAAAAACAGAAGACAGCCTGTGAGATTTGAGAGTGAGATCTGGTGACAACCGAACGCCCCTGACACTAGATGTCAGCAAAGCTGCTGAAATGACGAAGGTAGACGCGTTCAGTAGGACCAGTGATTTGGCATCTGGTGTGAAACAGTTTCCGATTTTGGTTTCTTCATCTCATTCAGTGACGTCGGCTCTGCTTAAGACCTAAAAATTGAACCGTCAGTCTTTTTTTTTTAAGCTGCAAAAGAGCAGAACTTCATAGCTACCAGCTTGTGTGAGCAGAAAGCAAAAGGAGGCTGCAGCCGCCGTGTTCTGGGCGTGCTAACCGGCTCGCTTCCACTTCTTCTTTCGACCCGACTGAGACTTATTTCCACTCACGTTAAAGTCCTAATATTTGTTTAAGAGGCTGATGTCAGAGTGAAGTGTCCAATCATTTATATCCTTCAAGAAAATAGTGCTTGTGAAAGAAAAAAAAAATTAATAAATGTACAAATTTGCTTGGCTGAAACTGGCTGTGAGTGTCTGACTGTCAGGGGGGAAAAACCCCCAAAAACAACAACAAGTGCACTGAAGTACACCGGTGCATAAAAGTGTGTGCGAGTGTGAATGAAGCGCATGTCGACTCCGTATCTATTTTCACGTTGCCTGAGATGGATGGGCCGAAAGGCTGCTCGCATGTCAGGCCATCGCCAGCCATGAATTGCAGAAACATTTTTTGAGGTTGTATTTATCTTCAAGGTCAGACCAGCTGCTGAAGTCTGTTGTGCGTCTAGGATGTGGTGTGTGTGTGTGTGTGTGTGAGAGAGAGAGAATTTAGGGATTGCGAATGGGCATTGAGGTGTGTGTGTATGTTTTCAAAAAACGTCTGCTGGTGAAATCTAATAAGTAATTAAGTTGACACACACACATATACGGAAATAGAAGAAGCAAGACTGACAGAAAGCCTCAACAAGCGCCTGGGTTGTGTTGGCCCTGTTGACAGCTGGTTTCCATGGGAACGTTAGAAGAGCGGCAGGAAGAGGAAGAGCCGGAGATGAGAACTTCTCTGTTCTCTGATGGACGCTGGGGGGTTAGAGATGACGGCTGAATCAAAACCATTCACAGAATATTTCCAAAACAGTTTGAAATGTTAAACATCAGACAAATGGAGGCCATGTTTAAGTAAAAGTGAAAAACGTCTTTCACAATTTCTAAAAACTCCTTAAACGGGTGATGTGAAATCAACCTTTTTCAGCTTTCCATCACGTCATAAAGTTATTCCCTCATCAAAAACGTACCTGGGGTGTTGCTTTGTTTCTTTCATGCTTGAATCTCCACGGCAACCATTCGGGGGTCGCCTGAACGCTTGCTCCCACTGAGCGCCGGCGTCAGAGCCGCGGTCTCCACGGCGAGGTTTCGCCTCAAAGCGGCGCTCTCCTACGACTTCCCCACTCAGCTCCTTCAGACTAGCCAGCAGCAATTAGCAAACACCATGTGGAGCTGAACATCTGAGCTCACTGTAGGAGCTGCTTCTCAGTGCGGTGCTCCTATGAACGGATGTTAAACGGCTTAACGGAGAAACATTGTAGAGAGCCAGATGTGTAAAACCTTTTTTCCCCTTGAGGTTAAAGTTCATACAAATCCAAAAAAAAAATTACATTTGTGAATTACTTCAGGCTGCATGCACTCTGTTAACTGGATCTCATAATGCCAGGCAGAAGGACGAGAGGCTGCATTTTAAATAAATAAATCTGATCACCAGCTGACACGCTCCAATGTACTCATGAAGACTTGCTGTCATAAACACCAGATTTTAATACACCATGTGTAAAATTAAAATTTGGTGTCTCGTTATTTAGCGAGCTGCTTCACTGGCGCAACTCCTAAAAACTTGCATGCCTTAAAAAACATTATCTCCCATATGCTCACCCACACAAATACAGTCACTTCAGGACTTAATATAACGCTAGTAGCTAATGTAACCAGCTGCGTCCTCTAAAAAGACACAAAACTTCCTTCTCCCACTGTACTGAACTAATGAGGTTGTGAGTTATCAGCAGAGTGCAACTAAGACTCCAAGGCCTAATAATAATAATAATAATAATAATAATAATAATAATAATGTGTCCATTTTAAATGTCAAAAGAAATCTGGGGACAAAATGATTTGTTTAAGATTTACAGCAGCTCTGTATTTATTAGGGAAAGTGATGAAAGTGCGTCATGATGGGATTGTCACTTTACTAAGGAAGCATCATCATTATCCTCATCATCATCACCTGAGCTATTGTTACTACTTAAATACTCATAGAAGTCAACTTAGATGCATTCTTTAGTTGTGATTATAAACTATAAATGAACATAAAACTGAAACCAGATATCGTGTCTCCATACCGAATTGACGCTGTTTGACATTAAATCAGACCAAACCTTTTCTGTGTTAGATTGGGTGGAATTTTTATTTTCTGTTTATGACATGTCATTACTTTTTGGAATCAGCTTTGAAGCCCGAATGACGTAAGGACGTAGGTAAAATGTTTTTATTGTCCTCCAACAAGCTTATCTTGAGTTATCACGTAAAAGTCGACTTTTTTTTTAGCTTTACGTCGTTCTTTCCCCACTCAGCTCCTCCAGACTAGCCAGCAGCAGTCAGCAAATACCTGGTGGAGCTGTGAGTCTGTTGAGCTCATCATAGGAGCTGCTTCTCAGGGCAACGCTCTTAAGAATGAATGGCTTTATAGAGGAACGTTGATGTGACGTCTTCCTTAAGGAGCAGTGACCAAAAATTCAATACGATCCAATTTCAGACACTGGAAAAAATTGTTATATCTGTTTTTTTTTTTTTTTTTAAGTGTACTGTATATAACTTTAGCTTCATGCGCAAACATGGCAGTAATTTGTCACAGATAAAAGTCGCTGTTTAAATCTGTAAAAATTCAGTTTCCTCTGTTGGAGCACAGATCACAGTCTAAATGCTCCTCACATCTGCAAGCGCAGACGCCAGCGGGTTCCCCCTGCATTTATTTTTAGGGCTAATATCTGCTAATCTTTGGGTCTACGTGGACCAGGGATACCCCTCTAATAATGCTAACACAACACACACACACACACACACGCCTTCACACAGCCTTGGCTTGGGGCTGCTCCTGCCACGGCTGACCTAATGCGCCACCTGTTGCTGAGCAGCACATTGGTCATTAAAAACACATTCAATTCCTTTCAGCCCCACTCTCTTCCGTCTGTCACTGTTCCTCTCACTTTCTCTCTAATTTTAGTTTGATCTGCCGCTCACACTTTCGATCTTTTATCCCCCAGCAGGGCACACCCACAGCTCATAATCATTTCTCATTGTCACGTCAACCTTTAGGGTTCTACTCTTACTTTCTGCCGTTTACGTTTTCACGATGCTCGCTGCTTTTATCGTCTTTCGTCCGTAGCTTCTTGGCCGTGTCCTTCTCGTCAGGTTTACCCTGACCTATCTATTAGGCTCTGTTGACCCCGCGCTGCCTTCTCGTCTTGATCCTTTCTCCCCCGCAACAAATCCTTCCAGCATGTTGTCCTCGCCGCCTCACCCCTCCCATTCACATTTTCTTACAATGCTGGAAAGTGCTGAGGAGCAGTAATTCAATAGACAGGAAACCTAAGAGAGTCTTGGGACAAGAGACATAAATAGACATGGACATTTATTATTATTATATGTACAGTTTAGACAATGCTAATGTTTGCTGATTGCTATAGCATTTTGTCACATAGGCCTCCGCTAAACATAAAGAGCAGATGGAAAGTATATATTTTTTTTATTCCTTGAACTTTTCACCTTTCAGAAAACAAAGCTAATAATTTTTAATGGGATTTTGGTTGATAAACCACACAGCATAATACTGCCACAACCATTTGCCATGATGGGGGCGGGGCGCTCCACAGCCCCTTTGTCCACATTTTTTTTATTGAAACAGGATTTATTTAAATAATGGTGGGTTTTTATTTTGTTTCTCGTCCATAAAAGTCAGATTTGTGAAGTGGATAATTACTAGTTGTGTTACAATTGATGCCTAGATTAAATTTCACACAGTGGTAATCCATTTTCTGCTCAGGTGACATCTGGGGGAAACTGGTTGTACTGCATGTTATTTGGACATTTTTGTATACAAAATTTGCATAATTGTGTGTTTTGTTTTGTTTTGTTTAATTCTCATTGATGTCATACTTCAAAATATACAAAATATATGATGGACACAGTTTATAGGCACCTTTTTGAGTAATTCAAACATTTTATCAAGGTTTGAATTGGTAAGAATAAAACATATGGCCACATCCCAAATCTACTAGGATTAATTAATTACTTTCGGACGTAGAGCTAGGTTGAAAAAAGTCGCTTGAGAACTACTTTTTGCATTAACTCTGCTAATTTATTTGATTATCTGAAACATTTAAAGGGGCGGTATTATGTACTTTCCAACCACACAGTCCCTTTTTATAGCATAATCATAATCATTTGTTACCTTCAGATGTGACATATGTATCAAATATGACTTAAAGGAAATGTGACTTCGCAACGTAATGCCTTGAAATTGGGTCTCTGTCTCTTTAAAAACTCTTGATCTTTTTGAATCTCCACCTTCAGGAAGTCGTCACAACATGGCTCCTCTATTTACCAGCACTGCACTGAGAAGTAACTTGTGTAATAAGTTCATTAGATGCTCAGCTCCACCAGGTGTTTGCTAATTGCTGCTGGCTAGTCTGAAGGAGCTGAGTGGGGATGGGCTGCTCTGTGAGGTGGAACCTCTGAAGCTTGGAAACTGCAGCTCTCAGGAGGAGCTTTGACCTCGAAGGCGGGGCTAGACCCACCCCGGCGTTTTGCACAGCTGAATGGTTGCCATGGAGATTAGATGATTTCTCAAACATGCATGAAAGAATCAAGGAAACACTGAAGGTATGTTTTTGATGATGGAATAACATTGTAACATGATGTAAAGCTCAAAAAGTTGATTTGACTTAATACTGCCCCTTTAAACAACAAACAAAGAGAAAAACAGAAGCTACTTATTCACAACATTAGAGCCACACAGGCTGTGCTTTCTTTTTACAGTCACTGTAGGTTTGTCAGGATGAATTCAAGGTAAGGTTTGCACTTGATCTTGATCTTAAATCACGGCATTAAAAAAACAACATATGTGTTTTCCTGTTGTTATTGTTACTACCAAGGCTATTAGAATTGTTGTAAACTAGGTAACATCCCATTTATGAGGAATGCTCAGTCTGTTCAAGGTAGCCTCAAAATGACCGAATAAATCCCAGCAGACAAAGAGCAAAAACGACGTCTGTCTCCTTGGTGGAGATGAGGTCCAGCTGAAGTAAGATAAAGAGCTATTATTAATAGGCCACCAGTGTTTGCGTCATGTCTTGACAAACCCCTCTTCTGAAAATAGAGAGGTGGGGATGAGCCCGGTGCCCGCGGCGAGTGTGTCTGTGTTCAGAGGCAGCTATAAAAGTCTTATTGTGTCCTCCGTCCCTCCAGTTGTTCTTCTTACCCTCCATCTCCAGGCCTTCTGTCTTCTCCCGTCTCCCTCCGTCCGTCCATCCATCCAGCCTTCCAGCCTTCCATCCATCCATCACCTGTCCTCTTGCTTTCTTTTCCTCTGCAGCTAGCCATCCATTCATTCAGGTAAGACTCGTCATATATGAAACGCAGTAGCACAACTGTTTGAAAGCAAAAAGACGAAGAAAAAAGCCAGAAATCGGTAAAGTGCAGAGCCGGGATGAAGGCCGTCGTAAACAAGGCATGAAACAGCAAAGATCAACAAAAGCAATGTGGGATACTGCAGCTGATTCAGATGCTACAAGTCTGTTAGCATTGCTGTTTTAACAACTGTAAGACAGCACAGCTTAATTGAACCTTATAAGTCATACAAGTGGAGCAACGCATTGATAGTCTTGAATGAGACGCAAATGGAGTCAGGTGCCCATAATGGCGGCATCACACCATTCTTCTGTGGTAAAGAACAAATAAGTCTTTATTTTATCAGCTACTTCAAAATCTTTGTCGAGACTGAATTTGGAAAATTGTTCCGTCAACATCTCATACACACTGTTGTGTCGGTTTGATCTTTTTGTGAAAACAAACGCCACCTGTTGCTATGGCGATGTCAGGTGGACGCATTTCTCCAGTGGGTTTTACTTTGGCTCAATGGTCACCAGTGGAAGGCGTTTCCTCGCAGAGCCATCACACTTGGATTTCGGCTTTCGGTGCAGCCGTTCTTTTTACGGCGTTTCAACATGGAGGCTTAGCCCTTTTTAAGAAAACGTACATTTCGCTCAGTGTTAGACTTGCGAAAGTTGGTCCGAGCTGATTTATCTGGAACCTTCGGTCCAGATGAAATGTTCTAGAAGTGCAATAAAATTTATTTAAATTGACTAGAACTGTTTTTCTGATGGTGAAAATCTGAACAGGCACTATTTGGGGCAGAACTCTTGCATTGTTTATTGCAGGAAAAGTTGCGGACTCAGCTGTGCTGGCGCAATTATTTTAGGTTCAGTGAGGGAAAAGGATGAAGAATGACTCAAACCTGAGATATTTTATCACAGCAATTGCCTCAGTTCCTTAAAGTTAAAGGTTTGGCTATTTGGAGTTTAAAAAAAGAAACCAGAAAGCTGAAAACAAAAGGAGAAGGAACAATTTCTTTAGTGGTCCCCAGACGTGGACACTCTCTTCTTTGGATAAACTGTGATTTCTGTTAAAACTAATTTAAAATCCATCCTATTAAATATGCTTTGTTAATACTCTACTTTTGTTTTAAATGTTCATGGATCTTTGTCATTTTTGCATCTCAAAAAGAGCTGACGTATATCCGCTTTAAGACGAAGGCTGTAGGTTAGCAGCGAGCTGCTTTCTATTTCTTGCCTAATATTGGATTTCAGCTGCTTGAAGGTTCAGGGTCTTCACTGCTAAATGTTTTAGATGGCTGGCAGAACCGATCAGCAGGCAGGCCAATTTGAACCATTTAACTATGAAGTAATGATTTTGCTATGCAAGTATAATGTGGGCTGGAATTCCTTTAAGTGCTTTAGGTCAGCTGGTGTTTTCCTCTTTAGCCCAGGGAGAAAAAAATATTTTAAAATTATTCTGTCTTTTTCCTAAGAGTAATCAGCAGAAATTTTGTATCTTATTCAAGTCTGTTTTGCACCACGGCGTTTGCCCTAATACACTGTCGTGTAGGTTTTTTTTGGTTTTTTTAACAGTTGTAGGTAAAAAAATGTTTTCCAGATTTCTGGAAGAAAAAGAAAAACTCAGAAACTTTAAGATTATTTTTCTAGAAAATTTCTGAGATTAAAAGAATTCTGCTTGTCTTCTCTTTTTTGTGGTTTTGTGTATTTTTCAGGGTTAATATTACATTTTTCTTTGTGAAGAAAAATGTGGCACACAGATGGTTTAGCAACGCCAAATAGTGTATATTTTGACCCTAATGTTTGAGTTCAAAAGTTTGAGTTTCAAAAATTCCTAAGAAACATGAATACGTTTTTATTTCAGCCAGCTTTTCTTCGGACAATTTCAAATAAAAAAAATTAAACGTGTTGTTTTTAATAATTTTTTCCAGAGTTTTCTAACTTTTTTGAGTTGCTGACCACAGAACACGTCCGGCTGTCTTGGTATTTTTTCCCCAGTGTGTTTACCTTTACGCTCCCTGACAGGACATGAAGATCCAGCTCAACCTGACACTGTTATGGTAAAAGTTCCCTCCAGGTGAAATTAGCTGGAGCTTTCGGTCTGAACTGTCTGGCCTACAATGGCGTTCTGTTTACAGGATATCAGCAAATAATAGTAATTAAAACTTTTTTTAAAAGCATAAGATTTCTAGACATGTTCAAATGCACAAATGGATCCACACTAATTGGCTTTTGGTGCCAAAAGTCAGAAACATGATAGGTGTCAAGAAAGTTGAGAACAAGTAAACAGGAGGGAGAGAAAGAGGAAGGCTGTAAATTCCTGTGCTTATTCTGTCACGCTGTCATTTGGTCAGGAAGGGGAGACAGTTTGTTGGACTCAAGACAGTCCAGCTTGCAGAGGGACTGTTGACATGTCCCCAACAGGGACAGTTGTGTGTGTGTCAGGCCTAAATATGTTCTCCAAGACTCCATAGTGAGTGAGAAAGCACAGAGACGCATGTTTCTGGTCTCTGAGGACATAAGGACTCAGTTGTTTGAGACAGACCAGATAAATTCATCAACATTACCCCGATTCAAGAAGCAAGAACTCCCTCTAATGGCTTGTGACGCCTATTGACAGCTAAAGATCACTGCAGTGGAATGGAAAAAAAACTTGTCTTTTTATTTTTATTTTCAAAAGATGTTGAAAAGACAGCATTCTAACCAACATGTCTCATTTTTGTTGTTAAGAGCAGGAATGTCCCTTAAACTAAAACCATGCAGAGTTTAGGAAAGGTTTCAAAAACTCAGCCTAAATTATGCCTTAAACGTCTTCTCCTCTTCTCTCTCCAGCCGGCAGAATGGTAATGACAGATCTTTTAAAACCTGAGGAGATCAAGAAAGCTCTTGATGCCTTTTCAGGTTTGTTACCATTTTATTCTCTCAAGATAAAAGTGTTGATCAGACTGCTATTTTAACCTTCCCTCGATCTTAGGAAATGGGGTCATTTGAAGCTTTTCATCCTGTGGCGCGGTCCGGCGTGCGCTTTTAAAAGTTTTTTTGTGTGTGGTTTTGGGAATTTATGGTCTGACGGTCAACCCCGCATTCCTGCTGTCCGACAGTGACATCTGCTGCGCTTTTCCTGAGCGTCGCTCTAAGATCGCGAGAGGGTTAAAAAGCCTCTTCCAAAAGATGCAGCCAATCCAGACACTCTAAAAACTCAATGTGTCTTTTCCTTCAACTTTCCTAGCGGAAACCTTCGACCCAAGGAAGTTCTTTGAGATGGTGGGAATGAAGGCCATGTCAGCTGAAAACGTCAAGAAGGTCTTCCAGGTTCTGGATGTGGACGGTAGTGGATTCATAGAGGAAGAGGAGCTCAAGTGAGATGGAAAAACACAAAAATAAGGCTGTTTTGAAATGAGACGCACACGAGATATTAACGTGTGTTATGCACTTTGTGTGTGAGATCTGTATTTGGAATAACGTCTGTTTGTCTCAGGTTTGTGCTGAAGGGATTTTCAAAGGACGGCAGGGACCTGACGGATGCTGAGACAAAAGCATTCATCACAGCCGCAGACAAAGATGGAGATGGAAAAATTGGTATTGATGGTGAGAAGAGAAAGAAAGTCATTCATTTTATTACTGGGAAAGGAATAGAACGATACAACAAAGTGGGGTTCTTCAAAGCACAAGAGATTTTTTTTCTTAGATTTGAAGTGGCCACTGTATTCAGATTTATAATTCAGGTGCAATGAATTATAATGTTTTAAGCTTTAAGGCAGCTTCTTAAATCATTGATAAAATGTTTAGAAATCCGACATTATGACGACAAACGGCTGCAAAGGAGGCCACAAAATGTTTTTTACATTAACAAAGAATGTCATTAAACATAGCACTATATGAAAAAACAATGAAATGTTGATTCTTTAATAATCTAAGCACTTTTCCACATAACATAAAATTTACTTTTTAATTACAACATACTGTGAATCGCTTTGAAAAAAAAGGAGGATTTTCAATGTTCATACTGAAAGAGATTAATATGAGTAGATAACAATTCCTTCTTTAATTTGGTAAAAATACAGGAACCTGTTTCAAGCTGTGATCACATGGTTTCTTATTTTGGCATGTACTGTATGTTGGTCCAACTAAAACTGTTGTAGGTTCTTAAAGTACATTTTGTAAAACATAAAATTCTATCACACACATAAAGCTTAATGATTACTCCACCATGTTGGGCTGAATGCTCACTACTCAGTGTGCAGCGTATCAGGGCCCCCATGTGATCAAATGATTCTTAGAGGAATCAAACAGAAAACATTCCCAACCCCGCTGCCGTGTCAGCCACTCCAAACATTCAGCTTGCTCAGGCAAGTCGTCTGCGCAGACAGAGCATCTGCATAGTGCAGCATGAGATTAGCTGATGTTACTACAGGTCATTAGTAAGACATTAAGGATGAGAATTTAGTCGCAGTGATGGCTATCTGCGATATATATATATAGGAAGTCTACATAGCATCGTACACGCTAAACGTTTTGAATGTTTTGACATCTCTGCAGAAGCCTGGCGTAGCCCAGTGATCCAGTTACAGAGGCTACTGTGTGAAACAAAAAAGTTTATGCTGGAGTCTTATTTATTTTCAGACTCTCATGGTTGCACATTAGTGACGCGCTGAGCAAACACAAAACTGCATGGCAGGAGTACGACAATCAAAGCAATTCCTTGTTAATCAAATAGTTTCAAAATTGTTTTTGTCAAGAACTTTTCACTGAATTCCTTTTCTCCCACTACAAAGTATTTTTTTATGATACACAAACTTTGTGAATCAGTTTGCTTTGGTTTTCACTGATTTGGCACTTTGAGTTTCACTTCAGTTTAAAACGTGCTATGAAGTGTTTAACTTGATTATATTGTCAACTGAATTCAAATTAAAACTGCAAAGCTGTATGGTGGTTTTAAATATTGTTGAAATAAGCATGGGCTGGCGTGATGTTCTTACAATATATTATCACTGAGTAAAATGCCACAGTTCCACTTAATGGAGGTATTAACGCAGGTATGTAAAACGAATTGCATAACTTGATCCAGCTGCTTTTATTCAACACAGAAAATCAACAAAGATGCAGGCTACTGTTAAATTATAACATGTTATGCTTAGAAAACAGCAATAACGTAATAAAAACGATTGGTAAGTGTTGTCTAGCTTCCACTTCGTTGCTATTTTATAAAACATTTCAACATTAAAATCTGTTTTTTCTTGTAAGCAATGGAAAAGTGCTGCAGCCATCTTTCAGCTGGATTAATGTAAACTCCATACAGTCTAAAAACTATTTTAGAAAACCCGACTTTTAACTCTCAGGTGTGATTTCAGTGCCCTACTGCCACATATAGGAATCATTTATTCATGATCTGCAGTGTGCCATGTTGGTGCACCAGGGCGGCGGTGTAGGTGACCCATTTGTCTTTCTCTGCATTTTCAGAGTTTGAGGCCTTGGTGCATGAGTAAAAGGGGGACATCTGAAATTCACCCCGTTCTTCTTCCTCCGTCTCTTCGTTCCCACATTTGTAAACGCCCTCCTCCATACCCTCCCTGCCTCCCTCCGGACCCCACTTACGGAGTCAGGCCAGGCCCGTTCTCTTCGGAACGCCAACGGTGACGGGCTACCTGGGAGTCACACCGAAGAGAATCACACCGGCAGCGCATCAGTGTCTCCTTCATAATATATACATATATATATATTTGTTTAACTAAACATGCTGTACAGATTTAGGAATCATTACTTACCACAAATGAGGATAGTTTGTGATATGAAAACGGGTGGTGATAGTGCTGTAGGTGGTGTAGATGTTCAAGGCTCCTTTAAGCTCAACTTCTTGTGCATTCTGTCTTCTTCGCTGGTTTTTATTTCTGGCTGTTTGTGCATCAGATCACTTTCTTCCCACTGCTCTTCCTCCTCCACCCTCCCTGACCTTCCTCTTCTCTCCTCTGTCCCTTCCTCCACCTCCACCTCCTCCTCACTTCCAAACTCTGATCAGATGACGTGGTTAAAAAAAAGAAAAAAAGAATCGTATGTAAGGAGAACTGTGAAGAGAGAAGACGCCAGTACGAAATGATAATAAAAAATCATTTGAGATACCGTGTCTTCACTTGTTGGTGCGCATAAAAGGTAACTGTCACAAAAGCAAGCAGCTAAAAACTTTTAAAAGACGGGGAATTCAATTTATTTGGTTTGGTTGTATGTGATCTAACAAACTAATACAAATTTTAGATGCAGTATGTTGACTGACTATGAGGCAGAAGGAATAATAAAACAGCAAGCAATATTCTCCCATTTAATGAGAAAAAAACTGTACTTTTAGACAACAGTAAGTCTAAATGTTCCTTTTACATCCGTACTACAGGAGACAAAAACAAAACAACATAAACTCTTAATTACTACACAGAGACTTGCTAAAGCAGCTTCTCCGGTTTGTGGTTTAAATAATTCAGATAACGAGGTATGGCTTTGCATTTTCTACACCGTGCAAAGAAATGTCACTGTCCATCAGAGTTCAGGGCGTTCACGTTTTAAAGATGCACACGCTGCCTTCATGCCCCGATGTCAGAGTTTGAGAAACGGAGCTCTGCTCGGATCCGCTCAGTGGATTCGAGGAGCGGATCTGTCGTTGGTCGTAGTCGGACGAAGCTTCACGGTGGCGAATGGGTTTGTGCCCCTGAAACGAGAGCGTGATGGAAAATGTTACACAACACCGCAAGCGCTCAGCTGGCTCCTGCTGGCACACGGCGAGGTATTCAAACATGTCCACACGATCCAGGTAAGGAAATCCACACCACGACGATCCGAACACGAGGGGAGGTGGACTCTGATTCAGGAGGCTGATGATTACTAATTTGGTTTTACAGTAGCTGGAAATACCACAAAGTCAAAGTGTTTTACAGAACATACCATTTGTGTCAATAGTACTCAGCAAATGAAATTTGTGCATCTAATAACTCTTATTCTAAGAGCATTAAACAGTGATTTTGCCTAAGTACAGAGCTAATTAAACAGCTAGTAAAGTGCCTTGCAAACAGTGGTACAAAAAGTGAGTCTGTAGTATATGACACACATGGGTGCTGAGCTAAAGCGAGCGCCGTAGCAATTGGTGGATAAATACTTGTAGTCTTCATTTCTGTGTTTAACAGCAGCTTGTGTGTGTAAATGTTATGATCAATAACAGAGGCATGGAACTGGTTGGGCGCCCATCAGCTCATTCCCCTCCATAACTATCGCTCCCCCACATACGCTGGGGCACATTCGTCATGTTTTAATCGTGTTGTCACTTGACGACAAGCAGCGAAAGATGGGGAGGCAGAAAAAAAAAAGCTAGAGAGCAAAAATCAAAGGAGGGAGAAAGATAATGATGTCAAAGGGAGGAAAAAAATGTTTTCAAAGTGGTTGAGAGACATGTTCGTGTATGAAGCGGAGGGTTGTAAATATTCAGGTTAAGTTAATAGTTAATATTCAGGTCACTGTTGCAACTGTGAAGAGAAATAAAGGAACTAGTTTGTTTGGAATAAGCTTGTGCAGTTTGCCACAAGCTTTGTTGGGGACACAAAAAAGCTTTTACTCTGACCAGAGGAGGGAATAATGAACTACATTTATATTTCCACTTCTTTCGTTTCCAACATGACGAATTAACCCCCCAAAAAAACCTACACCAAATGTTTTCTGGTATAGGTTTTGCTTTCAGATATAAATTTACCTTGGAAACAAAGGGTTATCAGGCTGCCCATGTGGAGACAATGCCTAGTAAAAAAAACAAACAAACAAAAAAACAGAGTAAGAATAGAACAGTTCATTTGTAGAAAACAGACAATGTAACTAAAAACACCTGAACATCAGACGTCATGTCCCCCTTCCTGTCTGGGACGGGGGAGACGGATCGCACGTCCACAGAGCTTCTTCTGAGATTCAAACTCCGCTGCGGAGGCGGAGGTGGAAGTTTTGTCTCTATCGCTGGTTCCGTCCGCCTGTCGGGCGCCGGAGAGACCGGCCGGATGTCCGCCGACGCCCTGCGGCTGGATGTCGCAGGGGGCGGGACGTCGCCGTAGCCCTTGACCTCTGGCTGTTCGGTGTGAGCGTCGGTGTCCAGAAGACTGTTCATGCTGTGACTTCTGAGAGAAACGCTGCTGCATTACAGGAAGCATATGTGGAAAAAGAAATATTATATATAACTGAACTTTTTTCTTGGCGAGAAGGAATATGAGAAAGGTGAGAATGGAATGAAATTAAATTTTTATTTATTTTGAACAAGTAAAATGTCAGAGTAAATATGAAATTATTAGGAAAACACAAAAAAATATGTAATAATAATAATCAAACATGAAACAACAAACCTTTTACATCAAGGAGCAGGACGAAGACAAAGCTCATTAAATCCTAACCCCAATTGTCTAACCGAACTATGGCTCAGATTATACATATTTACACATATAATTGAATGAAAATGAGGAGAATGAGTAAGTATTTGACAGTGGAGTTACAAATGCATAAAAATGAGGATTGTTGAGAGACAGGAGTTCTCACCTGGTTGATAAAGTGTTGGAGAAATCTTCAGCTGGAGACACATATGCAGCAGGAAACCAGCCCTGACTGAGGAGACATGAAACAAAACAGATTAGGTCAAATCTATTACCTCTAGTACCTCTAGTACTCATAATCATTGGACTTCTTTCTTTTTTTTTTTACTTTTTTTTTTTAAATCATCTTCAAAGTTCTAATCCAAGACTTTGAGACTTTTTTTTCCTTTTTTTATTGTTATAAATTTTATGTAGCTTTTTTTGTGTTTGTTTTACTTTTTTATTTTGTTTATTTGTTATAAATTTAATGCAGTTTTTTTCCTTTATTTTTTAAACATTTTTTCAGTTTTTTCTTTCACAGTCCTAAATCTGATGCATGTCGGGTACATTTCCATTCAGCTCCTCGAGTCACTTATTTGCATAATCATGCTCCGCTGTAATTACAGCTCCATGTGTTTTGGGATATACTGTATGTCTACTAGTTTTGTGCATCTTACAGAAAGAGCATCTATGACCAGCGTTCTGGTGGATGGTCCTTATGCAGATTGTCAGATTGCAGCTCATCCAGAGTTAATATGGTCCACTTGGTTGGTTAACTGTCCAATAATCTTCTCGTTTTGCATCAGTTTAGTGATTAGCAGGTTTGTAGTTATGCCATGGACTTCCTACGTCTGGATGAACAGCGCTCTATTAGCTGAAGTTAAAAGTTTGTAGATGTTCTTATACCATGCTTTAATTTCTCCACAACTTTATTTTTGGTATGCCTGTTGTGTTCCTTGCTGCTGTTTGCTCAGTAATGCTCTTTAAGATTAAATTACACGCAGGTGGACTACTTCCTCACTAGGTGAAGACTGAAGGCGATTTGTTTAACCAGATTTTAATTAGGGGTACCAGCGTAAAAAGAGTTAAGAATAAAATCAGTCTGAACTTTTCAGGATTTAGTTTGTTAATTTTTCAGAAAACCTTTTTTTCCCTTCAAGTTTTACTTCATAGCTGTGCACCACTTTCTGTTGGTTGATCACATAGGACCTTCATAAAACGTTTCTAGTTGTAATGGGATAAAAATGTGCATGTGAATACTTTCAAGCCCCTGTGAAGATATTTGCTTAAGCTTTTGTGGAAAATGAATTGTGTGTGTAATAGTGATTAGTCATGATACATTCAATAGAAATTTTGCCTCTACATTGTGCATTGAGGTTTGAAGAAACACTGTTTCACTGTCAAACACAGGAATGAGTCAAAAGGTGAACAGCCACCTTGCCTATATATCCTTGTACAAAACAGGTTAAGTCACTGAACATGACGATTAACTATAATCAGTCTGTCACTTCTGGATGCGTCTGTCTGCACACAGCTGACTCAGCTCACCGCAGGCTGCTTTCTGCGCGTCCGTACAGCCAGCCGTTTCGTGGCTCCTGGACTAGCACGATGACAGTCTCTCCTCTGTTAAAAGGCAAAAGCTTCGGGTTGGATGAGGAGGGGTGAGACACCAGGGCTCTCATGGGCCTTCCTCCTCCCAAACCCAGTGACTCCCCCACTGAACTGGAGCGAGAGCGACTGGGAAGGGGAGACGGTGCTGGAGAAAGTGAACGCAAGGATGAAATCATAAAGTTAGAAAACAAAAAGCCTGGAAGGATTTTTGCTACTTTTTGGGGTCGAAATGTCATCCATTAATAATGTATACTAAGATGCAACAGTAGCAGTTCGTATTTCCCTCTATTACCTCTAGATGGCACTTTACCCAGTGCCAACTGCTCCCGCCTGGCCCAGGACATATCCTCATCCCTGGTGACTGTCTGCAGCAGAGAGCTGACCGAGCCTCGCAGCTTTGCACATAAAACAAACCGATTATAAATGAGACGAACTCTATGTCCATGCAGGGACATAGAGTCAGAAAAAAATCTGATTGTGTTTTATAGATAAGTTTATAGAAGTTAAATGATGTAGTGTGGGTGCAGGATTTAGTTAGGGAATACATACCAACCAAAAAAAATAAAAATAAAAATAAATCTAGGCTACCATTGAAAAACTGGTTTACTTTTTTCAACCCTCTCTTTTCAGGGCCTTTAGATTCAGTTAAAAGCCTTTTTGTAAATTACATGAGCTGAATTTGATCCATGATGTTAGGGGAAGTGACCTTTAGAGATTGTGTTTACTTTAATACCGCAACAAAGAACTATGCTACAAAGTGATGACATAATTTGGTCCGTACCAGAGTCTCTTCATCTGTGAGAGTACCTGCTGAATTCCCTGAAATACTTTCACAGTAAGAAACATCTGTTAACAAAACCAAAGGCAGCTGTGACACTTATTTGATTATCAAGAAATTTTAATTCCAGTCCTTCATGTTTCCACCTTCTATACATGTGATACATCCATCTATCTATAGATGGATTTATCAAGTACAGCTGACATGTTTGTCAGCAGCTCTGCTTAGAAAAAAACATTAATGTCATTCCTGCTGTTAGCTTAATGTTACGGTTAAGTTGCCGTGGCAACTGAACATAGTTACATATGTAAATAGTGAAAAATTAATTTTTAAACAAGTGAAACGTCCAATGAATGCAAATAATGATACTTGATTGATTGTTCAATGAGTTAATAAGCTTAATAATCCCGCTAAGCATCCTACTAGCTTATTATCTAATGAGCAACTTTGCTAATTATCGAGCTAGCAATTGTTCTATCTATCTATCTATCTATCTATCTTAGAGACTTATTTATCAAAGCAGTATTAACTGTGGTCAATAAAACAATAACTGACATTAAAAAACAATAATGGTGTTAGCACCTGCACATCTTGGTCTACATGAGTTGGAGTGCGTGATCTGGACCCCTTGGTCTCGTTCACTTTCTCTTTCCATCCATCTGCCTTCTGCTGGAGGGATCCGCCGGTCTGAAAGCAGACGGGGGAATTGAGCGCCTCATTAAATCACAAAAACAATCACGGTGAAACAAGATTAGCGCATAAGCATCAGCAAATTAGAAATTTGCACATTGAGAGTTGAGTTTTATTAGATAAGCAAGCAATTAACGTGATATTACACGGCTGGAACAGAAATAAAAAAGAAAAATCAATGTGTTGGCTGGAGTAAGAAATTGCAGGAAGGGAGGATGAAAGCAGCAGTACTGAGGCTGCAGCAAAATCTATCTCAAACACGCCTGACTGGCAAAACAGGCATCAGGATCAATAAATTAAAAAACATACATTACCAACTGGGTTTCTGTCTCAATAAAACATTTTCTGTTATGCTATTGAATGAACACAGAAGGGGCAAAACAGATACAGTGCCAGAAGCCTCATGGACCCCGATGAACCCAAATAGAGCACAATGCCAAAGCAGCAGCAGTTCTTCTTAGACTCAAAGAGAAAGGCCATAACCTGAACAAACACAAGTGTCAACAAGTTCAGCCGGGAATTCTTTGGATTCATTTTTCAGGCTGAGGACATATCTGCAAACCCCATTAAGGAAGCGAGTGCCCCCCGATCATTCCCACAGAGGTGAGAAGACTGCTTGGTATGGCGATATTTTGCTCATGTTTTATCAAAGACTTTGCACCGCTCTATGACCTGACTAATAAAGACACACCGTAGCACAGGGGCCCATACAAAAGAACTGCAGGCGTTTAAGGACAGTTTGACCAGTGAGAAGATCATGTCGTATTTTGATCCACCTCAATCCCCAGTTGGCCTAGGATTCATCCTTTATTAACTTGGAAAGAATGATGAGAGACACAGTAGACATGCTCATTCGTAGAGAGATGAAACTCACATGGTCAGAGCAGATTTCTACGGCCCACTCCCAACTGGCGAGTGACTGCTGGTGATCATGGAAGAGTACACCCATTATCCCGTAGTGAAGGTTGTCAGATCTGCATCAGCTAATACCGATATCCCTGTCCTGGACAAGATATTCTCAATGCTTGAGATTCTCAGAAGTCCTCAACACATACAACGCACCTCAACATCAGTTCTCTAAATTCCTAACACACATGAGCTGCAAACACAGAAACATAGCACCTTTATGGGCTCAATCAACTTCAACAGCCGGCCATTTTATGCGTACTCTGGGAACAGTAGTTTGAGTATCAGACAGTCAAAGTATCCCGTGAAAGCAAACGCTTAACACATTTCTCCACGAATATCGCTCTGCTCCACACAGTACTACCGAGGGATCCCCAGCAGATAATAAAAGATACACACAAAGACACCGACCCTCTCCCATGCCAAGCACACAATCAGACCAGATAGCAAAGGCAAAAATTTAACTCTATGCAGACATGCGCCATGACAGCCTCAGCACAGCAAGTTACTACAGCAGTGCCACAACCACCATAACTCACATCACTACCTCCATTGCCACCCCCGGTAATAATTGACATTCAATCACAAGGAACTCCTCCTTTTTCAAAAGGCTCAACGGCAACGGTCAAAACTCAATGTCTTGTCTTAGTCTTGCAGGTGATTTAAGTGACACCCTTCATTATAAAACTTAATTAGAAATTGGTTCAGGTTTATTTCAAAAGCAATGGACACGGTGATGGAAAAGAAAGAGGAGAAGAGAAAAAACAAAGGAATACAGTTGGGGCAAAATATTAAAAGGGAGAGAGGGAGACAGGACTAGAGAAGAGGAAGAAGGATAAAGAGAATACAAGAAAGCACCCTGGGAATCCGCTTTTACACCAGCAGAAAGAGAGGACAGGAAACCAAGAAACCACAGTGGCAAACAACATATGCATTTATAACAACAACGTCACTGAAAAGTACAACATACTAACTAACACAACATGTATTTAGTGGAAACTGCAGCCCAAGATAGAGTGCATCTCTAAACATCTAAATACAAACACCTGTGTGTGCTTCTGTGTATCAGATTTCACCAATGTTAAATAGAGGGTGTGAGGAAATACACACCTGGAGTGAAATGATTTGCTTTATCAGGTCAAGCTTATTTGTATAGTACATTTCAGCAACAAGGCAGTTCAAAGTGTTTTACATGTTAAATTGTGTTTTTCACAGTCTTCAGTGTCTCAAATATGCATGAAATGTGGGGCGTAAAGTTGAGGTCTTAAATTCTGAAGCATAGTTATTTTTGCAGCAACAAACATGACACATAAATCTAAACAAACGAAAACAATAAACTATGAAGACAAACACCTGAAATCCAGAGCAAGAGCGCTAGAAGCCAGCTGTATAAATGCATTTACTGCACACTTGAAATAAACCTGCAGCATACTGAGCGGGACTTGAAAGAGTATATATACCTTGTTTATGAGAAACAGTAGGGACTGAGTGAGGCCGCAGTGCTTCTCCGCCAGAAAGCGATACCTTCGTTCCTCCTCCTTCAGGATCTCCTGGTGGCTCTGCCTCAGGTAAACCATGTATTCACTGTTCTCCTAAAAAAAGAAAACAGAAAAAAAAAAAGACACGTAGTAAAATATTTCGACACAAAAAGTGGCACAGAGGTTTCACTTCAGCACTGTGTCTGCGCACTGTAGACGTACCAGAGAGTCTCTGAAGGTTCCTCTTCTAAGTTGTTTTTCCAGAGCTTCAGCCTGGTTTCTCACCTCCATCTCATACACTCTGCGGCTGCCCTGTAGCAAATTAAACAGTTAAACTCTCCCGAATCTGCCTGACGGCGGTCCAATGAGTGATGTTCATGCTTGTGTTGATTAGCTCCTCTTGGCTGTCAGTAATCCCAGTGAGGCAGCATGTTGCAAGTTTTCCAAATAAAAACTTTTCCCTCATTAAGAGGCTGGCAGAACGCAGCGGATGACAAACCAACAGCGGAGACCAAGCTTTGCCATTCTTTTACATGTTTTTTTTTTTTGTTGTGACTTGATCAGAAATAAAAGTTTTATGGTGGCTCTGTTACTTTTTTGGGTTAGTTCAACTAAAGGGATTTGTGCTAGATATAACATTTATCACACATTTACAAAAAGCCTGCTGCTAAACTTGGAGGAATCTGGTGGTCCCCTACACACCGCCTAGATAAACTTGGTCTTGACCAAACTATTCATTTGGTTTTATGAATAGTAAAATGTAAATTTAAACACTAACTCTTGCAAAAACATTTCTAGAGACAATTCCTCATTTTAGGCCCCAGAAAGGCCTACCAAACTCACTTCCATGTACTCCTCGTCCAGCTTGACGTTCTTCTCCATCGCTTGCAGCACCTCTATCTGGAACCACTGAAACTGATGCAGGAAGAAAAGCGTCTCTGCTCAATCTACGTCAGCCATGCTTACAAAAGTTTGTAAACCTTCAGCCGTTTGTTTGACTAAATCTTCAAAAATGTGTTGAATTACCTAATTTTGCAAACACTTTCCAGATGAACTTTTTTTTTTTTCATTTTGATGGGAAATGTACTTACCAACCCTTCCATCTCTGCAGTGAGCCGTCGCTGTGTTTCTGATATCTGGACCAGGACGTCGCCTGTTTAAAAGAATAACAGAAAATATCCTAAATGTGTGTGATAAAGATTGATTATTTTATTGCTATGGCCCTTCTTAAGGTCTGCTTAGATTTTTAAGATGTTTTTTAATTCCAGTCAAGTGAGAAAAAATATACATTTTGAATTCATATTTTCAACAGAACATCCATTGACACGTCATTTTGTGTGAATTATTATCAGCAAAAACTTTTCTTTATGAGGATCTCAGTCCTTTAACGGTGCTCCTCAGATGTATTAAAATGCTTTGCGCTTATTTTGTCACTCAACATCAAATGTCCGTTTTTTTTCCTCTTAAAAATCTAAAAGGTTTTGGGAGGATTTGTAGTCAGCACCATTTACTGTGACACCTATAAACAACAAATCACTTTCTTCTAGTTGATAGACAGATTTCACTTTCGTGTCATTAAACCTCAATAAAATGTATAAATGTATTACAATGTGTATAACTTAGTGATAAAGTTCCTGCAATAAATGGACTTCTAAATAATATCCTAATTTACTGAATGGGCACGTAGATTTGACAAAAAAAAAAAAAAATCTGTAAATGTAATTTAGTTTTTTTTATAATACTACATGCAGGACAACAAATTAAAAATGATGACTGTGTGATTGAAGGACAGTTGCTTTACTCTAAACTGCTGTTTGGTGACATTTTGACCAATCCAATCTGACTGAGCCTGAGAAAGTTTGCAAACAGGAAGGCACAAAAGTTTTAGCATCGACTTGTGTAAAAATGTTCAAGATTAAAACCCCCAAAACCTGAAGCCATAATTGCAATAAATAAATAAAATTGGTGGTTCTACAAATTATTTATTCAGGGAAGCGGAGTACAAACACACCTTTGCAATGTTGGATATACGGGAGTAATTTTTGTCGGTCAGTTACATACGATCCTGATAAAACAAATTGAAGTTTGTGGTTTTCATTTAATCTGCACTCAATATATGATGTGGACACGATGCCAAATTCCCAAAGCATTTATAATCAAGGAATCTCTGCTGTTATAGTTTGCGGTTAAGTTACTAAACCGAGTGTAACTGAACAACTGTCTTTATCTATAATTCAAAGGACGCCATAGGGTGTGTGGTGACTCTGGTCCTCTAACTGACCTTAGAAAGCAGAACAACATTTGTCATGCTGTGCTTTCAGCAATCAATATAAACAAAGCAGCAACAAAACAACTGTCACCAATAAAACTACTGTAACGGAGCACGGTGTTGTTACTGTGGTGCATCTTCATGGGGATAAATGTGATGTATTTAGTTAAAATACGTCAATTCAATCATTACAAATTTAAAAGAGACAACTGTCTCACCAAGAGAATGAGAGGAAAGCGTGTGCAGTGCCTGGTCACCCATCTTGGCCAGAGCGCTGAAGTAGGCCTCGCTGCAACCGGCTAAGGCTGCAAAAAACACACAGTGAAGCAAACATTTCAAACATGAAACATTACAGACGGACATTTTGGCTCTTCAATAGCTTCACACATTTTTTTTTTTCTAACATGCACTTAATTGGGTCACTTGGCAGCCCCGCTCTTACTCATTAGGAAAATACATCCTGAAGTGCTGACACCTGATCCGTGCTCCTGGTCTAGGAATAGACTCGTGCCGGAGGGTTTTGTATTACAACACTCCGCCGCTACTGAAGGCCTGTTCTTGTTTCAAGAGGAGGAAGAGAGGGGCATTAACAATGCATGCCGCTCTCCCAGTTACCTGTGTTTCACTTACAATCCAGATTAAACGAAGGCCACGAAACGAAATCTAAACTAGCATGTTTTAATACATTCTGGTGCAGAATTAGGTTAAAATTCTGCACCAAATACGAGTTAACATTTTAAAATCTTTTTTCTTTTTAATGCCTGTTAGATCTAATCTATAGAGAATCCATTTGTTGAATTTGTCTGTGGGTCTTTTGGTTTCATTTTATCCAGACTTTCTTCCATTTTGTACCCCAAAACAAACTCATTCTTACCCATAAAATTAAACACTGCATGTCAGTCTGTTTACTTGTTTCTTGAGTTTCTTTGAATTATTAGGACAAATATTAAAAATAAAATGCTAAAATTTTGCACCGAATTTGATTTTAGTCTTTCATATTTCTGAATTAATTCATATGAAGCCTGTTTTACATTAATTGTAGCTCAGACCTCTATTCTGATCAGCTAATTTCAATGAAACATCAGAGGATGGGCCCTGATAATAAAAAAAAAATAATAATAATGACTATGAGCAGCCTTCTGATACTAGATAACATTAGGAACAAAGGCCAGCCACAATCTTCTCCTTGCTTAGTTTTCTAACTTATATGTGACTAGTTTGTGTAAAATTTGATTAACTCCATATTTTATCATGAATTTCTAATATTTTTTTAAATTTTTTTCATGAAACTGGTAATTTAGAGTAAAGCATCACCAAAACAAAGACACATATTTCCATGCCAGCACTGATCAACTCACTGACCTTGAAAAGCTTTAACATAGCTGTTTCCAAGAGCAACAAGCTTCTGAAGACCCGGGTTGAAATGCTCCATCAGGCTCTAGAACAAAGAAATATAGTTATGAAACAGAAAGACAAAACAATACTCAGCTGTTATTTCACAAGGGGAAAAAAAAATCATAAACTTACCGAGTAGACACTCAAAGTTGATTTGTGCAACTGATCACTGCTGACTCCTGACATAGCGACCGATTCTTTAGGTATGGAAGAACAGAAAAACACCAAAAATACCGTATAATAAAAAGTCTAATAAAAAGTCTGCACTCCCATTCAAGTTTGTAAGAAAAAAAGTATCTGAAGGCCCTTTCTAGGCGTCTACAGAGAAAGTGACTGGAGTTTCACCTCTTTCCTCTGCTGGCTAAAAGCTGGTAGCACTTTTCTGTCCCTCCTTTAGTCATTCAGCGGTGAGCTACTTAACTGGCCTGTCATCGCCCGTTTTCATGGAAAGAGAGAGCAAGCATGTGTGGAGAGGAGAAAAGGGAGGAGGTGGCACCCATATGACTGGATGAAATATTAAACTGAGACCTGAAAGGAGAGGAGAGCGCTCTATGACATATGAATCCACTCACCTGAGGGACGACCTGCGCTGGAGTGGAACCAGCCGCTGACACAACGAGGAGGCAGAAAACAAGTCATTCAAACGGTTTCTTGCTAAGATTTTTCCTCAGTTGTAACATGAAATTAGCTTGAATTCACCAAAACAGATCAGTGGTTTGTCAAATTTAAGAACATGTGCTTCATCAGCAACTTCTGGTTTCTGTCTTCACTACTGTATGATTATGAAAAACATAATCGTTCAATAACATACAAGCAGAAATAAAACTGCAAAATTGTGTTGAAGATTTTGACTGTGATTAAGCAGTATTGTCATGGCAACGCCTTTAATTTCTCTTCACAATATCAGCCGATATCCTTGACATTTGGCTTCTTGGGGTTCATAAAAAGCAGGAAAAAAAAGTTCTTCCAAACGGGCAATTTTGTTGTTCACAAGTGGATTTTAAAAATAGGATTAGTCGGCAAATATTGCACCATAGCAGTGCTTTGCAATAATTAAAATAACAATCAAATCAAACTTAGCTGAAAAGAGAAACAGCAAATGTGATGTTGTTGTGGATACTGCTGCAATAGTAATCCAGAGAGTTAACGTTCTTGCAGTCATTTCAGACACAGTGGAACTTTTAAATGCGCACCTTGTGCTATAAAAATAACACCTTTCATAATGTCATTATTTCTCCTGTTTTTATATTTGATATTTTATGTAAATAACACAAACTAGAGAGCAAAAACAACAACTTGACTTCCCCTTTTAATGTGTTTCAATTATTTAACACATATTAGAAATTTCCTTCAAGAAAACATCATAATCCTAAATAAATTTAATGGTTATAAATACTGACAAAATACATCAGGCAAACATCAAAAATATTTAGGGTTTCGTTCCTGAAGGATGCCATGAGGACAGCACACAAATTAACATGATAAAACCTAAATGAAATTTACCGAAAATGTACGAGTCGTGGAAGGAATATTAGCCCCTGTTTAAATACTCATTATTTTAAAACACAAGTCTCATCTTAACGACACAAAATGTACGAGACAAAGCTTTGACACGTAAAAACCAAACCTACTAACTCGTTGAGAAAAGGACAGCTGACAGGTGAAATCCCACCTTTTTGTGCAGGAAAGCTGCATTTTCAATACTGAACCACAATGTACTAATAAAAAAACCAATCAGTGCACAGAGGAAGCAGACAGCAGAGTGCTATCCACAGTATGAAAGTTTGATGAGTTGGCACATTGGCGCTGGAGGTCCAGACTTGTCAGATTGCACATTGCACTTGTCAGAGTTTCCAAACAATAACAGAGGCGCCGCTGACAGAGTGAGCAAATCTCAGAGGTGTTGTGTGACTTCAGTATGTGGCAGTATTTTGCAATCTACAAACTAGTCTGATACTTCCAGCTCTACCGTATTATAGTGGCTTTATAGCAGAAGGTGTGACAAATACGGATCATAAAGGCATTTCATGGCACATTAACTTGATTGTGTTCTGTCTATGGATTATGTATGTATGTTACTGCAACTGCGGGAATTGCATTCTTTTATTGCACATCCGCAAGGTCGTCGTAGATGACATCTTCGGCCCCTGCGTCATCTTTATGTTGCTCTTGGCAACGACTTACAGTCTCCAGCACGGTTTTCAAACGTCGACTCAGAGCGGCGAGGTGAGGCTCGGACAGCAGCGGGGCCACCTGGTGAAGCGGGTCCTGCGACAGCGACGCCCTCATGACGTCACTAATGTGGTACTGAGGCAGAGACAGGAGACGGAGGCGCAGCCAAGTGGAGCGGCGGATCCTGAGGACGGCACAACAAAAGGGACAAATGATAGGAGAGTAGTTAGATTATTTATGGAGAGAAAACAAACCAGATATTTAAGGTTCTAGAGACCCTTTAAATTTTATTGTATAACAAAGAGTTTAATGAGCTTGGATGTGATTGGATGCATACTTGTAGAGTTCCAGGAAAATACCTGGCTTTTAAGATTGATCAGAAATAAAAAATCTGAAAAGTGTGGCATGCACTCTCTGCAATTACAGCTGCATATACACTGGCATTTTTACACATCCAGAGACTGACATTGTTGCCTATTCTTCTTCCATAAAAGAAAAACAGCCTAAGCTCAGGTAGGTCAGATGGAGAGTGTGTGTAAACGGCACTTCTCAAGTCTTGCCACGAATTTTTAATTGGATTTTGACAAGACAATTTTATTGAAAGGGCTGTATCATGTATTTTCCAAGCACATAGAGCCATTTTATAGCACAATCAAGTAACTATGTTACCATAAATTGTTGTGAAAATGCTGTATATATCAAATTAATCAGACGTTGCAATTTAATGGGCTTCTTTCCCTTTAAGAAGCTCCTGCTCTTTCCGACACTCTGCCTCCAGGACGTCATCACCACAGAATGCCTCCTTAAAGCTTTTTACAACGTTTTCAGGAGCCCTGCACTGAAAAATAGTTCCTATAGAGCTCAGCCGTTGTGAGGTCCCACCAGGTGTTTGCTAATTGCTGCTGCCACTAGTCTGATGGAGGTGAGTGGGGGAGTGAGGTGGAAGCTCGGTTTGGAGACTGTTGGAAAAAGTCGAGTTTACATAATAGCCCCCTTTAAAAACACTTGGAAAAATGTAAAAAATGTAATGATTTTCTCTCTTTTCTTTTCATACCTGCAGCACTGTCGTAGTGGGGCTAGAATCGAAGGTTCATCTTTTGAGTGACGCCCAAATCTGGATCCCAAGAAAATAAAAGTAGCAAATATGAATAAAGATGTTTCTGGCAAAAAATAAATAAATAAATAACAGCATTAAAAGCCTCTAAAATACTCACGCCCTCCCATTGTCGAGATGCAGCAGGAAAGTACTGTTGCCAAACTTCTCGAAGGTTTCATAATGATGCCTGTCCAGGTTACCTAGAAAAGAAAAAAGATGGGTTCAAATCTTTCTCATTTTACAAAATGGATATAAATTCTTTTTCATTTATTGTTCTCCTGTTTAAGAAAAAAAAACAACTTACTGGTGATTCTTTTAATTATCGATTTATTTACTCATGTACCTTTCAATCATTTACTGTAGAGAAATTAAAAGAAAACTCGACAAAATAACAAGATACTCCCAGTTTTAACACAAATTTTTAATTAAACCCTCCTTTTAAAACGTTACAAAGTTGAAGGAAAATACATAACCGTGAATTTTGACACTTCACATTAAGTTAAAAGGATGAATCCCATCACGATAAAGAAGGCGTTAGGCGACCTCACTCTGGGACAGAAGTCACAGCGGCTCAAAGGAGTCAGAGTGTACTCACTAATCTCACCCTTCTCAAACTGCACAAAGCAGGATTAAGCTTGGCACAAAGAGGAACTTTAGTGATTATGTTAACATCGCTCAGTTCCCAGGTCCCACTCTCCCCATCCTCGCTCAGATAGATGGGACAGTAGTAGACTGGTAAATGCGAGGCAGTCGGCGTGGCTTGAAGATTGCCGACATCTGTTAAAAATGAACTTTTACAAGACAAGGTATCTATTGCAGTTCTTCTGTTCCTGACTTGAGCCTTGACACTGAGAAACGGCATTGCACACGGCAGAGGGGAGACGGCTTCCTGCAGGGCTCCCGTCTCTGGGTCCCACGACGCCCCTATCAGCTGCAAGCCACACAAACGCACAGCATCTGCACAAAGCAAGATGGGGAACGTGCCCTCAGGAAGAACCTGGGGAGGCAAAAACAACAAAAGTTACGGTGATGAGTCCCCTGGGTGTAAATCCATTGTATTTATTGAAGCAGGAGTTCAGAATTTTTGAAGTGAGGTTCTGTTGAGAGGTCAGGGTTTCGCCCAGAGTATTATAAATAAGAGTGGTGGGCCACCAGGCTTAACTAGTCCGCCTGGCCAGACTAAGCATCATTTGTTTATTTAAATTTTTGTACTTTTTATTTTTTACACTAGTAACAGAGATGGAAAAAACGAGTTACAGTGGGAACAAAAAAATCACCACAATCTGTCTAAATCCCTGGTTTTGGGATTAGAATAGCGTCAACACATAGGAGCAGTTGGAATGCATGTATTATTGAATTATTGTTATTTTGTTTTAAAGTTTTGTTGTGAGATTACGCATTGTGTATTGGCACTATGTGAATAAACTGAATTGAATTGTTTTGGTGATGTAAAAAAAAATTGGACCAAAATAAATAATTTTGAACTGTTGCAGGTGTAGATCTGCAGTATGTAACTTTTATTTAAGAAGAAAATATGTTTTTTACATATTTGTTTAAAATATCACTATACTATGACAGTATGGCATGAGACGGATAATCTTGATGAAAAAGCTCCGTCGAGTGCTACTGTTGCCATTTGCAGAAATGCAAATGAGTCCCACTTAGAAGCATCAAATCAGAGCCAGTAGGGCTGTCTTAGAGCTGTCAGTCATGCTTGTGTGCACGCTGCTCAATGTGCTTATGGTGGAGAAACTTACTATTGCAGGAAATCTGTTTATCTGCCATCATCAGTGGCTATGCTAACTAGCCTTTGCATTCATGACAGGCTATGCTATTGGGAAAAGCTGCAGCATAGCAGAAAGCAGTGGGGAGTGTGTGAGCAGCACATACACAAGGATGACTGACTAATTGGTTGTTTCTGACTGAGCGGTATATTTCTGCAGATAGAAGACGGAGCTTGACTTTTTTGTAAACATTATCTGTCACACTAGTGACAGTTTTAATACATATTGGAAAATCCTTTTTTTTATAGAAATTACACACTGCAGATTTAATGTGACATATACATAGAACATAGAAAAAAAAGTAAAATAAATAACGAATAAAGTGTGGAATAAATGAATAAACACCATCCTATGTTGAAGTGTTCAGAATTAACAGCCTGAATGTGTGGCAATACATTAAAGACAAGAAACTCACTTTAAAAATCCTACACTACATTTGAAACCTTTTTCCTCAACCTGAAAATGTAGTATTATATCGCTGACGTATTTGTAATTTTCCAGGGCAGCCTCTCGCATCAACGCCAGCAGAAAGCCTCTGGGCTTTCTGAAAGCCGCCAGTCGATAAGCATCTGGTGGATGTGAGGCGCCGTCGTAGCCAAGGTAAGCACTGAGCAGCTTTGCCCTCTCCTCCAACCGAGACAAGTCGGTGAGCTTCAACAGGGAGGCAGAGAACGCAGTGTACTGATCAGACTGCTGGAGCTGTGAGAGGTGCAAGGACACTAAATCAATGAGATCATCCCATTCGGCCTGGAGGAAGTCACGGACGGGATTGCGAAAAAAGGCGGCCTCTTCTTTAATTCTGCCGTCTTTCTTGCGTGTGAGGTAATTCTTCAGATCTTGGAGTCTCTGTTCTGCTATGTCCGTTGGCAGATTGACAGTCAGATCCTGAGTAGGGCTGAAGCTCCTCTCTGTCCCTAACGGTGATTGGGACCCCTGAAGGAGTAGGTTCAGATTGTGGCTATTGATTTTGTCAACTTCAGGGGCCACATCGGCACTGAAGCCGAGCACCACCAGGTTGCTGATGGCCAAATCCAGAAAACGTCGATCCAAAACATGAAGCAGGCTTGGCAAATCTAAGAAAGGAAGACAATAACATTGTGTTAATGCTGAGCATATTTCCACAACTATAATAGTTTTAATATGTTTACTTCTTGTCTAAGCTATTTAAGTAGACTCTTCTAACATTTGAGCTGTGCTCGTTTATAATACTTTATATAGAGAGGGCTTTGCAACAGTAATACAGCTGACAAAACTTGAAGTTGTTTTGTCACTTTAAAGCCACAAACCTTCATATCTTTAGGAAAATTTTATGTGACAAAGTAGTAAATGCAACACACTATGTGTGGCAGAAAAGTAACACTAAACAATTTTAATGAATCCACCATAGTGAAACACAGCAGAGGCAGTATCATAGTGTAGGTCTGCTCTTAAATGCCAGAAATCCAGTTAGTGTTCAGAGAATTGGGAGGTAACTAGCTACATTTCCTTTAGTAAAGTTTTGGAAAAAAATGTACTTTTGGGAGTATTTTTACAATGCTGTACTGGTTACAACAACTGAAAATCTTCCAATAAACATTTGACATTTAACAAATGTATCAATAACAGTGATAAATCATTCATCTGTGGAGTCTTGTCAGTTTCTCGATCTGTTGACGATTAACTTTTTGTGCCGCAGCACCCAAACAGTCCCAGGTGCTGCCCAGAGAGGCGGACTGTCTCCTTCACTGGAAATCTGCCCATGAGTTCTCAAATGGGTTCACGTCAGGTGAAGAAGACAACAATGTCGTAAAGTTTTCAATTTTAACGGCTTGACTGTCTACACACTCAGGAGTACTAGCATGCACGTAAAAGTATTGTTCTGCATAAAAATGATTGAGGATATGGTCAAAATACTCACTTGCCTAATAATTGTGCACAAAATGAACATCCAAAAACACGTTTCACTATCCTTTCGTTTCACACGCAGTGGTCAATCACGTAATATCACAAAACACAGCAATAAACTACATGGGTGTAGCAAGACAAAATGTGTAAAATTTCAAAAGACTGAAAATACTTTTGCTCAACGGCGAAAGAATATTAAATATTTAAAGTCTATTAATGACATTTCAATAAGGTTACATAGTTACCATAATGAGAACAGCCCTTGATCATTTCTGAAAGGATGGCCGGTCCGTTGCCTGAAAGGGACGGCTCTACGGTGAAGCAACACTTGGCGACACTCTCCACCAGCTCTGAATCTGCAGAGTCTATTATGTGGCCGCCGTAAACAACACCGGCTACAAATACAAGCAACACGCAGTTAAAGCGGGCTGTGAACTAGAGAGACAGTGGTATTCTTCCAGGCCTTACCTGCTATGTAGCGTAAAGCGTTCCATTTGTCATGGCACTGACCGGTGAAGGAAATGTATGCATCTAATAAAGCAATGAGGTCATCTTGACACCTTTATAAAAGGTATTAAAAAAAAGTTCATGAATTTGAAATTTGCTTACAAGTTAAAAAAACAAACAAAACAGCACAATTAGAATTGAAAAAATTAGCCGTTTTCATTACGAAGTTGATACTTACCAGTGATATGTTCTTCCGAAGCTCAAATATTTATAGGTCTGCCTCTGCATTAGAACTGAATGAAAGATGGCACAGCGGAGAAGCACCTTCATGTTGTCATCTGCGACATGTGGCCACGACTGATGCTGACTGACTGAGAAAACCTGTCTGAAGGAAACGCTCAGCTCCTCTTTCAGATTCGAGGGGGAGTCAAAGCACAGCGGTAGGGCCCCCACTCTCACTCTGACTGTGAACAAAATAAAATGTAAATAAAATTATACTCCTTATGACAACAAAACTTGTGTTTTAAATAAAACAGTAAGAAATAGCAACCATTAGTCAACAACAGCTTTCACAAAGTGCATAATCTGATGACAGAGGATAGATTCGGTACAATAAAAAATAACTGTGGCCAAGTACCATGGATGGTTATAGAGAAGAATTGCTTTGAATGGCAGCTACTGTGATATATTCATAAATAAACAGACCATCATTAAATATATATGAACTATACCTGGTAGAAATTTGGCTGTATTTTCTTTATTTACAAACCACAACCGAAAGCATGGATGAACCGCGGCTGTCTCCTCTGGAAGTCATGGAAACATGTGGATAGAAAAACAGACGGATTGGCCACAATATCAATTAAATATGTTCTGAATTTACAATAGAATAAACAGAAATAGGCTCAGATAGCAGATATTCACAGAATGGAAGGAGTAACCTTCACAGTCAATTTTAAGATAAAATTATTTTTCAAACACTGGAATAAATTAAAAAAATGTATCAAACAGTACAGTTGAAAGCATACATTTACAAATACTGATTAGAAACACACATACGCATGTTTTCCTCACTATCTGAAGTTAAATCAGACCAAATTTCTTGGTTTAGAAAGTTATTTCTATTTGCTAAATGTCATAAAACACACTGAGAACATTTATTGAGAGTTTTTTGCCATCAATAATTTAGAAGGTTTATGTGAAATGAACAATAATAAAACATTAAGGACGCCACTTGATTCTAGTTTCCACTTTATTACCAAGATTCATGGACTCAATCTATTGTAATTTTTATCTATAGTTCCACAAAATGCAACACCAGTTATGGTTCATGCCTCTGGCTTTTGTATGCTCCATTCAACTTCTTACAAACAAAAAAAGACAGAAGAAAAAGAATGTCATGTGCGAAGTAATGAAGGCTGCTTTTTTATTTTATTTTTTTACTGAAGTCATTTCTACAGCTTTGTATTTATTTTATTTACCATAAGAAATGGAAATGTCACGATCTGAAAACAAAAAATAAAAAGAAAGAAAGAAAGGGATAGTGATTATTGTCCCAGAGTGGGGAAATTCAGGCATAAAATGGACTGCTGCTGAAACGGCCAAACGACTTTACCTCCGAGGGAAGGTAACAGCTGTCTGAGGCGCACCAGCACCTCGCCGTCCCACTTCTCCAACAGGTGACAGTTGTTGAAGACCAGCCAATGGCCCTCACTGCTGGCTTTGTCCAACATTAAAAGGATTTCTTCTTTACCATACAGTCCCCCGGACGTAATTACTCTTACCTGGACCAAAATAGGTGTGAAAGAAATAAATGAAAGAAATTAGAACTTTTTAACGAAGCACTCAGTGCCTTGCAGAAGTATTCACACAGCCCTTCAACGTTTTTCACATTTGTCACATTAAGCCATAAATTTTGACCCAACGTATTGGGATTTGAAATGATACGCTAACACAGAGCAACTCATGAAGGAAGACAGGATACATCCTGCAGGATGTAACGTTTTTACATGTTTGTCTGCTCACCTCTTTGTTTCCATCTTTGTGGGCCAACTGACGTATGAAATCAAGAGGATCGATGCTTATCTTCATATCTCCTTCTGTGCTTGGCAGTGTAAAGATGATGGGTAAGTTGAATCTTCTCAGATATTCTGAGAGAACATCTGGGTCCCCAAAGGTTGGAGCTGCTGCTTTTTTGGAAGACAGTAAAAGCAAGCAGGCATTCATAGCGTCCCCTAGTTTCTTTAGGCAGTCAGTGCGGATGGTTTTCCACAGGATAGCCCTCTGCAGCAGCGAAAGGTGAGAGTGAGAGCAACGCGGAACGTTCCCTACTATAGTAGAAGAAGTGAAGCACAGATATTCCTGCCACTGTGTGGGAGCGATGCGGAGCGAATCGATTAGCTTGTTGAAACAGGGAATCTTCTCCAACAAGATTAGCTCTGAGTGAACATTTGAAGGTATCCAGCTGGGTAGGTCTAAGGATTTTACTTCAGCATCACTGTGTTCAATGTCTTTGAGACCCCTGAGGAAGATCACCTTCTCTACCTCAGTGCAAAGCTGGTTGTGCTCGAGTATTTCCAGGGACACCAACAGTTTCAAAACGGCAAAGTGTCTCCTGAACAGACGTGGTCTGTAGTTTAGCAGCAGGTAGTGCGCCATCGTGTTCATAACCTCTGGTAGCATGATCGTTCCCACTTTCCCAGTTGGAAATGATGTTAATGCCCTGATCTTTTCATTGAAAGCCTCTTGCATAACTTTCCGGAATTTTTGCAGGGAAAAGTAATATGAGGGAGAAAGACGGGACACGGACTGGACGGCCTGGTAGAGGGCGGCGCCCAGATTCATTAACAGACGAGGGTCGGCCAACAGGGACTCCTGGTAGTCCAGCTCTTCTCTTAACTTATTCTTCTCATCGTGCAAAGTCTCCATTTCTTCTTCATAGACATCCAAACGAGGTAGAAAATTTGAATCTTTGAACAGCAAACATTTACTCTGTAAAATGTAGTCTATCAGCCCTTCCTAGGAGAAGAATTAGAACATTCAGTACAAATACAAAGTAACAGAATAACAATTCATCAGTATTTAACATGATTGTTTGCATAATGGTTGTCTTTAAACTAGGGATGCACTGATCCGGGGTTCTCACTTCTTACCCAGATGTCTAAGGTTTAATATCAGCTGATACCAATCCGACACAGAAAATCAGTGCTGAATTAATTTAAAACAAATTACTTTAAACAGAGATAAATGTACTGAATTACAAATTTGCTAACCATGCACTAGTTCAGCACACCTAAACACACCAATACCTTCACAAACTTGGTCAAACATGTAAAAGCAACACAACTTTAATTTGTTTAGTCAGTACAATTAAGTGTAGAACAGCCAATGTGAAATAAATGATGAACTAAAAACTGACAAAACCAATAGGTTGACTATCTTGGTCGAATATGTAAAAAATACACTCAAACTCAAATGGTTCAGAAAGTGCAATTAGAAAAAAATAATAAATCGTGATGTCGCTCAGAGCACAAAGCAGGGTTTCCCCCAGTGTGTTATAAGCCTGGCGGCCCGCCACGCTTTAATAGCCCCCACCGCCAGGTTAAGCGTTGCTTGTTTCAATTATATATATACTGTATATATATATATTTATATATATATATATATATTTTTTTTTTTTTTTTTTTTTTGCCTGATTGCAAGTGTCTCTTTTGCTCTGAACATTTCACTGGCAGAGCAGATGTATTGCTAAAAGATAGGTTTATAATTGATGCATTTAAAGCTGGCAGAGCGGAGCAATCACACAGCTGGCGCCTCTACGCGTTGCCTCGTTGGTGGACCGCCTCGGCGCCCCGACCAGCAGGCTTAGCAAGTATTCTGGGGGAAACCCTGACAAAGCATAGAGTTAGACTGAATAGACACATTTTTCAATTTTGGGACCGATATAGATATTAGTGTCAGATCGGTGCATCTCTACTTTAACCTTGATTAAAGCTTGACCTCTAAATAAATAACTCAATCCACGAGTTGAAGACTTCCAAGACTAAATTTGTAAAATGTTCAATAATCCAACACAACAGAAACACCCAGAAACAAATAGTCTGCCTAAGTCACCTCTGCTGAGACCAGTTTCTCCTGCAGGAACCAATTGTAATTCTGGAATCGCATGTGTTGCATCAGCAGCACTTTGCAATCAGACTGCAGCAGCTGTGTCAGCAGCAGCTCCCGGATTTCTTCTGAGCTCAGAGAAAGGTCAACCACAAGCACTTCAGCGAAGATGGACGGATCGATCTCTGGGGAACAGGAGTAAATGAAACCTTGAGTTATTACTTTTAAATGCGCAGGAAGAGGTCATCGCCTCAAAGTCAACCTGTTTCCTGCTCAGCATCCATGTCGGGTTGTAGCTTATAATTTTATCCTTATAATTTTATCATCCCTTCAAGATTCAGCTTATAAAAACAGCGCTATGTAAAAGTACTCGCATGCCTTGAGCGTTTTCATGTTTTGATCTTACCTGATAAAATGTGAAACAGCTCAGGAGGTGGAATTTAATCCATGTTAGAACATGAATAAACTAGGTTCTTGTTACATTACTAAGCCAGCCATCAAAGCAAATGCCTGCACACACTTAGTCTAATATTAATTTAAGGAAGCCATTTGCAATAATCAATTAATCAATTAATTTCATGATACATTTTTTAACTCAACATTATAAACAGATTATAATTTGTTTCTGTTTACAGTTTCTGTAAACAGAAACTTTATAATCCATTTTAATTAAGGTTTCAGTTGTTTGTGGTTCTTATTTCTACTTATTGTTTTTGGTTGTCTTGTTTTATTTTGGATATTTAAAATACCTCCCAGTTCCAGTGTTACCAGCTATTTTTACATTAGGGTGGACTTGCATCATTATTCTATTATCAATATGTTATGGTCTCAAAATGCCAATATTGCCATTTATCGCAATAATTTTTGGGACAATTAATCATCAAGCAAAATTTGTTGTCGTGATAGGCCTAAATGTAGGAAAAAATGTTGGTGCAAAAATGTTGGGTAAATTTCCATTTACTCATGAAAAGTGCAACACCTGCAGCAGACGTTCTTACCCCTTTTAAGCAGTCTGACAGGCAGAGGCGTGCTGAGGAAGAGGCGGAAATCTGGATGAACGGGTTGAGGAGGCTGCTCTCGTCTATAAAACCAAAATCGATTTGGAGGCACCAGTTTTGCCAGAAACTCGGGACTAGGTTTGGCACGTTCCACATTAGTAACAAGTACAGCCAATCCTGGGAAAAAAAAACCCAACAAGATTTGCATCAGTATTTGACTTATGAAAAACACTTCTTTATTTGAACAATAGGTATTTTATTTGGTTATTTAAATCACCTTTCTCAGCAGCGAGATCCAGCTTCTCAATGAGGTCTGAATCATCAGCACACAGCACCATATCACACTCTAACTCCTTCTCAAGAGTTGCAGTCCTTCCTGGACAGGAGGTAAGTGAGATGTACTGACTGCTAGCACAGATTTGAAGAGGTTTCAAAACAACTTAGAAATGAGACTCAGTGAATTGCACAAGACAAGACGTGATGTGAATATTACCCAACAGACACACACAGAGCCGTTATTAACTTTGAAGTCATATCAAAGCATATCGTTCGGTCCAATTAAGAGTGTGTGGCACGACTTGAAAGTCAATGTTCACAAATAGCAAAAAAACTGATGTTTGTTGTTGTAAATGGACATAGTGTTAAGATGTTCAAATGGTATGAATACTTTTGAAAAGCACTCCATTCCCTCCATAAGAAAGGGCAAATAAGATGATCAAAAAATAAATATAGTTAGATTTTTTAAATCCGAAAACATAAGGTGTTAAATTCTTTATAGTGCTTTGTTCCAATCACAAATATGTAAATGCCATTAAATTAAAATAACTGTGTGCTTAATGATTGTGACTCCTCGAATTAAATTAGTTCAGGTTAAACAGAAATAAGTTCAACAATGAGAGGACCTACGTCTTGTGAACCACTTCTGAGAGCTCAGTTGGAAGTGTTGGTAAGAGTCTGCCAGAAGAGGCCAGCGGAAAATGCAGGCCTCGTTGTAGCCCCATAGAAACAGCTTCACTCTGAGTCTGGTCGAGAATGTGTCCTCAAGCTGCCAGTCGTTTATTTCTAAAAGCCAACCCAGAGGCAGCGTCAGATTCTCAGTCACGGGGATGGGAAACCCAGGAGGGGGAGTAATGGTTTCTGTGCCTCCGTCGGTAAACAGGGAGCTTCTGATGTCCTTGGGGTTTATGTCAATATGTCGAGTCCGGCAAAGTTCCATCCACTTGTCCTTTAGATCTGTCCGTACAGCAGCCCCAAACGGTCCTAAGTATGAGATGGTGGCCGAAAGAATAAGAGCATCACCAGGTATCTTCTGACGACGCGACTCCAATTTCTGAGATAAAATAACAGAGACATTTGTTACCGCTCAATACTGTTGCCTCCTTGCAGATTTAATGGATATTTCAGATCATCAAACTAGTTTTAAGATTAGTGGTGACCTAAAAAGAGAGAAAAGTTTCTATTTTATTTATTTGTGAAATGTTATATCTAACCCAATGCTAAATAGTGAATTAACAATGACTGACCACATTTTTCAGTTCAGTTTTATCAGCCACCACTAATTCAGGGTTTCAAAGGTCTCACTGCCTGAAATTTAAGACTTTTAAAGACCATTATGAATAAAATTTAAGATCGATATCACAATAGAAATGTACGAAAGTAATGCTTGTTTTCCCTGGGGACCAAAACTGTAAAATTTTTGTGGTCTTTGGCTGTAGCCTTGTATGGGTTGGCAACAGAAATAAGTGTTGAAGACAAACGTTGTCCAACCAACAGCTGATAAATTTACATTTACCCATGAAAAGTGCAAAAATGCTAGTTACTTACTAGCAAGTACTAGCTTCTGGTTACCAGTAGCCTTAATGGCCTTGAGACAGAGAGTGCAGTGAGTGATGATATCAGCATGCGACTCAAATTAGCATGCGCCTGAGACAAAAGCGCCGTAAAAAAAAACAAAAAAACAAAAACTTATATAGTTACAGCAAATTTAAAAATCTGTAATTAATGTATTTAAGGCCAACATACATTTTCTTTAATTTTAGACTTTTTAAGGATGTGGGGACACCCTGTTACTCCCAGAATCACTTAAACTAAATCTAAGTTTAGTTTAAGTGATTAAGGGAGTATTTGTCCCCTTATTTGTATGTAAGGGGACAAATATCCTGTCACCGCATCGCAAATAAAAGCCAAAAAAATAAAAATCTGGGAAAACGATTTGTAGAAATTGTGGGTTCAGAAAGCATGTTTGTATCACCTGAAATAAAGCCCTCCAGTTTTGGTACAGCATCGCCACACGCACAGCACATCTGGTAGAGTCTTCTCCTTCGTCCTCAGCTTTGTACAGCTGGCGTTGGAGGTCCTGCAGCTCATTTCGAATGTTTCGAAGCTGTTGCTCGTAGTTCTCTAAGCGGTTATCGGCCTCCCTCTCTCGCTTCTTCAACAAGTGCAGCATACGCCGTGCACTTCCGGCTTGAGCTTCCAATTGTCTCTTGAGCAACACGTTATGTTGCAAAAGGCAGCACTCATACATGGCCCGGATCCATCGGCACAGGGACTCACAGGCCCTGCTGACTTCTCGCACAGCCTCTGGTTCAAACAGAGGACTCTCGATTATCTCTTTGAGCTGCGCCAGCTGCTCACCGGTCATACTGGAGCGGTCAAAGAACTGCAGGTCCTGGGGACAAAAAATGATTTTGCTAAAAGCATTCAACAAAGGTGCAAAAAAACGATTGTTTAATTGGTGTACAAACTGATGATGAATGAATGAGCACTGCTTTGAATTGCATTGCATTCTGTGTCATATTAAGAAGGTTTTACTCCGAGACACTTTCCCTTCACGCACCTCAAAAATGTTGGTCTGTCCGAGGAGATGCTTGGCACTCTCCCAGCCTGCCGGACGGTTAAACATCAAACACATAGCGTCCATCATCTTCACCACCCCCTCTGGTGGATCCCTGTAGTGACGCACCTCCTCCAGGTCAGCTTGATTCAAGCAATTCAGAATGTCAAGGCCTGCCAGGAATATTGATTGTATCTTGAAAAAGACAAAGCAAAAAAGAACAACCGTAAACTACTAGATGTCCAAAAATGTTCAACACAAAGCATCCATTACAAAACAAAAGACATTAATGTAGTTTTGGACAAATATTATACAGTGTCTTGCAAAGAAAATGTATTTTCTGACATTTTAAACAAAACATTTTCACGTATATAAAAAGCAAATTTTGTTAGACCAAAATGCATAATAACGAGATGGAAAGAAGTGGATATGTATTCAGCCATCTTTAGTCAGATACCCCTAAATAAAATCCAGTGCGAGCCACAGCCATCAGAATGTGGGTGGGCAATATGATATGTGGTACTATTGTGATAACGATAAAATTTACGATAAGAACTACTTATTACTTTTTATAGGTAGCTGTATGGCTGTGATTGCAATCATCGCCCTGCAGCACAAACACTGATCTTGAAAAACATTTCCATTTGTAATATGCCTCTTTAGGACACAAGTCACAAAAAGAATTGTGATTTGTAACTGCACTTAATCATATTTTACATTTTTTTTGTTGATACATCTTTTGTTGAACAGTGGAGAAAAATAGCAGAATGAATTCCAACAATAACAGCATTTTTAAACATAATTGACTTGAATTTATTGCGGCAACAATTGTTTAAACTCTTATCATGCTAAGAAATTGATCACAACAAATGATGAACGATACAATAAACACCCATCCCTGCTTCAGAATCACTTCAGTTGTAAAGAGAATCTAAAATCAGTACAAAATCAGATGTTCAGTGAAGACCTGAAAGGTTTACCAGAGAAAAGTCGTGAACAACAGTGCTATGGAGAAGAAACACAGAAGAGAAGAAACACAGCAGACAGTTCAGAAAGAAAGTTGTGGAGACGATTAAGATAGTTTGAAGTAATAGGTAAAGGTAACTTTATTTATATTGGACATTTCCAGCAACAAGACAGTTCAAAGTGCTTTACATGAATTGGAAAAAATTCAAACCAAACAACAAAACCAAAAGAAAGACAAAAAGGTAAGAGTAACAAAAAAAGCTAAATGTTAGTTCTACATATTTGATTCTTGTTCTGGGTTACTAAGTTTTATAAACTAATAGGAGTTTCTCTACGGTCTTGCTCCTATATTAAAAGTATGAAGCTAAATGTTGGTCTAAAGTAATAAGTACTCCACAATCCATACTCTAACTGGAGTTGATCAATTAGTGAGGTGTAAATTAGATTTACAAAGTTGAGAGTTCTCCATGTTTGAAACTGAATTTTCTGGCCTACATACATGTGTGAGGGAAAACTAACAAAGCAAAAGGTGGTTCAACAGAGTATTGACTCAGGTGGGCTGGATACATACAGTATACACACCAGACTCTTCAGATCTATATTTATGAAAATGTTGTCATGATATTAAATGAAAAAACATTACCAGATTTTCAAACTGTGAAATCATCTTCTCCATGTGATTCAGTTTTTTCTCTCCAGCAATGCGTCTCTCCACAGCTTCTTCATATTCAACCCTCAACCGTTGTAAAATATCCATGAGCTCTGACTCAAGCTTTTGAATAGAGAAACAGATTTTTTGTTCAAAAAAAGGCACTTCTGGCTAATTCTGCATATGTTCTGTTATACTCATGACTAGAGTAAACTCCAAAGGTAAACAAATGTTTTAAAGAAACTTTTAAAGATATTCTAATGACAAACAAAACTACAGTAGAGTTTAAATATATTAAAAGTGTATTAAATTGCTTTGCATTACCTTCTGTGCGTTATCAATCTGTTCTTGCAGTCGCGTTAAAAGTTGTTTACACAGTTCTGATGTTTTATTCACAGCATCCAAGCGTGTCAGAGCATTAGTAATTCTGGAAGAAATATATAGAACTTTATTATGTTTCAGTCCAGAAAAAACATGTGTGACATATTGTATTTATCTCCATTAAGGAAAAAACAGAACCTGAATTGAATGTTAGAATTCTCAAGATACACATAATTACAAATGTTATGGCAACTAAGGAAATAGCATAACAATTAGAGAAAGAAATATCTGATTTACAATATTTTACCCTCGTAACACCCAACATACAGTATGCCTGGTTTGATGCATAACAATTTCCTTTGTTTGATATTGTTTGTTCTTCTCAATCAGCAAAAAAGGAAAGCAAAGTGTGATATTATTCTTTACAATCCATTATCACAAGAACTGAAACGGTCTAGAATATTCTGATTCTGCTTTACCCTAGTGAAAAGCAAATGTACTGTAATGTAAGTATATTAAATTTTAAAACACTGCAGTCAGAACTATCAGAATTGTCAGTATGTTTGAATGGTTCTATAGTACATCTTTTTATCTGGAAAAGCTATACACCATAGTATGTTTTATATAGCCGAGTGTGTCAATGTCATATTTTTGTCAATTCAGGTTTAACCTTAAAATGATTTTTAAAAAAAGAAGGGAAAAAAAAGCTGCAACAATACAGCAGAACAGTTACCTGTCATGTTTGGTTTGCCATTTGCTGTACAGTTTGTTGTAAACGTGGGCAAAGCAGGCGATGAACTCCAAATAAGTCGTAGGGGTCAACGGACGAGATTTATCAAAGATAGAAGAATGCTTAAATGAAGACTGGTGGATTCCTGCCATAGCCACAGACAAGGTATCCTCTGAGACCTCTGTGGGTGCTTTAAAAAAAAGAACAAACACAACCACATAAAACCAAAGAGTTAATGTTTCAGGGGCAAAAACAGGTACAAAAAAAAACAAAACATGGTAAGGTTTAGATGAGTTCTATTGGCGAGACTCACTATTTAAAGGACACAATTTGAGGCTCTGAATAGCTAGTTCTGCCAAAGACTGACAGGACCATGTCTGGTAGACTTCCACACAGCAGCTGAGCTTCAGGGCCTTGGTCAATTGTGTCTAAAATGTAAAAGTATGCAGGACGTAAAATATTGTTGCACAGAACATTAAATTTTTTTTGCCCGGGACGTTGGTTTTATTTTCCTAATGATTGCATGTACAGTAAATACAATAGATCTGACATCTTTAACCTTGACAATAAAGTTGCTGTTAAAATGTTTTAAAATAAGGTATGTATTTTGGATTGTTTATCTATAAAAGTGAACATAAAATATTTTTTTATTACAGCACAATACAAAATTTATTTGACACACTTAATATTTCAGCACTTACACTCCAGAGCTGTGTTTCTTTGTTTGCGGGTAAATCATTGACTTTTGCGAAAGACATCAACAGGAACACGTGGATGTTTTTGTAATCTTTACCAAAAGACCTTTGGTTCACAGAGAAAGACATAACACAGAGTTGAGAGTTCACACACAAAAACCAGTAAGCTTTGAACAATTCCATGCCATGTATTTGTATATACTTATATATATTCACAATGCCATAATGCGGTTTTAAAAATTTTTTAAATTAAAACAAAACAGAAACTCAGTTCAAAAGAGGTACATTTATCAGGCACTATGACATTACAACCAACTAAATATCTGTACATCATCCTATATGTTAAATGTTACAAAATACTATGCAGAAAGTGAATATTTTTCCTCTTAAAGTTGCAGTATATAGCCTTTATAAAAAAAACTACTTATTTTCATTCAAATTCTCATTATGTTATAACAGTATAATATGAGACAGATAATTTCTGAAAAAAAAAAAATCAAGCTCCAGTGCCTTTTCCCAATGCTCCAAGTACTAACTGCAGAAATACACCAGTCAGTAAGAAACAACCAATCAGAGCCAGGAGGAGGGTTTCGGTGCTGTCATTCACTCTTGTTCCCACCCATTCCCTCTTGCTTCCTGCTATGCTACAGCTACTTCACCAAAACATAGTCTGCCTCGAATCCTAAGGCATGGCCACAGATGGCGGATAAACGGTTTTCCTGTAACAGGCAGTTGTTTCTCTACCAATAGCACATTTTTCGATGCGTACACGATGGTGATTGACACCATCAATCACCATCACCGGTCAAAAACAACCAATCAGAATCTGATTGGTTGTTTTTGACCGGGAGCGGAGCATTTCTTTAGACAGCAATAGCAGTACTGGGAGGAGGTGGAGGACCTTGATTTTTTTTTCACAGATTATCTGTCTCATACCTTACTGTCATAACATAGTGACAGTTTAAATAAATATAGAAAAGGACATTTGTGTAAAAGTTACATACTGCAGCTTCAATTGCTGTGCTTGGAGCAGGAAAAAGAAGCATGCATGTTTTCCTCAAGTTTAAAAGGGGCTAATTTGTGATGACTAGACAACTGATACAAAGCATTCCTGAAAAGCTTTGGAAAAGCTGTCCTTCATGCCAAAAAGAGTTACTTTAGCTCAAGTTGCTAAATAAATTTGGGCTGCCGTTGACAAAAAAGTGTCAGGAAACAGTGCATCACAATGTCCTACCAAGATGCCCATTTTGGTCATAAAGATGCATATGTTTGGTGTGTTGCTGGACTTTATTCTTTGAACAAGTACTAGATTTTGCACAATGACTAAGTGATAAACTTTGTCTTCCACTTACTTTTCATTTATCCAACTTTCCATGCGGTATCGACTTAAGTATTTCAGAGAGGTCACTCTGAAAACATGAGTACTCAGTTTTTCTTCTTTGTAATCCACTGGGGAGGCCTTCTGTGCCATAAGCATCAGTATTTCTTCTCTCACAGCCGGACTGACGTTTTCATGGACCAGTATTATGGTATTAATGTCATTCAGTTTGGTTCTGTGCTTTGCTTCTTTTAGGATGTCATGGAACTGAGTCTCATTGCTAGAATCTAACTCTATTAACTCATAACCTGTGATGTAGGCAGCTAAACGTACAGCAGTTTTACGTCCCGTTTTTCTGTCTGAGCCGATCAGCACTCCATGGCCTCCAGGTAGAAGCAAAGCCCTGAGTATGTGTAGTAGCTGCATCATTCCCTGTGTGTGCAAAATGTATCTGTTTGTTATGCTATAGATATCATCGACTTCTCTATCAATGAGCGCTTGCAGCTTTTGCTGTAGTACATCAAAGTCATGCTGCTGATACGAGCTGCGTTTAATCTTTGGCTGATGCTTCACAGATTCTGTTGCAGGATAGAACTCAGGAGCACACACAAGCCTGGTCATTTCTTCTACGATGAGCTTCAACAACTCTGGTCCAACAGTGTAACTTTCAAGGCTTGTCTCCTCTGTGGAAAATGCTCTAGATTCTGCCTGGCCATTCTGAAGGTCTGACTGTCCACCTATACTCCTCCTCTGATGAAATTGTGTAGAATCAACATTCTGACCTACTGTAAGTAATTGTTGTATATCTTCAACTTCCAAAATGTCCATCTGGGTTCCTTCCATAAACTCACGTCCATAGTGGATTAATGTTGTCTTGGCAACAAGTGTCAGAAAAGTATTCATTTCCTTCTCTGAGCAGAACCTGTCACCGAAGGTGCGTATGCACTCATGCATCCAGAGATGTATTATGCTAAGAATAGGTACTGAAGTACTTGATGCAAACGGCAGGAAACCTGAATGCATTTTTCTGTCTTTCTGGGTTTTTGTGTTTAGAATGTCATGCTGCCACAAGTACATCCCTGAAAACACCTTCTGAATGTCATGGTAAGAGAATATAAAGAAGGGCCTCTTTCCAGTGGGATGAAAATGATCACATACAGCATTGTAAAGACTTATAGTTGCAGTGACTATACAGGTTGACATTTTCTCGACACAGCAATCTAGTGGCATTTCTCTAAGCCACCTTTTTAGAAATGCAGAATGGAAAGACAAAATAGCATCTTCAGAAAGGCTAGGCAGCACAAAGATGGAGAAGAGTCTTGAGAGTCGCAAAGATATTCCACTGCTCTCACGATCACGATCACCCAGTCTGGAGATATTAGACGTAGTCAAATAGCTGACAGTTTCAGAATTCACAGTCTCAAGAAAGTAGGAGTCAAGTGTCACAATCTCTCCCTTTGACATACATTGACGAAGTGCCTCCAAGGCTGTTGATTCTCTCCCAGAGACATCTTTCAACAAAAATAAAATATATTAATTTCAAAAGCTTTTTATCTATGAAATGTAACAGTCATTATTTTTACTTACCACAGGGAGCATCATGCAAATCCTCTACAAACAAAAGGAGACTTGGAGGTTTTGCTGTTGAATATACATCTTTTCCGTACTTCTGTCTGCAGATATTTTTAAGTATGAGGCGCAGGTCTTTGTAGGTCAGGAGTGGACTTGCTGCAATGTTAATGTGTGGCAGGTCAAAACTTGACAAGCTGTTGCTCAGAGTAGTTCTCCCAGAACCCGGCTCTCCTGCAATCAACACTGGCTGGTTTGTCTCCAACATTGTGTCCACCAGATGCCAGTATGTCCAAAACTATTGTAATAAATTGGAAATAAGAATAGATAGATTCAAAAACTAGAGGATGATAGCCTGAATGCTTTATTCATTTTCACAATTGTTGATTCAATATAATGAACAAACCTTTGGAGTAACGGTATTTGTTGACAACATATCATTTGGATTCATTTTACTGTCTTTACTGAAAAAGTGTTCAAATAAACTTTCTAGCTCTGGCACTTGAATTTTGTACCTGGAAGCAAACAGCACCTTGCGGGTTAACAAGTCAAATTTTGGCCAATGCCTGAAAAAAACAAAAACAAACAAAAAACAGAAAGGTTAAAAAAAGTTGTTACAAATATTAGAAGAGATACTCAGCAATGTAAAACTGCTCAACACACAAAGAACTACATTTCAAAGGCTCCATTAAGATTTGTGTACCTAAAGTGCAGATGTCCACCAAATGCCCAAACATAAGCCACCAAGAAAAAGTTTCTGAAGAGCAGCTCTTGCTCATTTTGAGCATTGCTGTTTGGGTCATCGGTTTCATCTATAGTCACATGAGATAGACAGGTAAGTCACACAAAATGGAAACCAGCATGACTATCACAAGTGTATCAGCTCATCTTTAGTGATTAACACACCTGTTTTGTCTTTTTGGGGGTGCCTTACAAAATGTAGAAGAACAGCTCGCAGGATCCTAACAAAAGATGTGATTTCTTGAAGGCCATAATTTTCACATGATCCACTTTCAAAATTATTGACAGAAGTTAAACCATGTTGTCCAAGTAAACTCAACGTTTTGGAGAAAAGGTCTTGAGCCAGTCGTTTCCACATTTTCTGTACTCCTTCATCCAGTTTATACTCTTTTGAGATAGCATCCATTTCACTGTTCCATATGGACTTCCACAGATCAGTGTGTTTGAAATAAACAAGGCCACACCGGGTCACAACAGAAGGGCTTGCATCACATAGGTCGGTCATCTCCAGCAGCAGACTGAATTGTGATGGAGATAAGATTGTTTCACCTGTTGACATACACAGATGTGGATCCTGGGGACTGCACAGTGTGGTTAAGTAATCTAACCAGCAAGGCTGACCTATAGGCTCTCCATCCAATACCAACCACTTTGCAAGTGATGTCTCTTCGCTGTCTATGTTATCCATAAAGATTTCAAGGCATGTTCGATCGTATCGTTCTGAATCTTTCAGAACTTTTGCAACAGCTCCATCTTTCCATCCTCTTTCTTCACAGAAACATCCAAATAGCTCACTGTGGGACATGGCATTTGGAAACAGGACCACAGTGTCAACATAGTACCATTTCAATGCAATGATCTGTGCTTCTCCATTTGAGGTACTTTTGCTGTTTATACTTGTGCTTGCCAGTCTACTTAATGCCCCAGCCAGAATACTGTAACAAGTAGTTTTTCCACTACCCGATGGGCCAATAAGAATGACTGTTTGAGAGAACTTCAGGGTCTGGTATAGAGTAAGGGTTTGCTTTATTATTTCCTTGTCACAACAGAGGTGAACTTCTTGCAGCTCTTCAACAACTGCATCTTGAAGTTGTTTTTTCTCTCTTTCTTGAATAAATTTTTGAAAATCTGGAAACTGAACTGCTAAAGGGAATGTGTCCTTGAGAATAGTGTAGAACTGGGAGGCTTTTCTGTGCTCCGGTGTCAAAACAGAAAGAATAGCTTTGACAATCGCTGTTTCCTCCATCAAAGCCTGTAGAGTGCACAACAGAGCCTTGCGTAGCTGTGGAAGCTTTGTAGTTTCTTTTCTTTCCACTGACAAAGGATCACTCTCTTCAGCATCACTTACTTGATCCCGAATGGAAATTTCTCGCTGCCTTACAGCATGGTGTAAGTATATTTCTGAGGCAGAGATGAGCTTTTGCAAGACAACAAGAAAACAGCTTTGATTGTCATTGAATAAATCAGGGAGGCATTCAGAATCTTTAATCAGGGTGATCAGGCACAACAGACGATGGCTTAAAGACAATGCATCTAAGAATCCAATGGAAGCCAGAGTCACTTCAGCAACAATTCTGTAATCAGGGTGTGCTAATGAAACAGGCCTGGCAGCAAATCGCAGGCAATCTGGAATCTTTGATGCATATTGATTAGATGAGGTAAGAACACATCCAAAGCTTGTGTTGAAAAACAGTATTTTCCCTAAAAGCTCAGAATGGTATTCTGGATCTAACATCTCAATGCAACCTGTGTTTCTGGGTGCAGTTTCACACTTTTTTGTCAGCTTTTGATTCCTTTTTTTCTGCACAGCCACATAGCAGTGGTGTATGTCACTGAGAAGTTGTTGTAGCACTGTCAGGACACCTTGTGATAGTAAGTCCACAGATTCCAACAAAAGCCAAGCTCCTGCCTGAATGGCACCCACCAACATTCGTTGAACAACACCAGATGCTGTGCTTGGAGAGCACTCTTTAACCACAACCAGCTGTCCAAGAGCTTTTCCTAGCTGGATTACAGTGTTTGTTCTCCCAGACATTGAAAGTCCACCCATAAATCCAGACCTGTACCTCATCAAAGCAAGAACAAGCCCCAGTGTTGCCTTGTCTGTGGTGGGAGTATGCACCAACAACCAGTCATGTGGTCCATAATACTCAAAGCCGTACTGGAAATGGTGACCCAAAATATCCACATAACATGATGGATTATCACTGCAATCCAGACTCTCATTTTCTGTGTTGATATGATACTTCATCATGCTTAGCCACTCAAAAGATGACTCGGGTACCCCTGGTAGGTCTATGAGTCGAGACAGCTGCTGTCCATGATTCATTGCAAGTTGCACCAAGGCCCGCAAACACATCATTGCATATTTGGAAATCAAAGATTTATTTTCAGAGCCCAGGACTCTATTCCTGATAACATTGCAAAGGATTGTCAGTTTTAAATTGTTCTTTGTCTTGATCTCGTTCAACGCTTCTGGACTTCCTTCCTGAAAAGCCTTGAGAACACATCTGTAGCAGAATGCCTCCTCTACCACAAGCAGACATTGAAGTGGAAAATCCAGAAACAAATCTAACAATGGGTGTGCATCTTTCATCTCGTCTGCATTGCCCGACTCAGAGTCAGCCACTTTACTGACATACATTATCTCTTGACCGACCGGCTCAAGCTGTCTTCTCAGCACTGTGCACTGTTTTATGAGTTTTACCATTGACAATTTCAAGTGTTTTTCAAATTCACATAGCCAAAACACGATGTCACGGCTCGATTCCAGAGGAGGCTGAAAAGCAATGTGTTCCCGGAGGCTGCCAAAAACACCCAGAACTTTGGGATTTTCAGATAAAGGCCCAGAGTCCTCCAAAATGCTTGCATGTGACAATCCTTTAAGGTCCACTTCAAGCGAATGTACACCTTTGAAGCACTTGCGCAAAAAGAATTGCTGTTTCAATACCAAAGGGTGAAAAGAGAGTAGCTGCATTATCTCACTCTTGCTCAAAAAGTACAATCTTGGAAACCGCTCACGAAAGTTCTGAAAAAGTTTGTCCATCCGGTTGGAAATATCTTCCATTGTAAACAAACCATCCATGAGGGTCTTGCAAAAGCTTTCACCATAATATCTGCGATTTTGTTCAGAGCTCAGAAATGTCCACACGTGAGGGTCGGTTGAGATTGATTGCATTATTTTTTTAAAAGCTTCATCAACTGGTTGAAAATGCTTCAGCTGAAAAAAAAATTCCACATGAAAATATTTAGTTACAAAGCTTTTAAAATGAGACATGTTCAACTTGTGTACGCATTAGAACTTACCAGATCTACTCGGTCACAATTTGATGTTTCTATTAATGTCTTTGTCAGGAAGACCCAAATCTGCTGAAATCTTTCAAATAAATCAAGCAGCTTATCTATAAATGACGAGAAAAAAGGCAGTTTATTTTAAAGAGCTGAAGACAAACAGAAAATCTTTTAAAATACTTTCTTAATCACTACTTCACCAAGAAATTTTAGAGACTCAGCCAATTTTCTCAACTGCAGCCTGAACTCAACACTGTGTGGGGACTTCATCATAGTGGAAAGTGTTATCAAATCCTTCTGTATGTCAGCAAAGTATGTTTCTAGGCCTTAGAGAGAAAGTAGGAGAATATTGCTGTAACGTAAACTCCTGAGGTATAGAAGCAGTGAAATCAAAGTCTTCATGTGAAATACCGAAATGGTGAAATTTATTTGGCCATACCAACAATGGAGAATCTGGTACCATTACAGAAGCATTGCTGGGTGGTTTTAACAGTTAACCGGATGGATCCTATGAACATCTCTTCTGCCTCGAAGCATCTTGAAGTCCGACAATGACGGCAAGTAGGGAGAACCAACTCATGTAGCTGAAAGAGTCTCTGTTTCCATTGTGAACAAAGCATTTGGAGACCCTTCTCCAAGTCTCTCTCTATTTGTGCGTCCCTGCATGTCTGATAATAGTAAAAAAAAAAAAAAGAGGATGGTTTACATTAAGTAATTATTAAGCCTGATTTCCAAAACATGTTATCTTGTCCTTTGTTGCCATGCAATCACTACTGTACCAGACTGCATATAATCTGAAATATTTACTTGCCTTTTCTAAAAGTGTTTGGTGGGTTTCAGAGTCAAAAAAAGACATGAATGTACCGACAGTCAGGTTGTTCTCCTGAACATCAAGGAGGCCCATGTCTGTGTGACAAAAATTTTTTTATGAATATTTCATATTACTCTTGGAATCATATATACCTTGTAAAAGTATTTACATCCCTTAAACAATTCCACATTTTGCCAAATACAAATTCTTGTGTATTTTACAGCGGTTATGTGTTACAGACCAAAACAAAGTAGTACTTAACTGTAAAGTGGGAAAAAATGATGCAGTGTTTTCTAAATTAACAAATAAAAACCTTAGAGATATGGTGTTTATTAAAATGACTCATATAACCTCTCGTAAAAATGAATGCAACCTTAAAATAAAATCATAAAAATGAGTAAATAATAATGTTCGAAAACAAACAGCAAAAAGAAAGCCATTGTTAAAATAAAGAAACAAAAGAGTCCTTCTGATGGATTGACACAAGCCTTGCAGAAGTCAAAATAGCCTCAATGTAGAACAATTCTTTCAGCAGGAAAATGAACCTAAACATACAGTCAAAATACAATGGAGTAGTATAGATCAAAGCATATTTTGTGTTGGAATGGAAAAGTCAAAGATTGTATCTAAATCCAGAGGATGTGAGACAATTCTTCACACTTGCCCTAGAGAGATTGTCCATTTAACATGGCTAGCTTGAAAAGTCAGAAGGGCAAATGTTGGTGGTTTTACAAAGTATTGACCAAGGGTGTTTAATATGGACCCATGGTACATTTTTCTCAATTTCAATAAGCAAAGAATGCTGAAAACTACATATTCTTGTTTTTCCACTTCACAATTATGCGCAACTTAGTGTTATTCTGTTATATTAAGTCCCCCCCAAAATCAATTATCGTAGTAGGAAAAAGCAATAGTGAGCAGTGAAAAAATTCACATGAAATTATTATTTTTGCAAAGCACTGTATAAGATGTGGTTCATGTGGTAAAACATACATAAACAAAGTCACTAACCTTGGAGAAGAATTTTCCAGTGTTTCTCCTTAAGCATGGACTTCTTCAGATTTGCCAAGACCTCAGCCTGGTGGCTTAGCTTTTTCAAGATTCTTGAAGTCTCTTCCAGCACTGCATCATTAGCAGGGATGATACTGGTCAAAGATAGTGCTTGGTTTTTCCAAAGGATAATTTTCTCCATAGCTTGTGGCACTGAAACCTAACAATGAAAACAAACCAGGAGATAAATGAAGCATCATAGAATAATAAGGATTTCTAGAGTACAGGTAGGGATGGAGTTAAAAGTTTTATATTTTGTAGTACTGTTGTGATAATAATGAAACTAGCAATAAGAACTATTTATTACTTCTTTTTTAGGTAACTGTAAGGCTGTGACTGCATGGCACAGCAGTCACAGCCCCACAACAACAAATACTGCTCTTAAGAAATATACCCATTTGTAATACACTTCTTTAGGATACCAGGCACGTATAGAAGTTTGATTTGTGTCATTAAACTGCGCACGGTAGCTGCATTTAATCATATTTTCTAATTTATCAGTACCTATTGATACTCTCATAGAAAAAATTACTCAAATTCCTAAAATAATGCTTTACAACAGGCCTAAACTACATTCACACGTTATTTGTTGTAGGTTTATTCAAGTTATTTAAGCTCCAAAGAAATTAACAGATGCCAGAAAAAAATCACAAATTCACTTAAGTCTGAAGAACATTCCAATTTACTTAAGGAGTAGATCAAATAAAAAATTTTATATTGTAGCTATTTCATTTTCTCTGGTAATAAGGTAAAAATGAATGACTTGACAGGTTACATCACTGAGTTTTAGTAGATTCCACTCTTCCATCCACGTAGTGCACTCAGCTTTAAGTTGCCACAGCTCTCCACGGGCGAGGATTTTCTTAACATCTACTGCCAGACTAGCTAGATCCAGTTGCTGCTCTAATGGGACGCACAAAGAGTCAGAGGTTTGGTAACTTGATAACATCTATTTCTCAATTAGTTGAGTAACTATTAAAGATGCCTAGGCCTGTCGCGATAAATGATAAATCGATTAATCGTACGATAAATTAAAGCTATCGATGTCATTTTAATTATCGGCACTATCGTCTCTTCCGACCTTTTTCTCTTTCAGCTAATGAGACTGAATGAAAAAAGGCTCAACTCCGGTGCCTCCCTTCCTCATTTCCTTAGTGTAAAGCCCAGAGCACACTACACGATCTCAGATCTGTCGGCCCATTTTCAAAACCTGACAGACCACACATTACCCGACAGAAATCCTAGGTATAACGGTTCTATCGGTTCGTTCCTGCGGTGTGGTGTCCAACAATGGGCACAAAATAATGGCTACAAGTTCAGTTAACTAATTTTAAAACCAGGTATTAATCAATGCTTTACTATAATCTACCTGCAATGCATGTGGCTAGTGTCAGTCCTGACTGAATGAAAAATCATTATAACCTATTTACGTCACGTTAACGAAGAACAGCTGAAAAGTTACCGGGTTTATCAACTGCGGTAGCAATTTCGCTCCAACTCCTCCCCTTGTCATTACTATATTCTTTGCATGTTAAATAAACATTAATGTTGTTTCCACATATTATCTCCAATGTCTGCTGGACTTCCGGTTGCGCCGTTTCAGCTGTTTGGGATTCCCTGACGTAATTTACCATCAGAAAACACGGAGGAGAATCCCTGCTTTCTGATTGGCTAAATGTCACATTCAACAGGTGTAGTTAAAGCTCCCAGTCTGGGAAAACCTCTGATTTAGATCGGAGCGGCAACGACGATCTACCGTAACACACCACACAATCTTAGAAAGACCAACGATCTAAGATTGTTGTAAGGGGAAAAATAGGAGCAAAAAATCATGTAGTGTGAACTATTGCATCAGGTAGTCGATGTGCCCATCTTCTCTATTTAAATCTAATTATTACTGAAGGGCAACATAGTATACAGACTTCATAATCTGCACTCTTTTGGTTGAATGCAGTATTTATTTCCACTTTGGCTTTATGTTGTTTAGTTTTTTTTTTCCAAGTGAGTTTTTTGTTAATGGAGACTGAGAATCCATTTTATTTTTGTTTTTGGTTGTTTTGTTTATTTTGTTTATCAGTTCCAGTGTTTAGTGTTCTTTTGAAAATAAAGTGTATCTATCTTTGGCAGGAAAACGCATGCATTATTACATCATTTCCATTAAATCAGTGTAAAAAGATCTTCAAACAATATTATCGTTTATCGCAATAATTTTTGAGACAAATAATCGCTCAGCAAAATTTGCTATCGTGACAGGCCTAAAGATGCCTATTCTTTTTTTTTTCTCATACAAAATATTTTTATCTAGACTCACCTTGCATGGTTTGACTGCAATTACTAAGCTCCTCCAGTTTGGTCCTGAGTGTTTGCACACGTGTACCCATGTATTTTAGTTTACACACCATCTCGTTGGCATTCTGGCTCGGGTCAAGGAAAGGCCCAGAGGTGGCCTTAAGGACTATATTTCTAAGGTCATATGACAAATATGAAAACATTGTGCCCAGTGCATTGGTCACAGTGGGAAGGCTTTGGGACACAAGGGCATCAGCCTGTTTCAGATGGGCAATAAAATTATCCCACATCCTCATCACCTAAATATAAGAACACAAACGGATGCAAATGAAAAAGTAATATTTTCGAGATCTGACCAAACGTTGCAAGTTTTCAAGTTTATGCACATAAAAGGAGAGCATGTCTATGAAGTGTCTTATTTATGGCATAATTTTCACATCTCTGTCAGCTAACCTTCTCTTCCAAAGCCAGTTCCTCCTCAGTCATCTTCCTATAGATCATGCAAATTGTGTCACGGAGAGAGAGAATGTATTCCAAACGCCTCTGCATGTCAGCCAACATCTTCTCCAACTCCCTGACCTGCACAGGGGCAACAAATAACCTGTTTATCCAACATATTTTAAAGTATCACAGCCCTCTACCACTTCCACTGCCAATTAGAGATGCCGGTTGATAGAAAGATGTAGAAATAAATGTTGCACAAAGATCAAATCCTTGAAATGAAAAACTTTTAAAAATAGAACAAAGATGTATAGAGACATTGCTTTTTATTTCAATATGAAACAGCAGTGAAAGTGTAAAAAAAAAAGATGGCCTAAAATGACACTTATTGTTCATAAACCTTTCTTTTAAGTGTAAAACAAACAAAATTGTCTTTAATTTAGAGACTTAAACAGACTTATAGGGCATCCTGGCAACCTATCTTTGGTCATTTTAAGTCACCTAAAACAAGAGAAGTTTGGTCTGATTTTACGTCCGACAGTGAGAAATAATATCTGTATTCGGTGTACGCAAGTATCAGGTTTTAACTGCATTTCACGTTGATATAACCATTATTTTCAAATGTTGTCCTCTTTTGTGTAAACATCTTATTTTGAAAAAGTTTCTTTACCGTAAAGACGAATTGAGAGAAGTCATTCACATCATCTGGTTCTGTTCTGAGTTCAGCAGTCATCCTCTCCAACTCCTCTATGAGGGTTTCTGACTGCCTCTTCATCTGGTCAACAAGCAAGCATTGCACTTCCTCCTTAATGACGCCAAGCACCTCCACTGATGAAACAACAGGAAAGAGAGGAAGAGGATTCATCATGAGACACAAAGTACATTTCTCAAACAGTACAGACATTAGCAAACCTTTCATGAAGCTTAAAGAGCATCTTGGTGGTTTGTATGTTATGTTCTGTTAACAGTGTGCAATTTTTGCGACAAATCTAGTTTAATGTATTGTTTGACGCAGATACAGCACACAAATTTGCAAAATTAAATCAATTTAAAAGATGTTCAAATGTATTCACTGCTCTCTCTTTTTTTCTTTTTTTTTTTGCAGTTTTCAGTGTTTTACATTACTTAACATTTGGAAAGGTTTCCAAAACCCCAGAATATTAATATCTGACTTTCAGTTTATGAAACCACAAGTTGCAGTTTGAGAAAAGGAAGCTTTTTTGTTTTCGCACAGGGGACACATACTTAGAGTTTGCTTTGTACTGGTAGAATGGATGACGATCAGATTGTTGGATGTGCGGCTTGATGGGGTCACTGTCTGGACTCTCTGAGCCCAGCAGTGCAGCTGCTTAATGAGCTCCTCATACACAGACGCAGGCTGATCCTTAATGGTTTCCAGTAAGGCTGAACTCCATTGACTGACAAACAAATGGATGTTCTTCAACCATGAGTAATTCGCATAGAGCTGTTCCATTTCTAGTTCGGAGTCCTGTCCGAAGAGACATGAAAAGATATGAACAGACTACTAATATTTAAGATCAGCGTCTAGTGATTGTAAAAACAGATACTTTTACCTTGATGATCTTGGCATGCTCAGTATCAACTTGCTTTGTAACATCATTGATGTTGACGTACCACTCTAGTCGGGCTTTGGAAAGAGGATAGTAGCAGTCATTCACCTTTTTGCCTTCCACCATCAAAGAAGCTGAATGAGAAAGGTTGGTTAATCAATCACTGCAACTGCGTTTGCTTCTGGAGAACAATAAAAACTTGTCTTTCTTACAAAATTGCAACTCAAAGCTACGGAAGCTGAGAGCGGACATCTTTTGCACATACTTTTTCCAGATGGTTTTCTGGAGATAAATTCATTCGCCAGTGGTTTTCTCAAGATAACGAGTTATTCCAATGGTTTCCTCCAGATGAGTATTTTTCACGATGGTTCTCTCAAGATAACGAGTTAATTTCACAATGTTTTTATTGAGATAGTGAGTTAATTTCCCGATGGTTTTCTCGAATTAACAAGTTAATCGAGGTGCGTGTTAAACCTGAATCCATCCTTCAATTTCATGCCACTGGTGATAGGTTTACTTGAAAAAAACCATCAGGAAATTAAGTCATCTCAAGAAAACCAAGGGAAAATAAGTATATGTAGAGCATGTCTGCTGTTGGCTTCCATATAAAGCAACTGATGTTACTACAACACAACATTAATAGAAACAAAAAGAAATGACCGTACCTGTCGCAGTAGAATATTCATCAGAGATTAAATCCTGATCCGAGTCGCAGTCTTTGCTGCTAGTCTCCAGGAAGAATCCTAAATCGTCACATATCTGTCAGGGATGAAAAGAGTTGATGTCCATACAATACATATTCTAATTTAAATATCATAAAATTTGTTTTAAAAAAATAAATGCTTATCTACCTGAACAATGGTGTCAGCCCTCAGGAAGGAATTGGTCAGTGCTTTGTGAAACTCAGAGATTGGTGGGTCAGTGCTTAACTGACTATTGGCACTGAAACGCAATTCAGTGTAGAAGACACTGCGCCGCTGAGATGAAACTTTCTGAGAAACACATAATACAAAAACATCAGCGTACCAACTCCTAAAAGATGAGCTTCATAATAGCTTTGTGTCCCCATTTATGTTAACAGGAAAAAAATATGTCTTAGTTCTGAAAATAACTTTTAGAGAAGAGAATGTGAAAGTGACTGGTGACTGGTTTTTGCCCAGTGTTAATTTCAAATGAAACTGATGTGTAATTCTGCTTTCCACAAAGGCCAGATTTGGGTAGTGCACTACAAAAACCTGTCCTACTAACATGTTACCCCACCTAAGCAGTGGATCTCTGCAACTGGTTGTGCCAAACTCTATAAACAAGAGTATATGCAGGTTTCAGAAAGTCAAACTTAAGGCCATTTTAATGCCATCATGAATAAAATTTAAGACTGAAAAAACTATAAATAAATGGAATATTAGAGGGATCCCCCTCTATTACCATCATCCATAGCAAAAACGATGAGATTTCTGGGCTCTGTTTGAAGCTCTTGGCAGTGGCTTTGCGCTTCTCACACTGCAAATGGCTCTCTGCAACCTTAACACCGATAGCGCCAAGCTTTTTTTTTTTTTCCAGAGCAAGCCAAGTATCATAATGGTAGGCAAAAGAAGTGAGTCAACAGAGGGAAAAAATGCCATCCATGATTTAAAAAAAAGTAGCTAGCAAGCACATATTAGTAATAACCATTAGCTTAACCGTCTTGACTTTAAAATGTAGGACCTGTGTTAACATATTTAAGGCACACATATATTTTTTAAATGAATCTAAGATATTTTAAGACCTTATTTTTATATACATAAATTTAAGACTTTTTAGGGAACAGACACCTGATAATTTGATGAGTTAAACAGTATTCTTTGAGATATTCAAAACTCAGAATACCTTTTTAATAGCCTGACCTAACTTTAAACTGCTCCACAACTTTATCATTGCTCTGTTCATTGGCATTCATAATGCTGTTAGTCCATTAACTTTCTCAAACAAATGCAGTGACTGAATACATTTGCATACTCTCTTTTTACGTTAAAGTTTAAACTTTAACTTCATGCCATATAAAAACATTTGCGCTACATAAACACATTTGCAGTACACTTTGTTTTATACTCTCTTCATACCTTAAAGAATTTGAGAAAAGAATTGGCATCTTGCTGAACGACAGTAGCAAGATTCTGCATGATGATGTGATGGACCAGCAACGCAAAGTTTCCCAGTTTCTTCAAAATGCTTTCCGCCTCGGCCAGCTGTTTCTTTATGCTTTGTCGGCGGGCCAAGAGCTGGTAAATGGCTTCAGAAGAATTCTTGATCTTTTTGGAAAGTTTTAGTTGAATCTGGAGCGCCTTGTGATTTTCATAAGACTCATCTTTTACCTGAAGATAAAAGTTTCATCAAAGAGAATTAGACGTTTTTTTAGTTAATAAAACAAAATCAATACTTTTGCTGAGCCAAAAACTGCATCTTTTTTAGATGTCTTTCTGAGACAAAGACATACCGAATTCATAAGCGCAGCCTGATATTTGGATAACCTCTGTAGAGTCAGAAAACACTCATTGTTTTTCGTCATCAGTACTTTCTTGAATTCTAGCAATGAAAAGCTTTTAGATTCATCCAAAGGCATCCAGTTTATTCCTTGTAGCTCCTCAATTACTCTGTAGGCACAAGGAGTACAAAAGTGGCTTAAAAGTCCAATTTTGTTTGCTTCATCTAAGCGTTTAAGACAGTTTGCATTCAACACAAATGTTCCAGTATTATTTAGATCACTATCCAAACTGAAGTTACTCCTAACTTACCCAGATAACAGATGTAGAGCAGTTCTGAACTGAGGTACAGCTAAAAGAAGCAGGTCCTGAAGCTCGTCGCACTTGCGCCGAAAATGTATCCTGCGTACCGTCTTATGCCAGCTGCCACACGCAGCCAAGAGAAGATGAAAAGAAATACATATAAGTAACGTTGCACGTTATAGCCCAGCGGGGAGAAATAGGGGTTTTTAAAAATCGGCAGTCGGTGATTGGCCAGGAAGCTACGATTGGTGCACCCCCAGTAAGACAGACAAATTATTGTAGAAGCACTTTACCTGGAAAAAGTTTTGTTCATTCTGAAGTTTCTGAAAAAACTGATTCTCTGCAAAGTCATCCATAGCACGTACTCTCTGTACCAATCTCCAAGACTGACAGCTCCACCAAATCCTGTCGTCGTCACGTGAACCACAGAATTAGGGCAGAAGACGTAGTAGTCCGTTCCAGCATCTGTGGCCGGGACCACTTGCAGATCATAAGGCCTACAAATCAAAATTACACTTACACACTCATTTACATTTTAACATTCAGCATTCAATCAACAAAAGGAATCAAGTGTCAGTTCTACCTGTATGTATCCTCATGCACTTCCTTCAGGTAAAACAGTTCCTCCAGGCCTTTCCTTTCTGCAAACAAATGAAAAACCTCTATGCCACTCATAGAGTATTCAATTTGTTTACTTCCTTTTGCACTTTTCATTTTTCTTCTGCCCTTCCCCTCTGACGCATCTATCGATTCATAATACCCTGCAAGACTGAAGCAACAAAGAAGAATCAACAAATGAGAAACTCCTTTAGGACTCAAAGGGAAAAACTTGACCTTTTGAGATTGGTCAGATTTTCATGAAAGGATTTCAGTTAGCAATATAACCTTCTGTTTAGCATTACGCCGTTGAAGCTCAGCGTTTGGAAACAAAAATGCTATTTCATTTTTTCTTTTTCTTTAACTACCAAACAATATTACCTCTCTGCTTTCAGCTGAGCGATTCTAGTGGGGGTGTGAGCTCTTAAGGCAAGGGTCACTGGTCGAAGTCCTTCAGCCCATTTTGCCTCCGCTATGGCTCTCTGTGAACCAGCATGACCGATGAGATGAGGTGGTTTCCACAACGGCTCGGGTTTGTTAGATGGAAGGTCTTCAGTGAAAGATGTAAAACTGAAAAGGTCCTTTGACCCAGAGGATGTTGGGAAGCATTTCTCAGAGAACAGAGGCAGTAAAGTTCTTTCAGGGGAGTGGGCCTTTTTCTTAACTGTGGGTCCACACTTTGATTTGTCACTATGACACATCGGAGGAGAGCCAGCGAACATGCTGCTGATTTGTTTGTGTACACCACTAGCCGGTGTGAGAATAACAAAATAGACACTGCATTGCAACAGTCAGTTTCTGTAGGGAATTAAAGAAATGAGAAAAGGTTACAGCCATGCTGTATCATGCAGTAGTCATACATAGCATCGCAGATGAAGTTGAAAGAAAAGTACACATGATTTTCAATATTTTTACCAAATGCAAATCTGAAAAGTTTATACTTGGTTGCCTTGAATCAATACTTTGTATTATTGCCATTTGCAGCTGCAGGTGTTTTGGGGCATCTTTTCACACTAAAATCCCTGCTAATTTATGCTTTCAGAAAAGCTCAAGCTTTAATCAGATTGGATGGAAAGTGTGTGTAAACGCAAATTTCAAGTCTTGTGCCATTCCAACATATGAATTATGCTTCTAGTCCAACTTTTGCTGCTCCGGCTTTATGTTTAATATTTCTATTCTGTCAGGAGGTGAACCTACACCCTCACACATCTGTGTATTTTTAAAAGCTTGGGATATTTTTTTTTTTTATCCAAGATGAAGTTTCGTTCTCTAACAAATGGACTCTGTTTATTCATTAGTTGACCTCTGAAGGTAGTTCACAATACTACCTTCAGAGGTAGTAAGGTATATATCCCAAAATCTTTTAGGATATATTAAAAGATAGGTATAGGTATATATCCCAAAATCTTTTAGGATATATTAAAAGATACCGAACCATTTCCACATCACACTTTCCAGATTGTTATTTGGAAGAAATTGTAAAAAGCACGTATCCTTTGCCTTTCTCTACTTCATGTTAGTGCACCACATAATATCACAGAAAAATACATAAACGTTTGTGGCAAAGTGTGAAAAAGTTCAGAGTGAGAATTTTGTTGGCACTGTAGCTTTAAAGATTTAAATTAAATATATAGTAGACTAAGCAAGATAACAACGAATGTAATATTTAAACAAATAATGGCAGTTTGGTTAAATTATTGACAAGCATTAACATTAACATTAACCTGTAGTCGTAGCACAACACCTGCGCTACGACTACATTTAGTTTCTTCCACTAAATTTAACAGGTTTTTTCAGTAGTTTACAGTAGTTTTGTCTGTTGCCCATCACTACTGCGTGACAAAATTTACCATGCTAAGCTAAATGTGAGTTTTGTTAGCTAACTATGCTAGCATTTCGACGACAGACGACGACTCGCAGAAATAAATAATAATAAAAAAGCTTCCTCAATTATGAGTGTCTGCAAATGAAAAAAAAAATTAAATAAAGTGCCAATTATAAACTTGAACAGTTACTTGAAACATAACGCGCTCTCGCTAACCAATTACAAACAAATAAATGAAAAAGACACTTTAGCAACTTTCTTTCTTACCTGCGCAGGGAAAAGTTGTGAGGGAACCATGGCGACAAGCTCGTTGTTATGGCAACGCGCAGTGAACTCTGTTGACGGGAGGTTGTCAGGCGTTGAAGGTTGAGTGAAAACAGACCTGTAGCCTTCATTTTTAAAAAAATAAAATCTCGTTTCATCCCTTGTTCGAAAGGTTCCTTATGCTCTTGTTGGAATTTTAATACATTTGCCCATACAGTTGGAGTATACTTGCTTTCAGAAACCGTTCTCCGTTTATAGTGATTTACGTTTTACTGCGACAGCCAATGTTTGGAAGACGCTGATCAATAAAGTTTTGAGAAAAAATTTTAGACAATCCTTTGAAAACAAGTCCCACTCATTATCATAATCCTTTTATCAGAAGAAACGTGTGAGAAGAAAATAAAAAGTTGATTTTACATGATATTTTACGTGTTTAAAAAAATATACATAAAGGATGAGGGGTTTTTTTTTCCAATTAGGACATGTATATTTATTTATTTATTTATATTCAGTCATGAATTACTTACATCACTCTTAGGTATATTTTACACATTTTATCTCTTATGGTTACATTTGTATTATTAATATTTAACACCTCGGATGGAGTAGCTTGTCAACTAATAAGCAATTTCCCCTCAGAGATCAGTAAAGTATATCCTACTTTATTTTGGTGAACTTCAGGGAGGTATGGAGCAATAATGGAAAGTTGCTAAGAACAGACTCTACCTAAACTCTACAGAAATTGAATGCTTAATGCATTGAATTAAGCATTCAATTGAATGCTTAATTTTTTTTCTTCACATTGCTATATTCATTTAGTTTTGCACTGTTGCTTATAAAGCTGAAATGTACACACAGCTTTTCATTATGGCTCCACGACTCCATGAAGTTCTCAAAACTCTAACAGACTCGTATAAAAAGCTTTAAATGTTTTGATGTCATCTGTCTAGACAGCATTCAGTTCAAGTCTGTTTGTCACCTTGAGTCTTTCTTTTTTATTACAGTGACTGTAAAAAGCAATTTTCAATCTGAGGCCTGCGCTAATATCACAGCGGAGTTCTCTCAGTCTTGCTGCAGATCTGGGCAACGACAGGGACACGTATTTTTATTTGTGTATGTGTTACCTCACACTTGCTCAGCAGACGGGGTCGCTGCAAAGCCAATGACCCAATGCCACGGACTGGGCTTCTAACATTTTCTAACTGACATTAAAAAGTGATTTAGCTCCTTTCTATCTTTAGTAAAAATACTAAGTAACTAGAATGCAAGTAGCTGAATTAAAGTTTTCTGACAGGTTCTGATGAGTTGGTTGTGACTGGATGGGATATGAACAAACTGAATTAAACTGTAGTGTAAAGCAGCTCTGTCCTGAATAAACATACTCATCAAGAAATCCAACACGACCAAATCTATGAAGTCCACCAGTCTTGTGCCTTTGTCATACGGAGGGGTCTTCTTCACGTTCACGCAGTAATTAGGATCCGTTTCCCATCTGAAACACACGGAAAGTCATATTTTCTGAAAAAAACAATACTTCCCAAGCGTTAGGGCAATCGCAGGACAATTCTGAAAGAAAAAAAAAACCTCTGTGAGTTTAATCCCAAAGGATATTTTTACATTAATCTTAAAAAAAATTTCTAGAAAAACTTGGAAATTTCGGATTTTCAAAAATGAAAAATGTCAGACTTTTGGATCTCGGAAAATTTCCAAAAGTTGATTTTTTTTTTTTTTTTTACTCTTGAAACTCAGAAACAACCAAGTGTATTTTTCTAGAAAATGTCTGAGATTAATCTCAAAACTTCGGAGTTTTTTTCTAGAAAATTTAAATGCGCAGAAAATGTTCTCCTGTTTTATGGACATTTTTTAAAATTTACACTCAGAAACGCCCTTGTTTTTGTCCAGAACATTTCTGACATTAATCTCAATTTTTTTTTTTTTTTGTCAGAAATTTACTCCTTCTCTTTTCCTACCTACAACACGCCATCTTGTAAATTGATACGTTTCCAAAACAAACACACTCGCTGACTGACTGAAATCTCAATCCATTTTGGTATGATTTGAAGTTCCTCGTCGTAAACAGCTCGACGCATCCGGGTCTACTTACTGCGCCAGCTTGCTGCGGCTGTAGGAGCGTCTCCATGGAGACCTCCAGCTCCTGCGTTTGGCCAGCGACAGGTCTGGCAGCATCACGGCCAGCGAGGCCTCCAGGTCCTGGGGGGTTCCACACACCGCGTGCTCCGTGGAGCAGTAGTAGGAACACTGGCCATAGAAGCACACATTGCCCACTAGAGGGAGAAAGAAGCGCACAGATAAGAAAAACAGAGGTCGGTGATGAAAAAGAGACACCAATGTCAAAGCGAGTTAAAAAAAAAAAAAAGAAGAAGAAGAAGAGAGAACTCGCATGGTTGAAATTAACATGTTTATATTCAGAATTTCAAAGGCCTCGCAAGCTGCATGAATAATTGAGGAGTGTGTGTGTACCGGGGGAATTAAAGAAGGTTTTAGCCAATTTGCGGTCAGTTGTGACATCTTTGATCTCCTTCACCACGTCCACCAGCCTCCCGACGGCAGGAGGGACTCTCCGGTAGCCCAGGATCCTGCAGCGAGATGAAGGGGAGACGAGAAGAAAGACGAGTGCAGAGAGGAAAGGCAGAAGAAGACGGCGGGGAGAAAGATCTGAGACGCGGCGTTGCGTAACAGGCGTTCATTAAGCCAATGCATCACGCCGCCGTTTAATTGACGACGCTCGCCGTGGCAGCGGGGCGGATTTATGGGCTTTAATAAAGCCATTCTCTACCTGTCCAGATGAAAGGCGGCAATTTCCGCGTTGTGTCGCTCAAAGTCGGAGAAGTAGTAAAGGTTGTAGTTGGTCTCGTCGTCTCTGTCCTGTCTGTTTGGGAAAAGAAGAATCCATTTATGCAGGTTCTAGTAAATTCTACTCAATTCTTCTGGTTCTGTTTGACAGAATGTGTCTAATCCAATCATTTAGATCCAACCCCTTAAGATAGGTAACACTCTGCCACCTGGGCAGTCACAGTCAGTGGCCTTAGAGTGCAACATCATTTGTCTCTCTTTGTATCTTTAAGGATTTCCTGTTGAGTTTGTGCCAGGAGAACTTACATTTTTGAAATATATTTTATCGCCATATATTCTAGGGCTGCACCGACTGCAGTTTTCCTACCTGCTGATACCGAGGGTTTTTTTTCTTTTGTCTGAAATGTCACTGGAAATACTTGTATATATTTACTTTCTAGGAGTGCCAATAAGTGTGAAGGGGTCACCCCCCATGACACTTCCTCTGTCCAGCAGTTTTCCTACTGCTTTTTTTTGTGTGTTATTATTATTATTATTTTTCCGTTTTTTTCTTTTCCATTCTTTCTTTGCTTATTTTCTCTTTGGAATGCAGTACACTGCAGCTGTATCACCTCCCTTTGGGGAATGAATAATACATGAAATTGGATTTCCTTCCAACAATGCTCTTCCTTAAATCTGGTGTTTATTTACTGGAGCCATTTCAAGAAGATTACATTTAGTGCAGGCTTTGCTAAATGGTCAATGTGTTTTTTGTTTTTGTGTTGTTTTTTTTTCTTCCTTCTCCAACTCACTTCTTGGGCTTGAACAGAGCTTGTCCGTAGTTGGGAAACGACATCACCAGCTTCAGCTGCGTCCCCCCTGACTTCTGCACTGAAAAACAAGCACAGAGAGCGTTACCATCGCAACACACACACACACACACACACCCACCCACACACACACACACACACACACACACACACGCCGACACACAGGTTAGCAATTCAGCACACCATTTCATACACGTTGCCTTCAACATATAAATGTATCTTTATTCACATTCTATCATAGTTCTGAATGTATTAATCTCCATCCATCTTCCCATCACCCGCATCCACACAGCACGATGCATCATGCAGGTATTTTTTTTTACATTTTGCATGGAGCTCAAAGAATTTTGCTTTTGCAAGCCATTCCATAAACACTTGTAAGATTGTTAAAGCTTTTTTTTCTACTGTAGCAATGCTTATGCAGAGGGTAATTTCAGCTACCTTTTAAGAAACACTCTGGTCCAGATCTGGATTTCGTGGTTAACCTCGAAATAATCACAATAAAAACTTCAACAGTGAAGAAACTCACATGACTCGCATGGAGAAGTTTGCTGCAAAGCCAGCAACTCGTGCATTCCTGGCGATCATCTGCTGAACCCTCTTCCATCTGCATTGAACCTCAAAGGTCCTCCCCAAGCTTCAGTCTCTCTCATTTGAGAAGAACTTCAAAGTCCTGTTTGAAAGTCTAGCCCCAAACCTCAGGTGTTGCAGGAATACCAGAACCCTCCTTTTCAGCCTGACTCTTTACTCTCTGCTGCCCCTAGTTTGCCACCACACATTTGGCTAAGAATACCAATGATGTTTCCGTTTAAAATCACAGCGGGTTCTGATTCAAAGGTCTATCCATTTGAATTAAAATCAGTACATTTTTGTTCTTCGCTTAAAAATTCTCTCCTTGCCTGGAAATTCAGCCAAGACGCCTGATTGGGGGTGTAAAACAGCTTCAGCCCCTCTGCTTTAATTATTCAGCAGGAGAGAAAAAGAACACTGCATAAATATGGAAAGCCAACACTGCACATGTTCCTACCTGCGCTGACGACGCGATGCGTGGCGAGCTGCTGGGCTAAAGGCTCCATGTTGGGGTCACGGTGTGGGTAGAGCTCCCAGCGTGTGATGCCCAGATGAAAGCGTAACCATGGAGGCTGGCTGCTAACACTGCTGTTCCACTGGACATTGTCATATATGTCTTGTGTGTCACTTTCCCTGTAAAAATTTAAAAAAAAAAAACATACCTCTAGCAAACAGTTTCGGAGTTGTCATGCTATGCAAACACCTGCAATATTTTAGGCCTGTGTTTGTCAAACTGTGGTATGGTGAAACACTGGTGAAACTTGGCTAGCTTTAGCTTTAGAGGAAAAATACTCCAAGAATCTTCTAGAATGTGAACTGAAAACATCTGCTGGTGGATACTTATGCTGCCGACTATTTATCTTTGACACACTGACTTGGATGAAGGAATAACATCACACCCAACCAAGATTTGTTCTGCTTGCCAGCTGGATTTAGCAGAGGTTTAACTCAATGACTAGGATGCTAGCAAAACATGCTAATAGCCGGCAAACTCTACATTTTAGGCTTTCAACACTAAAGCAACATGTTCAAATGGAGGTTGCACATACAGTATGAGTGGGAAAGTTTTGAATGAGATTCAAATTGCCAGAAGCACACATGAGTAGTTTATTACACACATTATTAGTGGCTATCACCAGATGGCGGCCATATTGGTCTTTGCTGAGAAACTCCTCTCTTTCCTGCTTGGTGACCTGATTTGAATATTTTTATGACTAGTCACTTGGAAATGTTTATTAAAATATGCAAAGAGATAGGATTTTTGTTCTTTTTTTGTGACAAACTAATAACAAAAGAACACATGAAACTCTTTCTGTAGTGTTCTATCTATCTATCTATCTATCTGTCTGTCTGTCTGTCTGTCTGTCTGTCTATCTATCTATGCTACATATCTGAACTAAGGTTATCGGTATCAACGTCGGTATTGACTTATGCTTGCTTCCAATTTTTAAAATATCAGTATCATTCAGATGAGTAAAACTGGGCCGATATTAAAAACCAATGTTGACTTCCATCTTGCCATTTGTGTTTCAGACGGGGAAGAGGAATGTGACCATTTGGTATTTGTTTGGTCATGTGACGATGATAGTGATACAGCGTAGGATTATCACTATCAATATTACTATCAATATTACTGTTTAAAGGAACAGTAATATTGGCTTTTTTTGAGCTACAGCTGTATGAACTACTTCTCAGTGCAATTTGTACTGTTCCATCATGGAGCAGAGAATTGTGTCTGCTCCTTGCAGTCTGACCCATCTGGTAGGAATAAGCTAGGAAACTTAGTTAACTGTTAGCAAAATTACACATATAAAAAAAAAACAGAGTAGATGAGTTTAAGGTTTCATTTGCCTCATCTCTCTCTCTTTCTCTCTCTCTTCTACCTGGAAATTCTCAGATTATTTCTTCTCTTTTAACACTATAATGCTGACCACATCTGGGAGCTCCTCTGACTCGGTTTGGTCTTTGGTTTCACTTTCAGAAGCCAGTCGTCCTCGGGAGCAGCCGGCCTGGGCGTGTTGTAGAGCGGATGGTCGAACAGCGCCTTCAGCTTCAACATGTCGGACTCCCAAACTCCCGTTTGGTTGGCATTGCTCTCTGTGTTGTTCCCCGTCGCTCGTTTATCTCCTTTCCATGTCAAGCGTTTGTAAGGAAGCCTTTGAACGTTTACCTTTCCCCCCCTTCTGCAGTCTTGACTGGAAGAATCCCCCTGAATGGCGTCTGTTGGTGGCTCCCCGTGCCTTCCGTCTCTCGCCGAGGCGTTGGCGTTGCGCGCCAAAACCCTGAAGCTCATCTCAGGTGGCAGCGGGGCGTCACAGGGCAGGTGAGGGATGGAAAGTGTGACGAGCGCCAGGAGGAGGTGGAGGGAAACGGTCACGAAGGCCAAGGAGAGACAGATTGTCCTGGAGCGACGCCACATGCACCATGTCATCCTCCTGAAAAGACAGACAAGCGGGTCAAAGGAATAAGAAATAGCTCGGACACTAAAAGATACACGAACAATAGGGTCTGAATGAGTAAAAATAAACAGCAAAAGTGGTCATACCTCTTTAGACTCTCACATTTCGGAATTACAAACCCTTATTGGATTGCATGTGGCAGAACAACACAAAGACATTAGGATACTTGTGGAGGGGAAGAAAACAATAGGTGTTTTTCAAAGTGTGTTAGCATTACTTTATGTTCCAATTACCCTAAATCTGGGGTGTCTAAGTTCAGCCCAGGGGCCATCTGTGGCCCCATAGATTAATTTTTTGTGGCTGCCAGCTGCAGTTTTTGCCCATCCAGGTACAGGCATAGGTGGTTAATGCAAATGGAGACTTTTTATTTTTAAATCGGGGTCAGGGTTTCACCCAGTGTAAAACTGGTGGGCCACCAGGGTTTACTTGTGTCCCCACCAGGCTTAGTAATGTTTATTTATTTTCTTTAGTTTTTTTTAAAACAATTGCCTTTTTTTTTTTTAAAGATTTTATAGTTGGAGTTTAGGTATTAATCTTCCAGTCTTCCAAGTGATATTTTCAAATTTCCTGTCAACTTTAAACATTTTTAAACCCCAAAACACATCGAACCGCTGCATGACTGCCCAAGAGTCCCAAGCACCGGTCTTAGCAAGTCTTCTGGGGGGAAACACCGGGGATAAAATAGAGAATAGAGAATGTTAAGTACAACACTAAGTATTCCTGGTTTTCTAACCAAGCTTTGATAATGAGTTGAACCACGACTATCCAAAGACTTTTACTGAAAACCCATTTTCGTTTTAACAATGAGAATGGCAAGCATTTTGAAAGAAAGTGAAACAAACCCTGTTTTTATCATTTGCTCAGTTGAGTCAAAAACTATTTGGAAACCTGGATGTCTTTCTGTCTTTCTTTCCCCACGTGACAAAAAGTTTGGACGCCCCAGTCCTTAATAAAACTGATTGCAACTCACTGCCTTAAGAAGTCGTCTAATTATTAAATACAGTCCATGCAATTTACCTCAGAAAACAAATAAAACTGTTCTGTGAAGACCTCAGAGATTTGTAAGAGAAAATTAGCAAACCAATAGCAATGAATGCTAGAAGTTACTCTGGTCAGACACATGGTGGTGGCAGCGTCATGCTGTGGATGTCCATTTCTTCAACAGACACAAGTAAACAAACAGAGTTCAGCAGCAGTTAAAACCAAACAGGAAAACAACCCTAAACAATCAACAAGAGCTTCGATAGAATGATTTTGTTCAAATTTATTCACATCTTAGAATGGTCCAGTCAAAGTCCACAAATAAATTAAATTGAAATTCCGTGGAAAGACTTGAAAATTGTTCTCACATACAACCTAGATAATCTGACTGACTTTAATTTATTGTGAAGAAAAAGAAAATAGGCAGAAAAAAAGCAAAGCTGTGGACACAGAGTAACCAAAAACACTTCATTAATATTTGCAGTAGGTTCTCCAAAATGAATGCCTCCCTTTTCACACATTATATATTCCGTCAATATAAGAAACATGCACTGTTTTGTGCTGATTTATCACGCAAAATCCCCATATGTTGCATCGTGGTTGCCATTTGGAAAATGTTGTAAATGTTAATGTTCTCTGGATGTGCTAGCAAAGCGCCTAATGTTTGGACAAAAAGAGAAAGAGCAAGCATGGTATAGTTGACGCTTTGAAAAACAAACTTCTGAACCAAAACAGTAATCAGAATTTTAACAAGGTCTTTAAGATTTTTTTTTTTCTTTTCCCTTCTAAATCTAAATCAAAATCTTTTAACATCCAGAGTAAAAAGGCAAGGCCTGCTACAGGAGACATACTCACATGTTTCTTTGTTTTACGACTTATCTGCTCCTACTGGTGTCTTTTCCAGAGGTACGACTAGACACTGTGTTGTACCCGGGTTCCAGTCGTCACATTTTTCTCTATTTTTTTCTCTTAACTTCACAGAATTGCAAGTCGGGAGAGCTGCCAGGTTAGAGTGATCTGGGCACAGATCAATGTGTTTGCTCATTACTCTTTAAAACTGTTTGTCTTATGTAATGTGACTTTTCTCTGTTTTTTTTTGTTGTTGTTTTTTTTTAATGCCTGACACGTATGAATTATTGAATACGCAACTTATTTCATCTGTTACACCCAACATGTAATGCCAGAAGATTTTCTTTCTTACAAGAGACATTACTTACATTTGAATACAAATGCAGTCTTCATCTATTTAAGCTTCCGCAGCAACCATTGACAAAACGATGAATATTTCGCCACTCATGGTCAGTCTCGCATGCGTTCAGAAATTTAAATTGACTCCATTCACGAACCATGCGCAGACAAAAACTTTGGTTTTTTTTCCTCTTTGCTGAGCAACCGCAATGAACCTGCAGCTTTCAAAGCAGCTGCAGAGAAAACCATAAAACCAGCAAGAGAAAGGAAACATTAGTTAAAAAAATTATATACAGTACAGACCAAAAGTCTGTACTGTATATAACATGTTTGTACTATACTGTACACAACTGTGTGTCCAAACTTTTGGTCTGTACTCAGTTCAGACCAAAAGTTTGGACACACCTTCTCATTGAATTCAATGAGAAAGTGTGTCCAAACTTTTGGTCTGTACTGTATATATATATATATATATATTTAAAATAGCATGTAAGCAAAGCAGCTGTCAACCAGAAGAGCTGGGAGACAGAGGTTTCATGTTCTGCGCTGAGACTTCATCAGGCTCGCCAGGCCTCATAGAGGATCCCTAAAGATACGGCGCTCCTGTGAAGTCGGGCTCTTTGGGGCGTGCATGCGTGTGTGCGGGTGTGTGTGTGTGCTGCTGCATGTTTTATAACTGCGAGCGTGCTCGCTCAGCCCGCTCCACGTGCTGCGTGTCGTAGCCATGTGACACTCTTGAGAATATATTGATGAGAAATCACAGCGTGTGAGTCATTTAATATCAGCTCAAAGCTCTAGACTTTTTTTTCTTCTTTTTTTCTTTTCCTCACAGTTGGTCACATTCATTCATTATTCACCGACATTTGTAAGGAAACATCATAAATGATGCTGGGTAACAACATGTTTTGAATGCAAACTAACATGCAGACCACAGGAGATTTGAATAAATATTCCATTTTTTTTTAAAAACAACATAAAACCAACAACATTGAAGGACTCGCAAACACCTCCTCACCTCGAAGGCCTGTGAAAACAGCCAGAACTCGGTTGGTAATTATTTCAGTGTTTGCAAAAAAACAAGTCAATATCAAGAAGAGAAATCTATGGGCTTAAGAGTTTCCACCAACGCTGGGTTTCTGTGTAGGATAAGCAAATATGAGCATTGCAAATTACACAGGCACTTCTAGAGTTTGCCAATAAAAAGTAGATATTAAAAACTCTTTGTTCTGTAGTACCATAGGACTTGGTCATGTTTAGAACATGTGACCTGAAGGTCATTGCCATGGCAGCAAAGGAGATGCCTGTGGGTGGCCACCAGCAATGATGCCCATTGATAAAGTGAAGGATGCCTTAGGTGTTAAATCAAGTGGAGTTTACTTGTATTGCACATTGCAGCATACTACAAAGAAAGCAGTTGAAGGTGCTTTACGCCATTAAAACATACAGTAATACAGTAACCAGTTATGAAACAAGCAACAAACATTACGTTTAGTCAAACGCCATCATCGAAATTATCAAGCAAATACACATCAAATTTTGATCAATGTTCCCGTTGTCATTAATCAACACGAAACAGGTGGAATTTTAGCTTTTAATTTAAAGGGATTCAGTGCTTTGTCTGTTTTGCAGTTTTCTGGAAGTTTGTTCTTGATTAGTGGGGTAAAAAATAAAATAAAATGTCTATTCACTGAGCCAGTTTAAGGACTTTAGAACTGAGGTGATCTGCTCTACTTTCCTAGCTTTAGTGAGAACACCAGCAGCAGCGTTTTGAATCAGCTGCAGCTGTCTGATTGGCTTTTCTTCTAGACAGATCCGGGAAATCACTGTTGCAGTAATCAATGCAACTAAAGAGAAACACCTGAATAAGTTTCTCTAGATCTTGCAGCGACATTAGACCTTTAATCCAAGAAATGTTCTTCAGGTGATAGAAGGCCGACGGTAACTGTCTTTATGTGACTCTGAAGGTTCAGGTCAGAGTCCATCACTACGCCTAGATTTCGGGCCTGATCTGTAATAACCAAAGCTGTACGCTGACTCTAGATCGTTTCTCTTTGGGTCAAAAGATAAAAAGTTACATTTTGTTTCTGTTCAGCTGGAGAACCTTACGGCACATCCACTCATTCATCTGTTCTACGCGTCCATTCAGTGTTACCCATGAAAACGTTAGCATGTATTGGGTGGCCAGAAGGACGGCAGCTTCTGGGCTGGGAGAAGGAAAGTCTTGGGAGAGGGAGGAATTTGACGAGGCTTTCAATTGGCCTCAAGAAAGTTCTGGAAAACAGGAATGGCTGTCGCCATCATCATGTTGAAAGTGAGAGAAGCATTTTAACAGTGTCCTGAATCCAGCGGACAAATTGTTTGTGAAGCAAAATTGTCTGACAATGTAGGGAAAGTTGAGTCAAATCCTATAAGGCAGAGGAAGCTGAAGTAAATAAAAATCCCCATCTATTTAAGGTGACTAAAATGGAGGAGATATGTTGCTTAATGCTGAATGACAAAGGGCACTGATGGCCCTAATCTTTAGAAGAGAGGGACAGAAAGTCCAACTATCAATGATATAAACCTTCATTCTCTGTAAGAAAGTTTTCTCTAGGGTTTTGGGAGGAGGTTCTGAACAAGAACGATCCAGATTTGTTTATCCAGATGGAGTCACCGAGGTGGCTATGAGAGTTGCTTCGTCCGGTCTTGATGTGTTTGGTGGATCTGGAGAAAACTCCCAAGCTGAGGGTCTTTCTGGGCTGATGCTTCAGGAATACAGGGTATGTACTGTATGCATCTTGTTTAACATCAACCCTTCTAAGTTTGACTCAACGCCTCCTTTGGTTGATTTGTTAAGGCTCACATGTGTGCGAAACAAAACTGTCTCAACTATGATTTCTGAATAGTTAGCGGCAGTTCGGAGACAGGGCCAAACTTTGTGGGTTTGACACCAAACTGTTAAGAGGCTAAAGAGTTAGCAACCCAGTTGCTACCACACCAGCAAGCAGGATCAAACACATACGCTTAGTTCTGGTGTAATAAAGGGACAGGAAGTCAGTGACAAACCAACAAGTAGCCAGACTTCATTTCACAAATTAAAATAACCGGACGGACCAGGAGAACAACAGTAGAACCACAGGAGTGTCTCTGAAGAGATGATGACAGGGTAGATAAACGTGAGGTGATTAGGAACACAGAATTGGTGGGAAATATGAGATGCTAAAGATAAGAGAAAATGTACAGAGATTATTGTTTCTTGACAGGAAAAAAGTCAAGAAACAATTATATTGACTGCCAAGAGTAGCACTAAAAAAGAAACACAAAAGAAAGCACAAGGTAACCCAGATATAAAACAAAACCTGAAACCCAAACATGACAAACTCAGACCACTGCAGCCACTGAAAACAATAATTAAACTAATATTTTAATCTCAATTTGGAAGCATTCAAGAGACACGTATGGAGAAACAACCAATCATGCAGTGTCATAACCTAGAAACACTTTATTTGATGGTAACCAATTACTGCCTAAAGTTATTTCAATTTTTTAAATGATTTTGCTGTCAAATAATTTTTAAATACTATTAAAAAAAGAGGTAATTTAATGCTAGCTTTGGACAAAAAGTTTTGGCTCTTTCCTCTTTTCTCTTCCGAGTCCTTGGCGAGTGACGTTCTCCGTGGGCGACGTGCAGCGACCGCGTGCTGCTAAAACGAAACAACAACAAAGCGTGTTGACGTCACAGATCACAGAGTTTAATTCCATACAAAGCAATGAACAACAAAGCTGCAGAGGAACAGAGATATGCATTTTTCTCATAAAAATAAAGACAGACAAAGGGGAAGACAGACAAACACAGAACAAAGACAAAAAGGCAAAAAAATAGCGGCCGCTCTCTCTCTGGTTTTTTTCCTAACACGGATTCTTAAAGTAAAGAGGTGTTTCCCTATTTAATATATGCAGTCAAGGCGTTCCGTTCTTTGACCTATTAGAAACTCCGTAGGGACTCAGAAAAACTTGGAAACTCCCCTCATTATGGCAAAGGTGTCTGTTTTTTGTCTCAGTAAAAGGGCGGACCACTTCGTGCTCATCTCTGTCTGATACGGGCAGATCCCTGGCGCCAAAAGTCCTAAGATGAGATTTCACAGACACCTCTGAAGTCTCTTCTGCCATTGGAATGCTAATTTTATTGCTGTGTCTGTCAGCGGGGGAGGAAAAGGGCCCTGCTTATTCAACTCCTTACCGCATCTCAGACGAAACCTGTTCCAAATAAGAGTATTGAATATAACTGTTACGCATGTCGTAGATTAACTGTATTAAGCACTAAAATTAATCATTTTTCTTAACAATACTGATCAGTCATGTAAATGTAGTATACATAATTTAACAAGATCACACATCATTTGATGTGAATCCAACCAGTAGATGGTGGCTTCCATTGAGATCCTTGGAGATCTTTGGTATGTGTTGAATATGCATCAACAGGCAATAGCAGTATGCATACGCCATATTGACTGTATAATGGTTTGAGGTATATTTTGAGACTTAGCTCAAACCATCATACAGCCAATGTGGTTCTGACAGTAGTCATAACAGGTATTTTATTGACTGTAAGAAGAAAACATGCAGTATCAAGGCATGGGTTGACCTCTGAACCTAAGACCTGTTGTAAGGCAAGAAGAATGGCCGCCTTCTGACACCAAAGTTGTTTGGCTGTTTTGCTTCGTTTTAAGTCCCTGATACTTATACATGATTCTTAAAATAATTTGATGACAGTGATCAAACATTCACTAGAGCTGTAAGCTTTTTGTTAATTTCTTGTTCTAACAGTGGGACTGTGACTTGTGTTATTCATATGATTGCTGGTGAAGTAAGATTTGTTTTATTTGTTTGTTTGTGTTTCAGTGAATTATTGAATGATTTGTGTTTTACATAATTTTCAAGGTTAAAGCAGCAGCAAAATGTTAAAAGCGCACCGTGTTTCATCGCAGCCCAAAGCCCAAAGCACACATTTCAAGTGCAATAGATTGTTCTCTTTTTTACTTTTTTCAATTTGACATGTTTAGAGAAAAAAGTTATCACAGACATGAAGGGGGGGATATCAATTATAAGATTCAGACAGAGTCAAAGCTGCCAACTCCATGTCTCTCTTTCCAGTATTTTATCATTCTTACATGAAATAACCCACGAGTCTCTCTGGAGTCTACGTATTGCTAACTAGATTTTGTCTGCTGTACTCTCTGTCTCTGTATGCCACTGATGTATTATAAACAAGCTATGCTAAGTTTGATCCATAGAAATTATTCATCTTTTATTCCTTCCATCTGCCTATTCTTGTTCTTTTTTTAATGCAATTTCCCCAAAGCTTTCGGTGCCCCATTTTTTTCTCAGTAGGCATTGTAGCCAAACATTTCCACAGGTACAGCTACTCAGATTAAAAATAGGATTTGCCTCATGCACCCTCACAGAGAAAGAGACATGCACATTAATAATGGATTGTGTTTTGTATTTCTCGGTTTAAAAAAAGAATCCCATTGGTGGTATCCAGATGAAAGATTCATCCCTTCCTCAGGATTAGAGCTGCCTCTGTGTTTTCAGAAATCTCAGAGGATTATGGGGTGTTTTTTGAAAAATCCTGGGGGGATTTTTCAAAGTTGGCCATTTTTTGCCTCCTGATGGCAACATTTAGAGCCGAACCCTCCAAATTTCCCAGTCCTCTCCAATGTCTTCCCATCGTTTTTCCGTTCCCAAGTCGTTGAACTCAAGAATGAAATCATGTCGCCCAGCATAATTTGATATCACAGGGACTGTAGGTGCAGCAGACACATTTTTAGTTTCCTAAGAAGCCACTAGACTATTGGGGCTCAGTAAGCATCATGTGCTTGGTTCTGTGTCTTTGGAGTTCGGCCACTGGACAACTGGAGCCATGGTAACTGAAGTGACTGCCATTTAGGAGGATTTATGAATCCTCCCAAATGTCTCTGATTACCCATTGATGATCTCAGTTAGCATCATGTGCTCGGTTCTCTGTCTGTGTCTGGAGTTTGGCCACTGGACTACTGGAGCCATGGTAACTGAAGTTCTTGCCATCTGAGCATGGCTACACACTTAAACATAACAGTGTCTGCAGCCAGTGGGAAGCGAACCTGGGTCTCTGTGGGGAGGTCCGTGAGGCTTAACCACTAGGCTACAGGAACCATAAGTCACTTTCAATGACTTATAGTCCTTATATCTTTTAATTTTGAAATAACCTTCTTGAAATTCATCTTCTTTCATTCCCCCGTTGTGCTGCAATAACACACTTGCACACACACTCTTGAAAGCTCCACACCTCCACTTGTCATCACAGGTGGTCAGGCGGTTGCTAAGATACAACACTAAGCTTTTCTTGCTCAAAGGCATGCTTTGAATAAGGACACTGAAGCAAAACTATCAACGAGTAGAGGACTAACTGTTTATCTGAGACAAAAGCTTGCTTAGCATATTTTAGTCAAATCAGACTAAATATGCTAGTAAATTTACTTTCGTGAAACAGCGCTTGGGGGGAAAAAAACAGCAAAGAGGAAGTGAAGCAGCAGAAATGCAGAGGAGTGTGGACGCCTTTCAGCATTTCCCCTACACAGAATCGTGACTATTACTTCAATGAAAGCCCCAAAGAGCCTCTTTCAGAAAGATTTGCCGTTCTCCACACTCACACTGGGGAGGGATTTTCAGACCAAACAAACTAGAGTGTTTTGTGTGACTTTGTGGCTGTCTGCATAAATATTTAACGGCGTGGAGGAGACACAAGGAAGAGGTGGGGCTTTACGTAAAAAGTCTCCGAGGTTAATAATGGACGAGGCCGGCGCCTGTGACAGAGGCATGTTCACCGACACACTGTTCGCCGGATTAGTCTCGGCGCTGTTACAGTAATTGCAGAATGTAATGGCCTCTCCCCATGAAATAGGTCAACGAGGTAAATCCAGGTGAAAGCTATCAGTGTATTATGCTGGCATCAATCCCATCAATCCCACGGTATCCCTGTCAAAACGCGCTCAGTCACTACACTCGGGTGTTTGCATGCAGAATTGGGTCAGCGATTGGAAAACTGGGGCTGTTTGTCAACATCCAAAATCTGGTGAGCGAACTTGTTTTTAGCAGAGCTGTACCAAACCGTACAGCTTACCAGTCTTGGATATTCACCCTGCATGTTAAATATAAGAGTGCTGCCTGTAAACCGTGAATCTGATCAACATTCACAGGGACCTTTCTCTGACATTTAATGCTCATTAGAGCTGTTTGCCGGATTGAGTGGATCTAATAACTTTAATTATTACTGATAATATTTTCTTGTTAGTCATCTTGTCATGTCCGTGGGATCCAATATGCTGTGTAATGTTTTTTACATAGATCTTATTATGAGTCGGTTTAGTTGACGCCATGTGGCCGAACAGTGTTGTGAAAAATATTTGTCTTTGTTGAAAGGGCTGCATTATGTACTTTCCAGACACACAGCTGTTTTATCACAATCAAGAAACTGTGTTGCCTTCAGTTGTTATAAAATTGCTGCACATATAAAACATAAGTTAAAAGAAATTTGACTTTACAATTTGACGTCTCGAAATTGCCGTCTGTCTCTTTAAGAAGCGCCTGCTCTTTCTGACGCTCACTGTTTTATCACCACTACAGAGTAAACTTTATTTGTTCACAACTAGCCAGGTATTCTTTCATTCATCATTAAAATCGTTTTTTCCCCCCCCATAAAGTTTTATCAATGCAAATAAACTCGCAGTAAACTTTGTGGAGCGAGTAAATCACAAGAACAAACTGTTGACCAGTTCTGATGCTTCGTGCCTTGTGTGGGTGTCAGCTGTGGTTGTTGGCTCTTCCAGCGCTACAGGCGCCTTTTGCAGGTCAAATGGACAAGAAGCTTATGATTTCCATTTTAACTACTTCCATCAGCATGTACAGATCAGATATCAATCCCACTGCACAGAAAGCTACAGCAGGAGACGGTATTCTTCAAATATCACCAAGACTGATAACATGTTTGTCCTCCATTTACGGTAACACTGTAAGTCATAGACATGCATTTTATGGAGAAGTAAGGATCTGTTTTTGATTGATTTTAATAAGCTGCACTGACTGGTTTAGCCGATCCAAAACATTGCAAAAAAGCCAGTGGATCAACTATATTTCTGTTATCCTATTAATATTCTATTAAAAGTTCGAGGAGAAAAATAAAAAAAACAAAAAAAAGCTTGAAGTGTAAAGCTTCAAAACAGCTGAGATTGAACTAAAGGTTCGGCTTCCAGTAGACAATTACCTACAAGAAAACAGACGGAGATGCAACAGACTTATTTAGACCGCAGCATATTCATGCGGGAGAATGGCCTATTCAAAGTCAGACCTGAATCTGATTGTATAAACATGAAAACTAATGTTTAAAGTCACCTGTCATTCAGTCTGACTGAATCGGAGCCATTTTGCAACAACAAAGAAAACAAAACCTACAAAATGCTCAGTCTCTAAATGTACAAAGCTGGTAGAAACAGAGGAACAACAAGGACTTTTAAATGCTCTAAATTAAGTAGAGAAGAAGAAATCCGGATAATATGACATGTTATTGGCCTCAGAGGTGGCAATGAATCCACCCCAACGTATTCAGGATATTTGTGATCACATTTAATGAGACTTGCAGAAAAAAGGGTAAGAGACCGTGAGCGCAGAGTGCAGCCTGACCTGACCTGAGTTTATGGTGATGACACAGAAGTTGGCAAATTCTGTTGATATGTCAACACTGGTGGCCTTGGTAGCTTTACGGCTGGGTCACAAAACCCTCCTGCCTTTGAGAAGAAGGGGGGAAAAAACCAACAACACTCAAATAAAATCACATTTCATCATTTATGGTTTGCCGGGGGTTAAGGAATGCCATTTTTGCTGCAGGTGGGGTGATTTTGTGTAGGAATGCACATTCATTTTTCACAAGCAGGAATAAAGGAACACAGATTTGTTGAACTCAAGCCGTCCTAATCTAAACCGCAGGTGTTGATGCTATTTTTTTCTCTCTGTCTCTACGAGGACGTTAGAGGCTGAACTGAAACTATATGTTCTGAAATTCAGCAGCTTCTCGAAACGAGTTAAAAAGGCATCTTGCCTCATTCACTGGCACTTCTTTCACACAGTTTTCCTGCTTATACTGTAAACATTTATAATTAATTTATTAAATAGTCCTTTGTGTTTGCTGCTTTTGGAAAAAAGCCGTTTCACAAACTGGTATGGTTCGATTTATGAAGCGCATGCTTTCTTTCCCCCCAAACGTGACATTTCAACTTGAATACTTTTGTCAGAGTAAATCAAAAGCATTTGTGAACCGGTCATTCCCCAAATCCTCATTTGGATTACGATCTGGACTTTAACTTGACCACTCTACTCTGTGACTGCTTTCTGTTGGCGGTTTGTTGACCTGCTGTACGCTCCGCCCACTTCTCTAGGCCTTTCTGTGCAGCTCCTCCAGAGTTAACATGGCTGCTTCACAGAACAGAATTAGCTAAACTGATTCTGAACGACACTCAGGTGGATTCTATGCAATACTTGGGTAATATCTGAAGGTTACACTAAAAATTCCTGCCCTTTTTCTACTAATTTATAATTACAGGGGAAAATGCTAATAGAATACATTGAAGGTTGTGGCCACAGCCAAACAAAACGCGAAGAAGTTTAGTGGGTATGGCGAATTTCACACAAAGCACTTTAAAACCAGAGGAGGAAATGCTTTAAAACTAGGAACGCACCGATGTGAGAATTTGGGCCGATATCAACAGCCGATATTTTGTATCGCAGTTTTGGTTGATATTTTTATACATTTCTTTTAAACCCGCCTTACCACACCTTGGGAGGAGGGGGAAAAAAACAACAAAAAAACCCACTGACTGTTGACTTTACCACTGCTTTTCCAATTCATTCAAACTTCCCACAATCCTGCGCTGCATTGCGGTTACTGTCAAATGACCAAACCACCATCACCCCTCCAGAAACAAATAGCAACAAGATGGAAATGAAGACCGGTCGTTAATATCAACCTGGTTTTATTTACCGGGCCAACACCGATATATCGTGTATCCCTATTTAAAACGGTGAAATTAGCCACCAAGGAGGACACACTCAAGCAACATATTCTTTTCCATGTATCAAAGTTATTTTTTCTCACTGACGTAACCCCAAATTATGTTTATTTATCGCAAATATTAGGAGTGCGTTGATAAATTGACCTTGATTTCCTTACTTTGGGAGATTAGTCAATATTTACAAGTAAAACCAAACGTATCTATTTTGAAAAGTCTGTAAATCAGCTACTTGCTAAAGTAGCTTATTTACAAGTTGCTGACGTTGTATTTAGAAATTTTTCAGACGCGCAAAAAAAAAAAAAGAATCTGTATCAGCCAAGATTGGAATCGTCAGGTCGGATCGGTGCACCAGAAATCATACAATTATACCCTTAAAATAAACACTGCAAGGAAAAAAATACTCTGACTTCTAATTTCTCTAAGTTTCAGTTTATTGTACAATCAAGTAGGTTCACAAATAAGTTTCCATTGCATTCGATCATCATAACTGGCATCAACATAAGACAATCACAATCTGGCTTTTCACACACACACCCACACGCACGCACACACACGCACACACACACCCACGCACACACACACCTCAGCAAGGAGGAAAAGTGAAACAGGTTTAGTGTTTGTTTGGCTCAGGACACTCTGAGCCCTTAGTCGTAAGAAAAACAACACCGGTCTTTAAAACGATGCCTCTCAAGTTGCATTACAATATGTACACATAAAAAAATCTTACAAAATTTATTGAAAGTAGTGCCGTTGTAGAGAGAAAGACACGTGTGGAACGTTTTGGACGACGTGGACGGAAAAAACGTGCACGAAGCGAATGAGGAAGATGGCGATATAAGGTTTGTCAGGGGCGGAAAGAATGTGTGTCCAGCACACACCATCGTGGAAATCAGTCATTCACACACTTGCACTCCTCTGAAGAAAAAAGGAGGATAAAGGACTTTGGAGACCCTGACTGTATTTTCTTTTTTTTTTTATTTACTCGAACATGCAAGCTCGCAAGCATTCAACGTGACGTTCAAGAACAGAAGATGGCTTAAACGAAGGGTAAAAAGAATAAAAAATGAACAGTGGCAAAAAAAAGGGAGGAAGCTTTTTTTTTTTTTTATCTGTATCAGACCAAAGTGGCAGTCAAAGCCTGGAAAGTGAATTCCCATCGATCGGTATTTTATTTACGAACAAGCACTTCCTTTCTCTGCCACAGCGGCTGGTAGCTCGGACGAACTGATCTGCCGCGGGTGAAACGGAGCCGGCGTCCGGGCCGCCGTCGATTCCCAGCGCGGTGAGCGCGTCGGCGGGGCGAAAGGGCACGCAGGGGAGAGGGCCGCTAAGAGCACTTCCACACGCAGACAGCCAGGCTCCCACCGAAAAACATGTAGAGCAGGTTCTTCACTTCATGTGTGACCTCGAAGCCGAAGCCCTCGCCAATCACCACGTGCCACGAGCTGCCAAACTTCTTATCCATGGACTCCTTTATCATCTTAGCCGCACTCTAGAAGGGGAAAAAAAAATACTTTTTTTTTTTTTGTTACAGTTTTGTTTTTCTTTATTTCATTCACTCAACAATAAATATGAGTAGTTTATATAACAAAAAAATAAATCATGAATTAAAAGGAGCAGAAAGAAGCATAGACTTTGTAATATGTTCTCCCTTTTCACATAAAATAAAATGAACTATTTGGCTCAGAAGATAACAGAAATGGTTCAAACGCACACAAAAAAAATACACAACGAAGCAGCTTATTCAGCGTCATGATGGCTTCCTCATAATGCTTTTCGAATTTCTTTTAAGTGCAGAAAAATATTGAGATTGTTCCATAAACTGACACCTTTAATTGAAATGCATCTTTCCGTCGCCGCCGTTCTGAATCTAGTTTTTTTGGGGAAAATCTCACTTCCTTTTAAGTTGAATTTTCTGCCTTTTTACAGATCCGCTTTGAATATTGTTTTGTTAAAAAAAACAACAAATTATGTGCTTTATATGTAGGCCCGTTGCTTTAAGCAATGGATCAGTTAATTGCATGAGAAATTAAGATGAACTAAGTCATTTCCATTTCCATTAGTTATTGCTTTTCTCTCTTCCCTCTTTCTATCAAAAACTGAATGCTGGTGCTTTTGTCTCAATTAACCCATTTGTTTTGAAGAATAATTTTGTCCACAGAGACTTTTAATAAGTCATTTTATTTGTCGTTTTGCTTATTTATTTTTGGATATTTAAAATGTCTTCCAGCTCCAGTGTTAAATGTTCATTAGAATTTAAAGTTTATTGATCTTTGAGAATGTGTTCTTGCCATCATCATTGGCAATGGTCTCAAAACGACAATGTTATGGTTTATTGCAATAACTTCTGGGACAATTTGCCATCCAGAAAAATCTGCTATTGTGACAGGTAGGCCTGTCGCGATAAACGATAAATCGATTAATCGTACGATAAATTAAAACTATCGACGTCATTTTAATTATCGGCATTATCGTCTCTTCCGGCCTTTTTCTGTTTCTGTTAATGACACTGAATGAAAAAGGGCTCTGCTCCGGTGCTCTCCACTGATCCTCCCTTCCTCATTTCCTTAGTGTAAAGCCCAGCGCACACTGCACGATCTTAGAGCTGTCCGCTGATTGTCGACCCATTTTCAAAACCTGACAGACCACACATTAGCTGACAGAAAGAAATCCTAGGTATAACGGTTCGATCGGGTTCGTTCCTGCCGTGTGGTGTCCAACAATGGGCACAAAATAATGGCTTCCAGTCCAGTGAACTAATTTTAAAACCAGGTATTAATCAATGCTTTACTACAATCTACCTGCAATGCATGTGGCTAGTGTCAGCGTAAAGTCCTGACTGAATGAAAATCATTAGAACCTATTTACGCCACGTTAACGAAGAACAGCTGAAAAGTTACCGGGTTTATCAACTGCGGTAGCAATTTCGCTCCAACTCCTCCTCTTGTCATTTCTATATTCTTTGCATGTTGAATAAACATTAATGTTGTTTCCACATATCATCTCCAATGTCCGCTGGACTTCGGGTTGCGCCGTTTCAGCTGTTTGGGATTCCCCGACGTAATTTCCCCTCAGAAAGTGTGGAGGAGAATCCGCGCTTTCTGATTGGCTGCCTGTCACATTCAACAGGCTGCGTTAAGATCCCAGTCGGGAAAAAACCCTGATTTAGATCGGATCGGCTACGATGATCTACCGTAACACACCACACAATCTTAGAAAGACCAACTTTCTAAGATTGTTGTAAAGGGAAAAATAGGAGCAAAAAATCATGTAGTGTGAACTATTGCATCAGGTAGTCGATGTGCCCATCTTCTCTATTTAAATCTAATTATTACTGAAGGGCAACACAATATACAGACTTCATAATCTGCACTCTTTTGGTTGAATGCAGTATTTATTTCCACTTTTACTTTATGTTGTTTAGTTTTTTTTTTCAAGTGCGTTTTTTGTTAATGGAGACTAAGAATCCATTTTATTTTCGTTTTTGGTTGTTTTGTTTATTTTGTTTATCAGCTCAAGTGTTAAATATTCTTTTGAAAATAAAGTGTATCTATCTTTGGCAAGAAATCACATGCATTATTACGTCATTTCCATTAAATCAGTGTAAAAAGGTCTTCAAACAATATTATCGTTTATCGCAATAATTTTTGAGACAATTAATCGCTCAGCAAAATTTGCTATCGTGACAGGCCTAGTGACAGGCCCACTTGTCCATAAATATTAAAATATTGTACTCCATCAACTCATGATGTTTCAATAAGTGTAACTGTATAAGTATTGGGTTTGTGTGATTTGAATGCCTAATACCAATATCAAAAACATCAAAACAGTAACTTCTGGTCAACATTAGAATGTCAAAGAACAGGAGAATGCACTCACTTCGTTATTGGTAGCAAACTTTTCACAGGCTGTTACACACAACTCCATGGTCTCCACCCTCATTTCCTCTGGCATGTCTGTGTGCTGGAGAGAAACGCGTGTTACAGGCTGGTGCAGGAAAGATGGCAAACCCTCATTTAGTTTCACTGTCCATTAAAATGTTGAATGACAACAACAACATAAAAAAGGGAGAGAAAAAAGTTTTCTTCTTTTATTACGGAAAAATTTTTTCACCATGTGCATATTTAAGCATCTTCGCGGAAAGTTTGGTGGAAGGAAAAAGTGTGGCTAAACAAAGGTTCACATAAAACGGGCAATATTACGTAGTGAGAGCTTCTGCGATCCTAACGGAGGCTCGGATGTCTTTGCTGAACATTTCGTGGTCAGTTTTTATTGGCCAAACAACGGCGGCAGCTGTTCGTATCCTAGCAACTGAAAACAACAGGTGGGAAGATGGTGACAAGAGACAAAACCAGATCCTGCTGAGTGTTCTTCAAAATAAAACCCTTTCTTTTTCCAAAATAAAGTCATGTTTTGCACTTAAATGTGTTTCAATTCACTGTTCCGCAATTAAGTACAACCGTGTCAAATTTAGTGAATAATAATAATCATGTAAATTATCTTTATCATGTAGCTGTAAAGTCAAAACAGGGAAGCCTTGAGAGGACTATGAAGCAAAATCTATTCAAGATTTGGGGGGGGAAACTGAAAAAGTGCAAACTATGACTGAAGTGAATTGGACAAGATGTCGCAAATATATCATCATTGTAACATCAGTGTGTAATATTCATATTGCAACGTACTTTTGGGACTGCAGTAAATGTTGGCAAATATATTCCAAGAGTTAGAAACTTGCATTTGACATGTTAATGCAATGTTTAGTCGGTTGGACAGAGCCTCAAACGAAGCTGCCCAAAAGTGCTGAAGGTCACGGAGTGATGGAAGCACATATGAGAAAGAGGAAAATAGGCATGGATGTTTCAGGCTGCACTTCTGCATTAATGTTGTTGTTTTTTATTGGTCTGATGTAATATTCTAATGTTTAAAGTCATGTTTTCATTACCTTTAAATGAAAAAATTGCCATAATTAACAAGAAATAAAGGATTTCAAACACTCACATGTGTGTAATTAACCTATATGTAATGTTCTTGATATACATTTATATTTATTATATTAAGTTTTAATGTCTAATTTATTGAATGGATCTGTGTCCATGTTGTTTCGCAGCCCAGACTGAGGTCTTCACAGTTAGTGATGGTTTGTGGAGCCATGTCAATATGTTAGCCCAATAGGTTTGATCAAACTCAATAATATATATATATATATATATATATATATATATATATATATATATATATATATAAAGAGCAGGGAGATATTTATTTTTATTGCTCCTAAATTAAGTCCGTTTTAAACCAAACGACGTGGATCTTTTGGAGCTCGTTCATACAGCTTTGTAATACCTTGTTAACAAAAGTAAACATGCACGTATCAACTGTTATTTTGACCGCATTTCGGCAAAAATGAGCAGAAGTTTGTAGTGCTGTCTTACTCTGATGAGAGGGAAGCTGTGCAGTCTCTTGTAGTCGGCCTCTTCCTTCTTCCCCTCGCCAGTCCCAGCCATTCCGACTCCTGAAATAACGGGTGTTCTGTCTTATTACAGAAATACTGATAATATTATGATTCATAAGGCATGTGGACTCACTGGGCAGCACAGGAGTCAGAGAGAATATAGAAGCTAACGATGCTACAACATGAGCCGACAGGTTAGCTTGTAATACTGAGCCCCAACAAGCCAGTAACAATAAACATTACGCACTTATTTACGGTCTCTGGCTTTAACAAGGCCAATACAACTGATCATTTGTAAAGCTGGACTGACCGTCACATGTCAATAACAGCAACTGAAGAAGGTTTCACTGGCTAGCTAATTAGCTTAGCTTGTATTTAGAGCAAACAGCTGATGGAAGGGGTATTTTCTGCTTCTAACTCGTCAAGTTTAAACAAACGGGTCGCAACATAAGGACTTAGCTCATGTTTTACGTAGAGTGTTAACGTAACGTGTGACTGAAAAGGTTTACGTACCAAACGTTTGTCCGAAGAAAACTTCTCCTGTTTGACTCTTGCATCGGTTGTTAAGGAGACATCTCAAACATGGTACCAGCAGGAAGCCCCGCCCGTTACAGCCAGGCGTGGTTCTGATTGGTTAAAACTCTGTCACTCAACGTAAAGGTCGACGTAAACAAGCCCCGCCCCCTTTACAAACAAAGCGCTCTTGCGGGTTTCCTCTTCTTCCGTCGTCCCCAAACTTGTAATAAGGTCATTTAAAAAAAATGTAGTTCTTTGAGATAAGTAGAATATATTGTTGTTAGAAAGAAAACAATAAGAAAAAAAGAGGAACATTTGTTTTAAATACACACGTTCTTTATTCTTCGCCAGGCAATGACAGGATGCAGCTTTTAGTGAATCATACCAGCCAGTGGTCGATTTTCTACCATTCGACAATAAAAACATAGTAATGTAATAAAAATTTTCCCACACAAGATTTCACAAAAATATTTAATATTATATAAGCCTGCCCAAAATTTAGGATGCATTGGTCTGAATTTTGTGGCTTATTATGACCACAGATTCTTTTTATTATTTAAAATTTAGTGGGGGGGGATATTATGGAAATAACACAAAAGGATGAAACAAAGTAAATGTGCTGTATTCTGTTTAAACCTTCCAAAACTACTTTTTCTCTTTCGCTTTCTGGGAGATACTGAAGAGTGGACGTGAGCGTTTATGCTCTTGTGTCCTGTCATGTAACAGTGTGGCGCCATTAAAACTCCAACCGTCCCAAACCAACACATGGGCCGTGACTGATCAACATCACTCGTTCTGCCAGACGGGCCTGCGGGAGAACCGAGCCCAGGTACAAGGGAGACACGCCTCAGGTGTGGTTTGACATGTTGAAAGACAGACATTATAATTCGTCAACAACAATGGTGTTTTTCAAAAAATTATTTTGTCGAAAGCCATATGTTCTCCTCAGCACCATAAACTCCATCATTAACGGGCCCCAGTGTGTCAGATTGAATCTGAAGTCTGTAAGAATTTGCTTTGATGAACAAGTTTCCTTAAACACATCACTCATTTCACCTGCTTCATACAAAAGCTCTTCGTCAGCCTCTTGCAGCTGCTGCTTTGAACCACTTTGAGCCTTTGTCTATCACAGTTCTGAAGGAGCTTACCGATCAAACAAAACCTTTAAATTCGCCTGGTGATACCAGTCCCTCTCCCTACTATTCCCCCCTTTTTTTAAAGATATTTTTAAAACTAAAGGACCTCCTGATTGTTCTTAAAAGCAGTATTGCCACAGGTTTAGGTCCCTTGTGCTTTAAAGCATGTTGTTGTGCTGCCTTTGATTTAGAAACAATCCTTGATCCAATTTTTTTTTTTAATTATTATTTTTCGACCAATCTCTAAACTTTACTTCCATTCAATATTACAGGAAGAAGTCTGTTTTTTTTTTTTTTTACAAGATTAAATTCATTTCTAGAAAAAAACAATCTGTCATTCTGAGGCGTTTCGGAAGAGCTTCACAGATGGAAATCTGCTCTTTTAAGAACAGATTAAAAGAGGATAATTACCAGCTGATACTGGTAATTATGTTGCTTTTAAACCTTTAACTCAGTGAATCATAGCATTTTAATTTGTTTTTGTGAGAGTTGAGTTGGTGTTAAAGGTGCGGCCTTGGATTGGTCTCTGTTTCACCTGACTGACAATTTTTACGTCTGCATGAGTGAGTCTGTGTCGTCTACAGTGTCTTGTGGCTGTGGGGAGCCTCAGGGCTGAATACTAGGACCCTTTCTTTTCTCTATATCTCCTGTCCTTTGATTCCACTTTCAGGACATTTGGTACTTAATTTCACTGTTATGCTTTCAATAAACATAATGCCCACTATGTTCATCCTTTGTTGAAATGCCTAAGTGCGATAAAAGTGTGGAAGATCCTGAATTTCTTGAGTTTCAATAATAATAATTAAGAAAGGAGGTAAAATTTTCTCTTGTGACACCCACCATATGAATCGTGACTCTTTAACTCACTACTTACCGGTCGGAGGATGAAATTACATAATTCTGTCTACAAATGACCAAAATCAAAACCGTTTTGTCCAGGCAGGATTTTGAAAAGATTGCCAATTTGCTGCCTCACACCTTGGCCATTGTCACATGCAGTTTTTCCATCTGATCACACAGACAGGAACACATCACTCATGTGCTGTTCGGTTCAATTAACACAAAAATAAGGCGACCCACATACATCTTCTGACAGATAATAAGGAGAGCAGGTATTTACATTAGCTAATCAACCACCATCAGCGCTGCACAGTGGCGCAGTTGGTAGCACTGTTGCCTTGCAAGAAGGTCCTGGGTTCGATTCCCGGCCAGGGTCTTTCTGCATGGAGTTTGCATGTTCTCCCTGTGCATGCGTGGGTTCTCTCCAGGTACTCCGGCTTCCTCCTACAGTCCAAAAACATGACTGTCAGGTTAATTGGTCTCTCTAAATTCTCCCTAAGTTGTTTGTCCTGTATGTCTCTGTGTTGCCCTGCGACCGACTGGCGACCTGTCCAGGGTGACCCCGCCTCTCGCCCGGAACGTAGCTGGAGACAGACACCGGCAACCCTCCCGACCCCATTAGGGACAAAGGGTGAACAGACAATGGATGGATGGATGGATGGATGGAACCACCGTCAGGCGATCACTTCCTAATGATGCAAAATGAAAATTCAAAAACATAAATCTGCAACGGACAGAATGTTTCATTGTTTTTGCTTTTTTGAGGGGGAAATGTTTTTGCGGGGGTTTTTTAGTGTTAATTCCTGATGCACTTGAACGTGATCTTTGCTCTGTGTGCCCGAGGCTGTTTACTGGTTCCCATGGCAACGAGTCCGCGTATGACGCTAAGCTGACAAACTGAGAAAAATATAATATAACCCCTTGTTTTTTTTCTACGTTTTTCCCCTGGACAAATTGCATCACTTGTTCATAGAACGTGGAGATATTCAGATCGATCATCAAATAGGATGAAATATTTCATAATGTATATAGGAGCCAAAGTTTGTAACACTTTAAACCATGACTCCTGCAGCGACAATTAAGTAAAATGAAATTATTGATCAATATAAAAGAGAAATTTGTTTTGTTCTCTTGTATTTGAACAGAACTGACAGAAACCAAACTATTTATAGATTTATATGCAGAGAGAATATATATTTTACATGTCCAAACATCAGCATCTCAGCTTTAAGCCACATTTTATAGAATCCAGTAACATCGATGGTCACTTTACTCACCAACTGCTCCAACCAGACCCAAAAGAGGTTTTGCATCTTTATTATTTGCTATATTAAAGACACATCATATCTCATCTGCTATGTGTAAGTCAGCAAAGGTTTTGGGACAACTGTGGAGTCAGAATCACATAGTTGAAAAATACAAAGTTTGCGCCAACAAGGATTCTTTTGGTTTACACAGAAGTTACTTATTCTGTTTTTGAAAAGTTGAATAACATTTTGATAGTTACAGAATCTCATGTTGTTTGTTATTAGCACTTGATCAAATCAGACAATAAAAGGCAACTATGTGATAATTCGTCACAAAAAAATATTACTGAATTTTGAAACTGTTTTCAACTGTAGGTATTGGTAAGCATTGAGCAAATAAAGGCTGATTCCATGAATTAGAATATGACTGAAAAGTTCCTTTGTCAGCAGTTCCATCACCAAGTGAAAGACATTATAGAGATAATAAGATTATTTCCATTTTAACATATTTATATTTCGTAGTAGGTTTAACACCTCCTAAAAGGTTATTTTTAAAAGGTACTATTAACCTGACAAGCCTGATCAGGACGTATATATCCTAATTTATTGAATAAGACTGTCTGGCATTCACATGTAAGTTTTAGCTTTATTTTTAGAACTAAAAAAACAAAAGGCCTTCCAGTAACTGTGGGTGCATCAGCCCCCTTCCCCCCGCTCCGCCTCGTCCCCGCCAGCTTGCAACACAAAGTTACACCCTTGGTATGACTTATATTTTGAGAGTATGGCTTCATACGTGTTAACTATAAACGGCTCGCGCGCCGTCAACGCGAACTTTCAAAAGCGGGACTAAAACAGCCTTAAGTCATTTTTTTTGCCAAAAGTGATTCCTTCCCTCCCCTGCCCCCCATAAATTGTCTTTTGCCAATAAATAAATAAAAACAAAAAATTACTTGGTGGTTTTTTTTTTGTGCAATAATCACTTTTGGCAAAAAAGGTTGACAACATGATTATTGCTCTATGACAAAAATTTACTTGCATTCAGGCCCCTTTACTCTGATACCCCTCACTAAAAATATTCCAAAACATTACCAGGAAGTCCCAACAAAGATGGGCTGCAGTCTTGGGCGAGTCAAAGAGCAGATTAAAGAGATTCTGACCACAGTCAGAGACTGGTAGATGGCTGTAAGAAGTGTCTCACTGAAGTCGTTTCCATAGTTATAACAGCAGCTTTACAGCACGTTTTACAGCAGCGAGGTGAGGCGTTCAGCGGCACTAAAATCCATCTGTTACCTTCGTAATCTGAAGGAAGCTTCAACTCCTCGTGCCCCTTTCAGATGCCGCAGGCGATATGAAAGAAAACCCAGTGATGAATATTTGAGCTCCTTCAGCTGGGTGAGGCGACAAGCAGCTTTTGTTTTTTCTGTCATGAATCGCCTCCCTCGGAGAGGTAATGAAGGTGGGCCGCATGCATAATTCAGCAGCAGAGGAAGCAGATTGCTGGGGGAGGGGGGAGAGGAGGACCCCGTGTGACTCTGCTAGCGAGTTGTGACAAAGGCGATATAAACAGAAAGATGGAGCCAAGAATATCAACCAGGCTGTGAAGAAAATCAAATCTGCACTGACTGACTATCTAACCGAGTGACTGGCTGATGACTGACTCGTTTTTTTTGTCTCCTGAATTAGACGCTTCTACTTCACACTTAAAGCTGACGCACGTAGCTTTTATGCTAAATATGTTTTTCACACACTTGTTAAAACTGACACTGTGTTGTGACAGATAATCTGTGATGAAAAAAATTGATCACCTTCCCCCTCTTCTTGAGCTACTGTTACCATCTGAGGAAACGCACAGCTCCCGACCAAAAAACAACCAATCAGAGCCAGGAGGCGGGTCTTAGCGCTGTCAATCATCCTCTTGTACTCTGCTAAATGGGCTAATGGTGGGGGGAAAAAAATTACTGTTACAGGAAAACCGTTCATCGCCATCATGGCTATGCTAACTAGCTTAGCATTCATGACGGGCTAGCAGTTGGGAAGGCACTGTAGCATAGCAGAGAGCAAGGAGAACTGGGGGTAAGGCAGAGGAGCTAGAATTTTTCACAGATTGTCTGACTCATACTATATTATCACGACATAGTGGCACTTTCAACAAATATGTAAAAAAAATTTTCTAAAAGTTATACTGCAGCCTTAGCCCTCTGCTTTGGCTGTAATGAACGATAAGAATGTCAAGAAATGAGCTCAAAAGGTCAAACACTAGAAGCAGCCTCATATCGGAAAAACACGGCTCAAGTATTAATGTATTCATTTGAAAGATTTCAATTAGTTGCAAAGGACAAAAGGATAATCTCGAGAGAGACTAATTATTTTCTGGTGCGTTATCAGTGGGAGGCTGCTTTGTTAGCGGACAAGAAACGTGTGGGCCGATCAGCAGTCACGAATCCACGCGGTCCCAGTTAAAGTCATGAGTAACGCCGTCTGTCTGCTCCCGGGACCAGACAGACTTTCTGGGGTTGTCTCTAATGAGCGCTGCTGCCATCTCACACAGACGCAACACGTGTTGTCACGCTGTAAACATGTTGTTTATGTTGTAATCTGACCACAGCTAAGTGCAACTGCTCGCGCGCCTAAGCCTGCGGGGAGATCTGGATCACACTTTCTCATTGCGGTTTTCATGTCTGCAAGTCCGCAAACGGTCTTGTGATGGTTTTCACATTTTCATTTCTGTTTATTTTGAAACAGGGGCCCCACACAGAAATGGTTCCCGATGACGCAAACGAGGTGATGAGAAAGAAGAGAAAAAGAAGCGAAGGCGATGATTTAGAACAAAACGTAACAGAGGATTTTTCTTTTTTTTGGCTGGAAAAGCAGAGCTGTCATCTTTCTGCATAGTGTTGACTAGATAATTGGTCTTGTTGTTTTGAATAGATTTTCTTTTTCCCCTCTGAATAAATTAAAACACTATTTGAAAAATGATTGCTCTAATTTTGTCAGGTTACGTGTGATTTCGACTTCAAGGGAAAAGCTAGATATGCATAAACATGCAACTCTCCTATTACAGTGTGAAGTCAGTGGAAATGGGAAATTGAGAAAATCAGACACAACAGCGGACGAAAGGGTGCAGCGTTTCAAAAGCATCTTTTCTGTTTATTTGCTTGTTGTCTCTTTTTTCTTCTTCAGTGAGATAAAGGCGTTTTTTTTTTTCTTCTTCCACATAACAGCCAATTATATAACAGATTTCTTCATAACTCAAGAATCAGTCCAATCAATCCATTAAGCATTTTCTCTGAGAGGTTATAATTTCCTACTGAAATATTTCTTAATGGGAAAATCTGACTCATTTGCAAGTTTGTCTTTTTCAATTCTCTTTTTACAAACAGGAAACACTCATGCAGACATACTTATTTCATCTGGTTTTACATTCAGGGAGCATCACAGTTTCACCAAACATGCCGCGACCGCCTTGTGTCCGACGCGCAGTCAGGGAGGCAAAGTGTTTATTTTTAGAAGTCAGAAGAGATACATGTGTTGTGCAGCAGCAGATTTTAATTCGTCCCCTGAACGGTGGGACGGTGAAGTATGAGACGTTCTTAAGGGCGAAGCAGGAGAGCGGACTGGGACAGAGCGACATTACCAAGAGGAACTTCACACTTGCACATTGAGAGTCAAACGTTTTACTAAGTTGTGGTGTGCGCTATAGAAAATCTAAAATCACAATTACTCAACAGAATCATGTACATTAAAAAATAAAAAACAAAAAGCAAAGAAAAAACAAAAAACAACTCTTTATTTTATAATCTTAGTGAAAAAGTCAAAAAAATGAGCACAAACGCCGTGTCAGGTTTCATTTGAAGCGTTTTAAACGAGCGTGACGAGCGGAGACAGAACCTGGTGTCACTGTGCCGCCTGAGAGACCTTAGGAACGGAATAACTGCAGCTTCCTACGTAACATAACCACACAAAGCCTGTACAATCCCCTAAGGTTACATGACAAGACGCGTCTCCGGCTGCGTTTCCACTGCAAATGTGCGCAAAAATGTCTCGATTTTCTGCCAGTTGTCGGGAAAAGAAACACAATTTCGCAATTGCTGTGTTGCCGTCAAATAAGTAACGGCATTGAAATCACGCGAATACGTTTGTTCGCACAATAAGTCAATAAAAGACATGCCGTATTCGTCCTCATACCACCTACAGTGTTCCTGCTGTAGTATTGCGAAATTTTGCAACTCATCCTATCGCAAAACGTTTTTTACTGGAAAACGTAAGTTTCAGGGAAATTGCCTCTAGTTTCCACTAGGCTAATTCCATTTTGCGCACTCTTATGGTCAATGGAAACGCAGCTTTGCTATAAGAAACGTCCTCATTGAAACTGTAAAAGCCAGAAGATGATCCACTGTGCTGCCTTTGCAAGCGATTCTGTGACTGAAGGCGCTGTGTCTCGCTGCAGAAGTAAACACATGTGCGTGTACACCAACACAAAGAACAAAACGAACACACCACTCTTTACAGCTCGGTAGCACAAACCGTTCAGTTGACCAGGAAGTTTCCCCGCCCGCCTTGAAGCAAAATATACTCTAAACTCTGGTTTGGTACACCTTTAAACATCAGAATGGACTCCTACGTAGACCGCCAAACAGAGCCGTGTTTGGCTGGTTTCTCCCTCCCCCCCACTGTGAAGCGTTCACTGCTTGGGGCCAGAGGGGCTGGATCTCTGGGCGGCGTGGCACGGGTCCAGAGACTCCTTGGTGGCGCCGTTGTAGACGTCTATGTCCTGATCGGTCCAGGGGGCGATGTTGCCCAGCGCCGAGGAACTGCAGTCGGCGAGAGCGGCCACTTCGGCGGGCTTCAGCACCCGGTCCCACAGGTTGAACTGGGACAGCTCCCCAACCAGAGCCTGGGAGGCGTCGAAACGCCCGCCTAGCGTGTCCTGGGGTAGAAAAAACAAACAATTGTGACCAACACGCGGTACAGGAATATACGGACTACAACAAATAGACTGAGAAACACTTTCTTCCCCACAGCCGTCAGAGCCATTACTCTCTGCCGCCCCCCCCTCCCACACATATCATAACCTCGCAGTCACACATACATATCCCCCACCCCCACACAGCCATATTGTTCTGCACTTTGCACTGTCACATCATCTGTACTTTGCCATAATTGGACCTGCTGCTACTTCTTTGGTGTGGTTGAGTGCCTTTAGTTAATTTAGTTGTATATATTGTTATTATTATTATTGTGTGTTTGCTTATTTTTACTGTATATATTTGACCTTTTGCACGGGAGCTGCAATGGAAATTTCGTTGAATTCTGTTCAATGACAATAAATGCTATCTAATCTAATCTAAATGGCTGAATGCCAGTTGAATGTTTGCTTATTTCATCTTAAGCAGTTCTTTGCCAAATATATTCATCCACTGAACTTTTAGCAGCACAAACTTATAAGCAGTTATGCTAGAAAAGCATAAAAAATGTAGGAAATGACGGAAATGTATCTCATTTGTCTGCGACTCTTATATACAGTAGAAGTGGGTGACTTGATCCAAAATATCGAAAATATTGCTATCAGTATCGGATTGATATCAGCTTGATGCTTTAGTTTCAGATTCCCTGTTGAAATATGTATTTCATTTTAATATCGCAGTTTCTCAACCTTAACTCGAAAACAAAATTGTTTTGATTTGCTCTCATATTATAATTTTTTTTGCACTTTATTTGGGAATAAATGCACAAAAACTTGTTCTACTTTTCTGTTTGTCATGCTGACATGTTAATAACGTATTTTATAGGCACCTATAAACTTTTTCCAAATTCCGTCTAAGGCTTTAACAAAATAATTAAAAGGAAAGCCTACAAAAACACCTAAATGTCAAAAGCTTGATGATACATCAGATCTAAATAATAAAGAGCACTGATACTGATACTGGTATCGGTATTGGTATCAGCGATACTGACCCTTTATTTACTTCGGATCTTAAGAAAAATAATTATGAGCTACTTTTTTATACTCCTTTATGCAGGATTTACATTTTGTCTGAATAACAAAAAACTGTGACCATCAAGGAAGAGAGGTTAAAAGACGATCATCGGAGTTATACCAAACTGTGTTTTAATCCTTTTTTATCATCGTCATCAACTCACGCTTACACTGACCTACTGTAAGTCTGTCGCGCTGCGATGCTGTCAGGAAACCGGTCTACTACTGTGTCCTCTGACCCGGTTAAACAGTAATGAAAAGGGATCAAAATCCCAAGCCTCGCTCAGAAGCACTGATTTATGATGATTCTACAGAAATAAGATTAAAAATCTTTATTCTACTCCAGGGCTGCCTCTTGTGGTTGTGGGTTGGGGGGGGGTTCCAATAAGATCTAGTCAACACATCCACACAACAACAATCCATCAGCTGTTTACAGCAGAGATTAATAAAGTGCTAGTGCCATCGAAAACCTACCCATCAAATCAACTTGTTTAGCATTGGCGCATCGCTTTATTGAATTGGAAGCCCTGCTGTGTTCTTTACATGTACAACGAAAGGACGATGCGACGCAGAATGAGCGTTGGGTTTTTTTTCTTTGACAGCAGCGAGGAGGGATAACACAAGATTTTATCCTGGTTACGTAACGTAGCTGACTGACTAATGAAGGAGGGTGGCAACCAGCTGTACGGATCAGCACCGCTGAAGTTCATGAGGCACCGGCTACTCATCTGCTGATCAGAAGTCCTGTCTACAGGGTTTCTGCGGACGTTTGATGGTCTTAAAGTGACAGAAATTTACATTAGAAAACAGCATGTTTTGTGATTCTCTCTACAGCCACATTAACCCACACAGTGAAAAAGGTTTTGTTGCACAGATTGCGCCCAGCCTCGTGTGGATGGGCAACAGAAGTGAGCCAATGATTAAGACGAACGTTGTCCGGCCAACCGGCGTCAAATTTACGCTACCTCATGACATACATAAAAAAAAGGTCGCTAGCTAGCTAGCTAGCGAGGGTATATTAGCAGCCACTACTAAACACGAGGTGGCCTAAACCACCTCGTGTTTAGTAGTCTACCTGTTGGTTTTTTCAGTTAAAGATTTCTGTGGCATTCAAACTTTTGCCTGACAGGGAAAAAAAACAACATAGAATGTAGCAGATTAATGCTGCAGTGTGTCACTTTTACAAAGATGCATATTTGTTTAGACTGTCGCCATGTCGTGACAGTTTGTTATGAGACAGATCATTTTTTCTATGAACGTCACATACTACAGCTTTAAAAGTCCCGCCACAACAACATTTAAGAATTATGATTAACATTTTTAAGGCCAACTTACACTTTTTGAAAACGCATTCAAGACATCTTGCAGCCTTAATTTTAGATACATGAATGTAAGACGTTTCTGAGGACACGCTGACACCCTGTGTCTGTAGCTGTTATTCATTCATTCATTACAAAAACATCATTTCCACAAAAATGGCCTATTCTCCAACATTTTCTCCATCCATCTGTCCAGCCCACCTGCTCCTGTCCCAGTATAAGGACTCCTCCAGGCTTGATGGGATGCCAGGCAGCCAGTCCCTCTCCTCTGCCCTTCATCTTGCCCCCCTGGTAGGCCTTCCACACCCCGTCTCGCAGGGTCCAGCTGACGCAGATGTGCTGCCACTCATTCTGGGGTAGGGACAGAGGGAGCTGTGCCACCTGAAGGTAAAAAAGAAACAAGAAAAAAACGTGATGGTGGCGAATAACGTTTGTTTCACCTCCTGCAGCTGTAAATAGTAACAGTTGTCTTTGTTGACATTTTCTTCTACTTTAATCAAAGTGAGGCAGGTAGCTATCATATGGCTATCACATCATGTAGTAACTTAACAAATATAGAGGTGATGAAATGCACAAAGTAAGCGTACATGCTTAACTGCACAGTATAAGAATGCAGAGTTCAAGTATTATTTTGTCTTTCTGATTGGATGAAAACAATCCGTCTGTTAATCGCTGGTGGTGAGGTTTTTTTATCTACGCTTTCGGTTGCGAACGCAGTTGCTTGCATGTTAACAAAGTACTTTTCATACAACAGAGACATAAAAAATAAAAAAAATCGCACAACTTTTTGGCCCTCTTGGTGTTCCATACATGAGAAGCAGGAACGTCAAGAGAGGAGCGCAACGTGTCCGACGTCGCAAATTTAGCGACCGAATGTTGAAACATAAAACGCGCGACACCACAAGTTATTGTTTGCTTACAAAGACTTGAGCGCTCACATCGGTTTCAGCGCACACTCAGGTTGGTGGCACGAAGACGACGACGCAGAAACGCAGCTTTTTTTTTAGCTAAACTGCATGAAAAGTGTTCAAACGTCTCACCGTGGAAGGCGTGGGTGTTAAAACCCCCATGGCTGCGAGGCCCATCGTTATTTAGCTTTAGCTCAAAGAAACCTCTAGGACACCTTTTACCTTCAACTTTTACTTTGCTCAACTTCAGCAAAATTCTTCCGTAGCGTGTCATTTCCAGCCCTGTCGGATCGGTATCGGTTGAGACTAAACCTCAGATATTGGCATCGGTATCGGAGAAAGTGGATCGCTGCATCCCTGAGGGTTCAGCAACATTTAACGACTGATAGGGGTGAGAAAAGCTCTCTCTACCTTGTCATTTATGAGCAGCTCCACAGGATTGTGGACTCCCTGCAGCAGGACCAGCTCGTTGGGCTGCCCGGGCACGGAGTACGAGAAAGGGGTCCCGATGCCCCCCTCTTTGGGCTTGAGCCATACACAGGCAGTGAAGGCGTACATCTCGGTTATCTCTCTCCTCACCAGGCCGTGCATGTAGCTGGTCCGCATGGGGAAGGAGAGGACGAAGCCGTCGGGAAACGAAGGCTCTGTCAGTGCTTTGGAGACACAGAGCAAGGGAAATGAAGAGAGGTCGTCAGAGAGCAAGACGCAATGAGAAAGAGGGGCTGACAGGTGTTTACTTCAGTGACAAACCTATTTATTTCAGTAATTTCCCGTAATAGTTTATTTACCCTCATTGCAGAAACTTTTGTTATTTAAATTCATTCAAAGTATCAAAGTACCATTAAGGCATTTTTCTCTTCTTATCCAGTCTTAGAAAGTTTGGGAAAGTACAAGGTTTCATTTCAGCATTTTCTTATAGGACTGGATCAATGTGGAAAATGAAAATAAGAGAATGGAAAAAAAATATTTGTTCTTCCAGGCTTTACTCCATGCTCCATTACTTTAAATGTTGTGTTCTTTCTTCCATTCCTTCATTCCTTGTGTCACTATTTCTTTACACTCTTTCTTTTTTGACTCCTGAATATTTCTATCCTTCTTCCTTTTTTTCTGTCCTTCATTCTTCCATTCAGTCCATCTTTCCTCTTTGTTGTTCCAGTCCTTCCTTCCTTTGTTTATGTCCTACATCCTTTCCTTCCTTGTACCCTTCCTTCTTTCTGTCCCTCCTCAACTTCAGCTGAGTTTATTTAATATAGCCAATTAACTACAATTGGTAATCTTGATGGATTCAATTCAAGCTAAAATTATTTTTAAAATAATATTAATAATTAACAACTTTATTATTGCTGTTATAATTTTATTTGTCATTTATTCATTGTTATTTTCATATATAAACCTAAAAAAAAAAAATCCAGAATAAACATCTGCTAATTTGAATGGTAGTGCTTAAGACCGTTTTGTGCACATTGCAGCTGTTTACCAATCTGCTCCTCATAGAGTAACACACACATTAGGTGGCTAATTAGTTGGGATGTCTGCTGCGGTAGCTAACCTCCAGCTAACTGCTCAACTTCGGGGTAGTTTATCAGCTGTAGCAGCAAAGCATTGATACATCATCGATAAGAGTGATTGGTAGCGCTACTTTTGTTTCTACACCAGAACAACCGATTTATTTACACCACTTTTCCAAAGAGCTGAACAATTCTCTCTTGTAAGAAAAGAAAGGGTGACGACGTCCTCTTTTACTTTTAGTGAAAACTTGGGTCACTGATCAGGTCACTTAGTCATATTGTTTAGGAGACAAGTAAAATGGTAGACAAGAGTATTGGCCAAAGCATTGTTGAGGACGCACGTTTCAATTAATTAGGTTGTTTTGGGTCTGGGGGGCGGTTGAAACTCCGGGCAGAATCTGATCAATTCACAAAAAATAGCCCCCTCCCGTTTGAGGGTGAAATTTAGAAAATGTCTGTGGTTTTTGGGTCTAAATGGAGAATAAAATAGCATTGTGCGCTGGAAATTGTGTTTTTGACGAGATAAAGGATGAATGAGGACCCACGGCTACTGCACCTTGTCGGGGATTAGGTAAGTGTTCTTGAAGCTTCCTGCCGTTGCTAATCTCTCTCTTTATCCTTTAAATTCCTAGATTTTTGTTTGAAATGTACCTATTTATCATTTTTCGGTTTTCCAGTGGTTTTCTGCCTTGAGACCTGACGAAACAGAGGTTTAAACGACGAAATTAAATCCAAACTTAATGAACTCTATTTATAGCTGTATTATTCCCTGCTTGACATTTCCCAACCCTCAGCCCTCATTAGCCATCTTATTTTCATCCACAGAGTGTGTTTTCCACTGCTGTGATGACCCAGTTCACCCGCGGCGCTCGTTAAACTTTCATTTCGGGCGCCGCTCTTGGTGCTTTCATGTCAGAGCGCGCGGATGCGGTTATCCGCTTCCTCGCGGGTATCGGTTTACTCCCACAGACACTCACTGTGCTCCAGCTCCATGATGCGGTGGTTGACGGAGTCGATGCCCTTGTCGATCTTCTCGTGCTGATCTTGCGTCTCCTTCCTCATGCCCTGGCGCTCCTTCTTCAGCAGTTTTATCTTCCTCTCCAGTTCCCCTTCCAGGTCCTCCACCCTCCAGACGCTCTTGCCCCGGCCGGGGGAACCTTTGGAAGAGGTCGGCCGGGAGCCGTGGGAGTGCGGGGAAGCAGGACCACGGCTCCCCGGGGCACCCCGCGCTGCTGGGGATGGGGAACCGCCGGCCGACAAAGCTGGAGTCCTGCCAGTGTCCCCGGTCTGGGTGTTGCTGCCGCCGTTGCTACCGCTGCTACCGACGACCGAAGAATCTGTGAGGTTCAGGGCTCCGGGACCTATCTCCGCCTGTAGAGTGGAGGGGAAAGATATTATTCTTTAGCAGTGCGGAGAAGCAAAAGGTCAGACACGTACAGAAGTTAACAAAGAAGAAGGGAAAACAACAGTTGTACTAAAAGGCATATATTATGTAGAAACAAAGACAAGGCTTTTACCAGCAGTTTCAGCTTGATGACCTTTATGCAAGGCCAAACAGAAAAGTTAGAAGAATCTATGGCACTAAATTGGGGCCATAAAGTTTGTTCAAAAGAGAAAAAATTTGAAACTGGAAAAAAAATTTGAAGCTGAAATATCATTTTGAAACTGAAAAACAAAATCTGAATTTGAAAAGCAGTTTTGAAATTTTTTTTTTTCAGTTTCAAATCTTCTTTTCAATTTCAAACATGTTTTTTCCGGTTTGGGTTATTTTTTCAGGTACAAATTGTTTTTCTTTTGAACAAACATCATGGCCCCAATTTAGCTCCGTAAGACATTTGCGTGTATGGATGACATAATAAACCTGGACAACAGATGATATGAAAATTACAAACCTTACAAATAAACTGATATTAACTTTCGACCTAACTGAGTGGCTCAACTTAAGGAAACCCTCCAGCATCTTTGCTCTTATTTAAAACGTTAAATCTGATCCCCGGTTGTTCGATTTGAACAACCTTTAAAGTTTTTACATTTTTATTTCTCAGAAATTGTATCTGGAGTGGAACTAAGTTTTTTATGGGCTCTTCATTTGATGTTATAGGATTTCATTTCCATCAAGCCATTTGTTTGGTTTGATCCATGACCTTATAATGACAGATTTTGGATTAAACCTCATTGTGTCAAGCCTTTCTTAAGATTAAATCTTACACATAACAATGTTCTAAACTCATTTTATTGGTCAGTGGTTGTCTACAATTTCTGGATATGAGGGGGGGAAAACACACTTCCTAAAGCTGCTATTTTTTTTATTTTTTTTGCAAAGTAAGTGTTTTAAAATGAGCTGCTGCCGTACTGATAATCACTCAAGCCGTTAATAAGATGCAGAGCATAAGCTGCAGAAAATAATAAATAACGTGTCTGCGAGGTTGATGTAAACAGAGGCAAATCCGCAGGAGTGGATGAGACGTTTGCGAGGGCGATGTGTAATATCAAGAGAGTTGCTGAGGCGGTGTATCTCCACATCAAGGATATAAATTCACACTGATGGAGACAACCTTGTGACTGCGCTCACCGAGGGCTGGCAGCGATGCAGCAGGGCTTCTGTGTGTGTACGAGTGTGTGCTTAAGACTTTCTCCACCTTGCAAGGCCCATTTTTCCCCAACGTTGTATGGATTTATGAGGTCCGACGCGATAAGAAGAGCTGCAGTTTTTGGGTTGGGTGACGTCGACAGCAAAGTTTTGATGCGAGTTTATTTTGGGTTTAGCGTTAGGGCCAGGCTTCAGAAATGAACGGAAGTCGATGTGAAGGTGGGAAAACAAAACATGCGTGCGTGTGTGTGGATAAACGTCTTCTGTTTCTCAATCTCAGAACACGCACGCACACGCCTTCGGTCTCTAAACCCCGAACCATCTCCAGCAGCCTTTATCCCGTCCGGCCAGCTTCATGTTTTATTTACGACAATGTCCGAGTGTTGGATGCTGAGCAGGCGGCCGACATAATGGGAGGTGGGGCGCGCTGGGATGTGAGGGCCGGCTTACATGGAAAGATTTCCCCCGAGTCTGTGGGAGTGGGAGCAAGGCATGATGGACATTTGTGTCAAGACGAGTTGGTTTGTAGAGCGGAGGGGGAGGAATAAAGACGGACAGGCAGCCTGTGAGATGATTCAGTTATTTCTCTCGCTCAAAATATATTAGCCTCATTTTCCAGCAGCTGCCCAATGCATAAGCAAACTAGGATGCTACTTCGGACCTCCAGGCCAGCAGGGGGCGCTTGACTCCATGCGGCGTACAGACGTCAAACTGTCTTTGAATAATGAACCGACTTTAAAATTTGCTATGAATGTTAAAAACACAACCAAGGGCGTAAATCCCATCTCATCATTTGGGGGGGACCATAAACAGGAAAATTTCTTAAGAGCAATTTTGAGGGGGTCGGCGAAGTTCCATTGAAAAGTTTATAAACCACATTCAAGCTGCAGGACCAAAAATGACTAGTAATGCACATCAAATGGTTGTTTTTTTTCTCAGTAAGCAGCCTGCAGAGAAGTAAAACTAAAATTCAAATGTTGCTTAGATACGAGTTTTACTCAGTCTGACTGATCTAATCTCTGCTACACCTTTACAAAAATTTAAGGTTCTAAATGCAAAAGCTTTAACGAGTAACTGCTCTTAATAAAATTCCTCATTAACATTGATTTATTGTAATGGCTCCCAATACAAGTTATGGCCTATTTAAATTATAACTTGTTAAGTTGCTTTATTTTTAAGCCTTTTTTAGTTTCGTCATGTCCTGGGTGACGGAGATAGAAATTAATATCTGGGGAGTATCATAACTTAAAGGGAGCACTTGAAGCACGAGAGTTTATATAGAAAAATATTCCGATTTTATTTTGTGGTTTTAAAGGCTCTACGTTGAAGACAGTGAGAAATAAAGTCATAACTTTTTGTCAATTTCTATCTGTTCTCGGCTCCCACACACAGAGCCGGGTCCACTTGCTCCCTCCCGTTTCAAACTCTTCTAATTAACCAAAAGTTAAAGAGCTAAATATGAATGAGATGTTTGCTACCTTTGACAAAAAAGCTCAGGTCTATGAAAGCAGTGTAGCAGTTTTGCTAATGAGGCAGCTTATCAAGATTCAGTCAAAGTACCGAAATAACAAACTGCAGTCTGATTTTTATTGTTAATGTGTTTCTTCCCACTGAGCAGTGAAAGTCAATAAAATGTTTACATGTCTTTTGCTGTAAGTATTTACTTACTGGAGGGGGTTTTACTTGTGATGCAGAGCCACAGCTAACAGTTAGCTACTCACTCTGACAGCCTGTGCCGTTCGGCAGCTGTTGCTCCGCCCACACTTTGGACTGAACCATTGTTCTAATAATGGTAGGGGGGGGACCTAAAAATTAATTCTTATTTTTTTCTGAGATAAATGGCAGATTTATTTCGTTTTTTGTTTCTTTTGCCTTTTCATATTGATTTTATTTAAATGCAAACGTTTCTTCAATTATTTTTTTTTCGGGTGGGGGGGTGGGGGGGGGGGGGTGATTTCTAGACTTTTCCAAGTCCCCCCCTCCCCTCCCGGGATTTACGCCTATGAACACAACTATACATCCAGCTCTAATGACAAGAACAAAACGGGAAATTTTAAAAACTACTTTAGCTAAAGAATTAGTAACCAGTGTAGAATAATCAAGTCGAGGCTTCACTGTGTTTTATGCTAATCTATAAGGAGGTGAAACGGCCTCAAAAGCGTTAAAAAATTCCCCTTTTGTGTTTCGAAACTAGATTGAAGGTTTGATGATTACAATTTTTGTAATTAATGATTACGGGAAACACTAGGTAAGATATATGACAGGTTATTAAAAAAAACATTTGTCTTTTGAAATGGCCTGAATAAAACCAAGAATTGGGGAAGAAAAATAATTAAAAGGACTTTCTTTCAAAAATTATGGATACCATTTGTTCCAATCACCTAATTACTGAAATCAAAAGATTTGGGTTGTGTAAAGTTTTGATTTTCCACGATAAAAATGATATCATGACTTGGTTTTAGAGTGTCACTCCGGGGTAATCACTGTCCCCCATTTTCTGCCCTTTCCAGAACTTTATAGAGACACATCTTCTTGTTCTTCTTTCAAAGTCACATATTTTATGAAAGGCAACAGGAACGTTTAGCCAACTTTTAAAAAAATGTATTTTGGCATTTTTATGTCCCTCCCCACGCCCTCCAACGAAGGCCTACATACCTCTAGCTTTTCGATCCGGTCCTTCAGGTCCATAATGGCCCTGGCCAGCTCCTCCACCGCCCGGGCCGTCTGCAGCTGCGCCGCCGAGGTAGAGCTCACGTCGTCCCCGGCCATCACGCGGCGGTTCCCGCTCCACACCCCGACGCTCCGCGCAGGCGTGGTCCTCTCGTCCTCCAGGCCACTCTCACACTCACTCAGCTTTCCCGTCAGCTCTCGGATGGTCCGCTGGTCCATGAGGATTTGGTCGTTCTGCTGTAAGACCATCTGCCGGAGGTTCTCCGCGGTCGTCCGGAGGTCTTCGTCTCCGCCGTTCCCGTACGGAGGCTCGTCCGCCTGCTGCTGCTTCTGCTCCCGTTTCTGCCTCAGATCTTTGGTCTTGCACTCCCCAACAGGCAGAGGAGTACAAATCAGCCGACTGAAGCTGTACTGCTTCGCCGACCCGCCTGCCGTCTCCTTCCCCAGATTCAGCTCGTTCAGCGTGGGGACCTCCAGGTCGATGCCGCCCAGCCCGTTGTCCACTTCGTAAGAGCCCGGGCCGTGCAGAGCTCCCAGCGGCCCGGCGTGAGCCACCGACCCGGACTCCAGAGGCTGGATCAGCGCCTCCGAGGTCATGGTGCCGTTATCGCCGGCGGTCACGCCGCGCTTTCGGGGATAGACGCTGGCGATGATGCAGATGACCGCGCCGAGGAAGGCGAGAGAGCCCGCTCCCACCAGCACCACCACGAACTTCATCACGCCTGTGAGAGCCGAGGAAAACAAACCGGATCAATCGCCTTCACAAACATGCAGCATCACTCCGCACCGCAACGAGCAAGGAGGACACGCGCTTACACGTAAAGAGCCTTACAATCACGACAAAATCCAATAAGTGTTAACGAAAACAAGAGGTGTTATTATTATTATTTATCAGGAGAAAACGTGACGCTTACGTCGACTTCAGCTGATTCCAGAAGCGCTGCTGCGTCCTGTCTTTCGTTCCTCCCTCTCGAGTGTGATATCGACGGCACCGCGCTGTCTCGACCTGCGGGGATGCTCTCCGTCTCTGCGTTGCTAAGCTGCTCTCTCCTCCGTGCGTGCGTTGCCATGAGGACGGCTGCTGGAGGAGGAGGAGGAGGAGGAGCGTGACTGGTGAGAGTAGAGGTGAGCCTCCAGCAGAAGCTGCGCGAAGCAAACAAGGCCGTGATGGATCTGTGGGCGCGCGAGCGTGTGAGAGAGCGCGCGCGCGAGCCTCGCCGCGTGCATCTCTGTTACTGAAAGGGCGCTGGAAGAAAAACAGCAAAAGGCTACAGCCGTGGACGCGGAATGTAATGTTCATCTGAGTTGGTTGTTTTAGTTTTGGAAAGAAAACATTTTTATTTTTATTTTTTTTACTTAGTCAGCCGAACTGAGGTTGTTTGAAGCCCTAAGCAGAATTTAAGTTGGAGGGACGTAAACCACTCACCGCATCAACACTGACATGTCGTTTATAATATGGGGCTCCCGTGGTGTCCAAAGTGTTACTCCGGAATATTAAAAAAAAGATAAAAAGAAAATGTTCAATTCATTAAAGTCTGTGTAATTAATTAATCAAAATTAACTTGTTAAACAGAAGGCTTTGCTTTTAATTAAAAGTAAAGCCTTAACGAAGTACAGTTCATTAAAACACATAAAGTGTCCCATATCCTGCAGTAGCTTCTGACAACAGACTGAATATTTTTCATACCGAGAAAATGGAAAACCCTCAGTGATTTACAGATTTATTTTCTACAAAACCCAAACAACTTTGTTCATTTTGTGGATATATTGTGTTCAGTTTAGTGGTAAGCAGCTGAAAATAGTTCAAAAGAAACATTATGATAATACAATCCTGGGAGATGGAAGATGACATTAGAGCTAAACGGCAAGCCAGAGCCACACTGTAAAAAAAGTCAGTAAATTTACGGTAAAAAACTGTAAAAAACCAACAGTTTTTGACCGTCGTATCCAAAAACATTGCATTACCGTAGAAATTACATGGAACTACCGTAAGTCGAAACTGCAAAGAAAGTCAGTAAATTTACGGTAAGAAATGGTAAAAGACCAACAGTTTTTGACCGTCGTACCCAAAAACATTGCATTACCGTAGAAATTACATGGAACTACCGTAAGTCGAAACTGCAAAGAAAGTCAGTAAATGTATGGTAAGAAATGGTAAAAGACCAACAGTGTTTGACCGTCGTATCCAAAAACATTGCATTACCGTAGAAAGTACATGGAACTACCGTAAGTCAATACACATATATATCATGAATTCTTGACAGTCATGAGCAATAAAAAAAAGGATTGTAAAAATAATAGAAATGGTAAAATCCATAGAAAAATTGTATTCTTTACCAGTAATTAATAATCAATGGTACTAATTTCCCAAATTACAAAGTTTGTTGAAGTTAATCAGCAAAATGTTGCATAGAACTACATTACAATAATTGATTTCTACAAATACATCTTAAAATATATTACTCTCTTCTATTGACTTGTAGTGCAGGGGTTCTCAAAATGTTCTGCTTATAAATCTATATATTGTATTTAGTAAATAGTTATAGGGTGACTCAATCATAAGCATTTTAAAACAATGCAACACAGTTGCTTAGCAAAATAATTGCTTTCATTATTTAATCATTTATTGGGAAATATTAATATATTTATTCATAGTTATTCATTCAAGCTTTCTCTTTTTACTCATAAGGTTCTCCATACCCAGTGGCGCAACTGCACATTATTCAGGTGGATGCTGCGCCCCTATGCGTTGCATACACTGCATACCCACTTTTTGCGCCACTGTCCATATCTTTCAGGGGTCACATCACAATGATTTTCATCTTTCGACTCCCTACCTCGGGAATCCTGTTCTAGTCAACATTTCTAAGATAAATAGAAGCTCTAGTGACCGTTCATTGAACGTGGTCTGATAGGACCAGTAAATGGTAATGAGGGAGGGTGAAGACATGCATCTTGGGTGGTGAGACCTAAACTCGAACCTGTGACTACAGCGTCAAGAACCTTCTCTGTTGTGTGTTACTTCTGAGCCACCGCAAGGGTACTGCATGTTTAGGCTAACAGAGAATTGTTTCTGAGTGACGTCACCCGTACAAGATCGCTCCTCCCCACTCATCTTCATGTGTCCCCATGACATGTTTTATAAACAGAGTAAGGACCATACGCAGTGTTTTGTTCATTCGCCGATTAAATAAAAAGAAATAGAATAATAGCAGCTACAGTGTGTGAAGAGCATTACACTCACTGAGACTTGAGTCCTAGTGTCCATGAAAATGTGTCGTTCAAAACAATCAAATCGTGCGTAAATATTACACCACTAACAGAATTTACATGTACCGTCAATCCTTACATAAACACAGAGTTCTCCATTTTCTGTTGAGTATTTAAGCACAAGCGGGACAGCGGTTGCAATCGATTACCCAAGTTGCTTGATATGTTAACTGCGGTTTAGTTATGATGCAGTCTGACGGTGGGAGGTCTCTTGTCTAAAAAGGTCCGGAATATAATTTACATAAGGACGTAGTTGTCTTTAATACCAAGAACATAGGACAAAAACAGAAGAGATTTAATCTTGACCACGTGCCGACGATCGAACCCAGGTATTCTGAAGGAGAAGTGCAGACAAGCACCAGTGTGCTATTTTCCTTCAACTCGAGTGAAAGATTCAGATCCAACTACTTGGCACATCTCCTGTACATTAGCACCTGACAGGATCCTGTTGGCATTAAAGTGAAGTGCAGCACAAATGTCCTTGTATTAATGACTGGTGTGAGGGCTGAAATTATAGATAAAACGGAAAAAAACTGGTGAAAAACAATAAGATTTGAAAATATAATAGCCCGAGAATTCCAAAACATCTAATTGTAACCCTCTTCATACAATGAGAACGTATCGTTGCCTCGGGGCTGGGGGGGTTGAGCGAGTGAGCATCGCTCCTTCACCCCGCCCCCCAAGACAGCGCTCCTTCCTCTGACGGGGGTGGGGCGCCGATTTATGTTTTCGCGTCCACCTGAAAAATGTGTGGTTGCGCAACTGTGTTTACCCTTATTAACTTCCTTAGAATTTTCACTCCTCCCACTTTCTTAAACGGGGTCTTTTGTGAAGTGCGCATGTTCCAAACGCAAGTTAACAGTGCTGAAAAAAATAATTAAAATATATTTCATTTTATTTTTATTACGAAATGAAATACATATTTTTAAAATTTAAAATAGCACAGCATTTTGAAATAACCTATTAAATAAATAAATATATAAGAGATAAATCACGTTTCTGCCACTTCCGGAGCAGAAAACCGCTGCTCTCTGTCTTACTCAAAGGGAATAAGACACCTCTCAGGTTCTGCCCCGTGCCGTTTCCAGGTAAGGACCTGCTCCGATTAAACCCTAATTTACTAATCTACAAAGGAAATGTTTACTTGCAATTTCTGTGGCAATTTGGCTAAAACATTAAGACTTTATTTACTTCATTGTAAGCTACATCGAAATGAGCCGCGATGTTTATTTAAATGCGCTGCTGCTGGTTGCAAAGACACGTTCTTGCGTTATGAAGCGTTGAAGGCTCATTTTTATCGGAAACACAACACCTCTGGTCCTAGTAGCGTCGGAACGGTTGTTACCGACTTTAAATGCTCGTTGGCATTGTGTGACCACCAGTGTCAAACTACTAAGGCTCTAATAGCTCACTTGAAGCATCATATTGTGGAAGGGCGTGTTGTGAATTGTCCTTTCAGAGGATGCAAAAAAGTTTTTCATGTGAAGTCCTCGTTTACTGCCCACATTTCCCGGAAACACAGAGATCTTGCAGATAATATCCATGACTCATACAAATGTTCTGGTTCTCAGTCATTATCTGTTCACAATGATCCAGATAACATCGAGTCGCAAGGAAATGAGATTATTTTACAGACAGCTCCAAATGAAAGTGATAATGATATTACTGAGGATTTCAGTGATCTGTTTTTTAGAAATGTCTCTCTATTTTACTTGAAATTGCAAGGGCAGTTTCTATTACCAGCTTCAACCATCCAGAATATTGTTGAGGAGATACAAAATATACACGAGTTGGGCCAGACATACTGTTTGAGCAAACTTTGGTCACTGCTAAAAAATGAGACACCATTATCAGATGAAGACATCACCAACATTTGTGAGTCTGTCAAGGGATCTGATCTATTCTCTATATGCCATACTGGGCCGATGAGGACAGCACACTCAAGAGTGCAAACCTTCAAAAAAAACTTCAACTATGTTGAGCCTAAGAAAATATTTTTAGGAAGAGATGAAAACAGAACAGATAGGTTTGCCTACTATGTTCCTCTGAGGAAGACTTTGAAATGTTTGTTGGAGTCTGATCTGTGGAAGAAATCAAGGCAGCACACGTCTGAGTCTCCTTCAGACATTTTAAGTGACATTAATGATGGTCAGATATACAAATTCAACAACTTTTTTGTGGAGAATCCATCATGTCTCAAGCTAATACTGTACCAAGATGCATTTGAAGTGGTTAATCCTTTAGGCTCAGCAAAGACGAGACATAAGATATTAGCCGTGTATGTGTCTGTTGCCAACTTGCCACTTCATGTACGGTCTGACACAGACCACATGTCACTGGTTTTATTGTGCAAGGAAAAAGATTTCAAGGAATTTGGGCATTCTAAAGTTCTTTCTGAGTTACTAGAAGACCTGAGGCTGTTGGAGGAAATTGGGATTGTAATGGTTGATGAAACGGTAGTTAAAGGAACTGTATTTTGCATTGCTGGAGATAATCTAGGCTCACATTGCATTGGTGGGTTCTCTGAAAATTTCAGTCGCACACAGCATTTCTGCAGATACTGCTTAATAACCCGATCAGAATTTCAGGGTGAGGACCCAAATGTGTGTGGACCACTCCGCACTATTGAGAGGTACAACTCTGCTCTTGATGAACTCCAGACAGCTGAGGAACCGGACGTAGAAGGTGTAAAGTTCAGGTCAATATTTAATTCTTTGAAATACTTTCATGTCTGTCTTCCAGGTTTACCTCCTTGTCTAGGTCATGACCTCTTTGAGGGAATTGTATCTTATGACCTGGCATTGTACCTGAAATATTTAATTAAGAAAAAGGGATGGTTCACTTACTCCACTTTGAACAGGCGCATTAAACAGTTCAAATATTGTGACTCTGATGCCTCCTCGAAGCCGTGTGAAGTCACTTATAACGCAGCAAAGCTCTCAGGACAGGCTACGCAGAACTGGAACCTTCTAAGGCTGTTGCCCCTCATTATTGGCGACAAAGTACAAGATACAGCAGATGATGTGTGGCAGTTGACTCTCCAGCTGAAAGATACTGTAGAGTTGATATGTGCTCAGAAAATTTCTTTGGCTCAGATTGCATATCTTGACGTTGTTATTCAAGAGTATTTGGAGACAAGAAAAGCGCTTTTCCCACAATGTAATCTAAAACCAAAGCACCATTATTTACGCCACTATCCAGCTCTGATTATAAAATTTGGACCCTTGATTAGACTATGGACAATGCGTTTTGAAAGTAAGCACAGTTATTTCAAGAGGTGTGCTAGACATTTGAAGAATTTCAAAAATCTCTGCCTCACCCTCTCTGAAAGACATCAGATGTTGCAGGCTTATGTTTCAGCAGGCCAAAGCGGTCAGACTATCTTACAGATTAAGTCTGGTTCTCCTTTTTACTCAACATTATACAGTAAATCAATTCAAGATGCAGTTAGGCAGTTTGACTTCACTGAGACCAACACAAATGTCTCATTTGAAATACTCTACAAGGGAACGTCTTACAAAAAAGGCCAATTTCTTGTAACAGGGAGCATGGAGGCAGTGGAGTTTGGTGAACTACAGCTTATATTGATAAATAATGAAACTGTCCATGTTCTGGTCTCGGTGTATATAGCAGAATTCCTTCCCGAGTATCACATGTACTCTGTTAGGAAAGATGATGAAAAGATGCAGTGTCTAAACATCTGTGACTTGATAGATTTCTATCCATTACCATCTTACATAAAGAATGGAAACAAAATGGTTCCACTGAAACACAGTGTGCTGTCACATTAAACCGGGGTTTTGAAAAGTTAAGTCCAGGACCCATTTGCAGCCTTTTGACTGTTTTTCTTTTCTTTTATCTTTTGCCAATGACGATAATCCCCTAATGAAACAGTTTTACTAATCCAGCATGACTGATGGAGTCTTTAGTTTTAATTAAGGCAAAATGAATGCAGAAAACATTAACTATTACCACAAAACATTGCCTACACATTTAAAAGTTTAAAGTATCAAAACTTTTTGCATTCTCTTGTGAGGACCACATGTATCCAGCAAGCCCTGCTGCACCCAGATTTACTTTGAATGAATTTATTCAATTTTGGAGACCTTTAAAATGTCCATAGTGGATCACTTTTTCTCAGTTGAGTAAGAAAAACTGATTAGTTTTTCTTTTTAGCCTCTTTTTTTCTATCACTTTTTTTCTTTGGCCCTTCACTTCTTTCAACTTCAATATTTTGCACCTTAGGACAGAAGGTTTGGACACCGCCATACTAATGATGTTTTGGAAGAAGTCTTAGGTTGTTATTTTTGTGTTAACTGGAGTTCTTTAACTGTTTTGTTCTCAGATATGGATGATGACTCCCGAAGCCTCACACGCAGGGTTATTTATGAGGGGTTGGCAGATCTCCCAGTCTCAACTCTACAGACTTTGGAGGACACACTAGAATCTTTGGGGGTGGAGACCAATGAAGATTTTCAGTATATTAATGAAAATGATCTGAGATCTGTACTAACACCAATTCAAGCAAGGAAGTTACTGAAAGCTTCGAAACAAACCAGTAGGTACATTATTACAGAGATATAGCAGCCTATCTTTACCTTTTGTTCATTACTATATACCTTTTATCATATAGCACAGACCAGTGGAATTTCCAGTGAGCCATCTCTGTCGTTGTCATCTCCTTCTACAACCAGCACATCGTCTGCCTCTTCATTTTCTATACATTCCACGCCAGTAGATTGGGTTGACACTTTTCAAATTCCTTGGAACAGGTTTCCAGAGAACTTGATTGAGTGTTTTGAGAATGAGGCAAGGCCGAAACCCCACCTTCGAAGAGAAATGATTCGGATTGTTGTTGCTTCAATGATGGAGGTGTGTGCTTCTCCTCGCAAGCAAGAAACCACAGAAGTGGCGAAAAAATTGATAGCAAAATATCCACTTTCACTCCAAGATATTATTGAAGGTGATATAGTGGGCCCAGGGTATTATTCACTCGTCAAGCAACTACAAAATCGTATAGAAAATTTGAGACGGGTTTCAAAACCAAAAATAAGGAAGCGTAAAAACATGTTAGATGAAGATGGCACAGTCCCACCAGAGCAAAATGCAGCTGTTCAGGACATTTACGGTTGTATAAAGTGGGACATGGAAGTCATGCCAATCCAGGAGACAGCAGAGACACAGAAAGAGAAAAAAGTCAAATTGAAAATGCTAAGTGAAGAAAATAACTTAAATTCGGACGAGATAAGAGATCTTATGCAGAGAACCTACTACACTCAAAGGAAAGAAATAAACCAGGGAAAAGACCTACAAATTATGGTGAAGGAGTGGCCCTTCCTGTTTCAGGAAATTGGTATGACGATCCACTTCCAGGAGCTTACTGGAGTAAATCTACTAGAGACTTTCCATAAAAATCTCGAAAAAAAGGGTAAAAGACTTCTGGACTACTTAAGGACTGTCTCGGCCCACAAAATTAAACGAGTTCTTCAAACTGTCCGAAACCTGGATATTCTGAGAGGACAGGTCCAGGGCTGCTCTAAAGAGTTGAAAGATCTTGTCCTCCTCCTTCTGTCTCATTTCAATGACAAAGAGGAAACCCTCTTCCACTATGTAGATGAGACATGCCTAGCAGGAGAAGTAAAAGTGGACAACTTGCCTGTCACACCATGCTTGATTGTATGTGGTAAGTAAATATGAATATTCACTGAGTAATTTTAAGAAAGAAATATTACACTGGTTAAAGTTTGTATAAGACTAATTGTTTTCTGGAATATTTTTTGCCAGGAACCTCCTGTTATACTTCCAAGAATTTTATGCTTGGCATTGACGGCAATGTTGTGAATGACCAAATACCAACCTTCACATCCGCTATATGTCTAATGTTAGCAAGTTACTTTTGCTTCAACATTCATTATCCGACTCATCTGGCCTCCACACTTGATTTCATTCAGAGGTAATATTCTTTTGTTTTCCTTCCCTCATTTAGATGAAGTCATATTTCATTACAGTGGTTGATTTTCATGTATTGAATAGGTGCTTCCTAAACATCAATCCAGACCGGGGGACAAAAGTTGAAACCAAGAAGAATAAGAAGAACGTGTCAGTGAACCCAAGGGTCCTTACCCTAATCTCTGAAATCGCAGATCATGAATGGAGAGGGACATATTAAAATGGACATAATAGTCCAGCAGAAATGTAAATTCTGATTTCTTACACACCACTTATAGAGCAGAATACAAATTTCACTGCAAGAATATGGTTTGCAATCTGGATGGATAGAATTTACATTTAGTTTTCATATTTCTTAGTTTTAGGATCTATTGAATTTATTTTAACAGGCTTGCTGTATGTTTTGCGGTAATTATAAATGCCTGAATATGTAGACAAGTTCAAGACAACAGCTACTTTTTTTTCCATCATTGTGAGAGGCTGTTCCTTTAGTTCAGTAAAATGAGAGAAGAGTGACTTGTATTATTTATTTTAAAATTGTAGATTCATTTAATTTAGATGCTCCATTAATATCTCAGCCAGGACTGCAACTAATGATTCTTTTGGCTATCAATAAATATGACAATCATTGACACCCATACAAAATTGCACTGTAAGTCAGTAAATTTACGGTAAAAAATTGTAAAATGCCAGCAGTTACTGACCAGAATATTCACAGCATTATACTGCCGTAGAAAATACATGGCATTATCATAACTGAATAAACATATATCCTAAATAATTGTGACAGTCACGAATGTAGAAAATACAGAAATATAGTGTAAAAATATAAGTAATTGTAAAGTTCTTAATAAATTGTAATATTGCCAGCAGTTAATTACCCTAAACTTAACAGTAGCAATCAGCCAAAATTACAAATTTTGCTGATGTTTAGATCTACAATGTAAAAGCGTAAACAAGACTGCAAAATAATTTTTTACAAAGAACAGAATGCTGGTGTGATATTTTGGTTTCTTTTTTAATAATGCCTTTAATACACCAAACTGAAATCTCAGCAGTAGACCAGGCATCGATCTGGCGATCCACCGATTGCAAAGCAAACTCCTACAGCCAACGCCACCATCATTTATGAGAGCATTTGATCATTAACATTAAGAGAACTGTATGTTAGCCCCTCTTGCTTGAATGAAGCTGAAGTTGGTTTCCAATTGCTGCTTCCAATTTGGGAAATGGCTAAAGGGCAATTCCACCTAATTTTTCACTGCAATCAGCATCTTTAATTTACTCTAGCTAAAAAACTACAACACCTAGACTCTTCAAATCTGGACTAGATTATTCTCAACTCATATCAGAATATTTAAAACCAAGTGTGGGATTTGTAAAACCTTTATCTGATTTGTGAAACTTCAATAAAGAACAATTCTAGTGTTATCCAAAATCATACAAGTTGTAAAGTCACCCATCATTGAAGTTTCACAAATCCCACACTTGGTTTTAAATATTGTGCTATTAGTAGAGAATAGTCTAGAGCAGGGGTCCCCAAACTTTTTCCTGCGAGGGCCACATAGCTGTTCCTTTCTCTGCTCGGGGGCCGGTCTTAGTTTTTGGAGAAAGATACCTTAGAAACTTATTGTCGGCGGCGGGGGGGGGGGGGGGGGGGCTGTTCTGTCTTTGAAACTGTCGACGGGGGGGGGGGGGGGGGGGGGGGGGGGGGGGGGGGGGGGGGGGGGGGGGGGGGGGTTGCTGACTACGACACATTCGCGGTCGCTTTTAGATAGATTTTTACCCAGAATGGAAATGGAAAAAACCGTGAGTGAAACGGTGACTGGGACTGACTAGTATATATTTGAGGGAAAGTTAGTTTAACATCTGCTCAAGAGCCCCCTGGTGGTTGAAGAGAAATCCACAAACCAGAAAATACAATATATGACAAAATACACTGAATGCTCTCTGGTATGAGGAGGCGGGCCAGATCCGGCATTGCCAGACCAAATGACGCAGGCCGTAGTTTGGGGACCCCTGGTCTAGAGAGTTTTTCATTTTGTTATTGTGATAAATAGTAGGGTTTACAGTAAATGGAGACTGTTATTTGTCATGTAAACAAATAATTATCTAGTTTGCATTGCTGCTTGATCCTTCAGCATCAGCAGCAAGATTCTTTTAACTCTGTTCCTGTAGTGGTGTCCTGAACTCAACACAGTAAAGTCACTGTGCTAACTAAGGTTGCTAACTAGGGTGCTGAGAGCCCAGTAGGCCTGGTCCTTGTCAAGATGCTGCTACTGTCTTTGAAATCAAATTTCTGCTATTTTTGCACGTTCAGGAGGAGAAGGGCAACACATCACAGGTGAGTCCCTTTCACGGTTTCAACTGTAGTTAGCTAACTTTAACCAACTGACAAAGAAATGTGTAGTTTCTGAGCCATGCTGTTTATGTACATGCACTGCAGCTAGATATTTTTACTATATGGAACATTTAATCTTCACAGATGCAACACTTCCATTAATGTTTCTGTAGGAACGGCTGCATAGATTATATTTCTGGTCTACTTCAGACTACATGTGCTTAAAGTTATTGTTAATGGCAGAAGCAACTTTTTCCAAGTTTGGTTCAATAATTAATTTGAATTACTTTGAGTGTGAAATGTTCATGCATGCAAGTTAAATCTCTGAAGAACATGTTAGCTTTTGTTTCAATACTTTGGTAATACTTAGAAGTATAAAGCTTGGCATCAGAGATATTATTTAATATTTTCCTTTGACCTCTTGACTCTCACACCCAAAATACTTGCACTAAAGTCACTGGGTCCATGACAGTTGAAGGATTTGAAGATAAGAGAATTTAAATATTAATATTTTACAGCTTTTCTCAGTTTGGGTGCATCTCTCAGAACAGAATTGAAATTCTTAAAACTACCTGTTCAATCTTCAAATTACTGTGTCACTTCTGCACATCAAAAACATTAGTTTTGCAAGTTTTGCTTTTGTACATCATGTAGCTGGTTATGTACACTTCTATGCTTTTATAATTGTAATTTGCCTTTATCGTCTTGATCAAAATATGTTAACCCTCCTGTTGTCCTCGGGTCAAAATGACCCGCCACTGTGTTAAACCCCCCCCCCCCCAAAAAATCCCCTAAATGTAATTTTCTTAACTTGAGATTTTAAGACTTTTCCTAGATTGGCCCAGACAATAGAAAAAGTTCAGTGTTGCTTTTATTCTCATTTCCATGTAAGCTGTACAAAAAAAGGTACAAAGATGGTCTTCAGGTCAAAATGACCCGTGAGGCAAATGGAGTTGAAATCAAGGTCACAGAGTTATTTACAAACCATAAAATGTTACAAAGTTTTAGTTGTGTCTCAGATCAATCAGTAGCAGAAGTGAGCAGAGAGTGGAAGGCCAATTTTCCGAGCCACAATGCCAGTCAAACTCTTTCACACCTACTCAAGACTGATGCGATTTGATGACCGTGAATCAAGACCAGCAAGACGTATGACAGACAAACTTGCAGCCATAAGAGAGGTATGGGACAAGTGGGTGGAGCGGTTGCCCTACCTCTACAATCCAGAGCCTGATGTAACAGTGGATGAGCAACTGGTTCCATTTAGAGGTAATCTGTTTTCATATTTGTAATAAAAGTGATTTTCACTATTGATTTCTTTGACTGTTTTCTGTGACACTGATACTAATCACTGATGCTAATGTCTTTTGTCCAAAGGTTGTTGTCCTTTCCGGCAGTATATGCCCAGCAAGCCAGCAAAATATGGGATCAAGTCATGGGTGGCTTCTGAATCAAGCTATGCTTGGAAAATGCAAGTCTATACTGGGAAGTCAACCAGTGGATGCCCAGAGAAGAACCAGGGGTTGCGAGTTGTGCTTGATGTGACAGAGGGACTGAGGGGTCACAATGTGACATGTGACAATTTCTTCAACTCTTATGAACTCGGACAGCAGCTCCTGAAGAGGAAGATCACCATGGTTGGTACAGTTCAAAAGAACAAGCCTGAGCTCCCACCTGCACTGCTTGGGTCAAAGGAGAGAGAGGTCTTCTCCTCAAAGTTTGCCTTCACACCCACCACCACTCTAGTTTCCTACCTCCCAAAGAAAAACAAGAATGTAGTTCTTCTGAGCACACTGCACAAAGACGGCGACATTAGTGACCGTGAGGACAGGAAGCCAATCATCATCCTGGAATAAAACCGAAACAAAGGAGGTGTGGACAACCTAGATAAGGTGATTGGAGCATATAGCTGCAGAAGAATGACTGCCCGCTGGCCCCTGGTCATCTTCCACAACATCATTGATGTGTCCTCCTACAATGCCTTTGTGATTTGGATAGAGATCAACCCAACCTGGATGTCTCATAAGCACAACAAGAAGAGGGTGTTCCTGGAGCAGCTAGGAAAGGCACTTGTAACTCCACTCATTGAAAGAAGGAAGCATGTCCCCCACACAGAAGCCTCAGCAGCAGTTGTGAAAGCTATTCAGAGTGCAGCAGCTCCTGATCAACCTGAGGATCCATCTACCACAGCCACTTCCTCAGCTAAGCCAAGTAAGAGGAAGAGATGTCAGTTCTGCCCTCAGACTGTAAAACACATACTGTGTGCTGCAGGTGTAAGAAATATATCTGCAAAGGCTGTGCACTTGCATACTGCCCTACATGTGCCAATTAGTTGAATGGGTTATGTTATTTTTCATATTTTTGTATTGTACATCCTCTTGTTCACTGGAGAAAAGTAAAAGAAAATTAGTCACTGTGATGAATAAAAATGCATTCGAAACTCATTTTGCACATTTTTTTTCTTAAGCTATAGAAATTCAAGTGGAGAGGGAAAAGTCAAGTATTCACACATTTTGTGGTGAGTGACAATATACAAGATAGAATTTGGTGTTTAAAATTCAATTAAGCTGCTTATATTGGGGGTTTATTGAAGACGGGTCATTTTGACCCGGAGGATAAAGGGTGTATACAGAAAATGAGGACAACAGGACAACAACGTGTCTGTGTTGAATTCTCAACTTCCAAAATAGCATCAGTTCATTGTGTAAGTCTTAACATGCATAAGTCTTAAAGTTGTCATAATGTGACTCATATATTAATTAATTTATATTCTATTATTTTCTAAATCTGTCCTGAATTGGTAAATTGCTCCCAAGTGAGTCCTGAGTTTCTCTAACAGGTCAGTGTATGAACCATTAGCTCAACCAACGATCAACCAGTTTTCTGAAACAGATTGGAGGTGCATCTTGTGAACCATCAGTTGGCAACATTATGCTCTATATAGTCAGAACACAACACAATGTTACATGTCTGAGAACTGATGAACAAGTATCTGGGCAGAGTGAACAGCCAGAGAGAAGAAGAGGAGTGAGGCTGAGGAGGAAATAGTTGGGAGGAAAGCAGAAGAAGAGTCAGAAGAGGCTGAGGACATCTGCCAGTTTCCATCAGTCCAACATCAGGACATGGCTGAGACCCACAACATGATGCTGATGGAGGTCCTCCCACCCTACTGTTCATTCCTTAACCCCACTGAGGAAAAAAGATTCCTCAGTGGAGTTAAGGAACAAAGTGACTATGGAAATTAAAATGTAATGTAATTTCTACAGCACTGTACAGTTTTCCTTGAGGAGATTGTCCTGTGGCTCCTTTTCTACTTTTTTTGTTCTCTGCATTTCTGTCTTTTTCTTTCTGAATCACCATGGCATGGTCCATGAATAAATTATAGCAAAAGCGTAAATCAGTGTTTCTCAATCCTGGTCTTCAGCGTCACCCTGTCCTGCAGGTTTAGGTATTTCCCTTCTGCCACACACCTGAATTGTATCTCTGGATGATTAACAAGCTTCTGCAGTACTTGATTGTCATCCAATCATTTGAATCAGCTGTTCTGGAGTAGAGGCACATCTAAAACATGCAGAGCAGGGGGGCGTTGAGGACCAGGGTTGAGAAACACTGGCGTAAATGATCCTTTTGTAGTCTCTTCTCATGACTAATCGATTTGACTGTCTTATCTGTACATAGAGAGACTATAACTTATTATTTTGAGTCACTGATATGTTAACAGACAGAATTTTAAGAGCTGAACTAAGGATTTTGAAAGCAAACAAATGCTATTTTTCCTGTTTCTACAAATTGTTTTGAGAAATGCGCTTACTGTTTTGTAAATGCCAACAATGACTCGAGAAATGCACCAAAAGTGACTGAGAAAAACTAACCTAGCATAAATTGTCTCAGCTGTATCAATTTGTTTGCCTGTATGAAACGTGTTCACATTTACAGCTTTGTTTCTGCTAGCTTGCAGGAAATGTAACTTACATAAATGGTTGAAGACAACCTATTGGCCTTCATGAGACTCAGATAAATGGTGAGTATCTATTTCATAAATTGCCTAAAACAGTTATATTTGTTTTTATTTGTTTTTTGTTTGTGTATTTTGTCTGGTTGCAGACCAGAGGATCACACCTGTTGACAACAAACAAAGGTTTAACTACTGAATTTTCAGTCAGAAATGATCACACCACCTGGTTGAAGTACCTGTGTCCATATGCAAGTCAACAAAGGTGAAACAAACATTTAAGCGAATAAGATGTTCATGTAGTGCATCTTTCTAACTTTTTCTTTTTGTTTTCCAGCAGAGAGGAAACACCCGATTGACAACATGCGAGTCTCAATTTCAACCTGTGACTGGGAAGACTACAACCATCCTGAGCAACGTCTGATCTCAGCGACTTGTGACTCTCAACCCAGAACAAGAATCCTTTTATCACCATTTTGTCTTCTACAATATGTTATCTCTTATGTGGACACATACTGTTTGTTTTGTTTTTGTTTTCCAGATCTCAGTAATACCGTGAGGAAACTGGACATAAAATAGAATCAGTTCTTTTTTTAACTTGACTTTTTAAATAGAAATTGTTTCTTTAAGTGGATTACTCGTAATCTGTATTTTTGTTTAATTAGAAATTATTTTCTTTATAACTTTCTGTATAGAAATGCTTGACAAGTTACACTTCCTTGGTTGTTGTACTATAATTTGTATGGTAAAATTCTGGTAGGAACAGAGACCAGTAATTTACCATAAGTTTTTTTTGGGGGGGAGGGTTTACAATAAAATGTCAATATATCATACAGTCTGGATGTGTTTTTCACTCATGTAGATATTATGCCTCAGTCAGCATGACCGTATTTACTACGGCAAAACCACATTTTATTTTTTTTAAAATATTTTAGGAAGTACGGTATTTTACCGTATTTTAAAAATACGGTAAAATCCTGCATTTACAAAATACGGTGAAAAACTGGCAGCTGTGGTTGCCAGAATTTTACCGTATATTAAAAATACGGTAAAATCCTGCATTTACAAAATACGGTGAAAAACTGGCAGCTGTGGTTGCCAGCATTTTACCGTATATTAAAAATACGGTAAAATCCTGCATTTACAAAATACGGTAAAAAACTGGCAGCTGTGGTTGCCAGCATTTTACCGTATTTTAAAAATACGGTAAAATCCTGCATTTAGCAAATACGGTAGAAAACTGGCAGCTGTGGTTGCCAGTTTTTTACCGTATTTCACAAATACGGTAAAATCCTGCATTTAGCAAATACGGTAAAAAACTGGCAGCTGTGGTTGCCAGTTTTTTACCGTATTTCACAAATACGGTAAAATCCTGCATTTAGCAAATACGGTAAAAACTGGCAGCTGTGGTTGCCAGAATTTTACCGTATTTTAGAAATACGGTAAAAAACTGGCAGCTTTGGTTGCCAGACTTTTACCGTATTTTAGGAATACGGTAAAAAACTGGCAGTTTTGGTTGCCAGAATTTTACCGTATAAAGACGGTAAACTTCTGGCAACTCAGCTGCCAGTTTTTTACCGTAAAATGAGGCCGTTTTTTTTTACAGTGCACAAACCAAGACGACATGGCTCAACAACAAAAAAAGGAATATTTTATGATATGAGAACCAAGTAAGACGACATGATCACACAACACAAGGGGATGACATAACAAGCCTTTAGCAGTACAGACTGAAATAAAACTGTCAATGTTTAAATGTTCTGTCAGGTTGATATTTACACAGATATGTTCACATTAAAATTAGTTTTGTAACTTTAGAAGTGCTGTTGACAGTTGTACATACCTAAATGTTAACTCATGTTTAGTGGACATATTATACAATACATATACTGTATATATATACAGTATAAATATATTATATATATATACTGTATATATATTTTTGAACACTCTATTCATTCTTCATTACCCGACACCGTTCTGCATAGATCCGGCATTAAAGTTGAGGAGAAACATGCAACAATGTCTAAGCAGCTTATTCTTTGGGCCGGCCCTGAGGGTCGGCGTCACAAAATCTTTTGAAAGGCACCAAAAACAAAAACTCAAAAATAATCTGTATTCCTATTCAGTTCACTTGCAGTTGAACCCCATCCTTAAGCCCTCATGCACACATGCCATTTCATAAGCCGACATCCATGCCAAGTCACATGTCTGTGCATTCACAGATGTGACACAAGCCTAATATGTAATTAATGCAAAACTGGGTCACAAACACACAAATTGTTTGGGGGGAAAGAGGAATATGGAAATAATAATACCTATTTCACAAACTCAAGCAGTTTTTACTATGTTTTATCCTCCTAGATGTATTTTTGCAACATCACAAGAAGGACTACGAGTTACAGTAAGCTTTAGACCAGTACTTCTCAAATAGTGGGGCGCCGCCCCCTCCCCCCCAAGGGGGCGTGGCGAAGTGTCGTGGGGTGAGGGGGGGTTAGGGGTTAGGTTTCTACACATTAATAGCTTTTTATTTACAGACCATCTTGATTGGAAAAACGAAATATCTGAAAAATAAAACAATGTAGAAAAAAAAGTCAAAAATCTGTCATTTAAATGTTATGGTTTAAATATGAGTCACCCAGTAATATAAAGTTTTACAAAACCTTATAATACTGTTTTCTGGTGAGACAAACATCAGAAGAATTGAGTTGCTAATTCAGAATACAGAAACTTACACAACCAACCCAATACACACACACACACACACACACACACACACACCTTGTCACTCAGGGTGCCTCTTATTAAACTGAGACGTCTAATTTGGTTCCATCTGGGTCTGACTGAACACTGACAAAAAATCCAAATGAAAACAGCTAAAGATGACACATGGTATGTTTCAACACCGTCTCTCTACCAGCAAAGTAGAGAGACGGTGGCAGGAGTTGTTTGAACTATTCATCGCAGCATCAAAACACAGAGATGAAAACCCAGGATGCCCTTAATGTCCCTCCAAGCCTCAGTCCTCCTGAAAACACACACACACACACACACGCACACACACACACACACCCCCCCACACACACACAGAATCCCGCAACCCTAAAACAGTGTAACAGCGACACCCTGTGGAGGATTTGGGTGTTTAACTTTAATAATCTCTGCTTATACTATGGATAAAATAACCATGACTATAATAAAAACATAGGCATGTTTTTCTATTATTATTATTATTATTATTATTATTATTTTTACATTAAATGTAACCAGATGTTGGTAACAAGCCAAGTAATCCACATATACAATGACATCAAAACAAACTCATCTTAAATAAAGTCATGTCTAAATAGCTGGAATAACACAGCATATTTGTTGTTGTTGAAATCTGTCAATATTTAGAAAGCATCCATGCAGCACATCAAAATGATATGACTACTATCTTTACAAAAAAAAAATTATATTGCTAGTGTTAAGAAACAGTAATAACTTGTAGAAAGCTTGAGAAAGACCTGCAAAAAAAAAAGTACATAAACTAAACAGAAATGTTTTTTATGGACAAGCGTTACGCAAGACTCCACTGCTGAAGAAACAAAGCTTACTAGAGCATGATTTAAAGATGCTGCTCCAGATTTGGACAAGCCAGTGAAATACTGGGAGATTATAGTCTGGTCACTAGAAAATTAAATCTTTGATTTCACTACACATGTTTGGAGGAAGGATGCTTATGTCCCCAAAAACACTCTGATAAAAAGTGAGGTCTGCAGATGGGAACGTCGTTGTTTGGGCTGTAGACTTCACACAGTTGAAGAAAAAATTAATTCTGAAATGTAATGGAACATTCTTGATAAGAATCCAAATAAATAAAATAAATACATGTGTTGGTTTCCACACAAGACAGCTATCAAACTGACAGTCAAGGAGATTCTTCATTGGTTTTAGAGAAAAGATGCAGAACTATGAGAACGGCCCAGTCAGTCACTTGATTTGTATGCAGCTGGATTTATAAAAGGAAGTTAAGAACCAGAATGAATATAAAGAACCCAAAGAACCTTCAACATCTGAAGACAGTTTGAGTGAAAGTCTGTACAATGCATCTGACTAGTTTCTCCATACAGGAGACGTCTTCGAATGGCGTTAAACAAGAAAGAGTGTTCAACAAAGTATTGTGTGTTCAATACTTATTATCTGTGTAGTATTATTTTGTTGACTCATCTCTTCATTTGCGCTCTAATTTGCATTGCATGATGTGTAATTCTTGAGTTATCACCAACAGTTTTTGAACTTCTTGTCAATAGAGATTTTACAAAACATATCTATGGAGAAAATTACTGAAACCCTGAATACTTATTTTACCCGGTTTTCCATCACATATACAGTCTGAGCTGCAGTGAAATACTTTAGATTAAGGCTTGTTTATGTGCTCCAATGGCCTAGTTTAAGTCCAGACCTCTAACCAACTGAGACTGATGTAACATAAGCTCTAAAACTGACCAAGCATGTTCCCTTTTTTACAAAGAATGGGCAAAATAAATCAATAAACAAAATAAAATAAAAAAATAATCAGAGTTATAGCTGAAGTTTTACTAAAAACAACAAAGTATCATTTCAGGAGGCTGGATATAAAATGTAACCCAAAATTATAAAAAATTATTTTCAAAAATAAGTAAATAAAACATACCTGGAGTGTTGCTGTGATTATTTCAGGCTTTGTTTGAGAAATGTAATCTCCCGTGGCAACCAGCTGTGCAAAACGCCTGGGTGGACCTAGCTCCGCCTCTCAGGACGGAGATCTTCTGAAGGCAGAGGTTTAGAAAAAGAGTTTTTAAAGAGACAGAGGCACAATTTCAAGGTGTTACATAATGAAGCCAATTTTTTAAAGTCACATTTGATATACACTGAATTTTTATAACAACTGAGTTCCTTGATTGTTCTGTAAAATGACACTTATGTGGCTGGAAAACACATAATACTGGCCCTTTAAGGCAAAGAAAAAAAGAAAACCGCTAATCAGGTTCACTGGTACTGCCACATTAATAACAAAGTTGTGTGTTTAGAATAAATTCTTATGATCTATTTGCAGTTCAGTGCAGCTATATCTCCATTAGCCAGCAGAGCTGGCAACTGGTGGAAAAACAATGACGCCACTCCTACAGAAACCTTGGAAGTATTTTTAGAGCGCTTTTAATCAAAGGCCTTTTACAAGAAACACAAAAACAACACGTAACAGGTTCACCGAATACATTATCTGTACAGCAAGAGGTTGCAAAAACATGCTTCACAAACATTTCTTCATGTCATTATCGACCTCCGCCTTCTTCTCGTCACCGTCGGTACAATGTACTCATTTCAAATCATCATAAAACCACACAAAAAAAAAAACTTGCAGTCTCAACACATGAAAAAAAAACAAGCCATACGATCATTAACGATGGCTCATTCAAACAAATAGCCTTACATTAAAATAATTATGCATATTTCAGACACGTATTAAAATACAGTACAAATATGAAGAAGAAAAAAAAAAGCTTAAAAAACAACAATCCGTAATTGAGCATTTTCGATTCATACATTAAAACGAGGATCCTTCAGTTTGTCCTTTACATGCTGATCCAGCACTTGGAAATTACAACATGAATTTACAAATAATTTCAAAAGGGGGAAAAAAACAAAGAAAAAAATTAAGGAGAATATAGAGCCCTATTTGGTTACATAACAGGCCACTAAGTTGAGTTGTGCTACCCCGTATGAGAAGAAAAGCAACGCTCTCCAGACTAATACCTTAACCATCTACTAACTGCTAGTGTCACCACCACCTAAAAAGAGTAGTAAAATACAGAACATGAGAAATATTTTGAAAATCATCTCTCCATGCGGAGAGAAAAGCTGTTTTTTGTTTAGTTTTTTTTTAGTTCACAGCATGTTTGGAGTTAAATAAAAGATTAAAGGAGACAGACATCTTCATTCGTGGTTAACTTATTTCTTCTCGTAGAACGGAATAAATCCAACAGCGGTGTACTGACGTAGCATTGACGACAAGAGCCATCTGGTACAAAACAAACATACGGATACGTCCTCTACGTCTGTGCCTTCAAGGAAAACAAAAAAAAACCTCATCAGAAACAGTGTGAACTTCTTACAGTAATGAGATCCTTACAGTCACCAAGCTGAAGCCGCGACTATCTAACGGCTGTCCAAAGAAGAGCCAAGCAAGAAGAGTGGGAGCACAGCTATAAGGCAACGCATGCGGAAAAAGGTATAATACACAGAACCGAGTGGAGGACTGAGAAGGTCCAGGAAGAGCAGGAAGCACCAGAGAAGAAGAATCTGAGAGTCCAAAAATATGATCACAGTCAGAGGTTCTTTTGCTGTAAAGAACGAGAAGAAGAGATCGAGAAACTTTTTGAATCATGTGGGCGGAAAACTGTTCAAGATAAAAAAAAATATTTTGGATCATTTGGGACGAAAGTGACAACACAAAGAAGCAAAATGAATGAGTTTGAGTGAAATGAATGTTTGACGCTCAAACTCTTTCCACTTAATGAGCTAAATAAATATTTAAAGTTAAATAGCTAGCTACACTTTCTCCTTCATTCAGACAATTATTGATGGTAGATATGGACGATATATCAGGAAGAGAATCGGTATCGGCCAATATTAATCATTTTTTCATTATTTCAGCATCGGTCCAATATTAACAACCTTTACTTATTTCCTCTTGTTTCTTCAGGGATATATATATATATATATATATATATATATATATATATATATATATATATATATATATATATATATATATATATATTTGATATTGTTATATATTGTTTATCGGCCACAACAGCAATACTAATATCAGACATCGATATCGGTTCAAATTTTCATATTGATACATCCTCAGAGAAAAGTTACTCAAAAGATTGTTGCTAGGAAACCAAAGAGTGAGTGGGGTTAGTTGATGCCAGCAAAATAGCTAAGCTGGACGTGAAATGTTGAGCAGCTTAAGTCTTTGCTCTGCCTACATCGCCCAGAATGCTGTGCCATTCTGGATCAGTTCAGTGAAATTATGTATGATGTATTATCTATTCATTATGATCACATGTATGTCGTAATATATATTGTTATATGTAATGGAAACGCAGCTAGTATCATGAAACATGGGAAGACGGATAAAGCTAAATACAGGGCGGTTCTGAAGGAAAACTAGCTACAGGCTAGAAAGCGAGGACAACAAGCCCAAATGTTCAGCCAAAACTACAACTGGATGGCTTAGGAATGAAAATGCACAAGTTATACAGTACCTAAAAGAGAATCCGAGACAAAACCTAAAAAACGATGTGCAGAATCTGGCTGAGCTCAGCAGAAATAGATGCCGACTCAGGGGAGGGTGAATACTAAACCCTGCTTCTTTTACCCCCCGCATCACATTTACGCCATACTTTGTTTTAGTGTATTCCAAACAACTCAAGTTTGTGGTCTTAAAGGGAGAAAATGTGGAAAAACCAAACGCCTCTAATGTTCCACAGATGTGAAACATCAGCCCATAAAAATCACAGAATCAGAAACAGTGGTTGGTTCGTTTAGCTGGTTGCTTCTGGACCTTCGAGACCTTCCTGGGCTGAGAGGCTAAGAGCGAATGAAGCAGCTGAAGAAGGAAGCTGTGAAGGTTTGGGAGAAACTGAAGCAAGAAGTACGAATTTTGGCAAATTCAAAAGTTGGTTTTGCATTGAAATACGTTCCTACTCTGCGTTTGTACCCATGTGTGTAAGACTGAAGAGGGAAAAAAAAAAGGCCTCGAGAAGCGGATCGACTTCACTGAGCGTGTTTTTCGATGCAGTCAAGTGCATTGCATTCACCTCGCTGTACTGACGCAGTCTTCAGAGTCTAAGTGCAAAAAAACACATCTCTAAGTTAAAACATCGGACCCCCCCGTCCGATCACGTCCGGAGGGGTCAAAAGCTTGACCAAACACCCCCTGGTGTTGCTGATGGCAAAAAACATGGGAACGGAGAGTCCACTTTGATAATGGGCAAACTCCTTTCACTTCCAGCAAGTGTGCTTGATGAGAGCCCGCACAGCAGATGGGTGAGAGACGCGCTGTTAGGACAACTGGTATTTGCGACAAACAGGCCCCTCCCCCCCCCCAGCATGTGTGTACCAAGTGAAAGAAAACAAATTCTGTTTTCTGGCACATGTGTGGCGCCAGTTGGATGTAATATGGCAATCTAAATGGCAAGAAGGCATGCAAGCTGCCTCTTTTTCTTTTAGAAAAAATATGTTTTCTTGTAGTATTTTATGGCTGAGTGTTATTTAGTTACATTATATTTGAGGGTTTCCCCCAGTCTATTAAAAGCCTGATGGGCCACCAGGCTTTTCTTGCCTCCCACCACCAGGGTAAGAGCTCCTTGTTTATTTTAAAAGGAAGTTTTTTTTATTAACACACCAATAACATTGATAGCAAAGATGGGTTTATAGTTAAAGAGACAGTATTATGTTTACAGGCTCACAGTGCCATATTATAGCACAATCAAGTAACTATGTTAACTACTTGTCAAAAGAAATTACATATACTGTATATATATATACAGTATATATATATATATCAAATACGACTTAAAATAAATTTTACTTTGTAATTTAGCACTTTTAAATTGGACCTCTGTCGCTTTAAAAACTCCTTCAGGAAGTCATCACAACATTGTTCCTCTATTAACCCTTTAACGACATTTTTACCAGGGTTGCACTGAGAAGTAGCTAGCATAATGAGCTCAGCAGATGTGCAGTTACACCAGGTGTTTGCTAATTGCTGACTGGCTAGTCTGAAGGAGCCGAGTGAGAGAGGCAGAAGCTCGGAAACTGCAGCTCAAAGGAGTTGCGTCTCGAAGACAGTGCCAGGTTCACCCAGGCGTGTTACGCAACTGAATGGTTGCCATGGAGACTAAAGGATTTCTCAAACATGCATGAAAGAATCAAGGTAACAACTAGGTATGTTTTTGATGAGAGAATATTATAACATGATGTAAAGCTCAAAAAAGTAGATTTTACATAAAACTGCCCCTTTAAAGCATCGAACTGGGTGCAAGGCCGAGATGGCGGACCAATCATCCTCGCACACTCTGGTTGTGTACCTCTGTATTTTTGTAATCGGCTAATTTTCCCTCAAAATTGTCTATTCGGAAGGTGTTCTCGCAGAGCAGCTTCGCCTGTAAACGATCCCTCTATGAAGGCTGTCTTTTCAGTGAGTATCGCACCAAAGTAAACGTCAAGTGCAAAAGACTCACCGCTTGCTTGACTCGCTCAACACAACTCTCTAAAAGCGCAACTATAAAGGCTGAGTCTTGCTTTAAGAGGTTTGCGCTGAGCGGGCAGAGAGACTGATGTGAGAGCATATTTGTTTCCAGTCAACTTTTAACATTCTTTAACAAAAAAACATGGTGGGCCGCTGGTGGACTGCCCTAGAGCACTGACCACTGGGTTCAGCAAATTCTCTGGGGGAAACCCTGCATTTCATTGAGTATCTAACAAATAGATTATCTATAGCGTATCTAACCGCTCTGTAGAGAGGGTAGAACAGGGCTTAAGTGGCAACACTGGCATGATATACTTTATATATATATACATATATATATACATATATATGTATATATATATAGTTTTCTATCCCAAATGGCATTACAGTTTGTATTATTGGATTTCTTATGGCTTCGGGACGGAGGAGTCCTCGGACGTTGCGGCGGCAGGAGGTGTGGAGCCGTTTTCCACGCTAGCGGAAGGCGAGGCGGGCCCTGACGCCGGAGAGGGAAACTCTTTTATGGTGACCGTAACGAGGTTGGTGGTTACATCAGTGACCACCACGTCCTTGCAGCTTGGTGCCATTTCCGGGTGCCAGTCGGGGTCTCCCTCAGCGGGGACCCTTTTGGATTCAGGGGGGGGCGAGGATTGTTCTGGAGCCACGGAAGAAACCGTGGAGGGAGCTTTGTGCTGGCAAGGACTTCTGGCTTCCTCAGAGGCTTCGGAGCAGTCCATGGCATCTTCGTCCTGATCTTCCAAAGATGGAGACGGAGAGGGGGGGACTAGGATTTTGTTTGCTTCTGAACATGAGGCATTTTGGGTTTCTGGAGATTTACTGGATTTTGACTCCTTGGAGGCTTCTGTGGCAGGCTGAGGGTGTTTAGCTGTGACGTTGGTGGAGGTGGAGGAAGAAGAAGACGAAGGAGGCAGTGCCTGGCGCTGTGAAGAGCTGCTGTTGCTGTGCCTGGCTCCTGAAGTCGAGCTGGATCCCGTTTGGGAGTGAAAGGACATGGGCCCGCCACACTGCAGCCCGAAAGGCTTCCCGTACATGGGGAAGCCCAGCATCTTTAAAGGAGGCTGGAAAGGTCTGTAGGGGGCCTCCCCCTTCCTGCCGATGATGCGATTACGAGACGGGATGTTTTGGCGACCCGTCTGCACGTTCCTGGAGCCCGCCGCGCCGCCGCCACCCCTGCCCGGCTTGTCGATCACCTTCAGGTTGAGGATTATCCGGCCCCTCTTGACTTCTCGGGGTTTGACCCGGCGGTTCAGGATGCGGACGGTCTCGGAGAAAGGGGAGACGTGCATGCGGGACTGGAAGCCACTCGAACTGGAAAAGGCGGGCCGCGTGGGATCTGCGCGAGGCAGGGGGCGCCTGGACATCCGGTGGCAACGGTGAATGTCTTTCTTCAACTTGTGGGTGGCCGCGAGAGAGTTGAGTTTGGGGGAAGGTGCTGGCGCTGACGACGAGGAGGAGAATGGTAAAGCATTAGGAGCAGCAGAGGAGGAGGAAGATGCTCGACTGGAAGCGGTTGAGGAGGACCGAGGCGTGTTCTGCCGGCTGCTGGAGGCGCGACTGGTGGGCTCTGCTTTCTGACCGCGACCCTGAGGAAGATGGTGAAGTTAGAAATCTTATAAAATTAAAAGAACAAGAGCTATTTATCTTTTTAGCTGTATTAAGATGGGCTGCAATATTTTAGTTAGTACATGTGGCGATATTAAGCTACGTAGAAATATTCTATATTAGCAAATATCATGTAGGAAATTCATTAGAATCAAAAGATTTCAGTAAACAGTGGACAACCAGGGATTCACTGACACAACTGCCTACGAAAAGCTGAAATCCGAAAATACTTTACTCCCCCCAAAAAATGCATATAACTGCATATTTTAACAGTTCAAACACCAAATATACCTTAATATGTATTAACAAGCACAGTGGAAACTGTTTTAGTACCATCTATGGTTTTCCGTTCATGGAGCTACAGCCAATCAATGGCAAGGACAACGAATGGAGCTCCTGGATTGGCTGCTTTGCAAACACCAGCCAATGGCGTGACAAGCAGCACTAAATGTCCAAATAGTTCAGTTTTCTCAGCTGCATTTTATTTGTGGTTGCGAATGTGAGGAAACAGAACTGCTGTGTAAGCATATTTCATCCGATTCAAAATAAAAGCATGAAAATGAACATCTAAGTACGTGTAGAATTTTTAACAGCTGATAAGCTAAAGGTTAACACAGACTTTAAAACGTATTCATGTGAAAGTTTACAAAAAAGCCAAGTAAATTTGTGCTTTAAAACTCATCTGGAGAAAATCAATTCAGGGTAAGCTAAATGTGCTAACATTTTTAAAGCTAGCAAAAATGCGAAAGGGCTAAATCAAAATTTAGCCCCTCTATTAGCAGAAGTGTGCCCAGCACTGATTGTATCTCAGTAAGCACAGTTCTGTAACACATCTATTGGTCAAAATTATTGTTTTAAGACTTCAGAACACCCACCTTAGATCAAAACACTTTAGAAAAACATCATGATATCAATGATAATAATCATTGACTACAAAAAATACCAAATATCTATGGATTTTTTTGAGAAAAAAATATTTTAATTAGCTTTGACTGAGCTGAAAGTGGTGTGGAGAAAAGATGGAGTTAAGTGGGTCAAAGTTCCCGTCTGAGGAAGGCAGGCCTTGCTACCTAAACACAAAACATGACACGGGACGTGTGCAATATCTGGCTTTTGCGCCTTTCTGACAGCGCTGTGAATTCTCAGGCTGATTTCTAAAAAAAAAAAAAAAAATGGCTGAGTGAAAAAGAAAGTAGGTCAGCTCAAATGTCTTTCTGCCAGCTCCACCTTGTTTTCATCTCATTTAGTAATGACAGAACATGCACTGATGCGGGAATCGAAAATAGACATCAAAAGAACTCGATGGCCTGCTTGTAGACGCCATGCTCCAGTTTCCTGCAACGGGCTGAAAAAACTTGGATATTTTATTGTATTTTACAGTTGAGAGGGAGCTTTCTAATCGCCTAGAACTACATAATGAACATTTCTATTCATAAACAAGAGCTGTGTAAAAAACAAAAAGTAGAAGTCATACCTTTGCCACAACGTTTTTGGGTTTTGGCCCACGTTTTTTGGGTCCGTGCATTTCCCTCTCCCGTTCCCTACAAAAAGAAAAAAAAAAAAAGGGAAAACTTAATTAAAACTGAATGAGGAGCAGGCAGATAGAGCACCAGAAGTCACATTTTAATTGGGCCTTGTTCTCATCCTCCCTCTCTGTTCTCTCGTGTCCAATTTTGTTTCCATTTGATGTGTCAGTTTTAGCTCTGACTGCTTGGGTTTCCTGTAAACATCTCTGAGAGCAGCATGGGTCTTTCAAGTGGCTTGGAAGGACACACAAATAGAAAGCTTCCTCAGATAAACTTTTCAGAAGCAGTGACGAAGAACAGAAAAGGCGAAACAGAAAAAGGCAAACACCAGCTTGAAGTACATGAATGAAAATGAAAATCTACATTAACGTCTTTATGGGAAGACGCAGCGGTTTCGTGAGTGACTAAGTAACGGTAACGGATTATCTGGCATGTTTCTCACTACGCCCACATGATGTCTACAAGAACAGTCTGGGGATGCGTCACCCTGCTCTGTTTCACCAAGTGTTCCAAGCGAGAAGGCAAAGACGGGTCTTCTCAGCAAGAATGTACAATCTGACACTTCTGTGTTTACTTGGAAAACCTTCTGATAATCAAGGACTGGGAATATCCCGAAAAGCTCCTTTCATCTTTGGAAACAGAGGATTAAGCCATGTTTTTTCCCCTATGTCCAGCTAAATTGAGATCATTAGTCAGAGAAGCAGGTGACTCTTTTTCTTCCGACAGGAAAGCCGGTTGATGTTGATGGGATAATGGAAGGAGCTAAAAATATGGCAATCCTGGGAGGAAAATCTACTTAGCAGCTTCAAAACACTTCAGAATGAGGCGGTTAAAGACCTTCTGACAGGAAGATGACCCTAAACATAGAACTAGAGCTACAACAGACCGCTTGATCCCTCATTTCTACTGAGTGGTACAACACGAGTCATGTGATTGGGTACGCCGCTTTGTCTCTCCATTGCATAAGCGGCTCTAACAACCGACCTGTCCCACACAATTCCCGGGCCCCCTTCATTTGTAAGTCAGTAGCAAAGGTAGGGTTAAGGTGGAGCTACTGCCATCACACAACAACTCAAAGCGGATGTCCACCACATATACTGCAAAAGTAAATGGGTAGAAATCGTGGTGTGTAGAGGTTACTGATTACAATACTTTGTTTTGGTATGTAACATAAAATCCCACTGAAACATAATGCTTGTGGCGATAGCAAGGCAAAACGTGGAAAAGGTCTATTTTTGTGGGGAACCTTATCCATCTTTCGCGTCCTTGAGATGACAAGAGTGCAATTTTCTCTGCTTCCATCCGTTGGCGCGGCAACGTCACAGCTCCAATCATGATAACACGATAAACAGGAGAACGCTGTACGCTCCGATAAACATGACTAACTCTGCAGACTCTCATCACAGCACAGCGCTCAAACTGCAGCGGCTTCAGTAAGCTGGAGACAACCTCCGCTCTGCAGAAACAAAAGTCAGCACCGAGGTCGTTTCTACCCACGGCTGTAACCCTTGACACAGAGTCTCTGTGAAAAGCGGGATGTACTCGTCTTTTTTTGTTTTAATGCGCTTATTGACCTTTACGCAGATTTGCCCTCCGTAATGCTAATTCAGACATGCTATTCTGTGAAAATCAAAAGTGCTGTTACTTTGTTATTGTTCCTTTCACTTTGCTTCTCTTTGGGAAACTTTTGTGCGAAACAAACACGAGAAACACGGACACCGGATACAAGACTTAAAAACATATAAGTTTATGCGACGCATGGATTTTATTCTATATAAAATAGACGATTGGACAATATACAAAAAGAAAAAAAACAATCAACAGCCTTTGTTAATATGTAACATCATAGCTTTTGTTTTATCTTTACTCTGTGCTGAATTCTCCTTGTTCATCTGATAAAAAAAATTATGACCATGTTGTTTACATAAGTTGCTTAAAATCACATTTATGCTACAGCGAATAATGCATTCACTACTAAGAGTAGAGCATCCCTTTGTTTTATTTTTTAAGACGTTTTCATTACATCTACATCCCTTATACGTGAAATGACACCAGCTTCCACTTTAATCCAAAATTATGTTTCCCCTAATTTTGGAGCTAATTTTTATAAATCTTATCTTATAAATTAACAGAAGAAACCATGTATGAAAAGGTGAAAAGACTCTTTTAAAAAAAGCTGAAATTAAGGAACTGAATTGACTCACTTTTGTTCAAAACCCAGAAGGAGCCTGTCGTCCAGGATGTTCTCCTCTGGCTCCCAGGTGCTGTGCCTAAGCAGCAAAGAAATAAATAACAAAAAACATGAGGTCATGCAGTCGACCAGAAATTAATTTAGCTCATTAGCAGCAGCACAGCAGAACGTGAAAGGATGCCAGATCTGAAGCACTTGGAATAAAACACTCACTTCATTGCCCATCCCTTCCATTTCACCAGATATTCAAGTCTTCCCTGTAAGAGAAAATAACACGGATTATAAAAAAAAAAAGAAAGAAAAGAAAGCAGTGACAAAATTTTTTAAAACTTTAAACTTGACTTGGGAATCCTCTGCAAAAAAATGTGTCCACATATGTTACTGACTGCAAATTTTCCATTAGCAGTCATTGTGAGTTTTAAAAGAACAAAGCACTTCATCCTTCTTTATTAGAGGATCTTTGCACTTTTATTGAATGGAATCTCTCTATTTAGAGAAAAAGAACATTCAGTCCTGATTCTTTGTAAAAAAAAAATCAGTGTTGTTTGTTGCATTGTCATAACAAAATCCAGCTAAAACAAGTCTACTCTATTTTTTTAAATCATTTTTATATTAAAAATATACTGCTCAGACCCACATAACTTTAGCCAAAGTTAATAACCCCCATAAGGGGTCTGAAGCCCTACATGTGTCTCTAGATCTGCCGGTTGCAGCAGACCCCCTGCTCTCGAAGAAAGCTACGCATTAAAGTCAAACTCCTGTTTTTTGAGTTTCTAAATTCTTGTCTGTTTTTAGACTTTCATGCCTTGTGCACATTGAAGGCGTACAATGAATGCACACAAAGTGAAAAGGCATTTCTCGTCTGAAACTTGCAACCGCAGCCCAACTACACCAGTCTGACGTTGGTCCAACATAATCCATATAGCATCTTCCAGAACATACTGGCCACACGAAAACTTCTGGAAGTCCTTCCTTCACCGACCATGCATGATAAAAAAAATCCCTTCTAATGAAGTTTCGGGATTAAAAGACCAACATTTTAGTACGAGCTGCTTTTAAGGTTCCGTTTGAGGCAAACCTCTAACGTGATTCTTGAAGCATTAAAGGTTTTAAAACTGCACACTTTGACTCTATAGCTTTAGCCGCAATTAGCTGGCATGAAAAAATAAATAATGCCCTCCTCTCTGCTTAGCACAGCCCACATCGGCGGTGCTCGGATGTATTGTTCTTTTGCAGCTAGCCGCGTCTTTGTGTCGCTTTTCCTTTTATTACTCTGCCCCCAGTCTCGGTGTAAAAGCAGCGGCTGGGACGAGCGTTAGCTTTAAGCTAGCCACGGCTATCAAACTGTCGGTATCCGTCAACCACAAGGCCGCCATAGCGTTGCATATGAGACGGCAGACCCGGTCACAGCCTATAGACGGGACCGCGCGCCGTCACCAACATCTGCAGCGACGCGACGCTCACCTTACGGACGCGGCGTTTCAGTATGGCTTCCGCCGCGAAAATGCGATCTCCCGCCGCAGAGAGCTCCATGCTTGCTCGGCCCAACTAAGCTGCCTGGCGTCGGTTTGTTTCTGTAAAGTCGGTGAGCTCCGCGGTGTCTGCTGTAGTATAAGACCAACTGCGAGGGGAACACACACACACACGCGCTTTGTCAGTGTGTGTGTGTGTGTGTGTGTGGAGCAGAAACAGCAGCGGTGCCGCGGCCAACCCAAGTCACATGTCCGGGGTCATCCTTGGTTGCCACGGCAACTGACCCGCGCGGACTTGGAGGATGCGAAGAGCCGCGAGCGGCTCGGAGCGCTAAAACGCGCTGCTGCAACGTCACACTTTACGTTCAGGGATCGATACTTTCTCCATTGAAGGAATAGTGTTACCTTCAGAGCGGCTTCATAAAGTCTTTCCAGATGGTTTTCGTTAGAAAAACAGCCAACAAATAAACCTTAAAAAGCCTCGGCTGGGCGTCAGTTGCAGATATTAGTCTTTCATGTAAGAATAAACACGTTTCTGACATTCACACACCGCGTTTCAACATCAGTGTACTACTGTGTTTGTGGGGAAACTTGCCTTGCAGTCTGGTGAAGGATATAAACTACACAATCACTCTACAACAGTTAAAACAGAAAGGAAAAGAAAAAGAAGGAAAACAGTGTAAATATCTTAAATTTATCGGACTAAAGTGACAAAGCAATCGTACCTAATCACATCTTAAATTCAACTGACTGACCAGAACCAGATTTTTTTTTTTTACTGACATGGTCATACGGGCTGTCTTCTTATGCTTTTCTAATGTTAATACAACAACGCTTAGCTTTCTATTTCTTCTGTGCAGAGTTGATAGGAAGATGGACGACGGATAAACTGAGGGCAAATTTGAAAGAAACTGTAAAAAAAAAAAAAAAAAGTCCAAAAACTTGACATTGAGGTGTGAGTACTTCTTCTTCAAGGTACTATGAAGTCATACTATGAATTTTTAATATCCAGGTACCCTGCAAAACAGAAAGTCTTACTAAATAAATTTGGTCTACTTTCTAGACAGAATGTCTTTGTACACTTAGAGATAAAAATAAACTGACAAGTAACTTTTCAGTAAGATAGAAACTTGTTTTAAGTCAATAATTCCTTAATATTGACGAAGAAGTACTAGGTAAAAGTTTTATAATTTGCTAGTAGAATAAGACATTTTAACTAATAATGTGGGGAAAATGGCTCGATCCACTGGGCGGTTTGTCCATAAAACATATACACATATAATATACATGCATTAATATGGGTGAATACAACACTATTTTTCTAATAAACATTTGATTAAAGAGAAAAGTAAAAGCTCAAACAGTATTTAGTGAATATGTTTGCAAGGTATTTGATCTATTACATATTTCTGCTCAAACTATTTAAGGATCTGTCTGTGAGTAACAAGTAACCAAAGCTGAAATTTTGCTGTTTTCATTGGCTGGAAATTCACAGGAAGGTAATTAATACTTGACTTTCCTCCTTTCATGCAAGTCTACAAACTTCCATTGAGCGCACTTTGAATCACAATCGCTGCATTTAGGGCTCATAAACAAAATAAATCAGACAAGGATTTACAAAATCAAACATTATTTATTCGGAATATTACAATTATGGCTAGTTTAAATATGATTACATAGTTTAACACTGATATGCTTAGATAATATGATAAAATGTAACTTAATTTAGATTAAAATACACTAAAATAATTGTTTTTTATTAGAATTTGAACTTATTATCGTTGTAAATAGTTAATAAAAAATATAATGAAAATCATTTAATTTCTAGACTTAGGAAAAAGGATGTTGTAGGAAACAGTTTTAATAGAGTATTACTGAATATATATTTCCAAGTTAAGTAATACTAACAAAATATTACTTTAGAATTTTACATTTAACAGTTACTGTATATATGACTGTAAACAAGTTAAATCTCGTAGGATTTTTATCTTCAGACTAAAACGGGGCATTGGGGCAGTTAGACCTTCTTCCATTATGACCACTGTTAACACATTCTCCTGTGAAACGAACCGGAGCGTCTCCTTCAATCAGGCCCCGCCCTCCTCATCCAGCGCGTCTAAATCCTGCGCTCTGATTGGACAAGCTCGCGCCAATCAAGGTGTTCAGAGCAGGTTCGGTTGCGGCGTCGGCTGCTGATGTAGCTGTCAAAAGTCAGGCTGTCCGCCGCACGGAGAGCAGCTAGCAGGTAAGCTCGCCGGTTTTATGCCAGTTTAATGCGATTAGCAGCAACTGACAACTAAATGTCCGAATCACCCTTACACTGCGATTATTAAGGAACTTTAAACCAGAAACATGGAGGGCTGAATGTGGTTTCTATACGTGATTCTGCAGAGTGTAGCGCTGGTATGCGCTCCCTGTTCGATAATAGATTCAGAAAATAGGTGAACGTCATTGGTGGAGTTGTTTGTTCAACATCCAGACGATGAGCAGCTGTATTTGTATTTAGTCTTCATAGAAAAATGAAGGTCACAGACCGAGGTGGCGCTGTTAACAGCTAAAGTCAGCCCTGCTGGTTAAACCACCAAACACAACATTGGAAATCAATTGTGTCTGTACATGTGGAGCTCTTCTTTTCTTAGAAAGGGTGTTACTGAACAGTAGCAACATAATGAAAGTATCTGCTGAAAAAAACAACAACTTGTTGCTCCACTTAAATTGTGACATCACTGCCCAGGGGACTAAATAAATCATTCATGCTGACGATAATCCCACAGGTGTTCCTGGAGAAAACAGAGCTGCTGCTCTAGTAAACGGAGGGATGCTAGTTTAACACACGCTGTAGATCAGAGATCACAGATTTACTCTGATTAATCGTGTTCCTCGTTTTAAGGTAGCGATGCAGTTCCTGGGCCGGCTGCTGGACACCGTCTCCTCCGTGTCAACCCTCTTCATAAACCCTTACCGGGTCAAAGAAGTCCAGCTGTCTGATTATGGAGGAGGGGGCAAAGTTCGGCTGAAGGAGGAAGGACGCATGGTCCTGTACAAAAACACACAGTGCCAGTCATGGGACTGCGTGCTCCTGTCCCCCGAAACGCCCACTGTGGCCCTGAGGTCAGTATAGATCACCACTGTAGAACGTTATTGTCCTCATTTTCCTCCACAGTGGCGGTTTGTTTGTTTTTTTTTATTTATTTTCGGTTACCTTTGACCACCATTGTTAAGCACGTCTATAGTTCTCTCTCATATAGATTAAAACCTGAAAAACAGGCCTTGGATATTTTAAGATGACCTCAGCTGCTTCAAAACCCGTAGAACAAGTTAAGGGATATTCTGTGTATTTTTCCTAGAGTTACTCGTGGAATTTATTGTTTGTTTTTCTGAATTTTCTAAAGCCACTCCTAAAACGTGAACTGTCTGAGTGTTAAAACGCCAAATATTGTGAATACGCAATTATATACAGACATCCATAAAGTGCTTTGCTAAAATACTCCCATGCCTTAGACATTTTCAAACACAAATCTCAGTTACAAACACAAATGCGATTACTTTTACGTGATGGACCGACACAAAGTGGTGGTAATTCTGAAAGTGATGCATTGTATTCAAACATTTTGTTTCGCAACAAAATATGTTAAACATTTTACAGCAGTGTTATTGTAGTTAAATAAAACTAACAACATAATGAAAACTGAAATTGAGGCAACCTTTTTGTTAACCAAATTAAATAAAAATGGTGCCTAATGGGGAAAAACTAACTAACTAGAACTATATTGTGTGTTTGTAAAACTAACTAAAACATACGGAAATTATAGATATGATATCCTTCAGTTTTGTGTTTATGAATCTATTTATTAGCCTTTCAAACTCATTTTAAATTAATTTATTTTTTCCTGTCACACAAGCAGTTTACGTCAGCTGTTGGCAAATTATGGCACTCCGTACTTCTGGTGGCACTTAGCTGGACCACAAAATGGCGGCGGCAAAAGTTGGGATAAAACACCAGTAGTGTTGGTTGCTCAACAATTATCGAATCAATTTTTTCGTATGTTCTTATTACCAAATTGATGTATACATAATCATAATGCAATACTTTGACCTTTTTGAATTCTGCACCTCAGAATTAACTAAAACTACTACAATAACTAATCAAAACTAAACTAAAACAAAACAATCTAGCAAACACCTGCCAACACTATTACAAGCCTGTTTTTCTGCCCCTTTTTCTCAAATACCCCTAAATAAAACAGACAGTCATATTTTTATTTGCTAATTATGTCAAGTCATGTATTATTTTTCTTCCTGTTTACAGAGTGTTATGTTGGGTTATTGCATAAAGTCCCAATAAAATAAATAAAAATAAGAGGTGAAAATATTCAAAAGCTGCGTTTAACAGAGATAAGGTGTTATTCTCATTCATAGAAATCAAACTGGTTAGGTTTACCACATTTCTACAGGGCAAAGTTCAGTTTCTCCTTTCACTTCTTGGAAATGTTCTGGCTCACCACTGCGCCGTCCGCAGGCTGTTTCAGGTGGGGTCAGAGGAGGATGCCATGAACTGGTTCCCCCAGTACGCCCTCAAGCTGCGACCTTTCTACGAGATTCTGCCCCTGAAGGCGGACACGGCGCAGACCATCGTGGACTGCCTTCGCAGCCACCCTGACTGGAGCTCTGCTCACATCGCCGTGGAGACGGGCATGAGAGAGTGCCTCAAACATAACTACGTTCAGAGGTAGCTAACCACGCTGCTACATACTTTGTTCATGGTGTCTTACCTTTCAGTAATATTGAGAGAGCAAATGAACATGATTTATGAATCGCATCCAAAAGAACAGAGGTGACCAAAGTGTTGTGCTCTAAACCTGCTCAAAACAGATAAAAACTATACGATATACGACACATCGTGATTTTTTTTTACATATTGGTATCGGTCCGGTAAATGAAACCGAACAACCAGTATTGGTTTTCATCTTGTTGCCATTTGTTTCTGGTAGTTTTTGTTTTTTCAAAGGTGTTGAAAAGGTAGAGAAATACATATAATATTATTAAATGTCGGTTATCATCCATAAGAGCAATATTAACATTGGATATCAATATCATCTCACATTTCTATATTGCCAAATACAGCCAAAGAGAGATTTAGTGACGAAAAACAAATTAGGTGGGTTAGCATTAGCATTAGCTAATGGTTCCTAACAACTCATGCTGTCATTCAGGATGTATCACTGCAAACTGAGCTGCCAGGATGTCATGACGGGTTTGAGACCGCAGCTGTCTTCAGACAGAGGCCTCTTCAGATTAGTTGGAGGACTGACTGCTAGTGGAGAATCTTCTTGCCTTCATCATCATGTACATTGACTCTTAGAGGATACTTGGATGATGAGTTACAAGTACATTTAATTTCCCTTTTGAATAATTAAAAGCATTTTTCATTTTAATTGAATCATAAATATAAAAAATATGAACCAAACAAAAATGGCAACGTAACTAAATGTTATTGTTGCGCTTTTGGTCCACAACACGGGGTGACCTATGAACCTGTGAAATGGAAAAAGGAAAATGGTTTCTAAAATGTAATTTGGTGCCAAACTATATACAAAACTTTAAAACATTCCACAAAATGTTTTAAAATCGATTCTGTAAAGTGGCGCCAACGCAGGAGCGATTCTGTCTCGCTTATTATTTTCAGATTTTGAAGTTATTAAGCCTCGTTATCTTCATGCCTTTTTCAGTGTGACTAGACGTCAGTATTGAAATGTAAGGAGGTAATCCTTATCAAAAAGTTAATAAAAAGCGACACCGGCAATCCAGGCTGGAGCCCAATGGAGAAAAATAGTGGGAAAAAATGGGAATACAATGTTTGAAGACGTATTAGCCAGATCAGATGAAAATCTTCAATTTGCTTTCGTTTATCTGTAGAATTTAATTAGCCATTGAGCATTTTCCCAATATGGATCCTTGAGGGACACCACAATTGACAGATTTACTCTTCCAAAAACTAACAGATTTGGTTAAACTGCAGAGAAATTAAGGCTTTGTAAGCTTTCTTTTTTCCAAAGGTAACAGAAGTAATAAACAGTCAGCATGGGCCACTCCAGCTAACAGGCGTTCAACGCCATTAAGGATTTAAAACGCCTTGAAAATGTCAAAATCAATTAAGAGTTATTTTAAAGGTTGAAGCCCATTAGCCTCTAATGCATTCACTACACTGTTACTTTCTTCGACTAACTCCTAGAGCCCTGTTTTACGCATCATGAAAAGAAAATCTAAATATTCTGTTTGTACTTTTGGAAACTTTCTGTTTAGTTTCCCAAAATTCAAACTAGTAGACTGACAAAGATTCTCAGCATGTTCAAAGCTCTGCTCAGTCTGTGCAGCACGCCATTAAAACACAAACCAGCCGTAAACCTAAAAGCTCAGCCAGCTGGCCGTCTTTTCTCTGTGGATGTAATGGGAACCTCCTGGGAGCCTTTTCTTAACAGCCAGCATAGCTGTTTGGCAAGTCATTCTCCAATGTTGTACTTTAAAATGTCAAACCTTCTACAATTTCTGCTCTCAGCCAGATCAACGCGCGGGACGCGTCGGGCCAGACGCCTCTGCACCGGGCGTGCGAACGGGGCGACTTGGCGTGCGTGAAGGAGCTGCTGGACGAGAGCCAGGCCCGCACCGACATCAGAGACCAGAACGGAGAAACCCCCATGCACTACGCCTCCAAGCAGGATTCTCCCGTCATCATCCAGGTGAGACCTGAACAACGCCCAGGTCAAAGGGCGCTCAAAGCCCGAAGGGGGTTGCACTGATGATTGATGACTTTTGGTTTTGTTCAGCTACTAAATGTGCTTCAGCCCAATTTCTTATTCATATGTTTTTAAAGGAGCAAATATAAAACAAAAAAAAAGTCCTGGATATTCAAGGTCAAACCGATGCACTGAATCTCTTGACAGCATGGGGTCGTGTTACTTTCCCACTCGGGATACGTAGTTGTCGGTGACAGGTGTTAACACTTGGGAAAATGCGAAGGTAAAGCCTGCAGCAGCCTGTCACAAACATCACACCTGACTTGTTGTGGGAAGAGTTCTGCAGGTCAAAGGGCGCATTAGTTTTACTGGAAAACGTATTTTGAAACGGGCTGCTAGTAATTGTACATTTTTTCAAAGTATTTGGACAAGTGCACACAGGCTGCGAGTCTGGAAGGGGGTGATCTGTAGCTAGAAGGAGGAGAAATGCTCAGAGAAGTCGACAGATTTGAAGAAGATTCAATGGAAGCTATAATTACTGAGGTGTTTAAAACTGAAGACAATGGAAGCCCAGAGATCCTGTTTAAAAAGAAGCTGCTTTTTATACTAAATGTTGATACGAGGGGTGCGCAGATTGGAGTTTTATGATTTTCATTTTTAAATAAACCTAACAGACTGATTCTGATTTATTTTGACTTAAAAGAAGCTAAATGTAACAACAAAGTTGCTAAGTTGTTAGCAACTTTAGCTAACAACTTGCCTGCATGTGGGCGGGTCTTTCACTCAGTCTTCTCTCACAGCAGAGCAAAAGGCGACAGTGACTGATTTTCAGACCTTTGCGGAGGTCTGAAGAAGTTACATTTCTTTGCAGTATGTAACTTTTACAAAAATATGTTTTTTTTTTACATATTTGTTAAAACTGTCAAAATGTCGTGACAATTTTGTAGCAAAAAAATAATCTGCGGGAAAAAAAAATCAAGTTTCTCCTCCCGTCTCCTCTGAAGAAATGCACCGCTCCCAGTCAAAAACAACCAGTCAGAGCCAGGAGGAGGGTCTTTGCGCTGTTGATCATGCTTGTGTACGCGCTGCTCGATGTACTAATGGCGGAGAAACAACCTACCGTTCCAGGAAAACTGTCATCAACTAGTCTGAGCACAGCATAGCAGAGATAAAGGGGGAGGGTCTGAGTGGCTCATATATGAGGCTACTGCAGCTTTAAGTATCCTCAATCACGCAAAATTAAGAAAATTAAAGAAATTTGTCCTGCTGATTTATCGGTGCAACTCTAGTTGAGACATCTCTACAATTTAAGACTGTGAGAGACCAAGACATCATCATTTTCAGCTTTTAACCTTTGTCTACTTGAGAGTATACTTTATTTTCGGCTTCCTTCCTTAGGAAATTAGGAAATGGTGGAGTTAGCATGCTAGTTGCGCTAACTACTCTCATTCCTAATATAAAAGTCTAAACGCGATTTTGAACGTCAACTGCCCTCTTACACCCACAATGTGACCTCAGCATCTAAAATAAATAACTCATGACAACTCAGGGGCAGAGATACTCAGAAAAATATTTGCATTCAGTTCTTATTTCTTCCGATAAATTAGCTCTTGAAAAGGAATCAGAATTAGCTTAAATCTGTATCAGCAGGTCAACGGTTTAGGAAAACTGGAAATCAGGTTGGGTGTGGCTCTGATATCACTAGAAATAATAATTAAAGAATACTTCACAACCTATAATTAAGCAATATTAATATTAATATTAAAACGTAACTTTCCACGCTGTCCTGCACAGGCTCTGTGCTCACGGCTGTGCTCAGGGGTGAACGAGCTCAACAGCAACGGAGAAACGCCGCTCCACGTGGCCTGCCGTCTGGGCCGGGTGGAGTCCGTCAAAGCCCTGCTGGAGGGGGGGGCCAAGTGCGACACCATGGGCAGCACAGGAAACCCCATCCACACTGCCATGAAATACAGCGAGAAGGGGTGAGTGGACAAACAAAAGGAACAAGCTGGAGTTGCCTTTCTTTTCCTTGTTGTGCTACAAGAATTGTCTCCAGGAAGGAAGTGGCTCTGTTTGTTGTTCCTCTGACCTGCAGACTAATTAAATCAGTGGAAATCGATGTTTATGATTCGTTTTGTGCTTTGTAGTAATTGTGTATAAAACATCATTATAAAACGGCCTTACACACGCATAAAACAGCATTTCAGCTAAAGTGAAACTTTGACAAACCTGCTAAATGCCAGCGAAGGTGCCATAAGCATCGGAAATTATAAATGATTCAATTTAGGAAATGTGAGGTTGTCTATGTTGTGTGTTTGTTTGTCAGCTGCGTGGAGGAGATTCTCAAGGCAGATCCGTCCCAGCTGCAAGCCCAAGACTCCGTGTACGGAGGGACGCCCCTGCACTGGGCCAAAACCGCCGAGGTAGAGACTTCTGCTCTAACTGTTAATGTTACATATTATTAATCAATCGCATGATCAATTACAATGAGCTCCATGATTTACATTCTGATGAGTAAGATATTTTGAAAGGGCAACTTTGTTTACAGAGACTCAGTGTGGTTCAGTTGTCTGTGTTCATTTCCATTTATCTGTTTTGGTTGTCATGTTTTATTTTGGATATTTAAAATACCTTCTAGATTCCATGTTAAATATTCTTTATGAAATTAATCTTTACTAGTTGTGACGCACCGATCCACTTTTTTCCATTTCCAATACCGATATCTGAGGTTTAGTATCGGCCGGTACCGATACAGAGGTACAGAGAGCTGGATCTACTTGAAACGTTGCTTTTTTTTAAAAAACACACAGACATAAATGTACTAAATTACAAATTTATTTGCTAACTAAACATTTCATATTTAACGTTTTTACATGCCTCTTGGTCAAACATGTAAAAACAACACAACTTTAATTTGCTCAATTGTGCAGTCAGGATCAGGCACATTGTCAAAATACCCAATGTAGAATTTTCTAAAACATCAGGACCGTTACAGATATTTATAGTGGACTTCTGCATTTCTATTCATTAGTCTTTGAGAGGGCGGACGTGCATTATTATGGCATTACTAATACATTACTTGGAAATTACCTCAAAACAACAATATTATCGTTTATCGCAATAATTACAGGGCCAATTTATCGTCCAGCGAAATGTGTCATTGTGACAGGCCTGTTAGATGATTTGAGTTGACGGCAGGAAGCTACGTTGTTGTTTCATTTAAAGCATTAAATGAATCAGCTTCCCCATTAAACTTTAAATGAAACTTTAACCTTTAAACTTAAAATGAAAAAGGAAGGCGTCCGTTGTGCTTCCTCTCTGCCAGATGTGCCGCATGCTGCTGGACCGCGGCTGCGAGATAAACTACCTCAGCAAGACCGGCGAGAGCGCCCTCCACGTTCTGACCAAGAAGGGCCACTTTGAGGCCGCCATGGTGCTGCTGACCCACGGGGCCAACGCCAACCTGAAGGGCCAGGACGGAAACACGGCCCTGCACCTCGCTATGAAGGTTCCTGTTTTAACAGACGGATACATTTGTTCGTCTTTTTATGGGGTTAAAGCAACACCGTCTCATGGACATTTACAGATTATATTGAAATAAAAAGTTTAACTCTTAAGTGAATAACAATCTATGATGGCAAAACGATTTCCACAGTGATTTATTATTAAAATACTTCATATTTGATGTTTTGATGTCATTTATTGCATCAGAAATGTAGTTTATTTCCAAACAACAATAATGCGTATTTTTTTTGTGCCTATTCTCACTAGATGGACCACATGGAGCTGATTAAAGGTTTGATCGTGTTTGGCGCCGATGTTGAGATCCACAACAACCTGGGAGAAACACCCGGGCTGATCGCAGCTCGCACCAGCAAAGGTGGGCGAGATCGACGGTTAAACCGCGACTGCTGCTAGCCTGGTTTGTTAAAGTGTAAAATAAAATTAACAGTAAAGTAAGTTGTTTTTTCTAAACTAAGATGTTGATACAAGTCATTGGATCTCACTTAGAAGCATGTGTTGCAGTGTAAATAACAGAAATGTGCATGCTTACAAGTGGAAATATTCAGGAAAGACTAAGTTAAAATTCTGTATTTTAAAGTGTAATTTTTGTATTTATTAATGAATCTTTAGAGGCATAAAAAAAGGATTTTTTTTCACAGCTTAAAGTAAAACTAACCCTCAGTTTTGTGTTCTTTTCTGTGACATTCAGAATATTACTTTAAAGAGTTTGTGATCTGATGAGCTACTTAAAAATTAGAGCTTTTAAGTTGCTCCTCAAATTATTTTTATCCATGACGCCTTGGTCTAGTCAGAAATTTCAGTTAATTGGACTATTGTTAATTTTTTTAATATAAAAACACTCAAAATAAATTGATCTGATAATCCTCTAAAAATGTACAGAAATCACTATTTTACTTTGAGTTCCTTCATTTCTCAGTGTAAACAAAATAGTTTGAAGAACCATTTCTGTGGATAGATAATGTGTGGAAATAAATGTGCTTATATTTCAAAAATAGAACAATTGTAGAGCAACCTCTATATAAACATGCAAAATGTTGAAAAGACATTAAGGACATTTAAACTGTTACCAACAGATATTATACCAAAAATAGAAATGCTTGCCAAAAGTTTATGTCTCTTAGATGATCCAAACATTATTATTTTATTATTAATAGTAATAGTACTTTTTTTTTTTCAAAATGGATCTGTTGTTGACTTTTATAAAGTAGCTTCCAGTAAAATCTGAGTTTGTTCTGAGTGGGAAATGATGCTTAATTGAGTTTCCTGTCATTTATTGATTTGTTTTTGAAGATGCATGACGATTGCTAACCGTTTACAAATCTCTCTGCTTACTCTCCTCCCTCTCTGTCTGTTACGTATCTCTCCATCTCTCTCTCTCTCTCTCTGTCTGTCCTGTGTTCGTGGCATGCTCGCGTGCCCGCCATGTTGGCTTGTGTTTTGTACTAACCTGAAAGGTCCTAATAGAAAGATCCTGCTGGACATGCTGTGTAGTGTAGGAGTGCAGCGCTGCCTTCCTCGCTCCCCCAGCAGCCCTCCTCCTCTTCCTCCTCCTCCAGTCTCAAACAAGACCAAGCCTCGAGCCATAGGTAACGCCAGCACCCAGGAGCCTGAGAAGACCCGTTTGTTTCAGGAGCTTTAGCACTAAATGAGACACATTTTGATCAGGGGTGTGCAGGGTTTCCCTCCAGAGATCTGGCCAAGCCTGGCGGAGTCCACCGGGTCTAAACCTTGCTTAAGCTTTCTTTGCCATCACTGTGACTGGTGTTTATAAAAAAATAATAATTTTAAATAAATAAATGAGGCTTAGCCTGGTGGGAAGGGGGGGCAAATAAAGCCTGGTGGCCCACCAGGCTTATAATGCCCTGGGGGAAACTCTGATACTTATTTTCATTTCACATTGAGGTCATAAATCTTCACAAAGGGCCAGTTGTGGCAGAAAATATTGAAAAAATATAAATAAGTGTCTAACTCTTTATTCGATGAGTACTTGTTAAAATTAAATTATGTTGAACATCTTTTCACCTTGATGTAATTTGGCAGTATACAGATAAAACCTCCTTTGATTAGGTTGATAAAACAGTATTTCAGCATACAGTTGTTATCTTGAAGGTTGTATTTATGTGGCCCGTTAGATCAGAGAGGGCCACATAAAATGCTATGGCGGGCCGGATTTGGCCCTCAGGCCTTGAGTTTGACACGTGGATTGTATAGATCAACAGCTGGATCTCTGAAAGCCTTTATTTATGTTAGTTATGATGATTTTCCACTCACTGCTAATGAAAACATGTTTTTTAACATTAGAATATTACAACAGAACAATAAGAAATATTACTAAAAAAATAAATTTGGGCTAAATAAAACTCATATTTACCCCCTGCTTAGAGGTTATTTTCAAACGGTACTTTTAATCTGACAAATGGGCCTCTTATTATTGCATTTCATCAAATATGACTGTGTTTACACTAAGGCATTGCTTGCAATTTTTCAGTGCTCTGAAATTATATAAACTAATTTATTTTTAGTACAAGTACATCAAGATTAATAATTTGCTATTTTAAAGTGATACTTGAGGCTTCTTTTCGAACGGCTTCATAGCTTTTAGAAATCCCAGTCTCCTCTTCGCTTTTTTATCATTTTGACAGCATGTAGTTATCGGCTTTTATCACTGTTTTACAGGGTTTCAGGACATCCTGTACGTCGGGGCTGCAATGGGAGCAATTGGCAAATCTGAAATTGATGGACAAGTAATGGAGAAAAAGAAGTAAGTGTGTGAAATATTTGTTGAGTGGAAATGTATTTAATTTCTTTAATTTTGGATGATCAGCCGATACTTGCACGAGAAACCGATCAGATCTGTATCCGCAAAGGTCTGAATATCGACCACTGAGCCCTTTGTTCTGTTGTGAGCAACTTAAAAAAATAAAATAAAATCACCAAAAGTCAGAATCAGCAGTTCAGACTTTTTCAATATCAGTGTTTGGTCAGAAAATTGCAATCTGTGCATCCCTTATTCTGTTATTTTGTTGCAATTCGTGTTGTTCTACAACAGGGGTGCTCAATACGTTGATCGCGATCGACCGTTTTCAGTCGATCTCGGAAGTAGGAGACAAACTGAACGCCGCCGTTATGTTTTTAAAAACATAACGACATAACAAACTGAATGTTATGTTTTTAAAGTAGTCTCTGCTCGGCTTGAGGCAGGCGGTTGCCACGGCAACGGGTGTGCTAAAACGACAGAGAGAGAGTAAAAAGGTAGGAGTGGCTTAGAGTTGATCGCCTGTTCAGGTTATTTTACCTTTGCCATGGCGCATCACAGCCGCTGTAGTTTCTGAACGTTCAATAAACGACAAACGTTGGACTAATTACCTCGTTCGTTGCAGTATACGTCACAACAAACATCAAATAGGACAAATATATTTCATTAAGTAACAAACAAATGGCTTCTACCGTGATAACTATGTGAAATTAAATGAATTGTCTAATATTTTAAAACAAAGTTTGGTGCTCCTCTGGCATCTCGCTTTGAGCTCAGAGTCTGAAAGGATCTTCCTCCATCAAACATGCTATTTATTTTTGTCTCTTTATTTAGTGGAAATATTGATGTTGATGAGATTTTCTCATCAAAAATTTATGATAAAGAAATAATGTCATTTATACACTCATCTAATTTATTTGTAATTTTCTTTAATGGTTAACAGTGTTTAATCCAAATTTAACTGCAGGATAGACAGACTGCTTTGTCTGGACGGTGGCGGTATCAAAGGCCTGGTTCTGATCCAGATGCTGATCGCCCTGGAGAAGGAGGCGGGTCGGCCGACCAGGGAGCTCTTCGACTGGGTTGCTGGGACAAGCACCGGAGGCATCCTCGCGTTAGCAATAATCCACGGTGTGTTTTTGGTTTTCTTACCTTGGTGTGTGTGTGTGTGTGTGTGTGCCACCAGAACTAAAATGTTGTGTCCTCTGTGTGAAGGTAAGTCCATGGAGTACCTGCGCTGCCTGTACTTCAGAATGAAGGAGCAGGTGTTCAGAGGGTCCAGGCCTTATGAATCCGCACCGCTGGAGGACTTCCTGAAGAAAGAGTTTGGAGAGAACACAAAGATGACAGACATCAAATTCCCAAGGTTTAAATCATATTGTGGCATTAAGAACATTTCAAAACAAGTACTAGAAATGATAAAAAAAAAAGAATATTTGTAAAGCAGCAAGTGATACAATGCTTTAATTCACCAGAACAGCAATTACAAACATGCATAAATGTGTTGGTACTTCCTCCATGTTAAATAAAACATTAGTGTCCCACAAAAGGTTAATGATATCACTTTTTCTGAATTAACACAAATGAGATTTTGCTTTACTTATTAATTCGGATGAATATTTTGTTTAAAAAAAATTACCTGATGATAATCCCACAAACTTTCGTGTCAGTTTGCATGCATTATGGGAAATTTCAGTTTGTCTTTTTTCTTCCGTCAATAGTGGTATCCATGGAGATGATTGTGACTTAACATGTGACAGATTTGTCACCATCAGATCTTAAAACTTAAATTGTCTTTGATGGGTTTCTGTTATACGTTTCCATAATTTGCATAAGCAGACAGGTTGATCCAAACTACGACACCAGGCTACCCACCAGCATGTTTGCTCTCTTTAATAAGGCTGAATGCCTCACAGGACTCTGTGATGCTAACTACAGTTGGCATTAAGGGTCATTAAATTAAAAAAAAAATCCAAAGGAATATCAGCCAATTTGTTCATACTGTATTTGAAAAATGAACAACAAATTATCTCAGCATAATTTTACTTGCTTACTTAGTCATACACTAAAAGTACAAAGGTAAAATCAATCATTATAAGCAATACTGGTCATCTCATAATTGAATAAATCTGTTCTCATAATTGAATAAATCTCCTCCTGTACCAGCATCTTAGCCGTCCTTTCTCCATTTCTCGTTTTCTGTCTGTCCGTCCAGGGTCATGGTGACCAGCGTTCTGGCCGACAGACATCCAGGTGAGCTCCATATCTTCAGGAACTATGACCCTCCGTCTGTCCGCAGAGAGCCCTCCTACACCACCACCGCCACCTTCCAGCCTCTCACCATCCCACAAGGTACCCACCGGACTTTAAAAGTAGCTTATCGCTCTCATTTTATATATGTGCACCTTTAGCACCACTAGATGGTGACAAAGTGAGAAGTTCTCCTGCAGAATTAGTTGGTTTTTTTCCCCATGTCATTTTTCTAAATGAATGAAGAAATGCAGTTGTGCTGTTTGAGTGTCAGCCATGTTGTTGTTGCAGGGTGGGAGGATGAGGATGTGTTGATAGTAGGATACACAGATGAGCCGCCCAGAAAGCGTAGGAAGGTGACAGACGAAGGTGTGTAGACATGTATGTAGGAGAAAGTTGAGTCATGAAATTGTTCACAACGAAAAGTCTAAAATATCTTGAAATGTTGCTCATTTAGGTCTTAATATCAGACAGATTAGGCATCTCTTCTTTTTTTTTTGTTTTTCATCTGTAAATTAAAGTAACATGACAATCTGTGTGTAAAGAAGTTTCTATTCTTAAACATGCAGAGAGCTGAAGCTGCTTGAAATGAAGTGGCTTAATAAAACTGCTGTTATCAAGTTGTTCAAGCTGTTCTATAAAATGGTGATATGTGCCTGGAAAATGTTTAATACCACCCCTAAGTATTTTGAGATAAATCTAATGAAGAATTAGCATAGTCATAAAAGAGATTTAATAGTTTTGTTTTGCCTTATTTTTATAGTAGGTCAGAGTTCCCAACAGTTCCTAAATTTATTCTGGAGAGGTAACTCAAAGACCAAAAACCCATTGAAAGGAGCACTCACGTTCTTCATCAGATTGGGATAAATTCAGTCTATTAATTAGGACGTGAATTAAAAACACATGAAAAAAATGTATTGTGAAATAGCATGGAAGCAAAATATTACGGTAAAACCCCAAAATCATAGCAGAAACCTAAATGAATCTTACTTTAGCCCTTTCTGAGCTCATCTATTTTCCCAGAGCAAACCTTCTGCTTTAAACCTAAAAGCGTCAAACTTCTTCACCTTAACATAATCTGTGTCTTTACGTCAGAACAACTCGTATGGAGAGCCGCTCGCTCCAGCGGCGCCGCACCCACCTACTTCCGACCAATGGGCCGCTTCCTGGACGGAGGGCTGTTGGCCAATAACCCGACGCTAGACGCCATGACAGAAATCCATCAGTTCAACAAGTCATTAAAAGCTGAGGTAGCAGATTTGCATGCTTTGTGATGTTGACTCATCCCTATGTGTACAGCTGCACTGAGCTGTTCTACAGATCAGTTTTATTTGTTGTCTTTCTCAGGGTCGTGAAGCGAACATCAAGAAGCTGGGCATAGTTGTTTCTCTTGGAACAGGTGGGTCTAACAGAAAACTACAAATGATGTGACTGAAAGATCAGCTTATGAAAGTTTTAAGTCATTTGCATCCATCATGCATATCTGCAAAGCTGTTTTATATGCAAACAGCATTTAAAACAGCACACAAAGGCAGTTATCTGTCTTTGTGTGCAGCTAGTGTGGGATTTAATTGTCCCGTCATGTGCTGCAAATAAATTTCTATGAAATACAACTTGCTTTCAGTTCTATTTTCACAGTCAGGGGTTTTGCGGTTTCTGGGTGAAGTCACTAGTGATGTTGTGTCTTTCCAGGCAAACCTCCACAGGAAGTGGTGACCTCCGTGGACGTTTTCCGACCCTCCAACCCTCTGGAGCTGGCCAAGACGTTCGTAGGTGCCAAGGAGCTGGGCAAAATGTTGGTGGACTGTGTGAGTGCACCACTCTAATCTTATGCCTAGCTGTAGACATTTCTCATCTTATTTTTTTGCACCTGATTCATAATCAAAACATTCTGCATCGTCTGTTTTGTCTTAAATTCAAAACCTGTCTGGATGCGCAGTGTACGGACTCTGATGGCTGCGCCGTGGACCGGGCCAGAGCCTGGTGTGAAATGATCGACACCATCTACCACAGGTCAGCTGATCGCCAACATGCCACTTTCTTTGCTATATCCTGATTTTTCAGTTTTCATACACTTCCCTATTTTTTGCCAACATATCAGCTAATTCACATCTCTTTCTCAAAACCCCGGTCGGACATTTTTGCAAGTTTTCATGCGTACAACAGCTGAATCAAATGACTAATTTAACCTTCTGAGGATGCAGTGAGCTTCTACAGAATCCAACAAATGACCAAATATTTGACTCGTGTCTAATGAAGAAGATAAATGGGAAATGTCCTGTATTTTCTTGCTCCACGATCAACTGAATGGTTGTGAGGAGTTGAAAACATCCCATCAATAATACAGTCCTGATCCTCTGGGGAGGCAGCTGCTGGTAACCTGCAGCGACTATGAACTAGTCGCTAGCGAATTTGGCGTAATTCAATGAAACAATGAAATATTTTGTTCAGCAGATAATAAATCATGTTGGAAATGGTGAACAACTGTCTGGATTTAAAGCACTTGAAGGGATTTATTGAGCCTGCATAAAGACGATGACATAGAGCATCCGCCCTTTGGGGGTCCCACCAGTTTTACGCATCGCTCAGGTGAATCCTTGGAGTGGCACATTCCTCTGGTTCCACAATCAGCAGCATGTTCTGGAAGCATGCGGCGCCCGAAACCTTAGCGGCTTAACTCTTTGATGTTAAAGCACTAAGCCATCAGATATGGGCTGCTGATGGCTTTGTGTCTTTGCTAAGACTCATTAATCATTTTTTTCATCTCATGTACTCAACTAAATTTTACTAGATTAAAAGATGATTGTCAAATACTTGTTAAATTAGGAAACAGGATACAGAATTTGAGCTAGTAGTCTGTAGTGGTGCATTGTAGACGGCATGAGTCTGATGAGGAAATGTCCAAAAAAGGCCTTAGAGACTTTGGAGATGACTAACTTGAAAAAAACGTCATAAATATTGCTGGTGCAAACAAGTATCAGTATGAGTGTGGATTTGTAAAAGTGACCAGAATTAATTGAGCATATGACAGGAAGGAACATTTTTTGTGTTTTTTTTAATGGGCATTTTCCCTAAAATCAGACGAAGTTAAAAGTTTTTGTATATAAAAATTTTATTGCTCCTGATACTTAAAGGTATAATGCATTCAAACAGGTTTGCCAAGTACTGCAGTAATTAATTAATTTGTATGCATGTCTCGTTGTGCAGACTGAGTCCCCAGCTGTCTCAGGAGGTGATGCTGGACGAAGTGAGCGACGAGGTTCTGGTGAACATGCTGTGGGAAACGCAGATGTATCTGTTTGAGAAACGGGAAGTGCTTCAATCTCTGGCGAAAACGCTGCTGTGAGGCTGACAGGAGAAAGAGACGACAGAGAGGGACCACAGATATAAACCTATGAATATTTAACAATCTACAAGAACAACCACTATTCTAAGAGAACAAATTATTTTTGGTGCTTCCTGAAGGGCCTGTTTGAGGACAAAGCACTGAAACTTTCGACTAAAATAAGTGTGAACCACAGGAAGGTTTAAACCTGACTGAAATCTGCCTGAAAGTAACTTGGCATGAATTTATGAAGGGGAGAGACGTGTAGCACTGACCTTAGCACTGACCTTAGCACTGACCGTGTTTTCTGCTTTCTTTACCAGGTTCACAGTTTTTATATAAACGTACATTCAGTTTACATAAAAACCTCTCCAGTATAAAAACTTACCATACTGGTAGGTTTGGTAAGAGGAGTACATACCATAAGTGTAAAAATACTTACACTATAGAGGTACGTGTTTTTACCACTTGCCATAGAGGTACGTGTTTTTACCACTTGCCATAGAGGAAGTGCTAAAAACAGAATTGGACACAGAAACTGTCAACGTCTGCTGCTGCTTCCCTCTCTTCACTTTGTTGACGACAAACGGCTCAAGCGACGTTTTCATTTACCCTTTCATATTCACGCAAGGCATCTACAAAACCACTGGAGTTAGACGTTTTGTTTCTGTGTCGGCGTTGTCTGAAGTATCCACCTGAAAATGCTGAAGGTTATTTTCATTAGAGCAGCTGATCTGCCTTACACGTCCGTAATGTTTTCTTTTCACATATCATCCTTTGTATTCATTTATAAGTTATTAATATTGTCGCATTATTTAGATGCACTCCTATGCTCCTTACTGCCTATTTCCAAATGTTTTCTGTCTCCACAATGTGAACTGGAAACTTTCGCAGAGACTTAAATGTAACAGATCACGGGACCTGCAGCTACTGCTAAACATAACGAAGGCAAATAATGATTTTGTTTGTTTTTTTTTTCTATCACATATTGAGGTGTTTACTTATATGGTAATAAATTTTATTACTACTTTTTTGTTGTTACAGTTTATTGCAATTTTTGATCCCATCAGATTGTCAGCTCTTAAAAAAACACACACCGATTGAAATATGGAACACAGTAATTGATAAATACAATTTAGAGAAAGAAACAAGGAGTTTGAGCTGGTTTGCTTGGGATCCGAGGTTTAAACCAGGTATTTATGATACAGGCTTCAAACAATGGGCAAATAAAGGTGCCACAGCAATATGTAAATTGACTGAAAAGGGCAATCTGCTGAGCTTTAATAGCTTAAAGGGAAAATATGAGCTGGAGGATCAAGACCAGTATAGATACCTGCAAATAAAAGATTATTATGAGAAAGAGATAAAAACCAACGCAAGTAAAATAATAGAGATATTTCATAAGGCCTACGAGGGGAATAAATTGCGGGTTATTTCAGCAATATACCAGGGACTGATGGCAGGCAGGAAGACATCTACTATGTACATTAAAGAAAAATGGGAGGACGAATTGAAGGAGCACATAAGCGAGGAGGGATGGTTTAAAATTTGTAAAATGCAGTGCACGGCCACCTGCTCCCGTGTGTGGAGGGAATTTAATTGGAAAAACATGATTAGATTTTTTATAACACCAAAGATCAGGTCCGGGATGGTATCCAGTTCACAACCATGCTGGAGACTCTGTGGCCAGACTGATGTAGGCCATACACATATATTCTGGTCTTGTCAAAAGCTAACTACATACTGGTATAATGTTAGCCTTATCTTGAAAAACATATTGGGATATGGAATACCCAGATCATGTAAAACACTCTACCTGGGATGCCTCACACACGATGTAATTCAAAAGGATGAATATCTGTTAAAAATATTACTTTCAGCATCAAGGAAAACCATCACAAAATTATGGTATAGACAAGACCCTCCTGCAGTGGAGCAGTGGCTGAACATTGTGGAAGAGATTTTCGTAATGGAGAAAATCACATATAGACTTAAGATTGCAGGAGGACAAGTTTGTTGTTAAATGAGAAAAATGGAGCGACTACAGACGCAAGGAGAATGCCACTGTTGTATCCAGCTAAATATGGACACGGTTGCCCAACATTGTATATGAAGTTGAATGTATTGATACCTCTCCACTGTATGTGTTCAGAAATGTTCAATAAAAAATATTTAAAAAAAAACAAAACACACACACACACACACACACGCCCTCACACACAGAGAAAACAAACAACTCATAAAAACGCATTAAAACATGGTCAGCGCGACCACATATGAAATAAATTAATTAGACGAAGACTTATGTTTTAACATCTTTATTTCTATTAGTTATGATGATTATTTTTTTGCTAAAAGTCAATTAAACAACATTTAGGATTACACCAGACCAATAAAAAAAAAATAAACCATCTTTAAAAACAGAAGTGTGGGTTTTATTAAGACTTTAATACCTTCCTCAAGTACATTTTTAAAAATTTACTTTTAATGACAAATGAGGCTCATCAGGATATATATTGTAATTTATTGAATATGAATGTAAATTATGTATCTAAAATCATGTCATTCCAACATAGTCAAAATAAAAAAAGAAGGCACTTTAAAAGAGCTCCAGATATCTAATTACATCCAGATATGATTGAAATCCCATAGTTCAGGGTTGTTAATGTTGCAAAGATACTTTTAAATAATGAAATATGCTAAAAAAATATATGAATTCCTTTTTAAATCTAATATTTAAAATTACTTCACACTTTCCCTCCTAAAACAATACACGTTTATGAACATTTTCTTAAGATTTGAAACTCTTATTTTCAATAACTTTACCTAAAAAAAAAAAAAAAAAAAGTCATATTCCTTTATGACACTAAGAAAACGGCAAACTTAAAAACTACGCAAAATTAACTTCTGCAACCAGTTATTGTTGCATTAGTTTTTATTTTCAAAATCAGATAAAAATATTTCCGGATTAGTGGTCTGTTATGCAATGAAAGCATGTATCATCCGCATATTGAAATTTGTTTTTATCTTCTTTAGCTTGCCTTGAAAAGCCTTAGTCATTTCAGGTTTTTTGTTGTTGGAGCGAAAGAGAGTCTCTGGTTTCACTTCCTCAAAGAGGCAGCTTGCGTCCAGTAAGTGTTTTCTTCATTGCACTGGGTCTGACTTTCAAAATTATTTCAGAGTTTCACAGTTATCACATTTACAACAGTCTCAGCTGACCAAAGTGCTTCACAACAAACAACATCAAAGGCAGATAAAAGTAGAAGATAAATTAAGTTTAGTAAAAATAATAAAACAAATATAAAATTGGCAAAAAATACCAAAAGCCATCTATGCAGGAGTTTCTTAAAGAGATACAGGCCCAATTTCAAGGCCTTAAATTAAGAAGTCAAATTTATTTTAAGACATTTAATATTTAAAGCATTTTTATAACTAAAGGTGACAGAGTTACTTGATAGAGCTATAAAATGGCACCATGTGCCTTGAAACTATGTAATACTGCCCCTTTAAGCCCTTAGATAATAGCTGTCAGAACAAGTAATAAACGGGTCAGGGCCAGGCATCAACAAGCAGCAGGAATATGATGATATATTAGAGAGAACAAATTTCTCTGTTCTTGTGGAGTTTGCATGTTGAAAAATTAATTACTAGATTTAAACTTGGCAATAAGACCTGATTTTTGTTGGCCTTTCAAAGTAACATTGGTAGAATGTCTTCAAATTAAAATCTTGCTGTAAATAGTTGAATTCTTACAAATATGTGTCCCAGAGTCCTAATATGCTTTAAAACCCAAAGTTGATGCATTCTGAGCCATGCTCCCACCGGCTCAGCTTATAACATGAAATAAGATCAGCTACCATTACTACACGGATGACACAGCTCTACATTACGATGTCACCAGGTGACTCTGAACCATCCAATCACTGAATAAATGCTTAGAACAGATAAATGTGTGGATGTGCCAAAACTTTCTCCAGCTGAACAGAAAAAAAACTGAAGTTATTATTTTTGGACCTAAAGAGGAACGATCTAGAGTTATAGATCTAGAGTCAATGCACAGCTTCAGTTATTACAACTGAAAACCAGCGATCAGGCCTGAAACCTGGGAGTAGTGATGGACTCTGACCTGAACCTCCAGAGCCACATAAAGACAGTTACAAAGTCGGCCTTCTATCACCTGAAGAACATTTCCGGGATTAAAGGACTAATGTCTCAGCCAGATCTAGAGAAACTCATCCATGCGTTCATCTTCAGTCGTATTGATTATTGCAGCAGCGTTTTCACAGGTCTGTCCAACAAATCAATCAAACAGCTGCAGCTGATCCAGAATGCTGCTGCTCGGGTTCTCACTAAAACCAGGAAGATAGAGCAAATAACACCAGTTTTAAAGTCCCTACACTGGCTCCCTGTAGCTCGGATTATTTAAAAATATATTTTTTTTTTTCCAATTTTCAATGTTTATTAAATCCTTCAACAAGTAAACATACAGTGAAACCGATGTTGACAATATCGGTACTGTAAAGTATACAACATTAAGTAGTTATACAGAGAAGGATCTGAGTTTTAACATTTTCTCCCCTGACCCCCCCACCCCACCCATACTCCCCCCACCCCAGCCAACAAAAGGAGCTAAAGCAAAAGAAAATATACTAAAATAAAATTAAAATAAAGTAAACAAAAAGTTCAAACACACTGCATCTTTTATTCTGGACCAATAGTGTTTGAGCCTTATCTCTCTGGTTTTAAGAATGGTTCCCACGTACTCTGATACTCCTCCATCTGACCGTTTATTTTGTGTATGAGTCGTTCGTAAGAGGCGGTTTCTAAAAGTGCTGCATACCATTCTGTATAGGTAGGGATATTTTGACCTTTCCAGTGTCTTAATATAACTCGCTTAGCCGTAGTGAGGGCAATTTTAAGCCATTTTGCCTCCTTTGTTCCTATTCCGACCTTGGATTATTTTAAATATTTTAAAGAATAAACTTTAAAATACTGTTGTTAGTTTATAAATCACTGAACGGCTTAGCACCACAATACATTAAAGATCTGCTGTTGTTGCATCAACCTTCCAGACCCCTCAGGTCTTCGGGTTCTGGCTCTGCTCTGCATCCCCAGAACCAGAACCAAAGGAGGAGAAGCAGCTTTCAGCATCTATGCACCACATATCTGGAACAAACGTCCAGAAAACAGCAGAAGAGCAGAAACACTGAGTTCCTTTAAAGAGGCTGTATTATGTAAAATATCATATTTATATCATATTAAAATGTTATTCAGTGATTTAATATGTACCTTGAGTGTCACCTTGATTATTTTCTCAGGACCTTCTTGCTGAAAGGCAACTGTGCTATCAATTGTTCAACCATGCATAACCAAAAATCTCTCCAAAAACATGTAAAATCGTCCGACTATCAGGAAAAATTAAATGGATAAAAATGTTTACTCACTAAAATATTTCCAGGCTCCACATGTGGCTCACTTTGAGATCATTAATTGCAAATAAGTTGAAAACCAGGCATCATTTACCTCCCATGACACAATAAAGCACTTCTCATAAAAGCCTGATTAAAAAGCATTAAATACATAAAACTTAGATTCACATGAGCGCTGGGTCAACAGATTATTACGAAAAGGTACATTTTAATTTTTTTAATAAAAGAATTTACAAAGGGAAACATCCAATATAGATTTCTCATCGTCAGTGGTATATTTCAATTATTTCTGCTTATGTGCTTAGATAAGACGCTTATGCCATCTCTGTTTTAGGAGTGACATGACACAAAAACTATGACAGATGTAGTTGATGTCCAAATAAATAAATAAATTTATTGTACATGTTCTCAGTTTTATGAGAACATGTACTTTGAGTTTCCATTAGCTGTAGACTTAATCCTCTAAAGTGTCATAGATAAATTCTTGAAATATATCTATTTATGTTTAGTGAGTCTATATGGCAGTTTCCCCTTATAGCTTTTAAATACTGAAACAAATTAAATTTATTGAAATGTACCTGTGATGAAATATTCTTTTTCCACAAAATTCAAAGGGAAATACGTTGTGTCAGATATTTTATTTTAATTTCCAAATATTTTATAAACAACAAATAAATCACATTATTATTATTATTATTGTTATTATTATTAATAATAATAATAATTATAATAATAATAATAATTATTATTATTCTCAGAAAATTTTAAATCATATCAAAGTATTATAATAATAATATAATAATAATAATAATAATAATAATAATAATTATTATTATTATTATTATCTACCCATCTATTTTCTGTACACCCTGGTCCCTAGTGGGGTTGGGAGGTGCTGGTGTCTATCTCCAGCGAACGTTTCGGGCGAGAGGCGGGGTTCATCCTGGACAGGTCGCCAGTCTGTCGCAGGGCAACACAGAAACAGACAGGACACACAACCATACACTCACACCTAGTGAAAATTTAGAAAGACGTATTAACCTAACAGTCATGCTTTTGGACAGTGGGAGGAAGCCGGAGTACCCGGAGAGAACCCATGCGTGCACAGAGAGAACATGCAAACTTATATCTTCGTGGCGCGGTCCATGTTAGCGAAAGTAAGTTAATATGTTAACTTAAGTTCGGAAGCAGGGCCACGTCCAGACCACACCTCTAATTATAAGATAAATACATATTATGTATTTATCTAATTTCATCCCTTTGTCCCATCCATCCATTTTCTTACACCCTTATCCCATTGAGATCTGTGCTGGTGCCCATCTCCAGTGGTCAACTGGTGAGAGGCAGGGTACACCCTGGACAGGTCGCCAGTCCATCACAGAGACAAACAATCATATACACACAAACGCAGACCTAAGGAGAATTTAGAGAGACCAATTAACCTGAACACATTTCATGTTTTTGGACTGTGGGAGGAAGCCGGAGCACCCGGAGAGAACCCACGCCTGCACAGGGAGAACATGCAAACTCCATGCAGAAAAAAGGCCTGGAATTGAACCCAGGACCTTCTTCCTGCAAGGCAACAGTGCTACCAACTGCGCCACTGTGCATCATGCCTTCTTTAATAAATCTTTAAACTTATATCTTTGCGGTGTGGTCTGTGCTTGTGAAAGTCAACATGTTACCCCCACACTAAGTCTTCACTTCTTCACCTCCCTTGATCCCCTCATTCCCCCATCCTTTCATCCCTTCTTCAATAAATCTTTAAACTTCAATCTTTATGAGGTGGTCCTTGCAAGTGGATTGCAAATCTTCATCCATCCATACATCCATCCATTATGGTGAGAAGCTTCATGATCTTGGCCCCTAGCATAAACAAGCGTTACTCATTTTCTTCAGCAGGCTGCTTTCTCTTCCATTTTTCCGGTTTCTTCAAACCCAGAGCATGTCGAAGCTTTTTCAGTAAAGGTTTCTTTACCGGGAGGGGAGCTTGTGCTTCGGCAATTACCTCCTGATCCTTCCGTTTTAGCTCCTCAGAGAGCTTATAATTGCGTGAAAGTTGGCGTTCAATTTCAGCTGTTGACGCATCCAGCTCTTTCCTGTACTTGACTTCATTTAAAAAGAGGTCGCGTTTAACTTCATCCAGCTCCTTCTGTAGCATGTTCTTCTCCGCGTGGAGGAATTTGGCCCTCTTTCCGTTACGTATCTCGACCTCTGCATGACGGTATCTTTCATCCCTGTGCTCCTGCTCCATTGTTTCTATTTCTTTTCTAAGGGCTAAAATTTCAACTTCAAACTTCTGGACCATTTCTAGACTTGCGTCTTTGGCTTGGTCCAGCTCTTTCTGGATGCATCTCTGTGCCTCTAGGGAATCGTCTTGCACTGCAGCCATTTTTTGACAAAGAGTTGCATTCTCAGCTTGCAACTCTGAGTAAAGCATTTGGTTGATTTTCACTATCTGTGCATGAGATTCTCTGTCGTCTTGCAGCTCCCTCTCCAGTGAACATATCCGTTTCTTATGAGTTAAAACATCCATTTCAAATTTCTTTGTCATTTCCCGGTTTGCCTCTTTGGCTTGGTCCAGCTCTTCCTGGATGAATCTCTGTGTCTCTAGGGACTCGTCGTGCACTGCAGCCATTTTTTGACAAAGAGTTGCATTCTCAGCTTGCAGCTCTGAGTAAAGCATTTGGTTGATTTTCACTATCTGTGCATGAGATTCTCTGTCGTCTTGCAGCTCCCTCTCCAGTGAACATATCCGTTTCTTATGAGTTAAAACATCCATTTCAAATTTCTTTGTCATTTCCCGGTTTTCCTCTTTGACTTGGTCCAGCTTGCTCTGGAGACATGTCTTCAGTTCTGTACTCTGTCCTGTGTTTCCATCTTTTATCATCTTAAAAAACCTCTTGTTTGTATTTGTTCGAGAGTTAGCTGTTCTTTCTACGTCCAGCTCTTCCTGTAAAGTTGCCACCTGTTCTGACAGATTAAAAATGTCAGTTTCTAGCTTAGCAAGGACTTCCTGATATAAGGCCGTACTTTCCTGCATTTCTCGCTGTAAAAGTGCCTCTTTTTCTTGAGAAGATTGTAGCTGATATTGGAGGGCTTTATTTTCCATGAGGAGCTCAGAAAACACGATGTCCTCACTGGCATTGGATCCTTGTTTTGCTTCACGGCACACGCCAACGTCGTTTTCACTAAACTCGCATTTTTTTAGTTTGAGTTTCGCGTCATGCAGTTCTTTAGCCAAGTTGTTTGCTCTTTGGCGTTCCTCGTTGAATCTGGCTCTTTCCGAATTCAAGAGCGTCTTTAGCCTGTTAATTTCCTCCTCACAGGAATCACCGCTTTGGGTATCTTTGCCTTGAATCCAGGCATCCTGACTATGCTTGTTTTTCCGTCCATCTTCCTGGCATTGAATCTCCTCTTCAAAGAATTCCTTCGTCTGAGTCTCCATTTTTCTCAAAAACTGTCTCAAAAATTATCCAAACAGGGTTTTCTGTAGAAGCAGTCGTCACTGGACCTTGTGCTTTCTGACAAGCACAAGAACTAATCACTGAACTTCAAGTGAAGTTCTGTGGTGACATCACAACATGTCTTGTGACATCATAGGATTGTCCAGGCTATGGTAACCTTTGACAGTGTTCTAGAATTCTGCACCTTGTTTATTTTTAAAAAATGAACGTGTAATGAAGAGATCTTCATTATTCTATTCATTTATTTTTACTTAAATCACTGTACAGCACTTTTAAAAGCACTTTTTGCACTTTATTTAGAACTGCACTTTAAGCATATATTTGCACATAAATAGCAATTTGCACACAAGAAGTCTTAAATCTCAACTAAAAAACCCAGCTGGTTAGAGTTGCCTTTGAAGTATAATGGATTAAGAATGTAACGATGGCATTTGACTTAATGTAATGTTTTGATTGTTGACTCTATGTTGCATGACTTTGTGTTGTTATGATGTAAAGCACTTTGAAATGCCTTGTTGCTGAAATGTGAGGTATAATTTGATTGATTGGTTGATTGACTACAGAAACAAACCTTTATAGTAATGCCTGAAGTTAACATCAGGTTGCAGGCACTAGCAATATAGTTTTTGTTTGTTTATTAATAAAACTGTCCTTTTAACCACTATTAAACTTTGTCTTGAAAGTATAAAAACAACACAACACATGGTTAGACTCACAGCTGTTGGTTCTATCTGCTTGAATCTGAATTTGTGCCTGTTCTTGTTCTGACCACAGAATAGGCGACATGCTCTTGCTCTGGATGCTTCTGGACGCTGGAGTAAATGGGGTTCATTTTCTCCAAAGCTATCTGGCTGTAATGAAGCTCCTGTTCTGCTGGTTGAGCTGCAAACTCTTCATACATATCACCAGTATGTATCTAATGAAAAATAAATATTACATTTTTAATTCAAGTGAGCAAATAATCATTCTTAAAATGACATAAAGGTATAGAGTCTGGTAACACTTCCAAGTGAAAATTAACATCTTTATGTCAACAGGGTGATATGTGGATAAGGAAAGAAGCAGAAAAAACAGGTTTACCTCATCCATGTTGTTGACAGGTTCACTTTTAGAAGACTGATGAGAGGGCTTGAATTTCCTGCTTGGTGAAATTGATAAAACATAAACAGTGAAGATGGAGCTCATAGTGAGTATAACATGTTAATTATTAGTAACGGCTGTGATAATCACCTATACAAGAAAACAGTCAAAGGCACCAGGACCAAAAGAAACACAGAGAGTCCTGCAGCTGCTAGTATCCAGTTTACTGTTGTTGCTGAAGAGGTTGTTGTTGACTGTTGTACAGTCAGAGTCTTTCCAGGTGAGTTTAGCGTTTCAACAGAACAGGAGTAGTTTCCTTCATCCTGTCTGCTAACTGCATCTATAATCAGATGGTTGTTTCGTGTTTTAGTCAGACTCAGAGGCCGACTGTTCAAGTACCAAATGTAGTTTGTGTTTTCACTGAGAGGACAGCTGGTGCTGCAGGTCAATGTGACTCTCTGACCCTCAGTGACCTTTGCAGCAGGTCGCACATCCACTAGGAGACCTGAAAGACAGTTGGACTAATCAGTGAACAGAAGAGTAACATTTAGTCAGTGGTTCTATGAGAATAGGCTCAGGAGATGTAACTAAATTGTAGTTTAGTCATTTTATTAGAAATTACCTCCAGTTACAGTATGGGTGTCTTATTGTCATATTTAAGATATGAAATGTTAATTAAATGTACAAACGTTATGGTTACCTAGACATAAAAATTCCAGACTCAGACTTTAAATTTTGTAACATGAACATTTTCAGAATAGAATATAAAAGTAACACATTTAGATGGGAAACCATTACATATAAAAACTCATCATATTTACCTGTTACAATCAGAGTAACTCCAGAAAAATGAGATGATTTTCTGATGTCTGTTTTGATTCTGAACTCGTATTCTCCTGAGTTTTTCTCATCCAGGTTGTTTAAACTGAGGATGTGTTGGTTCCTCGTGTCATCCTGATAATTCACATCAGTATTATTCTCCATCACCTCTTCCTCCAGCTTTGTATTTATCTTCATTTTATACCAGCGTTTAGTCAGTGGCTGTTGCTGTTCAGGATGTGAGTATTTGCTGGAGATGTTCACTGATGAACCTTTCAGGCCACAGATTCTCCTGCAGTCATAATTCACAGTCCAGCAGTCGCTACCATCAACACCTGAAAATGAGAGAATGATAAATTAAAATAATTGTTCAAATTACAATATAGTATGTTTCTGAATAAACAAATGTTGAAAAATAATACAATTCTCTCTCTTTTAAACAGTATATTAATACTACAGAATAATTCATACTCACAAACTTCATTAGAAAGCAGATCATGACGATCTTTCATAGTGCAGAAGAAGCTCTCTGTTGATGAGATGGTAACTAGAGAGCTTTCAACAACTTTCTGTTCACCAGTTTCTGTGGTTTTATACAACTGAAATGAACTTTTGTTGTCAGTCAGAGAACAGTTGGAGTTACACGTCATCTTGATATGGTCTTTGTCTGATTCTGTCCTTTCAACATGAACTTCTGTTGGGACATAATGAACATGTTTTGGATATTTACTTTTTATGTTGATGAGACAAATTATTGAATCATAAAGAATATTATAAGTGTGAACAGGTTGATAAAGTATGAATATTTCTATAGTTGCTGTAGAAAAAAAAGAGCCGATGTAAAACCAGCAGATGATTGTGCCATCACCTGTAGGAAATGTGATGGAGCAGGACTGTTTCTGTGATTTGTAGGAACACATTGTGCCTTCAGCGTAGGTCACACTGAAGCAGCTCCCTGAGACAGAATCTGAACAGAACCAGAGATCAGGAAGTGTCTCACCAGAAGAGACAGAAAATAAGCTAATCACGGTCACTGACCCACTGAGACGTCAGGAGCTCTGAGATCCTCGTAGCCTTTGATAGCACAGGAGAATCTGACTGCCTGATCACTGCTGACCAGCTCTTGGTACCAGGGGGACCAGTCCTCATAGAGGAACTCTCCATTCTGGTACCAGATGAAGGCTGCAGGGCTTTCAGTCAGAGAACAGCTGCTTGAGCACATCAGACTCACTTTCTGTCCCTCTGAGGCAGGAAACACCTTTACCTGGAGGTCTGAGATATTGTTAATAAAAAACAAGCATCACTTTAATAATATTGTTTAATAACTGAAACGTTTTTAACAAAAAACATACCTATAACCTGGAGCTGAATGCTGTTCTGCTGACAGCTGTCGGTTTTATCTGGTTTCTCTTTAGGAATAGTTTCACTACAGCAGTAACTTTTTGTCTTGTCCTCTGTCAGATCTCTGATTGTCAGAGTGAAATTATCCTCTAATAAACTGAACTCTTCATGATTACTATGTGCAGACACATCATGATAAACATATTGTGCATTACTCTTGCTCACCATGTACCATTTGACGTTTGCAGCTGAATGTGGAGCTGAGCAGCTCAGATTCACTGATGATCCTTTCAAAGCAAAGATGCTGTTTGGTTTTCCTTCAACACCTGAAACAAAGATTAGATCAACTAAAATTTGATTTTTCTGTTTTTGGTGTAATTTTCTATAAAGTTACACATTCGTCACACTGTTATGGATTGTGACCATATTTCTAAATACTGCATAAAGGTTCATCAAGTCAAAACTATGTTTTATCAAACAAACTTACAAAATTCAATTAAAACAGCTAAATCAGTTCAACGTACCTGAGATGCAGAGAATATAAACCATCCACACACATCCAGCTGCTGATAAAAACATCATTGTTGTTGAATACTGCTATTAAAAAAATGCTAGAATTGATTTATATGCCTTATTCCAGCTGCAGTTTAATGAAAGGTTATTAAAATAGTCGAAGAAAGAACAGTTCAGCTCAACAGCAGTCTAGTGAAAGCTGCTTCATGTGAATCTGTCTGAGAAACTTGAAAGTCACTTCCTACTTTATCATTTTCCTTTCAGAAAGAGGAGACCTCTAGTGAAAAACCTGAGACACTGCATCACTACTTCTGCTACTGATTTAGGATAATGTGCTGTAAAATTCATATATTGTTAAAAATTCATGTTTTTTTTTTACTTTCTCCTGTTTTAAATAGAACACAAAGACACAAGGCTACATCTTAACATAATCAGAAAAACTAACAGGCAGTTGTTAGAGAATAGCAGAAACAGGAAATTGACACCAAACATTTTTTTGGAGAAGAAGCAGAGGAAATAGAAAAGCAGACATGATGCAGGTTATGTGACTTATATTACCAGGGATTCACAGTAAACAGTGAAAGATCAAGAGCTTTCATGAGTGGAAGATCAGGTGAAACACATGATGATGAGGCGGCACAGCAAGTGAATGACATGATGAGTGAAGATCATGAGCGTCAATAAAAACGGGAAGCAAAGCACTTAGTGTTTCAATTGATCAACAGGAGCGAAGACATAAAGAAACTGATCAGCTGGCTCAACACATACAGAAGATCTAAACAAAGATGGTTCGATTCCAACAGGAGAGTGTTTGTTGTGAGGCTTTTATTGTGACATTCAGTAGAAATATTACAAATGCTTAAAACTTTGAGTGATGTAAACCTGTTGCAAAACACCTAACATTTTCAATTTGAAGTTGACATGCTGAAAAAGCTTTTACTTTAAATAATTCACAAATTACATGGAGTTACTGAGGAGTAAATTTGAAGAAAGCAATGCAAATCATTGTAATTGACCACAGAAGACTATAAATTACAAGTTATCTTTTTTCTTGCACTCATGCTTGACACAAGCAACAACATGTTTTCCAAAGAAGGGCATAAAACAAGTTTAGTGAAAGCAAAAGTAACTTTGATGAACATCCAGAAGATGGAGAAAATGGAAGATGGACAGTAGAATTCTCTGACAGTAGAGACTAGATAAGTTGGATAAAGATCAGCTGTCAATACAAGACATGCATTTATTAATCCATCCATTTACTCATTGGCTACACCTGTTTATAGGGTAGGACTGGTTAAATGTCTTCAGCCAGTACAAGTAGGAAGGACTGGCTAAACACAGTTTGACCTCCAGAGGGCAGCATAACTTACTTTTAATCAAAACCTTTTGCATATCATCCATAACATCAGCAGTTACATTCAACCTCTTCCTGTCTTGGTTTCATCTGTTTGTATTTTGGTCTCTTATTGACTCAAGTATGACAGCTGATTGGTAACGTGTCTGCTTTATTTCATCAATAGAAACTATTCATACTGTCATTGCATTCCACCTGACCAATATGAATAGGTTAGAAGTTAACAGATAAGTAAAGGTCACAACAAATTAATCACAGTTTAAAACAGTGAATCATAGTGGTGGTATTTATTATAAACTATAAGTTGTGAAGTAAGTAAATTGCTGTCGTTGAATGTAAACAAATGGTCAGTGCCATCAATTAATACCTTAATATATTAGCATTAAACAATGTTCTATTACAAAGCTATTCCAACTTCTCATTCACTCAAACCATGATTACACAGGACAAGTCATAGTATTTAAACAGGCAATAAAATTGATTGATCTGGCATTAAGTAAATCAAATATAGCAAAACATTTATTTGTCTATATGTCAAAAATAATTAGAACTTTGTAAAATTGTATTACTTTCTTCAAATTTGGACTTTTACATGAACTAAAATTACCATGCTTTTAAGAAATTTGGGAAAGCCCGGATGAGGATGTCATGGCTTTGCAAGGTTCTGACAGGAGGCACATCTCCCTTAAGACAGGTGGATGCTTCACTGAATCTCCAACTTGACATGTTTATCTGTTCAAACAATTACTTTGATGAATATACAGCATCCGTGAGATTCCTATGCTTGGTGCAAATTGTGCGGATCAACCACAAAACACAAACACAAGATCTATTGAAGAAGTGGCTAAAGCTGATAGAGTACTTTTATCAGCGGTGACAGCATCATGTTGTGGAGAAGTTTTACTGCAGGAGGTCTTGGTGTAGTTCACACAACTGATGTCATCATGAGGAAAGACATGACCGAAAGAAAAGAAACAAGTTAAAAATTGAGCACTTATGGATCTTCAAAATGGATAATGAGCCTAGCATGCTAATGATCTACAAAGTGGCTATAGGACACAAATGAGTGTTTTGTAGTGGGCTTCGCAAAACTCTGATTTCAGCCTGATAGAAATCTTGTTGGCAGAGCTGAAAATATCTGTTTGCAGTTGTAGCTGATGTTAAACTGACAGCTTAAAATAAACAAGCCATATGGTAGTCCCTCCTAACATCCCTAAACAAAGCTGAAGCAACATCAGTTTTTATAGCTGCTGCAGCTTGACGTCGATCCCACGTACATTCAGCCCTTCAAGCTGCATCTTGTTCAGCGCTTGTGTTGAACTTTTAAAGCCTTCATTACAGTTATATTGTGGATGATAATGAAGTCTGATGAAAAGGGGAGCAAAGCCAGGTCACAAGTCTCAACACAGGAGAGAATTTCTCACTTTCTGCCATCACATGCTGGCTAACAGGTAATAACAAGACTTGTATATTTGACCCATAAACTGACACAGGCATGCTTCAGATCTGTTCTGAGCCAAACAACAGAAGATTGGCATTGGTTTAGTGTATTTTTAATAACGTGAAATAACAGTGATCACTCTGTCCTTTTAAATAAAAACCATTAGAGGGAGGTGTGTATCAAAGACGTTGTTAACACTTGAAAGAACCTGTGCAATATTTCTTCTGCCTGACAGATTGTATTTATCCAGCTTTGTATCTGTGTTGCTGGCTGCTTGTCACATTCAGTTATTTGTTATTATCTTCAAGGAGATTATGCTTCTGGTCTGATGAACATCCATACATGCTTTGCTTTCATCTATGCAGGGTCGCGGGGGATCCCATCTCTAGTGGGCATTTGGTGAGAGGCAGGGTACATCCTGGACAAGTCGCAAGTCCATCACAAGGCAACACAGGACAAACAACCATGCGAGAATGCAGAGAACGAACAATTTTGGTGCTTCCTGAAGGGCCTGTGTGAGAACATAGCAAGGAAATGTACGACTAAAATATGTGTGAACCACAGGAAGTTTGAAACCTGACAGAAATCTGACTGAAAGTAACTTAGAATGAATTTATAAAGGGGAGAGACGTGTAGCACTGACCGTGTTTTCTGCTTTCTTTACCAGGTTCACAGTTTTTATATAAACTACTGAAAAGTTTACATAAAAACTTCTCCAGTATAAAAACTTACCATACTGGTAGGTTTGGTAAGAGGAGTACTTACCATACTCCTCAATGGTAAGTACAAAAATACTTACACTTACCATAGAGCAGTATGGTAAGTACTAATCTATGGTAAGTGTAAAAATACTTACACTTGCTATAGAGGTACGTGTTTTTACCACTTACCATAGAGGAAGTGCTAAAAACAGAATTGGACACAGAAACTGTCAACGTCTGCTGCTGCTTCCCTCTCTTCACTTTGTTGAAGACAAACGGTGCAAGCGACGTTTTCATTTACCCTCTCATATTCATGCAAGGCATCTACAAAACAACTCGAGTTACAGATGTTTTGTTTGTGTCGGCGTTGTCTCAAGTATCCGCCTGAAAATGCTGAAGGTTATTTTCATTACCCGTGTAGAGCAGCTGATCTGCCTTACACGTCCGTAATGTTTTCTTTTCACATATCATCCTTTGTATTCATTTATAAGTTATTAATATTGTTGCATTATTTAGATGCACTCCTATGCTCCTTACTGCCTATTTCCAAATGTTTTCTGTCTCCACAATGTGAACTGGAAACTTTCACAGAGACTTAAATGTAACAGATTATGGGACCTGCAACAAAGGCAAATAATGATTTTGTATTGGGTTTATTTTCTATCACATATTGAGGTGTTCACTTATATGGTAATAAATTTTATTACTACTGGCATAAGATTTGTTTCTGCTTTTTGTTGCTACAATTTCAACAAACCTTTATAGTAATGCCTGAAGTTAACATCAGGTTGCAGGCACTAGCAATATAGTTTTTGTTTGTTTATTAATAAAACTGTCCTTTTAACCACTATTAAACTTTGTCTTGAAAGTATAAAAACAACACAACACATGGTTAGACTCACAGCTGTTGGTTCTATCTGCTTGAATCTGAATTTGTGCTTGTTCTTGTTCTGACCACAGAATAGGCGACATGCTCTTGCTCTGGATGCTTCTGGACGCTGGAGTAAATGGGGTTCATTTTCTCCAAAGCTATCTGGCTGTAATGAAGTTCCTGTTCTGCTGGTTGAGCTGCAAACTCTTCATACATAAGAAGAGTATGTATCTAATGAAAAATAAATATTACATTTTTAATTCAAGTGAGCAAATAATCATTCTTAAAATGACATAAAGGTATAGAGTTTGGTAACACTTCCAAGTGAAAATTAACATCTTTATGTCAACAGGGTGATATGTGCATAAGGAAAGAAGCAGAAAAAACAGGATTACCTCATCCATATTGTTGACAGATTCACTTTTAGAAGACTGATGAGAGGGCTTGAATTTCCTGCTTGGTGAAATTGATAAAACATAAACAGTGAAGATGGAGCTTATAGTGAGTATAACATGTTAATAATTAGTAACGGCTGTGATAATCACCTATACAAGAAAACAGTCAAAGGTACCAGGACCAAAAGAAACACAGAGAGTCCTGCAGCTGCTAGTATCCAGTTTACTGTTGTTGCTGAAGAGGTTGTTGTTGACTGTTGTACAGTCAGAGTCTTTCCAGGTGAGTTTAGCGTTTCAACAGAACAGGAGTAGTTTCCTTCATCCTGTCTGCTAACTGCATCTATAATCAGATGGTTGTTTCGTGTTTTAGTCAGACTCAGAGGCCGACTGTTAAAGTACCAAATGTAGTTTGTGTTTTCACTGAGAGGACAGCTGGTGCTGCAGGTCAATGTGACTCTCTGACCCTCAGTGACCTCTGCAGCAGGTCGCACATCCACTAGGAGACCTGGAAGACAGTTGGACTAATCAGTGAACAGAAGAGTAACATTTAGTCAGTGGTTCTATGAAAATAGGCTCAGGAGATGTAACTAAATTGTAGTTTAGTCATTGTATTAGAAATTACCTCCAGTTACAGGATGGGTGTCTTATTATAATATTTAAGATATGAAATGTTAATTAAATGTACAAACGTTATGTTTACCTAGACATAAAAATTCCAGACTTAGACTTTAAATTTTGTAATATGAACATTTTCAGAATAGAATATAAGAGTAACACATTTAGATGGGAAACCATTACATATAAAAACTTATCATATTTACTTGTTACAATCAGAATAACTCCAGAAAAATGAGATGATTTCCGTTTATAATGGTCTGTTTTCATTCTGAACTCGTATTCTCCTGAGTTTTCCTCATCCAGGTTGTTTAATCTGAGGATGTGTTGGTTCCTCGTGTCATCCTGATAATTCACATCAATTTTATTCTCCATCACCTCTTCCTCCAGCTTTGTATTTATCTTCATTTTATACCAGCGTTTAGTCAGTGGCAGATGCTGTTCAGGATGTGAGTATTTGCTGGAGATGTTCACTGATGAACCTTTCAGGCCACAGATTCTCCTGCTGTCATAATTCACAGTCCAGCAGTCGCTACCATCAACACCTGAAAATGAGAGAATGATAAATTAAAATAATTGTTCAAATTACAATATAGAATGTTTCTGAATAAAGATAAATGTTGAAAAATAATACAATTCTCTCTCTTTTAATAACTATGTCAATACTACAGAATAGTTCATACTCACAAACTTCATTAGAAAGCAGATCATGACGATCTTTCACAGTGCAGAAGAAGCTCTCTGTTGATGAGATGAAAACTAGAGAGTTTTGATCAACTTTCTGTTCACCAGTTTCTGTGTTTTTATACAACTGAAATGAACTTTTGTTGTCAGTCAGAGAACAGCTGGAGTTACACGTCATCTTGATATGTTCTTTGTCTGATTCTGTCCTTTCAACACGAACTTCTGTTGGGACATAATGAACATGTTTCGGATATTTACTTTTTATGTTGATGAGACAAATTATTGAATTATAAAGAATATTGTAAGTAGATAGTGTGAACAGGTTGATAAAGTATGAATATTTCTATAGTTGCTGTAGAAACATTAGAGTCGATGTAAAACCAGCAGATGATTGTGCCATCACCTGTAGGAAATGTGATGGAGCAGGACTGTTTCTGTGATTTGTAGGAACACATTGTGCCTTCAGCGTAGGTCACACTGAAGCAGCTCCCTGAGACAGAATCTGAACAGAACCAGAGATCAGGAAGTGTCTCACCAGAAGAGACGGAAAATAAGCTAATCACGGTCACTGACCCACTGAGACGTCAGGAGCTCTGAGATCCTCGTAGCCTTTGATAGCACAGGAGTATCTGACTGCCTGATCACTGCTGACCAGCTCTTGGTACCAGGGGGACCAGTCCTCATAGAGGAACTCTCCGTTCTGGTACCAGATGAAGGCTGCAGGGCTTTCAGTCAGAGAACAGCTGCTTGAGCACATCAGACTCACTTTCTGTCCCTCTGAGGCAGGAAACACCTTTACCTGGAGGTCTGAGATATTGTTAATAAAAAACAAGCATCACTTTAATAATATTGTTTAATAACTGAAACGTATTTAACAAAAAACATACCTATAACCTGGAGCTGAATGCTGTTCTGCTGACAGCTGTCGGTTTCATCTGGTCTCTGTTTAGGAATAGTTTCACTACAGCAGTAACTTTTTGTCTTGTCCTCTGTCAGATCTCTGATTGTCAGAGTGAAATTATCCTCTAATAAACTTAACTCTTCATGATTACTATGTGCAGACACATCATGATAAACATATTCTGCATTACTCTTGCTCACAATGTACCATTTGACGTTTGCAGCTGAATGTGGAGCTGAGCAGCTCAGATTCACTGATGATCCTTTCAAAGCAAAGATGCTGTTTGGTTTTCCTTCAACACCTGAAACAAAGATTAGATCAACTAAAATTAGATTTTTCTGTTTTTGGTGTAATTTTCTATAAAGTTACACATTCGTCACACTGTTATGGATTGTGACCATATTTCTAAATACTGCATAAAGGTTCATCAAGTCAAAACTATGTTTTATCAAACAAACTTACAAAATTCAATTAAAACAGCTAAATCAGTTCAACGTACCTGAGATGCAGAGAATATAAACCATCCACACACATCCAGCTGCTGATAAAAACATCATTGTTGTTGAATACTGCTATTAAAAAAAATGCTAGAATTGATTTATTTGCCTTATTCCAGCTGCAGTTTAATGAAAGGTTATTAAAATAGTCGAAGGAAGAACAGTTCAGCTCAACAGCAGTCTAGTGAAAGCTGCTTCATGTGAATCTGTCTGAGAAACTTGAAAGTCACTTCCTACTTTATCATTTTCCTTTCAGAAAGAGGAGACCTCTAGTGAAAAACCTGAGACACTGCATCACTACTTCTGCTACTGATTTAGGATAATGTGCTGTAAAATTCACACATTGTTAAAAATTCATGTTTTTTTTACTTTCTCCTGTTTTAAATAGAACACAAAGACACAAGGCTACATCTTAACATAATCAGAAAAACTAACAGACAGTTGCTAGAGAATCGCAGAAACAGGAAATTGACACCAAACATTTTTTTGGAGAAGAAGCAGAGGAAATAGAAAAGCAGACATGATGCAGGTTATGTGACTTATATTACCAGGAATTCACAGTAAACAGTGAAAGATCAAGAGCTTTCATGAGTGGAAGATCAGGTGAAACACATGATGATGAGGCAGCACAGCAAGTGAATGACATGATGAGTGAAGATCATGAGCGTCAATAAAAACGGGAAGCAAAGCACTTAGTGTTTCAATTGATCAACAGGAGCGAAGACATAAAGAAACTGATCAGCTGGCTCAACACATACAGAAGATCTAAACAAAGATGGTTCGATTCCAACAGGAGAGTGTTTGTTGTGAGGCTTTTATTGTGACATTCAGTAGAAATATTACAAATGCTTAAAACTTTGAGTGATGTAAACCTGTTGCAAAACACCTAACATTTTCAATTTGAAGTTGACATGCTGAAAAAGTTTTTACATTAAATAATTCACAAATTACATGGAGTTACTGAGGAGTAAATTTGAAGAAAGCAATGCAAATCATTGTAATTGACCACAGAAGACTATAAATTACAAGTTATCTTTTTTCTTGCACTCATGCTTGACACAAGCAACAACATGTTTTCCAAAGAAGGGCATAAAACAAGTTCAGTGAAAGCAAAAGTAACTTTGATGAACATCCAGAAGATGGAGAAAATGGAAGATGGACAGTAGAATTCTCTCACAGTAGAGACTAGATAAGTTGGATAAAGATCAGCTGTCAATACAAGACATGCATTTATTAATCCATCCATTTACTCATTGGCTACACCTGATTGTAGGGTAGAACTGGTTAAATGTCTTTTGCCAGTACTAGTAGGAAGGATTGGCTAAACACAGTTTGACCTCCAGAGGGCAGCATAACTTACTTTTAATCAAAACCTTTTGCATATCATCCATAACATCAGCAGTTACATTCAACCTCTTCCTGTCTTGGTTTCATCTGTTTGTATTTTGGTCTCTTATTGACTCAAGTATGACAACTGATTGGTAACATGTCTGCTTTAGTTCATCAATAGAAACTATTCATATTGTCATTGCATTCCACCTGACCAATATGAATAGGTTAGAAGTTAACAGATAAGTAAAGGTCACAACAAATTAATAACAGTTTAAAACAGTGAATCATAGTGGTGGTATTTATTATAACCTATAAGTTGTGAAATAAGTAAATTGCTGTCGTTGAATGTAAACAAATGGTCAGTGCCACTAATTAATACCTTAATATATTAGCATTAAACAATGTTCTATTACAAAGCTATTCCAACTTCTCATTCACTCAAACAATGATGACCAGTCAGTGTTTAAACAGGCAATAAAATGGATTGATCTGGCATTAAGTAAATCAAATATAGCAAAATATGTATTTGTCTATATGTCAAAATAATTAGAAATTTGTAAAATTGTATTACTTTCTTCAAATTTGGACTTTTACATGAACTAAAATTACCATGCTTTTAAGAAATTTGGGAAAGCCCGGATGAGGATGTCATGGCTTTGCAAGGTTCTGACAGGAGGCACATCTCCCTTAAGACTGGTGGATGCTTCATTGAATCTCCAACTTGACATGTTTATCTCTTCAAACAATTACTTTGATGAATATACAGCATCCGTGAGATTCCCATGCTTGGTGCAAATTGTGCGGATCAACCACAAAACACAAACACAAGATCTATTGAAGAAGTGGCTAAAGCTGATAGAGTACTTTTATCAGCGGTGACAGCATCATGTTGTGGAGAAGTTTTACTGCAGGAGGTCTTGGTGTAGTTCACACAACTGATTCCTCATCTGTTCATGAGGAAAGACATGACCGAAAGAAAAGAAACAAGTTAAAAATTGAGCACTTATGGATCTTCAAAATGGATAATGAGCCTAGCATGCTAATGATCTACAAAGTGGCTATAGGACACAAATGAGTGTTTTGTAGTGGGCTTCACAAAACTCTGATTTCAGCCTGATACAAATCTTGTTGGCAGAGCTGAAAATATCTGTTTGCAGTTGTAGCTGATGTTAAACTGACAGCTTAAAATAAACAAGCCATATGGTAGTCCCTCCTAACATCCCTAAACAAAGCTGAAGCAACATCAGCTTTTATAGCGGCTGCAGCTTGACGTCGATCCCACGTACATTCAGCCCTTCAAGCTGCATCTTGTTCAGCGCTTGTGTTGAACTTTTAAAGCCTTCATTACAGTTATATTGTGGATGATAATGAAGTCTGATGAAAAGGGGAGCAAAGCCAGGTCACAAGTCTCAAGACAGGAGAGAATTTCTGACTTTCTGCCATCACATGCTGGCTAACAGGTAATAACAAGATTGTATATTTGACTCATAAACTGACACAGGCATGCTTCAGATCTGTTCTGAGCCAAACAACAGAAGATTGGCATTGGTTTAGTGTATTTTTAATAACGTGAAATAACAGTGATCACTCTGTCCATTTAAATAAAAACCATTAGAGGGAGGTGTGTATCAAAGACGTTGTTAACACTTGAAAGAACCTGTGCAATATTTCTTCTGAGTGACAGATTGTATTTATCCAGCTTTGTATCTGTGTTGCTGGCTGCTTGTCACATTCAGTTATTTTTTATTATCTTCAAGGAGATTATGCTTCTGGTCTGAGGAACATCCATACATGCTTTGCTTTCATCTATGCAGGGTCGCGGGGGTTCCCATCTCTAGTGGGCATTTGGTGAGAGGCAGGGTACACCCTGGACAAGTCGCAAGTCCATCAGAAGGTAATACAGGACAAACAACCATGCGAGAATGCAGAGAACGAACAATTTTTTGTGCTTCCTGAAGGGCCTGTGTGAGAACATAGCACGGAAATGTACGACTAAAATAAGTGTGAACCACAGGAAGTTTGAAACCTGACAGAAATCTCACTGAAGGTAACTTAGCATGAATTTATAAAGTGGAGAGACGTGTAGCACTGACCGTGTTTTCTGCTTTCTTTACCAGGTTCACAGTTTTTATATAAACTACTGAAAAGTTTACATAAAAACTTCTCCAGTATAAAAACTTACCATACTGGTAGGTTTGGTAAGAGTACTTACCATACTCCTCTATGGTTAGTGCAAAAACACTTACACTTACCATAGAGCATTATGGTAAGTACTAATCTATGGTAAGTGTAAAAATACTTACACTTGCCATAGAGGTACGCGTTTTTACCACTTACCATGCAGGAAGTGCTAAAAACAGAATCGGACACAGAAACTGTCAACGTCTGCTGCTGCTTCCCTCTCTTCACTTTGTTGAAGACAAACGGTGCAAGCGACGTTTTCATTTACCCTCACATATTCATGCAAGGCATCTACAAAACAACCCGAGTTACAGATGTTTTGTTTGTGTCGGCGTTGTCTCAAGTATCCGCCTGAAAATGCTGAAGGTTATTTTCATTACCCGTGTAGAGCAGCTGATCTGCCTTACACGTCCGTAATGTTTTCTTTTCACATATCATCCTTTGTATTCATTTATAAGTTATTAATATTGTTGCATTATTTAGATGCACTCCTATGCTCCTTACTGCCTATTTCCAAATGTTTTCTGTCTCCACAATGTGAACTGGAAACTTTCACAGAGACTTAAATGTAACAGATCATCGGACCTGCTGCTACTGCTAAACATAACAAAGGCAAATAATGATTTTGTATTGGGGTTTTTTTCTATCACATATTGAGGTGTTCACTTATATGGTAATAAATTTTATTACTACTGGCATAAGATTTGTTTCTGCTTTTTGTTGCTACAATTTCAACAAACCTTTATAGTAATGCCTGAAGTTAACATCAGGTTGCAGGCACTAGCAATATAGTTTTTGTTTGTTTATTAATAAAACTGTCCTTATAACCACTATTAAACTTTGTCTTGAAAGTATAAAAACAACACAACACATGGTTAGACTCACAGCTGTTGGTTCTATCTGCTTGAATCTGAATTTGTGCTTGTTCTTGTTCTGACCACAGAATAGGCAACATGCTCTTGCTCTGGATGCTTCTGGACGCTGGAGTAAATGGGGTTCATTTTCTCCAAAGCTATCTGGCCGTAATGAAGCTCCTGTTCTGCTGGTTGAGTTGCAAACTCTTCATACATATCACCAGTATGTATCTAATGAAAAATAAATATTACATTTTTAATTCAAGTGAGCAAATAATCATTCTTAAAATTATATAAAGGTATAGAGTTTGGTAACACTTCCAAGTGAAAATTAACATCTTTATGTCAACAGGGTGATATGTGGATAAGGAAAGAAGCAGAAAAAACAGGATTACCTCATCCATGTTGTTGACAGGTTCACTTTTAGAAGACTGATGAGAGGGCTTGAATTTCCTGCTTGGTGAAATTGATAAAACATAAACAGTGAAGATGGAGCTTATAGTGAGTATAACATGTTAACTATTAGTAACGGCTGTGATAATCACCTATACAAGAAAACAGTCAAAGGTAACAGGACCAAAAGAAACACAGAGAGTCCTGCAGCTGTTCGTATCCAGTTTACTGTTGTTGCTGAAGAGGTTGTTGTTGCCTGTTGTACAGTCAGAGTCTTTCCAGGTGAGTTTAGCGTTTCAACAGAACAGGAGTAGTTTCCTTCATCCTGTCTGCTAACTGCATCTATAATCAGATGGTTGTTTGGTATTTTAGTCAGACTCAGAGGCCGACTGTTAAAGTACCAAATGTAGTTTGTGTTTTCACTGAGAGGACAGCTGGTGTTGCAGGTCAATGTGACTCTCTGACCCTCAGTGACCTCTGCAGCAGGTCGCACATCCACTAGGAGACCTGGAAGACAGTTGGACTAATCAGTGAACAGAAGAGTAACATTTAGTCAGTGGTTCTATGAAAATAGGCTCAGGAGATGTAACTAAATTGTAGTTTAGTCATTTCATAATAAATTACCTCCAGCTAAAGGATGGGTGTCTTATTATAATATTTAAGATATGAAATGTTAATTAAATGTACAAACGTTATGTTTACGTAGACATAAAAATTCCATACTAAGACTTTAAATTTTGTAACATGAACATTTTCGGAATAGAATATAAGAGTAACACATTTAGATGGGAAACCATTACATATAAAAACTCATCATATTTACCTGTTACAATCAAAGTAACTCCAGAAAAATTAGATGATTTCCATATAAAATGGTCTGTTTTGATTCTGAACTCGTATTCTCCTGAGTTTTTCTCATCCAGGTTGTTTAATCTGAGGATGTGTTGGTTCCTCGTGTCATCCTGATAATTCACATCAGTATTATTCTCCATCACCTCTTCCTCCAGCTTTGTATTTATCTTCATTTTATACCAGCGTTTAGTCAGTGACTGTTGCTGTTCAGGATGTGAGTACTTGCTGGAGATGTTCACTGATGAACCTTTCAGGCCACAGATTCTCCTGCTGTCATAATTCACAGTCCAGCAGTTGCTATCATCAACACCTGAAAATGAGAGAATGATAAATTAAAATAATTGCTCAAATTGGGGCCTGCCATGCAAAGCAATGAATTGGGGCCTGCCATGCAAAGCAATGGCAGGAACCTATTACTATTGTCGGAGAAAGTGTTTCTTTCTTCTTCTTTATTTTTCTTCCGTAACCGTTAATGCGGCTCATACCGCTGCGTGCACACCTACAAAAGAGGTATCAAAACCTGCAGAAAATTCACGCCATTCCAGTTATTACTTTTGGTGGGATTCGGGATGAACATGGCGACATAATTCGCAAAAAACTACGAAAAAAACCCCATTATAAGTCAATGGGAAAAATCCTGGAAATACCCTATTTTTGAGGATTTTCTGTGTCGTCACAAATTCACCTAGAAATGCCATTCAAATTTCATTTTGTAGATACGTCTGTGATCTCTTCGAAAGTGAAGACGGCTCGTCGATACCAGTTACGGTTTGTCCACAATTTGCCTCTAAGCGACCCAAAGTTTCTCATTTTTCCTAAAGTTAGAGTGCTTCTCTCGCTGATTAGAGTGAGAGATCAAGACAACTTTTTCAACCCAAATCATTTTTGAAATCGCCATCACGCCCACAAATATCGCACGATTAGTATCAAAATCGGTCCTGACATTGATACGCCTGTCTGCTCCGGTAAAATCTTTTCGAAATTTATCTAGATCGTACGGTTTTCTGTCACGGTGCTTCAGAGCAAAGTCATGCGACAGGATTTTCTGAGGCTGTCTGAGGCTCTCTCCCATGTATTTGAATAGAATTTCAGATCTGGGCACAACATTTCTTTCTCTCATCGCTGTAAATGCTCTGAGTGAGGTACAGATATGAATCTCGGGACTATCGCAGAAGACACATTGACCTCTCATACGCTCGAAACGCTTTTCGAATATGTATTACGGTTCCCGACCAGGAAGGATTTGTTTCCAATGCTTTTTGTCAGTAAAACGTGTTTGCTCAAACACACAATTGTGTGTTTGAGAGCTCAGAGCTCACACCTGCTGAGACCATTATTTACCATAGCAACGGATCTCAAGAGGCTATTGGCTGCTGGTTTGGACTACAAATACGCATCGCTGTAGTTCTATCTATAGTGGACCGCTCAGTTGAAACAGATCAGGACTGAACTGGCCCTTAGAACTAATTGCTGCTATGGGCTGTATATAACTGATTTAACTCAGTAACTGTTACACATGGGATTAGTTTTGAACTTTAAAATTAAGCATATTGAAAATTTCACAATAAAAGCCCTGAATATTTTTACATGACGTAATTGCTCTTTTTGGCTTTATTTGACTTTTTATCCAAAGCACTGTTACACATGGGATTAGTTCGGAACTTTAAAATGGAGCATAATAATAATTTCAAAATAATAGCCTTGAATATTTTTACATCATGTAATTGCTCTTTTTGGCTTTATTTGACTTTTTCATCCAAAGCACTGTTACACATGGGATTAGTTTGGCCCTTTGAAATGAAGCATACTGAAAATTTCAAAATAAAAGCCTTGAATATTTTTACATCAACTACTTGCGTTTTCAGCATTATATAACTGATTTAACCCAATGACTATTACACATGGGATTAAAATAGACTGTTTTGCATGAGCAGCAGATAGATCCTCTATTGCACATGTGTCAAACTCAAGGCCCGTGGGCCACATGTGGCCCGCTACGTCATTTTATGTGGCCCTCTCCCCCCTACCACCGTTTTACAGCCCCATTGATTGACTTAAAATAGTTTTTGAGCACGAATTGACTACAAACTACATATCCCATAATGCCTTCCGATTCTTACCAACCAACATTACGGCTTCTCGCCACTAGAGTGCAGCAGAGTCACCTCAAGCTGATTATTAATTTTCCCAGCGAATAAAACTGAAACATCGACAAGCTAAGAAGCTAAAGAGCGAAGTCCCGTGATGTTCAATCGAGGACTTTTACCGTCTCCTGCCCCCTGATTTGATGCCACAGCTTCGACTCCATGCAGCTCGTGTTTTGTCCACGTTTGGAAGCACCTATCTGTGCGAACAGATGTTTTCAATAATGACTTTAAACAAGACCAAGCACAGATCGCGCATTACTGACGAAAACCTACACGCCGTTTTGCGGATTGCCACAGAATAGAACTAAACCAGACATCGACGAACTGACCAGGGGAAAACGGTGCCTGACATCCGGCCAGAAAACATTGGTAAGCACAAACAAACTACATTTAAATAGAATGAATGTAAAACCAAAACTCAGTATACTGGAATATGCATATAGTTTATTGATTTTGCTTGTGTTTTGTTTATTTACAGAACACAACACAATGAGGATGTGTGTGAGTTGGTGACAGGGTGAAGATGGATCAGCGTTGTGTTCAAGGACAGGAACGTCACCTCATTGTTTTGTTCTTATGTGAAATACATGTTCGTTGTGTAATAAATAACGAAAAAGTTTTGTGAATGAAGTTGAGAGTTAATATCAAAACTTGTTTTTTATTATTTGTCTGCTTATCTTCAAAGCAGACAAAGAATAATTTTCCCAGCGAATAAAACTGAAACATCGACAAGCTAACGAGCTAAAGAGCGAAGTTTAGCTGAGCAGTTTAAAAATACTGAGCATATTTTTAAACTGCTCAGTTTAAAAATACTGTAATTTTTAAACTGAGCAGTAATTTTACATCCATGCAAACTCAAATGTAATATTTAAAACTTGAATACATAAAATCAGTTATTTAACAATATGAGGTGTTGTTTAAAAATAAAAAAGATAGCAATTTCTTTTTATTGCAGAGACATTAGATTCTTAAATTTATGGTATTCTTAAATGTTGTAATTTTGGTTCATTGTAAACTTTACCTGTAAAAAGTTTGTAGAAATCTTTAACATAAGGTCAATATATATTTTTAAACTGTAATATGTTGTGTGTGTGCGTTATTGAAAATTTATATTTGTGACAATCATTAGGTAAATGCTAATGAACTGCCTTCCTGCAGTTATGAGCATTGAACTGTTACTAAACAGTTCAATGCAAGGTTCATTAGCGTTAGCATTTTAGCTTCAATAAGCTATTAGCTATTTATTTTACTTTTTAGCAATGTTTAGTATACTGAATGGAGTAAATCAATTACAGAAAATATCCTAGTGATTTCCCACATACTGATGAAAGCAATGACGCTAACATTAGCGTTTCTGCTGATTTTAGCTGATATACTTACTTTATAATACTGAATGGTGCACGTCCGCCTTACTTAACGTTCTTGCGATTCTCCGCATGCCACTGATTACGTTGCGGCGTTCTTTAGCGTCGATGCCGATTTGTAGCGTGACGACGCCGGGCCCAGACCCACGGGCGCGCCTTGGCAGGCCCCGGCTAAATTTCTTCCGAAATTTTCTAGTTACAATATAAAATGTTTCTGAATAAACAAATGTTGAAAAATAATACAATTCTCTCTCTTTAATAAGTATGTCAATACTACAGAATAGTTCATACTCACAAACTTCATTAGAAAGCAGATCATGACGATCCTTCACAGTGCAGAAGAAGCTTCTCTGTTGATGAGATGGTAACTAGAGGGCTTTCAACAACTTTCTGTTCACCAGTTTCTGTGTTTTTATACAACTGAAATGAAGTTTTGTTGTCAGTCAGAGAACAGCTGAGTTACACGTCATCTTGAAATGGTCATTCTCTGATTCTGTCCTTTCAACACGAACTTCTGTTGGGACATAATGAACATGTTTCGGATATTTACTTTTTATGTTGATGAGACAAATTATTGAATTATAAAGAATATTATAAGTAGATAGTGTGAACAGGTTGATAAAGTATGAATATTTCTATAGTTGCTGTAGAAAAATTAGAGCCGATGTAAAACCAGCAGATGATTGTGCCATCACCTGTAGGAAATGTGATGGAGCAGGATGTTTCTGTGATTTGTAGGAACACATTGTGCCTTCAGCGTAGGTCACACTGAGCAGCTCCCTGAGATCTAGAGTCCAATGCACAGCTTCAGTTATTACAACTGAAAACCAGCGATCAGGCCTGAAACCTGGGAGTACTGATGGACTCTGACCTGAACCTCCAGAGCCACATAAAGACAGTTACAAAGTCGGCCTTCTATCACCTGAAGAACATTTCCAGGATTAAAGGACTAATGTCTCAGCCAGATCTAGACAAACTCATCCATGCGTTCATCTTCAGTCGTATTGATTATTGCAGCAGCGTCTTCACAGGTCTGTCCAACAAATCAATCAAACAGCTGCAGCTGATCCAGAATGCTGCTGCTCGGGTTCTCACTAAAACCAGGAAGATGGAGCACATAACGCCAGTTTTAAAGTCCCTCCACTGGCTCCCTGTAGCTCGGATTATTTAAAAATAATTTTTTTTTTTCAATTTTCAATGTTTATTAAATCCTTCAACAAGTAAACATACAGTGAAACCGATGTTGACAATATCGGTACTGTAAAGTATACAACATTAAGTAGTTATACAGAGAAGGATCTGAGTTTTAACATTTTTCCCCTGACCCCCCCACCCCACCCTCACCCCTCCCATGCTCCCCCCACCCCAGCCAACAAAAGGAGCTAAAGCAAAAGAAAATATACTAAAATAAAATTAAAATAAAGTAAACAAAAAGTTCAAACACACTGCATCTTTTATTCTGGACCAATAGTGTTTGAGCCTTATCTCTCTGGTTTTAAGAATGGTTCCCACGTACTCTGATACTCCTCAATCTGACCGTTTATTTTGTGTATGAGTCGTTCGTAAGAGGCAGTTTCTAAAAGTGCTGCATACCATTCTGTATAGGTAGGGATATTTTGACCTTTCCAGTGTCTTAATATAACTCGCTTAGCCGTAGTGAGGGCAATTTTAAGCCATTTTGCCTCCTTTGTTCCTATTCCGACCTTGGATTATTTTAAATATTTTAAAGAATAAACTTTAAAATACTGTTGTTAGTTTATAAATCACTGAACGGCTTAGCACCACAATACATTAAAGATCTGCTGTTGTTGCATCAACCTTCCAGACCCCTCAGGTCTTCGGGTTCTGGCTCTGCTCTGCATCCCCAGAACCAGAACCAAAGGAGGAGAAGCAGCTTTCAGCATCTATGCACCACATATCTGGAACAAACGTCCAGAAAACAGCAGAAGAGCAGAAACACTGAGTTCCTTTAAAGAGGCTGTATTATGTAAAATATCATATTTATATCATATTAAAATGTTATTCAGTGATTTAATATGTACCTTGAGTGTCACCTTGATTATTTTCTCAGGACCTTCTTGCTGAAAGGCAACTGTGCTATCAATTGTTCAACCATGCATAACCAAAAATCTCTCCAAAAACATGTAAAATCGTCCGACTATCAGGAAAAATTAAATGGATAAAAATGTTTACTCACTAAAATATTTCCAGGCTCCACATGTGGCTCACTTTGAGATCATTAATTGCAAATAAGTTGAAAACCAGGCATCATTTACCTCCCATGACACAATAAAACACTTCTCATAAAAGCCTGATTAAAAAGCATTAAATACATAAAACTTAGATTCACATGAGCGCTGGGTCAACAGATTATTACGAAAAGGTACATTTTAATTTTTTAATAAAAGAATTTACAAAGGGAAACATCCAATATAGATTTCTCATCGTCAGTGGTATATTTCAATTATTTCTGCTTATGTGCTTAGATAAGATGCTTATGCCGTCTCTGTTTTAGGAGTGACATGACAAAAAACTATGACAGATGTAGTTGATGTCCAAATAAATAAATAAATTTATTGTACATGTTCTCAGTTTTATGAGAACATGTACTTTGAGTTTCCATTAGCTGTAGACTTAATCCTCTAAAGTGTCATAGATAAATTCTTGAAATATATCTATTTATGTTTAGTGAGTCTATATGGCAGTTTCCCCTTATAGCTTTAAATACTGAAACAAAAAATTTATTGAATGTACCTGTGATGAAATATCTTTTTCCACAAAAGCAAAGGGAAATACGTGTGACAGAGTGTAGTAATGCCAAAGATAAACAACAAAGAAAGCACAGGAGGGAGGAGGGGTAGGAGGAAGAAGAAGAGAAGGAGAAGAAGAAGAAGAAGATGAGAGGCGCAGAAAAGAAATCATAGCAAAGTATATATAATAATATAATATAATAATAATAATATAATAATAATAATAATAATAATAATAATTAATTATTATTATCTACCCATCTATTTTCTGTACACCCTGGTCCCTAGTGGGGTTGGGAGGTGCTGGTGTCTATCTCCAGCGAACGTTTCGGGCGAGAGGCGGGGTTCATCCTGGACAGGTCGCCAGTCTGTCGCAGGGCAACACAGAAACAGACAGGACACACAACCATACACTCACACCTAGTGAAAATTTAGAAAGACGTATTAACCTAACAGTCATGCTTTTGGACAGTGGGAGGAAGCCGGAGTACCCGGAGAGAACCCATGCGTGCACAGAGAGAACATGCAAACTTATATCTTCGTGGCGCGGTCCATGTTAGCGAAAGTAAGTTAATATGTTAACTTAAGTTCGGAAGCAGGGCCACGTCCAGACCACACCTCTAATTATAAGATAAATACATATTATGTATTTATCTAATTTCATCCCTTTGTCCCATCCATCCATTTTCTTACACCCTTATCCCATTGAGATCTGTGCTGGTGCCCATCTCCAGTGGTCAACTGGTGAGAGGCAGGGTACACCCTGGACAGGTCGCCAGTCCATCACAGAGACAAACAATCATATACACACAAACGCAGACCTAAGGAGAATTTAGAGAGACCAATTAACCTGAACACATTTCATGTTTTTGGACTGTGGGAGGAAGCCGGAGCACCCGGAGAGAACCCACGCCTGCACAGGGAGAACATGCAAACTCCATGCAGAAAAAAGGCCTGGAATTGAACCCAGGACCTTCTTCCTGCAAGGCAACAGTGCTACCAACTGCGCCACTGTGCATCATGCCTTCTTTAATAAATCTTTAAACTTATATCTTTGCGGTGTGGTCTGTGCTTGTGAAAGTCAACATGTTACCCCCACACTAAGTCTTCACTTCTTCACCTCCCTTGATCCCCTCATTCCCCCATCCTTTCATCCCTTCTTCAATAAATCTTTAAACTTCAATCTTTATGAGGTGGTCCTTGCAAGTGGATTGCAAATCTTCATCCATCCATACATCCATCCATTATGGTGAGAAGCTTCATGATCTTGGCCCCTAGCATAAACAAGCGTTACTCATTTTCTTCAGCAGGCTGCTTTCTCTTCCATTTTTCCGGTTTCTTCAAACCCAGAGCATGTCGAAGCTTTTTCAGTAAAGGTTTCTTTACCGGGAGGGGAGCTTGTGCTTCGGCAATTACCTCCTGATCCTTCCGTTTTAGCTCCTCAGAGAGCTTATAATTGCGTGAAAGTTGGCGTTCAATTTCAGCTGTTGACGCATCCAGCTCTTTCCTGTACTTGACTTCATTTAAAAAGAGGTCGCGTTTAACTTCATCCAGCTCCTTCTGTAGCATGTTCTTCTCCGCGTGGAGGAATTTGGCCCTCTTTCCGTTACGTATCTCGACCTCTGCATGACGGTATCTTTCATCCCTGTGCTCCTGCTCCATTGTTTCTATTTCTTTTCTAAGGGCTAAAATTTCAACTTCAAACTTCTGGACCATTTCTAGACTTGCGTCTTTGGCTTGGTCCAGCTCTTTCTGGATGCATCTCTGTGCCTCTAGGGAATCGTCTTGCACTGCAGCCATTTTTTGACAAAGAGTTGCATTCTCAGCTTGCAACTCTGAGTAAAGCATTTGGTTGATTTTCACTATGTGCATGAGATTCTCTGTCGTCTTGCAGCTCCCTCTCCAGTGAACATATCCGTTTCTTATGAGTTAAAACATCCATTTCAAATTTCTTTGTCATTTCCCGGTTTGCCTCTTTGGCTTGGTCCAGCTCTTCCTGGATGAATCTCTGTGTCTCTAGGGACTCGTCGTGCACTGCAGCCATTTTTTGACAAAGAGTTGCATTCTCAGCTTGCAGCTCTGAGTAAAGCATTTGGTTGATTTTCACTATCTGTGCATGAGATTCTCTGTCGTCTTGCAGCTCCCTCTCCAGTGAACATATCCGTTTCTTATGAGTTAAAACATCCATTTCAAATTTCTTTGTCATTTCCCGGTTTTCCTCTTTGACTTGGTCCAGCTTGCTCTGGAGACATGTCTTCAGTTCTGTACTCTGTCCTGTGTTTCCATCTTTTATCATCTTAAAAAACCTCTTGTTTGTATTTGTTCGAGAGTTAGCTGTTCTTTCTACGTCCAGCTCTTCCTGTAAAGTTGCCACCTGTTCTGACAGATTAAAAATGTCAGTTTCTAGCTTAGCAAGGACTTCCTGATATAAGGCCGTACTTTCCTGCATTTCTCGCTGTAAAAGTGCCTCTTTTTCTTGAGAAGATTGTAGCTGATATTGGAGGGCTTTATTTTCCATGAGGAGCTCAGAAAACACGATGTCCTCACTGGCATTGGATCCTTGTTTTGCTTCACGGCACACGCCAACGTCGTTTTCACTAAACTCGCATTTTTTTAGTTTGAGTTTCGCGTCATGCAGTTCTTTAGCCAAGTTGTTTGCTCTTTGGCGTTCCTCGTTGAATCTGGCTCTTTCCGAATTCAAGAGCGTCTTTAGCCTGTTAATTTCCTCCTCACAGGAATCACCGCTTTGGGTATCTTTGCCTTGAATCCAGGCATCCTGACTATGCTTGTTTTTCCGTCCATCTTCCTGGCATTGAATCTCCTCTTCAAAGAATTCCTTCGTCTGAGTCTCCATTTTTCTCAAAAACTGTCTCAAAAATTATCCAAACAGGGTTTTCTGTAGAAGCAGTCGTCACTGGACCTTGTGCTTTCTGACAAGCACAAGAACTAATCACTGAACTTCAAGTGAAGTTCTGTGGTGACATCACAACATGTCTTGTGACATCATAGGATTGTCCAGGCTATGGTAACCTTTGACAGTGTTCTAGAATTCTGCACCTTGTTTATTTTTAAAAAATGAACGTGTAATGAAGAGATCTTCATTATTCTATTCATTTATTTTTACTTAAATCACTGTATAGCACTTTTAAAAGCACTTTTTGCACTTTATTGCACTTTATTTAGAACTGCACTTTAAGCATATATTTGCACATAAATAGCAATTTGCACAAAGAAGTCTTAAATCTCAACTAAAAACCCAGCTGGTTAGAGTTGCCTTTGAAGTATAATGGATTAAGAATGTAACGATGGCATTTGACTTAATGTAATGTTTTGATTGTTGACTCTATGTTGCATGACTTTGTGTTGTTATGATGTAAAGCACTTTGAAATGCCTTGTTGCTGAAATGTGAGGTATAATTTGATTGATTGTTGATTGACTACAGAAACAAACCTTTATAGTAATGCCTGAAGTTAACATCAGGTTGCAGGCACTAGCAATATAGTTTTTGTTTGTTTATTAATAAAACTGTCCTTTTAACCACTATTAAACTTTGTCTTGAAAGTATAAAAACAACACAACACATGGTTAGACCACAGCTGTTGGTTCTATCTGCTTGAATCTGAATTTGTGCTGTTCTTGTTCTGACCACAGAATAGGCGACATGCTCTTGCTCTGGATGCTTCTGGACGCTGGAGTAAATGGGGTTCATTTTCTCCAAAGCTATCTGGCTGTAATGAAGCTCCTGTTCTGCTGGTTGAGCTGCAAACTCTTCATACATATCACCAGTATGTATCTAATGAAAAATAAATATTACATTTTTAATTCAAGTGAGCAAATAATCATTCTTAAAATGACATAAAGGTATAGAGTTGGTAACACTTCCAAGTGAAAATTAACATCTTTATGTCAACAGGGTGATATGTGGATAAGGAAAGAAGCAGAAAAAAACAGGTTTACCTCATCCATATTGTTGACAGGTTCACTTTTAGAAGACTGATGAGAGGGCTTGAATTTCCTGCTTGGTGAAATTGATAAAACATAAACAGTGAAGATGGAGCTCATAGTGAGTATAACATGTTAATTATTAGTAACGGCTGTGATAATCACCTATACAAGAAAACAGTCAAAGGAACCAGGACCAAAAGAAACACAGAGAGTCCTGCAGCTGCGTATCCAGTTTACTGTTGTTGCTGAAGAGGTTGTTGTTGACTGTTGTACAGTCAGAGTCTTTCCAGGTGAGTTTAGCGTTTCAACAGAACAGGAGTAGTTTCCTTCATCCTGTCTGCTAACTGCATCTATAATCAGATGGTTGTTTCGTGTTTTAGTCAGACTCAGAGGCCGACTGTTCAAGTACCAAATGTAGTTTGTGTTTTCACTGAGAGGACAGCTGGTGCTGCAGGTCAATGTGACTCTCTGACCCTCAGTGACCTTTGCAGCAGGTCGCACATCCACTAGGAGACCTGAAGACAGTTGGACTAATCAGTGAACAGAAGAGTAACATTTAGTCAGTGGTTCTATGAGAATAGGCTCAGGAGATGTAACTAAATTGTAGTTTAGTCATTTTATTAGAAATTACCTCCAGTTACAGATGGGTGTCTTATTGTCATATTTAAGATATGAAATGTTAATTAAATGTACAAACGTTATGGTTACCTAGACATAAAAATTCCAGACTCAGACTTTAAATTTTGTAACATGAACATTTTCAGAATAGAATCTAAAAGTAACACATTTAGATGGGAAACCATTACATATAAAAACTCATCATATTTACCTGTTACAATCAGAGTAACTCCAGAAAATGAGATGATTTTCTGATGTCTGTTTTGATTCTGAACTCGTATTCTCCTGAGTTTTTCTCATCCAGGTTGTTTAAACTGAGGATGTGTTGGTTCCTCGTGTCATCCTGATAATTCACATCAGTATTATTCTCCATCACCTCTTCCTCCAGCTTTGTATTTATCTTCATTTTATACCAGCGTTTAGTCAGTGGCTGTTGTGTTCAGGATGTGAGTATTTGCTGGAGATGTTCACTGATGAACCTTTCAGGCCACAGATTCTCCTGCAGTCATAATTCACAGTCCAGCAGTCGCTACCATCAACACCTGAATGAGAGAATGATAAATTAAAATAATTTTCAAATTACAATATAGTATGTTTCTGAATAAAAAAATGTTGAAAAATAATACAATTCTCTCTCTTTTAAACAGTATATTAATACTACAGAATAATTCATACTCACAAACTTCATTAGAAAGCAGATCATGACGATCTTTCATAGTGCAGAAGAAGCTCTCTGTTGATGAGATGGAACTACAGAGCTTTCAACAACTTTCTGTTCACCAGTTTCTGTGGTTTTATACAACTGAAATGAACTTTTGTTGTCAGTCAGAGAACAGTTGGAGTTACACGTCATCTTGATATGGTCTTTGTCTGATTCTGTCCTTTCAACATGAACTTCTGTTGGGACATAATGAACATGTTTGGATATTTACTTTTTATGTTGATGAGACAAATTATTGAATCATAAAGAATATTATAAGTGTGAACAGGTTGATAAAGTATGAATATTTCTATAGTTGCTGTAGAAAAAAGAGCCGATGTAAAACCAGCAGATGATTGTGCCATCACCTGTAGGAAATGTGATGGAGCAGGACTGTTTCTGTGATTTGTAGGAACACATTGTGCCTTCAGCGTAGGTCACACTGAAGCAGCTCCCTGAGACAGAATCTGAACAGAACCAGAGATCAGGAAGTGTCTCACCAGAAGAGAGAAAATAAGCTAATCACGGTCACTGACCCACTGAGACGTCAGGAGCTCTGAGATCCTCGTAGCCTTTGATAGCACAGGAGAATCTGACTGCCTGATCACTGCTGACCAGCTCTTGGTACCAGGGGGACCAGTCCTCATAGAGGAACTCTCCATTCTGGTACCAGATGAAGGCTGCAGGGCTTTCAGTCAGAGAACAGCTGCTTGAGCACATCAGACTCACTTTCTGTCCCTCTGAGGCAGGAAACACCTTTACCTGGAGGTCTGAGATATTGTTAATAAAAAACAAGCATCACTTTAATAATATTGTTTAATAACTGAAACGTTTTAACAAAAAACATACCTATAACCTGGAGCTGAATGCTGTTCTGCTGACAGCTGTCGGTTTATCTGGTCTCTTTAGGAATAGTTTCACTACAGCAGTAACTTTTTGTCTTGTCCTCTGTTAGATCTCTGATTGTCAGAGTGAAATTATCCTCTAATAAACTTAACTCTTCATGATTACTATGTGCAGACACATCATGATAAACATATTCTGCATTACTCTTGCTCACAATGTACCATTTGACGTTTGCAGCTGAATGTGGAGCTGAGCAGCTCAGATTCACTGATGATCCTTTCAAAGCAAAGATGCTGTTTGGTTTTCCTTCAACACCTGAAACAAAGATTAGATCAACTAAAATTAGATTTTTCTGTTTTTGGTGTAATTTTCTATAAAGTTACACATTCGTCACACTGTTATGGATTGTGACCATATTTCTAAATACTGCATAAAGGTTCATCAAGTCAAAACTATGTTTTATCAAACAAACTTACAAAATTCAATTAAAACAGCTAAATCAGTTCAACGTACCTGAGATGCAGAGAATATAAACCATCCACACACATCCAGCTGCTGATAAAAACATCATTGTTGTTGAATACTGCTATTAAAAAAATGCTAGAATTGATTTATTTGCCTTATTCCAGCTGCAGTTTAATGAAAGGTTATTAAAATAGTCGAAGGAAGAACAGTTCAGCTCAACAGCAGTCTAGTGAAAGCTGCTTCATGTGAATCTGTCTGAGAAACTTGAAAGTCACTTCCTACTTTATCATTTTCCTTTCAGAAAGAGGAGACCTCTAGTGAAAAACCTGAGACACTGCATCACTACTTCTGCTACTGATTTAGGATAATGTGCTGTAAAATTCACACATTGTTAAAAATTCATGTTTTTTTTACTTTCTCCTGTTTTAAATAGAACACAAAGACACAAGGCTACATCTTAACATAATCAGAAAAACTAACAGACAGTTGCTAGAGAATCGCAGAAACAGGAAATTGACACCAAACATTTTTTTGGAGAAGAAGCAGAGGAAATAGAAAAGCAGACATGATGCAGGTTATGTGACTTATATTACCAGGAATTCACAGTAAACAGTGAAAGATCAAGAGCTTTCATGAGTGGAAGATCAGGTGAAACACATGATGATGAGGCAGCACAGCAAGTGAATGACATGATGAGTGAAGATCATGAGCGTCAATAAAAACGGGAAGCAAAGCACTTAGTGTTTCAATTGATCAACAGGAGCGAAGACATAAAGAAACTGATCAGCTGGCTCAACACATACAGAAGATCTAAACAAAGATGGTTCGATTCCAACAGGAGAGTGTTTGTTGTGAGGCTTTTATTGTGACATTCAGTAGAAATATTACAAATGCTTAAAACTTTGAGTGATGTAAACCTGTTGCAAAACACCTAACATTTTCAATTTGAAGTTGACATGCTGAAAAAGTTTTTACATTAAATAATTCACAAATTACATGGAGTTACTGAGGAGTAAATTTGAAGAAAGCAATGCAAATCATTGTAATTGACCACAGAAGACTATAAATTACAAGTTATCTTTTTTCTTGCACTCATGCTTGACACAAGCAACAACATGTTTTCCAAAGAAGGGCATAAAACAAGTTCAGTGAAAGCAAAAGTAACTTTGATGAACATCCAGAAGATGGAGAAAATGGAAGATGGACAGTAGAATTCTCTCACAGTAGAGACTAGATAAGTTGGATAAAGATCAGCTGTCAATACAAGACATGCATTTATTAATCCATCCATTTACTCATTGGCTACACCTGATTGTAGGGTAGAACTGGTTAAATGTCTTTTGCCAGTACTAGTAGGAAGGATTGGCTAAACACAGTTTGACCTCCAGAGGGCAGCATAACTTACTTTTAATCAAAACCTTTTGCATATCATCCATAACATCAGCAGTTACATTCAACCTCTTCCTGTCTTGGTTTCATCTGTTTGTATTTTGGTCTCTTATTGACTCAAGTATGACAACTGATTGGTAACATGTCTGCTTTAGTTCATCAATAGAAACTATTCATATTGTCATTGCATTCCACCTGACCAATATGAATAGGTTAGAAGTTAACAGATAAGTAAAGGTCACAACAAATTAATAACAGTTTAAAACAGTGAATCATAGTGGTGGTATTTATTATAACCTATAAGTTGTGAAATAAGTAAATTGCTGTCGTTGAATGTAAACAAATGGTCAGTGCCACTAATTAATACCTTAATATATTAGCATTAAACAATGTTCTATTACAAAGCTATTCCAACTTCTCATTCACTCAAACAATGATGACCAGTCAGTGTTTAAACAGGCAATAAAATGGATTGATCTGGCATTAAGTAAATCAAATATAGCAAAATATGTATTTGTCTATATGTCAAAATAATTAGAAATTTGTAAAATTGTATTACTTTCTTCAAATTTGGACTTTTACATGAACTAAAATTACCATGCTTTTAAGAAATTTGGGAAAGCCCGGATGAGGATGTCATGGCTTTGCAAGGTTCTGACAGGAGGCACATCTCCCTTAAGACTGGTGGATGCTTCATTGAATCTCCAACTTGACATGTTTATCTCTTCAAACAATTACTTTGATGAATATACAGCATCCGTGAGATTCCCATGCTTGGTGCAAATTGTGCGGATCAACCACAAAACACAAACACAAGATCTATTGAAGAAGTGGCTAAAGCTGATAGAGTACTTTTATCAGCGGTGACAGCATCATGTTGTGGAGAAGTTTTACTGCAGGAGGTCTTGGTGTAGTTCACACAACTGATTCCTCATCTGTTCATGAGGAAAGACATGACCGAAAGAAAAGAAACAAGTTAAAAATTGAGCACTTATGGATCTTCAAAATGGATAATGAGCCTAGCATGCTAATGATCTACAAAGTGGCTATAGGACACAAATGAGTGTTTTGTAGTGGGCTTCACAAAACTCTGATTTCAGCCTGATACAAATCTTGTTGGCAGAGCTGAAAATATCTGTTTGCAGTTGTAGCTGATGTTAAACTGACAGCTTAAAATAAACAAGCCATATGGTAGTCCCTCCTAACATCCCTAAACAAAGCTGAAGCAACATCAGCTTTTATAGCGGCTGCAGCTTGACGTCGATCCCACGTACATTCAGCCCTTCAAGCTGCATCTTGTTCAGCGCTTGTGTTGAACTTTTAAAGCCTTCATTACAGTTATATTGTGGATGATAATGAAGTCTGATGAAAAGGGGAGCAAAGCCAGGTCACAAGTCTCAAGACAGGAGAGAATTTCTGACTTTCTGCCATCACATGCTGGCTAACAGGTAATAACAAGATTGTATATTTGACTCATAAACTGACACAGGCATGCTTCAGATCTGTTCTGAGCCAAACAACAGAAGATTGGCATTGGTTTAGTGTATTTTTAATAACGTGAAATAACAGTGATCACTCTGTCCATTTAAATAAAAACCATTAGAGGGAGGTGTGTATCAAAGACGTTGTTAACACTTGAAAGAACCTGTGCAATATTTCTTCTGAGTGACAGATTGTATTTATCCAGCTTTGTATCTGTGTTGCTGGCTGCTTGTCACATTCAGTTATTTTTTATTATCTTCAAGGAGATTATGCTTCTGGTCTGAGGAACATCCATACATGCTTTGCTTTCATCTATGCAGGGTCGCGGGGGTTCCCATCTCTAGTGGGCATTTGGTGAGAGGCAGGGTACACCCTGGACAAGTCGCAAGTCCATCAGAAGGTAATACAGGACAAACAACCATGCGAGAATGCAGAGAACGAACAATTTTTTGTGCTTCCTGAAGGGCCTGTGTGAGAACATAGCACGGAAATGTACGACTAAAATAAGTGTGAACCACAGGAAGTTTGAAACCTGACAGAAATCTCACTGAAGGTAACTTAGCATGAATTTATAAAGTGGAGAGACGTGTAGCACTGACCGTGTTTTCTGCTTTCTTTACCAGGTTCACAGTTTTTATATAAACTACTGAAAAGTTTACATAAAAACTTCTCCAGTATAAAAACTTACCATACTGGTAGGTTTGGTAAGAGTACTTACCATACTCCTCTATGGTTAGTGCAAAAACACTTACACTTACCATAGAGCATTATGGTAAGTACTAATCTATGGTAAGTGTAAAAATACTTACACTTGCCATAGAGGTACGCGTTTTTACCACTTACCATGCAGGAAGTGCTAAAAACAGAATCGGACACAGAAACTGTCAACGTCTGCTGCTGCTTCCCTCTCTTCACTTTGTTGAAGACAAACGGTGCAAGCGACGTTTTCATTTACCCTCACATATTCATGCAAGGCATCTACAAAACAACCCGAGTTACAGATGTTTTGTTTGTGTCGGCGTTGTCTCAAGTATCCGCCTGAAAATGCTGAAGGTTATTTTCATTACCCGTGTAGAGCAGCTGATCTGCCTTACACGTCCGTAATGTTTTCTTTTCACATATCATCCTTTGTATTCATTTATAAGTTATTAATATTGTTGCATTATTTAGATGCACTCCTATGCTCCTTACTGCCTATTTCCAAATGTTTTCTGTCTCCACAATGTGAACTGGAAACTTTCACAGAGACTTAAATGTAACAGATCATCGGACCTGCTGCTACTGCTAAACATAACAAAGGCAAATAATGATTTTGTATTGGGGTTTTTTTCTATCACATATTGAGGTGTTCACTTATATGGTAATAAATTTTATTACTACTGGCATAAGATTTGTTTCTGCTTTTTGTTGCTACAATTTCAACAAACCTTTATAGTAATGCCTGAAGTTAACATCAGGTTGCAGGCACTAGCAATATAGTTTTTGTTTGTTTATTAATAAAACTGTCCTTATAACCACTATTAAACTTTGTCTTGAAAGTATAAAAACAACACAACACATGGTTAGACTCACAGCTGTTGGTTCTATCTGCTTGAATCTGAATTTGTGCTTGTTCTTGTTCTGACCACAGAATAGGCAACATGCTCTTGCTCTGGATGCTTCTGGACGCTGGAGTAAATGGGGTTCATTTTCTCCAAAGCTATCTGGCCGTAATGAAGCTCCTGTTCTGCTGGTTGAGTTGCAAACTCTTCATACATATCACCAGTATGTATCTAATGAAAAATAAATATTACATTTTTAATTCAAGTGAGCAAATAATCATTCTTAAAATTATATAAAGGTATAGAGTTTGGTAACACTTCCAAGTGAAAATTAACATCTTTATGTCAACAGGGTGATATGTGGATAAGGAAAGAAGCAGAAAAAACAGGATTACCTCATCCATGTTGTTGACAGGTTCACTTTTAGAAGACTGATGAGAGGGCTTGAATTTCCTGCTTGGTGAAATTGATAAAACATAAACAGTGAAGATGGAGCTTATAGTGAGTATAACATGTTAACTATTAGTAACGGCTGTGATAATCACCTATACAAGAAAACAGTCAAAGGTAACAGGACCAAAAGAAACACAGAGAGTCCTGCAGCTGTTCGTATCCAGTTTACTGTTGTTGCTGAAGAGGTTGTTGTTGCCTGTTGTACAGTCAGAGTCTTTCCAGGTGAGTTTAGCGTTTCAACAGAACAGGAGTAGTTTCCTTCATCCTGTCTGCTAACTGCATCTATAATCAGATGGTTGTTTGGTATTTTAGTCAGACTCAGAGGCCGACTGTTAAAGTACCAAATGTAGTTTGTGTTTTCACTGAGAGGACAGCTGGTGTTGCAGGTCAATGTGACTCTCTGACCCTCAGTGACCTCTGCAGCAGGTCGCACATCCACTAGGAGACCTGGAAGACAGTTGGACTAATCAGTGAACAGAAGAGTAACATTTAGTCAGTGGTTCTATGAAAATAGGCTCAGGAGATGTAACTAAATTGTAGTTTAGTCATTTCATAATAAATTACCTCCAGCTAAAGGATGGGTGTCTTATTATAATATTTAAGATATGAAATGTTAATTAAATGTACAAACGTTATGTTTACGTAGACATAAAAATTCCATACTAAGACTTTAAATTTTGTAACATGAACATTTTCGGAATAGAATATAAGAGTAACACATTTAGATGGGAAACCATTACATATAAAAACTCATCATATTTACCTGTTACAATCAAAGTAACTCCAGAAAAATTAGATGATTTCCATATAAAATGGTCTGTTTTGATTCTGAACTCGTATTCTCCTGAGTTTTTCTCATCCAGGTTGTTTAATCTGAGGATGTGTTGGTTCCTCGTGTCATCCTGATAATTCACATCAGTATTATTCTCCATCACCTCTTCCTCCAGCTTTGTATTTATCTTCATTTTATACCAGCGTTTAGTCAGTGACTGTTGCTGTTCAGGATGTGAGTACTTGCTGGAGATGTTCACTGATGAACCTTTCAGGCCACAGATTCTCCTGCTGTCATAATTCACAGTCCAGCAGTTGCTATCATCAACACCTGAAAATGAGAGAATGATAAATTAAAATAATTGCTCAAATTGGGGCCTGCCATGCAAAGCAATGAATTGGGGCCTGCCATGCAAAGCAATGGCAGGAACCTATTACTATTGTCGGAGAAAGTGTTTCTTTCTTCTTCTTTATTTTTCTTCCGTAACCGTTAATGCGGCTCATACCGCTGCGTGCACACCTACAAAAGAGGTATCAAAACCTGCAGAAAATTCACGCCATTCCAGTTATTACTTTTGGTGGGATTCGGGATGAACATGGCGACATAATTCGCAAAAAACTACGAAAAAAACCCCATTATAAGTCAATGGGAAAAATCCTGGAAATACCCTATTTTTGAGGATTTTCTGTGTCGTCACAAATTCACCTAGAAATGCCATTCAAATTTCATTTTGTAGATACGTCTGTGATCTCTTCGAAAGTGAAGACGGCTCGTCGATACCAGTTACGGTTTGTCCACAATTTGCCTCTAAGCGACCCAAAGTTTCTCATTTTTCCTAAAGTTAGAGTGCTTCTCTCGCTGATTAGAGTGAGAGATCAAGACAACTTTTTCAACCCAAATCATTTTTGAAATCGCCATCACGCCCACAAATATCGCACGATTAGTATCAAAATCGGTCCTGACATTGATACGCCTGTCTGCTCCGGTAAAATCTTTTCGAAATTTATCTAGATCGTACGGTTTTCTGTCACGGTGCTTCAGAGCAAAGTCATGCGACAGGATTTTCTGAGGCTGTCTGAGGCTCTCTCCCATGTATTTGAATAGAATTTCAGATCTGGGCACAACATTTCTTTCTCTCATCGCTGTAAATGCTCTGAGTGAGGTACAGATATGAATCTCGGGACTATCGCAGAAGACACATTGACCTCTCATACGCTCGAAACGCTTTTCGAATATGTATTACGGTTCCCGACCAGGAAGGATTTGTTTCCAATGCTTTTTGTCAGTAAAACGTGTTTGCTCAAACACACAATTGTGTGTTTGAGAGCTCAGAGCTCACACCTGCTGAGACCATTATTTACCATAGCAACGGATCTCAAGAGGCTATTGGCTGCTGGTTTGGACTACAAATACGCATCGCTGTAGTTCTATCTATAGTGGACCGCTCAGTTGAAACAGATCAGGACTGAACTGGCCCTTAGAACTAATTGCTGCTATGGGCTGTATATAACTGATTTAACTCAGTAACTGTTACACATGGGATTAGTTTTGAACTTTAAAATTAAGCATATTGAAAATTTCACAATAAAAGCCCTGAATATTTTTACATGACGTAATTGCTCTTTTTGGCTTTATTTGACTTTTTTATCCAAAGCACTGTTACACATGGGATTAGTTCGGAACTTTAAAATGGAGCATAATAATAATTTCAAAATAATAGCCTTGAATATTTTTACATCATGTAATTGCTCTTTTTGGCTTTATTTGACTTTTTCATCCAAAGCACTGTTACACATGGGATTAGTTTGGCCCTTTGAAATGAAGCATACTGAAAATTTCAAAATAAAAGCCTTGAATATTTTTACATCAACTACTTGCGTTTTCAGCATTATATAACTGATTTAACCCAATGACTATTACACATGGGATTAAAATAGACTGTTTTGCATGAGCAGCAGATAGATCCTCTATTGCACATGTGTCAAACTCAAGGCCCGTGGGCCACATGTGGCCCGCTACGTCATTTTATGTGGCCCTCTCCCCCTACCACCGTTTTACAGCCCCATTGATTGACTTAAAATAGTTTTTGAGCACGAATTGACTACAAACTACATATCCCATAATGCCTTCCGATTCTTACCAACCAACATTACGGCTTCTCGCCACTAGAGTGCAGCAGAGTCACCTCAAGCTGATTATTAATTTTCCCAGCGAATAAAACTGAAACATCGACAAGCTAAGAAGCTAAAGAGCGAAGTCCCGTGATGTTTCAATCGAGGACTTTTACCGTCTCCTGCCCCCTGATTTGATGCCACAGCTTCGACTCCATGCAGCTCGTGTTTTGTCCACGTTTGGAAGCACCTATCTGTGCGAACAGATGTTTTCAATAATGACTTTAAACAAGACCAAGCACAGATCGCGCATTACTGACGAAAACCTACACGCCGTTTTGCGGATTGCCACAGAATAGAACTAAAACCAGACATCGACGAACTGACCAGGGGAAAACGGTGCCTGACATCCGGCCAGAAAACATTGGTAAGCACAAACAAACTACATTTAAATAGAATGAATGTAAAACCAAAACTCAGTATACTGGAATATGCATATAGTTTATTGATTTTGCTTGTGTTTTGTTTATTTACAGAACACAACACAATGAGGATGTGTGTGAGTTGGTGACAGGGTGAAGATGGATCAGCGTTGTGTTCAAGGACAGGAAACGTCACCTCATTGTTTTGTTCTTATGTGAAATACATGTTCGTTGTGTAATAAATAACGAAAAAGTTTTGTGAATGAAGTTGAGAGTTAATATCAAAACTTGTTTTTTATTATTTGTCTGCTTATCTTCAAAGCAGACAAAGAATAATTTTCCCAGCGAATAAAACTGAAACATCGACAAGCTAACGAGCTAAAGAGCGAAGTTTAGCTGAGCAGTTTAAAAATACTGAGCATATTTTTAAACTGCTCAGTTTAAAAATACTGTAATTTTTAAACTGAGCAGTAATTTTACATCCATGCAAACTCAAATGTAATATTTAAAACTTGAATACATAAAATCAGTTATTTAACAATATGAGGTGTTGTTTAAAAATAAAAAAGATAGCAATTTCTTTTTATTGCAGAGACATTAGATTCTTAAATTTATGGTATTCTTTAAATGTTGTAATTTTGGTTCATTGTAAACTTTACCTGTAAAAAGTTTGTAGAAATCTTTAACATAAGGTCAATATATATTTTTAAACTGTAATATGTGTGTGTGTGCGTTATTGAAAATTTATATTTGTGACAATCATTAGGTAAATGCTAATGAACTGCCTTCCTGCAGTTTATGAGCATTGAACTGTTACTAAACAGTTCAATGCAAGGTTCATTAGCGTTAGCATTTTAGCTTCAATAAGCTATTAGCTATTTATTTTACTTTTTAGCAATGTTTAGTATACTGAATGGAGTAAATCAATTACAGAAAATATCCTAGTGATTTCCCACATACTGATGAAAGCAATGACGCTAACATTAGCGTTTCTGCTGATTTTAGCTGATATACTTACTTTATAATACTGAATGGTGCACGTCCGCCTTACTTAACGTTCTTGCGATTCTCCGCATGCCACTGATTACGTTGCGGCGTTCTTTAGCGTCGATGCCGATTTGTAGCGTGACGACGCCGGGCCCAGACCCACGGGCGCGCCTTGGCAGGCCCCGGCTAAATTTCTTCCGAAATTTTCTAGTTACAATATAAAATGTTTCTGAATAAACAAATGTTGAAAAATAATACAATTCTCTCTCTTTTAATAAGTATGTCAATACTACAGAATAGTTCATACTCACAAACTTCATTAGAAAGCAGATCATGACGATCCTTCACAGTGCAGAAGAAGCTCTCTGTTGATGAGATGGTAACTAGAGGGCTTTCAACAACTTTCTGTTCACCAGTTTCTGTGTTTTTATACAACTGAAATGAAGTTTTGTTGTCAGTCAGAGAACAGCTGGAGTTACACGTCATCTTGAAATGGTCATTCTCTGATTCTGTCCTTTCAACACGAACTTCTGTTGGGACATAATGAACATGTTTCGGATATTTACTTTTTATGTTGATGAGACAAATTATTGAATTATAAAGAATATTATAAGTAGATAGTGTGAACAGGTTGATAAAGTATGAATATTTCTATAGTTGCTGTAGAAAAATTAGAGCCGATGTAAAACCAGCAGATGATTGTGCCATCACCTGTAGGAAATGTGATGGAGCAGGACTGTTTCTGTGATTTGTAGGAACACATTGTGCCTTCAGCGTAGGTCACACTGAAGCAGCTCCCTGAGATCTAGAGTCAATGCACAGCTTCAGTTATTACAACTGAAAACCAGCGATCAGGCCTGAAACCTGGGAGTACTGATGGACTCTGACCTGAACCTCCAGAGCCACATAAAGACAGTTACAAAGTCGGCCTTCTATCACCTGAAGAACATTTCCAGGATTAAAGGACTAATGTCTCAGCCAGATCTAGACAAACTCATCCATGCGTTCATCTTCAGTCGTATTGATTATTGCAGCAGCGTCTTCACAGGTCTGTCCAACAAATCAATCAAACAGCTGCAGCTGATCCAGAATGCTGCTGCTCGGGTTCTCACTAAAACCAGGAAGATGGAGCACATAACGCCAGTTTTAAAGTCCCTCCACTGGCTCCCTGTAGCTCGGATTATTTAAAAATAATTTTTTTTTTTCAATTTTCAATGTTTATTAAATCCTTCAACAAGTAAACATACAGTGAAACCGATGTTGACAATATCGGTACTGTAAAGTATACAACATTAAGTAGTTATACAGAGAAGGATCTGAGTTTTAACATTTTCTCCCCTGACCCCCCCACCCCACCCTCACCCCTCCCATGCTCCCCCCACCCCAGCCAACAAAAGGAGCTAAAGCAAAAGAAAATATACTAAAATAAAATTAAAATAAAGTAAACAAAAAGTTCAAACACACTGCATCTTTTATTCTGGACCAATAGTGTTTGAGCCTTATCTCTCTGGTTTTAAGAATGGTTCCCACGTACTCTGATACTCCTCAATCTGACCGTTTATTTTGTGTATGAGTCGTTCGTAAGAGGCAGTTTCTAAAAGTGCTGCATACCATTCTGTATAGGTAGGGATATTTTGACCTTTCCAGTGTCTTAATATAACTCGCTTAGCCGTAGTGAGGGCAATTTTAAGCCATTTTGCCTCCTTTGTTCCTATTCCGACCTTGGATTATTTTAAATATTTTAAAGAATAAACTTTAAAATACTGTTGTTAGTTTATAAATCACTGAACGGCTTAGCACCACAATACATTAAAGATCTGCTGTTGTTGCATCAACCTTCCAGACCCCTCAGGTCTTCGGGTTCTGGCTCTGCTCTGCATCCCCAGAACCAGAACCAAAGGAGGAGAAGCAGCTTTCAGCATCTATGCACCACATATCTGGAACAAACGTCCAGAAAACAGCAGAAGAGCAGAAACACTGAGTTCCTTTAAAGAGGCTGTATTATGTAAAATATCATATTTATATCATATTAAAATGTTATTCAGTGATTTAATATGTACCTTGAGTGTCACCTTGATTATTTTCTCAGGACCTTCTTGCTGAAAGGCAACTGTGCTATCAATTGTTCAACCATGCATAACCAAAAATCTCTCCAAAAACATGTAAAATCGTCCGACTATCAGGAAAAATTAAATGGATAAAAATGTTTACTCACTAAAATATTTCCAGGCTCCACATGTGGCTCACTTTGAGATCATTAATTGCAAATAAGTTGAAAACCAGGCATCATTTACCTCCCATGACACAATAAAACACTTCTCATAAAAGCCTGATTAAAAAGCATTAAATACATAAAACTTAGATTCACATGAGCGCTGGGTCAACAGATTATTACGAAAAGGTACATTTTAATTTTTTTAATAAAAGAATTTACAAAGGGAAACATCCAATATAGATTTCTCATCGTCAGTGGTATATTTCAATTATTTCTGCTTATGTGCTTAGATAAGATGCTTATGCCGTCTCTGTTTTAGGAGTGACATGACACAAAAACTATGACAGATGTAGTTGATGTCCAAATAAATAAATAAATTTATTGTACATGTTCTCAGTTTTATGAGAACATGTACTTTGAGTTTCCATTAGCTGTAGACTTAATCCTCTAAAGTGTCATAGATAAATTCTTGAAATATATCTATTTATGTTTAGTGAGTCTATATGGCAGTTTCCCCTTATAGCTTTTAAATACTGAAACAAATTAAATTTATTGAAATGTACCTGTGATGAAATATTCTTTTCCACAAAATTCAAAGGGAAATACTTGGTCAGATTTTAGAAGCCAAATATTGAGAAACAACAAAGAAAGCACAGAGAGGAGGAGGGTTAGGAGGAGAAGAAGAAGAAGAAAGGAATAATAATAATAATATATATTCTCAGAAAATTTTAAATCATATCAAAGTAATAATAATAATAATAATAATAATAATAATAATAATAATAAAATAATAATATAATAATAATATTATTATCTACCCATCTATTTTCTGTACACCCTGGTCCCTAGTGGGGTTGGGAGGTGCTGGTGTCTATCTCCAGCGAACGTTTCGGGCGAGAGGCGGGGTTCATCCTGGACAGGTCGCCAGTCTGTCGCAGGGCAACACAGAAACAGACAGGACACACAACCATACACTCACACCTAGTGAAAATTTAGAAAGACGTATTAACCTAACAGTCATGCTTTTGGACAGTGGGAGGAAGCCGGAGTACCCGGAGAGAACCCATGCGTGCACAGAGAGAACATGCAAACTTATATCTTCGTGGCGCGGTCCATGTTAGCGAAAGTAAGTTAATATGTTAACTTAAGTTCGGAAGCAGGGCCACGTCCAGACCACACCTCTAATTATAAGATAAATACATATTATGTATTTATCTAATTTCATCCCTTTGTCCCATCCATCCATTTTCTTACACCCTTATCCCATTGAGATCTGTGCTGGTGCCCATCTCCAGTGGTCAACTGGTGAGAGGCAGGGTACACCCTGGACAGGTCGCCAGTCCATCACAGAGACAAACAATCATATACACACAAACGCAGACCTAAGGAGAATTTAGAGAGACCAATTAACCTGAACACATTTCATGTTTTTGGACTGTGGGAGGAAGCCGGAGCACCCGGAGAGAACCCACGCCTGCACAGGGAGAACATGCAAACTCCATGCAGAAAAAAGGCCTGGAATTGACCCAGGACCTTCTTCCTGCAAGGCAACAGTGCTACCAACTGCGCCACTGTGCATCATGCCTTCTTTAATAAATCTTTAAACTTATATCTTTGCGGTGTGGTCTGTGCTTGTGAAAGTCAACATGTTACCCCCACACTAAGTCTTCACTTCTTCACCTCCCTTGATCCCCTCATTCCCCCATCCTTTCATCCCTTCTTCAATAAATCTTTAAACTTCAATCTTTATGAGGTGGTCCTTGCAAGTGGATTGCAAATCTTCATCCATCCATACATCCATCCATTATGGTGAGAAGCTTCATGATCTTGGCCCCTAGCATAAACAAGCGTTACTCATTTTCTTCAGCAGGCTGCTTTCTCTTCCATTTTTCCGGTTTCTTCAAACCCAGAGCATGTCGAAGCTTTTTCAGTAAAGGTTTCTTTACCGGGAGGGGAGCTTGTGCTTCGGCAATTACCTCCTGATCCTTCCGTTTTAGCTCCTCAGAGAGCTTATAATTGCGTGAAAGTTGGCGTTCAATTTCAGCTGTTGACGCATCCAGCTCTTTCCTGTACTTGACTTCATTTAAAAAGAGGTCGCGTTTAACTTCATCCAGCTCCTTCTGTAGCATGTTCTTCTCCGCGTGGAGGAATTTGGCCCTCTTTCCGTTACGTATCTCGACCTCTGCATGACGGTATCTTTCATCCCTGTGCTCCTGCTCCATTGTTTCTATTTCTTTTCTAAGGGCTAAAATTTCAACTTCAAACTTCTGGACCATTTCTAGACTTGCGTCTTTGGCTTGGTCCAGCTCTTTCTGGATGCATCTCTGTGCCTCTAGGGAATCGTCTTGCACTGCAGCCATTTTTTGACAAAGAGTTGCATTCTCAGCTTGCAACTCTGAGTAAAGCATTTGGTTGATTTTCACTATCTGCATGAGATTCTCTGTCGTCTTGCAGCTCCCTCTCCAGTGAACATATCCGTTTCTTATGAGTTAAAACATCCATTTCAAATTTCTTTGTCATTTCCCGGTTTGCCTCTTTGGCTTGGTCCAGCTCTTCCTGGATGAATCTCTGTGTCTCTAGGGACTCGTCGTGCACTGCAGCCATTTTTTGACAAAGAGTTGCATTCTCAGCTTGCAGCTCTGAGTAAAGCATTTGGTTGATTTTCACTATCTGTGCATGAGATTCTCTGTCGTCTTGCAGCTCCCTCTCCAGTGAACATATCCGTTTCTTATGAGTTAAAACATCCATTTCAAATTTCTTTGTCATTTCCCGGTTTTCCTCTTTGACTTGGTCCAGCTTGCTCTGGAGACATGTCTTCAGTTCTGTACTCTGTCCTGTGTTTCCATCTTTTATCATCTTAAAAAACCTCTTGTTTGTATTTGTTCGAGAGTTAGCTGTTCTTTCTACGTCCAGCTCTTCCTGTAAAGTTGCCACCTGTTCTGACAGATTAAAAATGTCAGTTTCTAGCTTAGCAAGGACTTCCTGATATAAGGCCGTACTTTCCTGCATTTCTCGCTGTAAAAGTGCCTCTTTTTCTTGAGAAGATTGTAGCTGATATTGGAGGGCTTTATTTTCCATGAGGAGCTCAGAAAACACGATGTCCTCACTGGCATTGGATCCTTGTTTTGCTTCACGGCACACGCCAACGTCGTTTTCACTAAACTCGCATTTTTTTAGTTTGAGTTTCGCGTCATGCAGTTCTTTAGCCAAGTTGTTTGCTCTTTGGCGTTCCTCGTTGAATCTGGCTCTTTCCGAATTCAAGAGCGTCTTTAGCCTGTTAATTTCCTCCTCACAGGAATCACCGCTTTGGGTATCTTTGCCTTGAATCCAGGCATCCTGACTATGCTTGTTTTTCCGTCCATCTTCCTGGCATTGAATCTCCTCTTCAAAGAATTCCTTCGTCTGAGTCTCCATTTTTCTCAAAAACTGTCTCAAAAATTATCCAAACAGGGTTTTCTGTAGAAGCAGTCGTCACTGGACCTTGTGCTTTCTGACAAGCACAAGAACTAATCACTGAACTTCAAGTGAAGTTCTGTGGTGACATCACAACATGTCTTGTGACATCATAGGATTGTCCAGGCTATGGTAACCTTTGACAGTGTTCTAGAATTCTGCACCTTGTTTATTTTTAAAAAATGAACGTGTAATGAAGAGATCTTCATTATTCTATTCATTTATTTTTACTTAAATCACTGTACAGCACTTTTAAAAGCACTTTTTGCACTTTTTGCACTTTATTTAGAACTGCACTTTAAGCATATATTTGCACATAAATAGCAATTTGCACAAAGAAGTCTTAAATCTCAACTAAAAACCCAGCTGGTTAGAGTTGCCTTTGAAGTATAATGGATTAAGAATGTAACGATGGCATTTGACTTAATGTAATGTTTTGATTGTTGACTCTATGTTGCATGACTTTGTGTTGTTATGATGTAAAGCACTTTGAAATGCCTTGTTGCTGAAATGTGAGGTATAATTTGATTGATTGGTTGATTGACTACAGAAACAAACCTTTATAGTAATGCCTGAAGTTAACATCAGGTTGCAGGCACTAGCAATATAGTTTTTGTTGTTTATTAATAAAACTGTCCTTTTAACCACTATTAAACTTTGTCTTGAAAGTATAAAAACAACACAACACATGGTTAGACCACAGCTGTTGGTTCTATCTGCTTGAATCTGAATTTGTGCTGTTCTTGTTCTGACCACAGAATAGGCGACATGCTCTTGCTCTGGATGCTTCTGGACGCTGGAGTAAATGGGGTTCATTTTCTCCAAAGCTATCTGGCTGTAATGAAGCTCCTGTTCTGCTGGTTGAGCTGCAAACTCTTCATACATATCACCAGTATGTATCTAATGAAAAATAAATATTACATTTTTAATTCAAGTGAGCAAATAATCATTCTTAAAATGACATAAAGGTATAGAGTTGGTAACACTTCCAAGTGAAAATTAACATCTTTATGTCAACAGGGTGATATGTGGATAAGGAAAGAAGCAGAAAAAAACAGGTTTACCTCATCCATATTGTTGACAGGTTCACTTTTAGAAGACTGATGAGAGGGCTTGAATTTCCTGCTTGGTGAAATTGATAAAACATAAACAGTGAAGATGGAGCTATAGTGAGTATAACATGTTAATTATTAGTAACGGCTGTGATAATCACCTATACAAGAAAACAGTCAAAGGAACCAGGACCAAAAGAAACACAGAGAGTCCTGCAGCTGCGTATCCAGTTTACTGTTGTTGCTGAAGAGGTTGTTGTTGACTGTTGTACAGTCAGAGTCTTTCCAGGTGAGTTTAGCGTTTCAACAGAACAGGAGTAGTTTCCTTCATCCTGTCTGCTAACTGCATCTATAATCAGATGGTTGTTTCGTGTTTTAGTCAGACTCAGAGGCCGACTGTTCAAGTACCAAATGTAGTTTGTGTTTTCACTGAGAGGACAGCTGGTGCTGCAGGTCAATGTGACTCTCTGACCCTCAGTGACCTTGCAGCAGGTCGCACATCCACTAGGAGACCTGAAGACAGTTGGACTAATCAGTGAACAGAAGAGTAACATTTAGTCAGTGGTTCTATGAGAATAGGCTCAGGAGATGTAACTAAATTGTAGTTTAGTCATTTTATTAGAAATTACCTCCAGTTACAGATGGGTGTCTTATTATCATATTTAAGATATGAAATGTTAATTAAATGTACAAACGTTATGTTACCTAGACATAAAAATTCCAGACTCAGACTTTAAATTTTGTAACATGAACATTTTCAGAATAGAATCTAAAAGTAACACATTTAGATGGGAAACCATTACATATAAAAACTCATCATATTTACCTGTTACAATCAGAGTAACTCCAGAAAAATGAGATGATTTTCTGATGTCTGTTTTGATTCTGAACTCGTATTCTCCTGAGTTTTTCTCATCCAGGTTGTTTAAACTGAGGATGTGTTGGTTCCTCGTGTCATCCTGATAATTCACATCAGTATTATTCTCCATCACCTCTTCCTCCAGCTTTGTATTTATCTTCATTTTATACCAGCGTTTAGTCAGTGGCTGTTGGTGTCAGGATGTGAGTATTTGCTGGAGATGTTCACTGATGAACCTTTCAGGCCACAGATTCTCCTGCAGTCATAATTCACAGTCCAGCAGTCGCTACCATAACACCTGAATGAGAGAATGATAAATTAAAATAATTTTCAAATTACAATATAGTATGTTTCTGAATAAAATAAATGTTGAAAAATAATACAATTCTCTCTCTTTTAACAGTATATTAATACTACAGAATAATTCATACTCACAAACTTCATTAGAAAGCAGATCATGACGATCTTCAGTGCAGAAGAAGCTCTCTGTTGATGAGATGGAACTACAGAGTTTGATCAACTTTCTGTTCACCAGTTTCTGTGTTTTATACAACTGAAATGAACTTTTGTTGTCAGTCAGAGAACAGTTGGAGTTACACGTCATCTTGATATGGTCTTTGTCTGATTCTGTCCTTTCAACACGAACTTCTGTTGGGACATAATGAACATGTTTGGATATTTACTTTTTATGTTGATGAGACAAATTATTGAATCATAAAGAATATTATAAGTGTGAACAGGTTGATAAAGTATGAATATTTCTATAGTTGCTGTAGAAAAAAGAGCCGATTAAAACCAGCAGATGATTGTGCCATCACCTGTAGGAAATGTGATGGAGCAGGACTGTTTCTGTGATTTGTAGGAACACATTGTGCCTTCAGCGTAGGTCACACTGAAGCAGCTCCCTGAGACAGAATCTGAACAGAACCAGAGATCAGGAAGTGTCTCACCAGAAGAGACGGAAAATAAGCTAATCACGGTCACTGACCCACTGAGACGTCAGGAGCTCTGAGATCCTCGTAGCCTTTGATAGCACAGGAGTATCTGACTGCCTGATCACTGCTGACCAGCTCTTGGTACCAGGGGGACCAGTCCTCATAGAGGAACTCTCCGTTCTGGTACCAGATGAAGGCTGCAGGGCTTTCAGTCAGAGAACAGCTGCTTGAGCACATCAGACTCACTTTCTGTCCCTCTGAGGCAGGAAACACCTTTACCTGGAGGTCTGAGATATTGTTAATAAAAAACAAGCATCACTTTAATAATATTGTTTAATAACTGAAACGTATTTAACAAAAAACATACCTATAACCTGGAGCTGAATGCTGTTCTGCTGACAGCTGTCGGTTTATCTGGTCTCTTTAGGAATAGTTTCACTACAGCAGTAACTTTTTGTCTTGTCCTCTGTAGATCTCTGATTGTCAGAGTGAAATATCCTCTGATAAACTGAACTCTTCATGATTCTATGTGCAGACACATCATGATAAACATATTCTGCATTACTCTTGCTCACCATGTACCATTTGACTTTGCAGCTGAATGTGGAGCTGAGCAGCTCAGATTCACTGATGATCCTTTCAAAGCAAAGATGCTGTTTGGTTTTCCTTCAACACCTGAAACAAAGATTAGATCAACTAAAATTTGATTTTTCTGTTTTTGGTGTAATTTCTATAAAGTTACACATTCGTCACACTGTTATGGATTGTGACCATATTTCTAAATACTGCATAAAGGTTCATCAAGTCAAAACTATGTTTTATCAAACAAACTTACAAAATTCAATTAAAACAGCTAAATCAGTTCAACGTACCTGAGATGCAGAGAATATAAACCATCCACACACATCCAGCTGCTGATAAAAACATCATTGTGTTGAATACTGCTATTAAAAAATGCTAGAATTGATTTATTTGCCTTATTCCAGCTGCAGTTTAATGAAAGGTTATTAAAATAGTCGAAGGAAGAACAGTTCAGCTCAACAGCAGTCTAGTGAAAGCTGCTTCATGTGAATCTGTCTGAGAAACTGAAAGTCACTTCCTACTTTATCATTTTCCTTTCAGAAAGAGGAGACCTCTAGTGAAAAACCTGAGACACTGCATCACTACTTCTGTACTGATTTAGGATAATGTGCTATAAAATTCATACATTGTTAAAAATTCATGTTTTTTTTTTACTTTCTCCTGTTTTAAATAGAACACAAAGACACAAGGCTACATCTTAACATAATCAGAAAAACTAACAGACAGTGCTATAGAATCCCAGAAACAGGAAATTGACACAAACATTTTTTTGAGAGAAGAAGCAGAGGAAATAGAAAAGCAGACATGATGCAGGTTATGTGACTTATATTACCAGGGATTCACAGTAAACAGTGAAAGATCAAGAGCTTTCATGAGTGGAAGATCAGGTGAAACACATGATGATGAGGCAGCACAGCAAGTGAATGACATGATGAGTGAAGATCATGAGCGTCAATAAAAACGGGAAGCAAAGCACTTAGTGTTTCAATTGATCAACAGGAGCGAAGACATAAAGAAACTGATCAGCTGGCTCAACACATAGAAGATCTAAACAAAGATGGTTCGATTCCAACAGGAGAGTGTTTGTTGTGAGGCTTTTATTGTGACATTCAGTAGAAATATTACAAATGCTTAAAACTTTGAGTGATGTAAACCTGTTGCAAAACACCTAACATTTTCAATTTGAAGTTGACATGCTGAAAAAGTTTTTACATTAAATAATTCACAAATTACATGGAGTTACTGAGGAGTAAATTTGAAGAAAGCAATGCAAATCATTGTAATTGACCACAGAAGACTATAAATTACAAGTTATCTTTTTTCTTGCACTCATGCTTGACACAAGCAACAACATGTTTTCCAAAGAAGGGCATAAAACAAGTTCAGTGAAAGCAAAAGTAACTTTGATGAACATCCAGAAGATGGAGAAAATGGAAGATGGACAGTAGAATTCTCTGACAGTAGAGACTAGATAAGTTGGATAAAGATCAGCTGATACAAGACATGCATTTATTAATCCATCCATTTACTCATTGGCTACACCTGTTTATAGGGTAGAACTGGTTAAATGTCTTTAGCCAGTACAAGTAGGAAGGACTGGCTAAACACAGTTTGACCTCCAGAGGGCAGCATAACTTACTTTTAATCAAAACCTTTTGCATATCATCCATAACATCAGCAGTTACATTCAACCTCTTCCTGTCTTGGTTTCATCTGTTTGTATTTTGGTCTCTTATTGACTCAAGTATGACAACTGATTGGTAACATGTCTGCTTTAGTTCATCAATAGAAACTATTCATATTGTCATTGCATTCCACCTGACCAATATGAATAGGTTAGAAGTTAACAGATAAGTAAAGGTCACAACAAATTAATAACAGTTTAAAACAGTGAATCATAGTGGTGGTATTTATTATAACCTATAAGTTGTGAAATAAGTAAATTGCTGTCGTTGAATGTAAACAAATGGTCAGTGCCACTAATTAATACCTTAATATATTAGCATTAAACAATGTTCTATTACAAAGCTATTCCAACTTCTCATTCACTCAAACAATGATGACCAGTCAGTGTTTAAACAGGCAATAAAATGGATTGATCTGGCATTAAGTAAATCAAATATAGCAAAATATGTATTTGTCTATATGTCAAAATAATTAGAAATTTGTAAAATTGTATTACTTTCTTCAAATTTGGACTTTTACATGAACTAAAATTGCCATGCTTTTAAGAAATTTGGGAAAGCCCGGATGAGGATGTCATGGCTTTGCAAGGTTCTGACAGGAGGCACATCTCCCTTAAGACTGGTGGATGCTTCATTGAATCTCCAACTTGACATGTTTATCTGTTCAAACAATTACTTTGATGAATATACAGCATCCGTGAGATTCCTATGCTTGGTGCAAATTGTGCGGATCAACCACAAAACACAAACACAAGATCTATTGAAGAAGTGGCTAAAGCTGATAGAGTACTTTTATCAGCGGTGACAGCATCATGTTGTGGAGATGTTTTACTGCAGGAGGTCTTGGTGTAGTTCACACAACTGATGTCATCATGAGGAAAGACATGACCGAAAGAAAAGAAACAAGTTAAAAATTGAGCACTTATGGATCTTCAAAATGGATAATGAGCCTAGCATGCTAATGATCTACAAAGTGGCTATAGGACACAAATGAGTGTTTTGTAGTGGGCTTCGCAAAACTCTGATTTCAGCCTGATAGAAATCTTGTGGCAGAGCTGAAAATATCTGTTTGCAGTTGTAGCTGATGTTAAACTGACAGCTTAAAATAAACAAGCCATATGGTAGTCCCTCCTAACATCCCTAAACAAAGCTGAAGCAACATCAGTTTTATAGCTGCTGCAGCTTGACGTCGATCCCACGTACATTCAGCCCTTCAAGCTGCATCTTGTTCAGCGCTTGTGTTGAACTTTTAAAGCCTTCATTACAGTTATATTGTGGATGATAATGAAGTCTGATGAAAAGGGGAGCAAAGCCAGGTCACAAGTCTCAACACAGGAGAGAATTTCTCACTTTCTGCCATCACATGCTGGCTAACAGGTAATAACAAGACTTGTATATTTGACCCATAAACTGACACAGGCATGCTTCAGATCTGTTCTGAGCCAAACAACAGAAGATTGGCATTGGTTTAGTGTATTTTTAATAACGTGAAATAACAGTGATCACTCTGTCCATTTAAATAAAAACCATTAGAGGGAGGTGTGTATCAAAGACGTTGTTAACACTTGAAAGAACCTGTGCAATATTTCTTCTGAGTGACAGATTGTATTTATCCAGCTTTGTATCTGTGTTGCTGGCTGCTTGTCACATTCAGTTATTTTTTATTATCTTCAAGGAGATTATGCTTCTGGTCTGAGGAACATCCATACATGCTTTGCTTTCATCTATGCAGGGTCGCGGGGGTTCCCATCTCTAGTGGGCATTTGGTGAGAGGCAGGGTACACCCTGGACAAGTCGCAAGTCCATCAGAAGGTAATACAGGACAAACAACCATGCGAGAATGCAGAGAACGAACAATTTTTTGTGCTTCCTGAAGGGCCTGTGTGAGAACATAGCACGGAAATGTACGACTAAAATAAGTGTGAACCACAGGAAGTTTGAAACCTGACAGAAATCTCACTGAAGGTAACTTAGCATGAATTTATAAAGTGGAGAGACGTGTAGCACTGACCGTGTTTTCTGCTTTCTTTACCAGGTTCACAGTTTTTATATAAACTACTGAAAAGTTTACATAAAAACTTCTCCAGTATAAAAACTTACCATACTGGTAGGTTTGGTAAGAGTACTTACCATACTCCTCTATGGTTAGTGCAAAAACACTTACACTTACCATAGAGCATTATGGTAAGTACTAATCTATGGTAAGTGTAAAAATACTTACACTTGCCATAGAGGTACGCGTTTTTACCACTTACCATGCAGGAAGTGCTAAAAACAGAATCGGACACAGAAACTGTCAACGTCTGCTGCTGCTTCCCTCTCTTCACTTTGTTGAAGACAAACGGTGCAAGCGACGTTTTCATTTACCCTCACATATTCATGCAAGGCATCTACAAAACAACCCGAGTTACAGATGTTTTGTTTGTGTCGGCGTTGTCTCAAGTATCCGCCTGAAAATGCTGAAGGTTATTTTCATTACCCGTGTAGAGCAGCTGATCTGCCTTACACGTCCGTAATGTTTTCTTTTCACATATCATCCTTTGTATTCATTTATAAGTTATTAATATTGTTGCATTATTTAGATGCACTCCTATGCTCCTTACTGCCTATTTCCAAATGTTTTCTGTCTCCACAATGTGAACTGGAAACTTTCACAGAGACTTAAATGTAACAGATCATCGGACCTGCTGCTACTGCTAAACATAACAAAGGCAAATAATGATTTTGTATTGGGGTTTTTTTCTATCACATATTGAGGTGTTCACTTATATGGTAATAAATTTTATTACTACTGGCATAAGATTTGTTTCTGCTTTTTGTTGCTACAATTTCAACAAACCTTTATAGTAATGCCTGAAGTTAACATCAGGTTGCAGGCACTAGCAATATAGTTTTTGTTTGTTTATTAATAAAACTGTCCTTTTAACCACTATTAAACTTTGTCTTGAAAGTATAAAAACAACACAACACATGGTTAGACTCACAGCTGTTGGTTCTATCTGCTTGAATCTGAATTTGTGCTTGTTCTTGTTCTGACCACAGAATAGGCGACATGCTCTTGCTCTGGATGCTTCTGGACGCTGGAGTAAATGGGGTTCATTTTCTCCAAAGCTATCTGGCTGTAATGAAGTTCCTGTTCTGCTGGTTGAGCTGCAAACTCTTCATACATAAGAAGAGTATGTATCTAATGAAAAATAAATATTACATTTTTAATTCAAGTGAGCAAATAATCATTCTTAAAATGACATAAAGGTATAGAGTTTGGTAACACTTCCAAGTGAAAATTAACATCTTTATGTCAACAGGGTGATATGTGCATAAGGAAAGAAGCAGAAAAAACAGGATTACCTCATCCATATTGTTGACAGATTCACTTTTAGAAGACTGATGAGAGGGCTTGAATTTCCTGCTTGGTGAAATTGATAAAACATAAACAGTGAAGATGGAGCTTATAGTGAGTATAACATGTTAATAATTAGTAACGGCTGTGATAATCACCTATACAAGAAAACAGTCAAAGGTACCAGGACCAAAAGAAACACAGAGAGTCCTGCAGCTGCTAGTATCCAGTTTACTGTTGTTGCTGAAGAGGTTGTTGTTGACTGTTGTACAGTCAGAGTCTTTCCAGGTGAGTTTAGCGTTTCAACAGAACAGGAGTAGTTTCCTTCATCCTGTCTGCTAACTGCATCTATAATCAGATGGTTGTTTCGTGTTTTAGTCAGACTCAGAGGCCGACTGTTAAAGTACCAAATGTAGTTTGTGTTTTCACTGAGAGGACAGCTGGTGCTGCAGGTCAATGTGACTCTCTGACCCTCAGTGACCTCTGCAGCAGGTCGCACATCCACTAGGAGACCTGGAAGACAGTTGGACTAATCAGTGAACAGAAGAGTAACATTTAGTCAGTGGTTCTATGAAAATAGGCTCAGGAGATGTAACTAAATTGTAGTTTAGTCATTGTATTAGAAATTACCTCCAGTTACAGGATGGGTGTCTTATTATAATATTTAAGATATGAAATGTTAATTAAATGTACAAACGTTATGTTTACCTAGACATAAAAATTCCAGACTTAGACTTTAAATTTTGTAATATGAACATTTTCAGAATAGAATATAAGAGTAACACATTTAGATGGGAAACCATTACATATAAAAACTTATCATATTTACTTGTTACAATCAGAATAACTCCAGAAAAATGAGATGATTTCCGTTTATAATGGTCTGTTTTCATTCTGAACTCGTATTCTCCTGAGTTTTCCTCATCCAGGTTGTTTAATCTGAGGATGTGTTGGTTCCTCGTGTCATCCTGATAATTCACATCAATTTTATTCTCCATCACCTCTTCCTCCAGCTTTGTATTTATCTTCATTTTATACCAGCGTTTAGTCAGTGGCAGATGCTGTTCAGGATGTGAGTATTTGCTGGAGATGTTCACTGATGAACCTTTCAGGCCACAGATTCTCCTGCTGTCATAATTCACAGTCCAGCAGTCGCTACCATCAACACCTGAAAATGAGAGAATGATAAATTAAAATAATTGTTCAAATTACAATATAGAATGTTTCTGAATAAAGATAAATGTTGAAAAATAATACAATTCTCTCTCTTTTAATAACTATGTCAATACTACAGAATAGTTCATACTCACAAACTTCATTAGAAAGCAGATCATGACGATCTTTCACAGTGCAGAAGAAGCTCTCTGTTGATGAGATGAAAACTAGAGAGTTTTGATCAACTTTCTGTTCACCAGTTTCTGTGTTTTTATACAACTGAAATGAACTTTTGTTGTCAGTCAGAGAACAGCTGGAGTTACACGTCATCTTGATATGTTCTTTGTCTGATTCTGTCCTTTCAACACGAACTTCTGTTGGGACATAATGAACATGTTTCGGATATTTACTTTTTATGTTGATGAGACAAATTATTGAATTATAAAGAATATTGTAAGTAGATAGTGTGAACAGGTTGATAAAGTATGAATATTTCTATAGTTGCTGTAGAAACATTAGAGTCGATGTAAAACCAGCAGATGATTGTGCCATCACCTGTAGGAAATGTGATGGAGCAGGACTGTTTCTGTGATTTGTAGGAACACATTGTGCCTTCAGCGTAGGTCACACTGAAGCAGCTCCCTGAGACAGAATCTGAACAGAACCAGAGATCAGGAAGTGTCTCACCAGAAGAGACGGAAAATAAGCTAATCACGGTCACTGACCCACTGAGACGTCAGGAGCTCTGAGATCCTCGTAGCCTTTGATAGCACAGGAGTATCTGACTGCCTGATCACTGCTGACCAGCTCTTGGTACCAGGGGGACCAGTCCTCATAGAGGAACTCTCCGTTCTGGTACCAGATGAAGGCTGCAGGGCTTTCAGTCAGAGAACAGCTGCTTGAGCACATCAGACTCACTTTCTGTCCCTCTGAGGCAGGAAACACCTTTACCTGGAGGTCTGAGATATTGTTAATAAAAAACAAGCATCACTTTAATAATATTGTTTAATAACTGAAACGTATTTAACAAAAAACATACCTATAACCTGGAGCTGAATGCTGTTCTGCTGACAGCTGTCGGTTTCATCTGGTCTCTGTTTAGGAATAGTTTCACTACAGCAGTAACTTTTTGTCTTGTCCTCTGTCAGATCTCTGATTGTCAGAGTGAAATTATCCTCTAATAAACTTAACTCTTCATGATTACTATGTGCAGACACATCATGATAAACATATTCTGCATTACTCTTGCTCACAATGTACCATTTGACGTTTGCAGCTGAATGTGGAGCTGAGCAGCTCAGATTCACTGATGATCCTTTCAAAGCAAAGATGCTGTTTGGTTTTCCTTCAACACCTGAAACAAAGATTAGATCAACTAAAATTAGATTTTTCTGTTTTTGGTGTAATTTTCTATAAAGTTACACATTCGTCACACTGTTATGGATTGTGACCATATTTCTAAATACTGCATAAAGGTTCATCAAGTCAAAACTATGTTTTATCAAACAAACTTACAAAATTCAATTAAAACAGCTAAATCAGTTCAACGTACCTGAGATGCAGAGAATATAAACCATCCACACACATCCAGCTGCTGATAAAAACATCATTGTTGTTGAATACTGCTATTAAAAAAATGCTAGAATTGATTTATTTGCCTTATTCCAGCTGCAGTTTAATGAAAGGTTATTAAAATAGTCGAAGGAAGAACAGTTCAGCTCAACAGCAGTCTAGTGAAAGCTGCTTCATGTGAATCTGTCTGAGAAACTTGAAAGTCACTTCCTACTTTATCATTTTCCTTTCAGAAAGAGGAGACCTCTAGTGAAAAACCTGAGACACTGCATCACTACTTCTGCTACTGATTTAGGATAATGTGCTGTAAAATTCACACATTGTTAAAAATTCATGTTTTTTTTACTTTCTCCTGTTTTAAATAGAACACAAAGACACAAGGCTACATCTTAACATAATCAGAAAAACTAACAGACAGTTGCTAGAGAATCGCAGAAACAGGAAATTGACACCAAACATTTTTTTGGAGAAGAAGCAGAGGAAATAGAAAAGCAGACATGATGCAGGTTATGTGACTTATATTACCAGGAATTCACAGTAAACAGTGAAAGATCAAGAGCTTTCATGAGTGGAAGATCAGGTGAAACACATGATGATGAGGCAGCACAGCAAGTGAATGACATGATGAGTGAAGATCATGAGCGTCAATAAAAACGGGAAGCAAAGCACTTAGTGTTTCAATTGATCAACAGGAGCGAAGACATAAAGAAACTGATCAGCTGGCTCAACACATACAGAAGATCTAAACAAAGATGGTTCGATTCCAACAGGAGAGTGTTTGTTGTGAGGCTTTTATTGTGACATTCAGTAGAAATATTACAAATGCTTAAAACTTTGAGTGATGTAAACCTGTTGCAAAACACCTAACATTTTCAATTTGAAGTTGACATGCTGAAAAAGTTTTTACATTAAATAATTCACAAATTACATGGAGTTACTGAGGAGTAAATTTGAAGAAAGCAATGCAAATCATTGTAATTGACCACAGAAGACTATAAATTACAAGTTATCTTTTTTCTTGCACTCATGCTTGACACAAGCAACAACATGTTTTCCAAAGAAGGGCATAAAACAAGTTCAGTGAAAGCAAAAGTAACTTTGATGAACATCCAGAAGATGGAGAAAATGGAAGATGGACAGTAGAATTCTCTCACAGTAGAGACTAGATAAGTTGGATAAAGATCAGCTGTCAATACAAGACATGCATTTATTAATCCATCCATTTACTCATTGGCTACACCTGATTGTAGGGTAGAACTGGTTAAATGTCTTTTGCCAGTACTAGTAGGAAGGATTGGCTAAACACAGTTTGACCTCCAGAGGGCAGCATAACTTACTTTTAATCAAAACCTTTTGCATATCATCCATAACATCAGCAGTTACATTCAACCTCTTCCTGTCTTGGTTTCATCTGTTTGTATTTTGGTCTCTTATTGACTCAAGTATGACAACTGATTGGTAACATGTCTGCTTTAGTTCATCAATAGAAACTATTCATATTGTCATTGCATTCCACCTGACCAATATGAATAGGTTAGAAGTTAACAGATAAGTAAAGGTCACAACAAATTAATAACAGTTTAAAACAGTGAATCATAGTGGTGGTATTTATTATAACCTATAAGTTGTGAAATAAGTAAATTGCTGTCGTTGAATGTAAACAAATGGTCAGTGCCACTAATTAATACCTTAATATATTAGCATTAAACAATGTTCTATTACAAAGCTATTCCAACTTCTCATTCACTCAAACAATGATGACCAGTCAGTGTTTAAACAGGCAATAAAATGGATTGATCTGGCATTAAGTAAATCAAATATAGCAAAATATGTATTTGTCTATATGTCAAAATAATTAGAAATTTGTAAAATTGTATTACTTTCTTCAAATTTGGACTTTTACATGAACTAAAATTACCATGCTTTTAAGAAATTTGGGAAAGCCCGGATGAGGATGTCATGGCTTTGCAAGGTTCTGACAGGAGGCACATCTCCCTTAAGACTGGTGGATGCTTCATTGAATCTCCAACTTGACATGTTTATCTCTTCAAACAATTACTTTGATGAATATACAGCATCCGTGAGATTCCCATGCTTGGTGCAAATTGTGCGGATCAACCACAAAACACAAACACAAGATCTATTGAAGAAGTGGCTAAAGCTGATAGAGTACTTTTATCAGCGGTGACAGCATCATGTTGTGGAGAAGTTTTACTGCAGGAGGTCTTGGTGTAGTTCACACAACTGATTCCTCATCTGTTCATGAGGAAAGACATGACCGAAAGAAAAGAAACAAGTTAAAAATTGAGCACTTATGGATCTTCAAAATGGATAATGAGCCTAGCATGCTAATGATCTACAAAGTGGCTATAGGACACAAATGAGTGTTTTGTAGTGGGCTTCACAAAACTCTGATTTCAGCCTGATACAAATCTTGTTGGCAGAGCTGAAAATATCTGTTTGCAGTTGTAGCTGATGTTAAACTGACAGCTTAAAATAAACAAGCCATATGGTAGTCCCTCCTAACATCCCTAAACAAAGCTGAAGCAACATCAGCTTTTATAGCGGCTGCAGCTTGACGTCGATCCCACGTACATTCAGCCCTTCAAGCTGCATCTTGTTCAGCGCTTGTGTTGAACTTTTAAAGCCTTCATTACAGTTATATTGTGGATGATAATGAAGTCTGATGAAAAGGGGAGCAAAGCCAGGTCACAAGTCTCAAGACAGGAGAGAATTTCTGACTTTCTGCCATCACATGCTGGCTAACAGGTAATAACAAGATTGTATATTTGACTCATAAACTGACACAGGCATGCTTCAGATCTGTTCTGAGCCAAACAACAGAAGATTGGCATTGGTTTAGTGTATTTTTAATAACGTGAAATAACAGTGATCACTCTGTCCATTTAAATAAAAACCATTAGAGGGAGGTGTGTATCAAAGACGTTGTTAACACTTGAAAGAACCTGTGCAATATTTCTTCTGAGTGACAGATTGTATTTATCCAGCTTTGTATCTGTGTTGCTGGCTGCTTGTCACATTCAGTTATTTTTTATTATCTTCAAGGAGATTATGCTTCTGGTCTGAGGAACATCCATACATGCTTTGCTTTCATCTATGCAGGGTCGCGGGGGTTCCCATCTCTAGTGGGCATTTGGTGAGAGGCAGGGTACACCCTGGACAAGTCGCAAGTCCATCAGAAGGTAATACAGGACAAACAACCATGCGAGAATGCAGAGAACGAACAATTTTTTGTGCTTCCTGAAGGGCCTGTGTGAGAACATAGCACGGAAATGTACGACTAAAATAAGTGTGAACCACAGGAAGTTTGAAACCTGACAGAAATCTCACTGAAGGTAACTTAGCATGAATTTATAAAGTGGAGAGACGTGTAGCACTGACCGTGTTTTCTGCTTTCTTTACCAGGTTCACAGTTTTTATATAAACTACTGAAAAGTTTACATAAAAACTTCTCCAGTATAAAAACTTACCATACTGGTAGGTTTGGTAAGAGTACTTACCATACTCCTCTATGGTTAGTGCAAAAACACTTACACTTACCATAGAGCATTATGGTAAGTACTAATCTATGGTAAGTGTAAAAATACTTACACTTGCCATAGAGGTACGCGTTTTTACCACTTACCATGCAGGAAGTGCTAAAAACAGAATCGGACACAGAAACTGTCAACGTCTGCTGCTGCTTCCCTCTCTTCACTTTGTTGAAGACAAACGGTGCAAGCGACGTTTTCATTTACCCTCACATATTCATGCAAGGCATCTACAAAACAACCCGAGTTACAGATGTTTTGTTTGTGTCGGCGTTGTCTCAAGTATCCGCCTGAAAATGCTGAAGGTTATTTTCATTACCCGTGTAGAGCAGCTGATCTGCCTTACACGTCCGTAATGTTTTCTTTTCACATATCATCCTTTGTATTCATTTATAAGTTATTAATATTGTTGCATTATTTAGATGCACTCCTATGCTCCTTACTGCCTATTTCCAAATGTTTTCTGTCTCCACAATGTGAACTGGAAACTTTCACAGAGACTTAAATGTAACAGATCATCGGACCTGCTGCTACTGCTAAACATAACAAAGGCAAATAATGATTTTGTATTGGGGTTTTTTTCTATCACATATTGAGGTGTTCACTTATATGGTAATAAATTTTATTACTACTGGCATAAGATTTGTTTCTGCTTTTTGTTGCTACAATTTCAACAAACCTTTATAGTAATGCCTGAAGTTAACATCAGGTTGCAGGCACTAGCAATATAGTTTTTGTTTGTTTATTAATAAAACTGTCCTTATAACCACTATTAAACTTTGTCTTGAAAGTATAAAAACAACACAACACATGGTTAGACTCACAGCTGTTGGTTCTATCTGCTTGAATCTGAATTTGTGCTTGTTCTTGTTCTGACCACAGAATAGGCAACATGCTCTTGCTCTGGATGCTTCTGGACGCTGGAGTAAATGGGGTTCATTTTCTCCAAAGCTATCTGGCCGTAATGAAGCTCCTGTTCTGCTGGTTGAGTTGCAAACTCTTCATACATATCACCAGTATGTATCTAATGAAAAATAAATATTACATTTTTAATTCAAGTGAGCAAATAATCATTCTTAAAATTATATAAAGGTATAGAGTTTGGTAACACTTCCAAGTGAAAATTAACATCTTTATGTCAACAGGGTGATATGTGGATAAGGAAAGAAGCAGAAAAAACAGGATTACCTCATCCATGTTGTTGACAGGTTCACTTTTAGAAGACTGATGAGAGGGCTTGAATTTCCTGCTTGGTGAAATTGATAAAACATAAACAGTGAAGATGGAGCTTATAGTGAGTATAACATGTTAACTATTAGTAACGGCTGTGATAATCACCTATACAAGAAAACAGTCAAAGGTAACAGGACCAAAAGAAACACAGAGAGTCCTGCAGCTGTTCGTATCCAGTTTACTGTTGTTGCTGAAGAGGTTGTTGTTGCCTGTTGTACAGTCAGAGTCTTTCCAGGTGAGTTTAGCGTTTCAACAGAACAGGAGTAGTTTCCTTCATCCTGTCTGCTAACTGCATCTATAATCAGATGGTTGTTTGGTATTTTAGTCAGACTCAGAGGCCGACTGTTAAAGTACCAAATGTAGTTTGTGTTTTCACTGAGAGGACAGCTGGTGTTGCAGGTCAATGTGACTCTCTGACCCTCAGTGACCTCTGCAGCAGGTCGCACATCCACTAGGAGACCTGGAAGACAGTTGGACTAATCAGTGAACAGAAGAGTAACATTTAGTCAGTGGTTCTATGAAAATAGGCTCAGGAGATGTAACTAAATTGTAGTTTAGTCATTTCATAATAAATTACCTCCAGCTAAAGGATGGGTGTCTTATTATAATATTTAAGATATGAAATGTTAATTAAATGTACAAACGTTATGTTTACGTAGACATAAAAATTCCATACTAAGACTTTAAATTTTGTAACATGAACATTTTCGGAATAGAATATAAGAGTAACACATTTAGATGGGAAACCATTACATATAAAAACTCATCATATTTACCTGTTACAATCAAAGTAACTCCAGAAAAATTAGATGATTTCCATATAAAATGGTCTGTTTTGATTCTGAACTCGTATTCTCCTGAGTTTTTCTCATCCAGGTTGTTTAATCTGAGGATGTGTTGGTTCCTCGTGTCATCCTGATAATTCACATCAGTATTATTCTCCATCACCTCTTCCTCCAGCTTTGTATTTATCTTCATTTTATACCAGCGTTTAGTCAGTGACTGTTGCTGTTCAGGATGTGAGTACTTGCTGGAGATGTTCACTGATGAACCTTTCAGGCCACAGATTCTCCTGCTGTCATAATTCACAGTCCAGCAGTTGCTATCATCAACACCTGAAAATGAGAGAATGATAAATTAAAATAATTGCTCAAATTGGGGCCTGCCATGCAAAGCAATGAATTGGGGCCTGCCATGCAAAGCAATGGCAGGAACCTATTACTATTGTCGGAGAAAGTGTTTCTTTCTTCTTCTTTATTTTTCTTCCGTAACCGTTAATGCGGCTCATACCGCTGCGTGCACACCTACAAAAGAGGTATCAAAACCTGCAGAAAATTCACGCCATTCCAGTTATTACTTTTGGTGGGATTCGGGATGAACATGGCGACATAATTCGCAAAAAACTACGAAAAAAACCCCATTATAAGTCAATGGGAAAAATCCTGGAAATACCCTATTTTTGAGGATTTTCTGTGTCGTCACAAATTCACCTAGAAATGCCATTCAAATTTCATTTTGTAGATACGTCTGTGATCTCTTCGAAAGTGAAGACGGCTCGTCGATACCAGTTACGGTTTGTCCACAATTTGCCTCTAAGCGACCCAAAGTTTCTCATTTTTCCTAAAGTTAGAGTGCTTCTCTCGCTGATTAGAGTGAGAGATCAAGACAACTTTTTCAACCCAAATCATTTTTGAAATCGCCATCACGCCCACAAATATCGCACGATTAGTATCAAAATCGGTCCTGACATTGATACGCCTGTCTGCTCCGGTAAAATCTTTTCGAAATTTATCTAGATCGTACGGTTTTCTGTCACGGTGCTTCAGAGCAAAGTCATGCGACAGGATTTTCTGAGGCTGTCTGAGGCTCTCTCCCATGTATTTGAATAGAATTTCAGATCTGGGCACAACATTTCTTTCTCTCATCGCTGTAAATGCTCTGAGTGAGGTACAGATATGAATCTCGGGACTATCGCAGAAGACACATTGACCTCTCATACGCTCGAAACGCTTTTCGAATATGTATTACGGTTCCCGACCAGGAAGGATTTGTTTCCAATGCTTTTTGTCAGTAAAACGTGTTTGCTCAAACACACAATTGTGTGTTTGAGAGCTCAGAGCTCACACCTGCTGAGACCATTATTTACCATAGCAACGGATCTCAAGAGGCTATTGGCTGCTGGTTTGGACTACAAATACGCATCGCTGTAGTTCTATCTATAGTGGACCGCTCAGTTGAAACAGATCAGGACTGAACTGGCCCTTAGAACTAATTGCTGCTATGGGCTGTATATAACTGATTTAACTCAGTAACTGTTACACATGGGATTAGTTTTGAACTTTAAAATTAAGCATATTGAAAATTTCACAATAAAAGCCCTGAATATTTTTACATGACGTAATTGCTCTTTTTGGCTTTATTTGACTTTTTTATCCAAAGCACTGTTACACATGGGATTAGTTCGGAACTTTAAAATGGAGCATAATAATAATTTCAAAATAATAGCCTTGAATATTTTTACATCATGTAATTGCTCTTTTTGGCTTTATTTGACTTTTTCATCCAAAGCACTGTTACACATGGGATTAGTTTGGCCCTTTGAAATGAAGCATACTGAAAATTTCAAAATAAAAGCCTTGAATATTTTTACATCAACTACTTGCGTTTTCAGCATTATATAACTGATTTAACCCAATGACTATTACACATGGGATTAAAATAGACTGTTTTGCATGAGCAGCAGATAGATCCTCTATTGCACATGTGTCAAACTCAAGGCCCGTGGGCCACATGTGGCCCGCTACGTCATTTTATGTGGCCCTCTCCCCCCTACCACCGTTTTACAGCCCCATTGATTGACTTAAAATAGTTTTTGAGCACGAATTGACTACAAACTACATATCCCATAATGCCTTCCGATTCTTACCAACCAACATTACGGCTTCTCGCCACTAGAGTGCAGCAGAGTCACCTCAAGCTGATTATTAATTTTCCCAGCGAATAAAACTGAAACATCGACAAGCTAAGAAGCTAAAGAGCGAAGTCCCGTGATGTTTCAATCGAGGACTTTTACCGTCTCCTGCCCCCTGATTTGATGCCACAGCTTCGACTCCATGCAGCTCGTGTTTTGTCCACGTTTGGAAGCACCTATCTGTGCGAACAGATGTTTTCAATAATGACTTTAAACAAGACCAAGCACAGATCGCGCATTACTGACGAAAACCTACACGCCGTTTTGCGGATTGCCACAGAATAGAACTAAAACCAGACATCGACGAACTGACCAGGGGAAAACGGTGCCTGACATCCGGCCAGAAAACATTGGTAAGCACAAACAAACTACATTTAAATAGAATGAATGTAAAACCAAAACTCAGTATACTGGAATATGCATATAGTTTATTGATTTTGCTTGTGTTTTGTTTATTTACAGAACACAACACAATGAGGATGTGTGTGAGTTGGTGACAGGGTGAAGATGGATCAGCGTTGTGTTCAAGGACAGGAAACGTCACCTCATTGTTTTGTTCTTATGTGAAATACATGTTCGTTGTGTAATAAATAACGAAAAAGTTTTGTGAATGAAGTTGAGAGTTAATATCAAAACTTGTTTTTTATTATTTGTCTGCTTATCTTCAAAGCAGACAAAGAATAATTTTCCCAGCGAATAAAACTGAAACATCGACAAGCTAACGAGCTAAAGAGCGAAGTTTAGCTGAGCAGTTTAAAAATACTGAGCATATTTTTAAACTGCTCAGTTTAAAAATACTGTAATTTTTAAACTGAGCAGTAATTTTACATCCATGCAAACTCAAATGTAATATTTAAAACTTGAATACATAAAATCAGTTATTTAACAATATGAGGTGTTGTTTAAAAATAAAAAAGATAGCAATTTCTTTTTATTGCAGAGACATTAGATTCTTAAATTTATGGTATTCTTTAAATGTTGTAATTTTGGTTCATTGTAAACTTTACCTGTAAAAAGTTTGTAGAAATCTTTAACATAAGGTCAATATATATTTTTAAACTGTAATATGTTGTGTGTGTGCGTTATTGAAAATTTATATTTGTGACAATCATTAGGTAAATGCTAATGAACTGCCTTCCTGCAGTTTATGAGCATTGAACTGTTACTAAACAGTTCAATGCAAGGTTCATTAGCGTTAGCATTTTAGCTTCAATAAGCTATTAGCTATTTATTTTACTTTTTAGCAATGTTTAGTATACTGAATGGAGTAAATCAATTACAGAAAATATCCTAGTGATTTCCCACATACTGATGAAAGCAATGACGCTAACATTAGCGTTTCTGCTGATTTTAGCTGATATACTTACTTTATAATACTGAATGGTGCACGTCCGCCTTACTTAACGTTCTTGCGATTCTCCGCATGCCACTGATTACGTTGCGGCGTTCTTTAGCGTCGATGCCGATTTGTAGCGTGACGACGCCGGGCCCAGACCCACGGGCGCGCCTTGGCAGGCCCCGGCTAAATTTCTTCCGAAATTTTCTAGTTACAATATAAAATGTTTCTGAATAAACAAATGTTGAAAAATAATACAATTCTCTCTCTTTTAATAAGTATGTCAATACTACAGAATAGTTCATACTCACAAACTTCATTAGAAAGCAGATCATGACGATCCTTCACAGTGCAGAAGAAGCTCTCTGTTGATGAGATGGTAACTAGAGGGCTTTCAACAACTTTCTGTTCACCAGTTTCTGTGTTTTTATACAACTGAAATGAAGTTTTGTTGTCAGTCAGAGAACAGCTGGAGTTACACGTCATCTTGAAATGGTCATTCTCTGATTCTGTCCTTTCAACACGAACTTCTGTTGGGACATAATGAACATGTTTCGGATATTTACTTTTTATGTTGATGAGACAAATTATTGAATTATAAAGAATATTATAAGTAGATAGTGTGAACAGGTTGATAAAGTATGAATATTTCTATAGTTGCTGTAGAAAAATTAGAGCCGATGTAAAACCAGCAGATGATTGTGCCATCACCTGTAGGAAATGTGATGGAGCAGGACTGTTTCTGTGATTTGTAGGAACACATTGTGCCTTCAGCGTAGGTCACACTGAAGCAGCTCCCTGAGATCTAGAGTCAATGCACAGCTTCAGTTATTACAACTGAAAACCAGCGATCAGGCCTGAAACCTGGGAGTACTGATGGACTCTGACCTGAACCTCCAGAGCCACATAAAGACAGTTACAAAGTCGGCCTTCTATCACCTGAAGAACATTTCCAGGATTAAAGGACTAATGTCTCAGCCAGATCTAGACAAACTCATCCATGCGTTCATCTTCAGTCGTATTGATTATTGCAGCAGCGTCTTCACAGGTCTGTCCAACAAATCAATCAAACAGCTGCAGCTGATCCAGAATGCTGCTGCTCGGGTTCTCACTAAAACCAGGAAGATGGAGCACATAACGCCAGTTTTAAAGTCCCTCCACTGGCTCCCTGTAGCTCGGATTATTTAAAAATAATTTTTTTTTTTTCAATTTTCAATGTTTATTAAATCCTTCAACAAGTAAACATACAGTGAAACCGATGTTGACAATATCGGTACTGTAAAGTATACAACATTAAGTAGTTATACAGAGAAGGATCTGAGTTTTAACATTTTCTCCCCTGACCCCCCCACCCCACCCTCACCCCTCCCATGCTCCCCCCACCCCAGCCAACAAAAGGAGCTAAAGCAAAAGAAAATATACTAAAATAAAATTAAAATAAAGTAAACAAAAAGTTCAAACACACTGCATCTTTTATTCTGGACCAATAGTGTTTGAGCCTTATCTCTCTGGTTTTAAGAATGGTTCCCACGTACTCTGATACTCCTCAATCTGACCGTTTATTTTGTGTATGAGTCGTTCGTAAGAGGCAGTTTCTAAAAGTGCTGCATACCATTCTGTATAGGTAGGGATATTTTGACCTTTCCAGTGTCTTAATATAACTCGCTTAGCCGTAGTGAGGGCAATTTTAAGCCATTTTGCCTCCTTTGTTCCTATTCCGACCTTGGATTATTTTAAATATTTTAAAGAATAAACTTTAAAATACTGTTGTTAGTTTATAAATCACTGAACGGCTTAGCACCACAATACATTAAAGATCTGCTGTTGTTGCATCAACCTTCCAGACCCCTCAGGTCTTCGGGTTCTGGCTCTGCTCTGCATCCCCAGAACCAGAACCAAAGGAGGAGAAGCAGCTTTCAGCATCTATGCACCACATATCTGGAACAAACGTCCAGAAAACAGCAGAAGAGCAGAAACACTGAGTTCCTTTAAAGAGGCTGTATTATGTAAAATATCATATTTATATCATATTAAAATGTTATTCAGTGATTTAATATGTACCTTGAGTGTCACCTTGATTATTTTCTCAGGACCTTCTTGCTGAAAGGCAACTGTGCTATCAATTGTTCAACCATGCATAACCAAAAATCTCTCCAAAAACATGTAAAATCGTCCGACTATCAGGAAAAATTAAATGGATAAAAATGTTTACTCACTAAAATATTTCCAGGCTCCACATGTGGCTCACTTTGAGATCATTAATTGCAAATAAGTTGAAAACCAGGCATCATTTACCTCCCATGACACAATAAAACACTTCTCATAAAAGCCTGATTAAAAAGCATTAAATACATAAAACTTAGATTCACATGAGCGCTGGGTCAACAGATTATTACGAAAAGGTACATTTTAATTTTTTTAATAAAAGAATTTACAAAGGGAAACATCCAATATAGATTTCTCATCGTCAGTGGTATATTTCAATTATTTCTGCTTATGTGCTTAGATAAGATGCTTATGCCGTCTCTGTTTTAGGAGTGACATGACACAAAAACTATGACAGATGTAGTTGATGTCCAAATAAATAAATAAATTTATTGTACATGTTCTCAGTTTTATGAGAACATGTACTTTGAGTTTCCATTAGCTGTAGACTTAATCCTCTAAAGTGTCATAGATAAATTCTTGAAATATATCTATTTATGTTTAGTGAGTCTATATGGCAGTTTCCCCTTATAGCTTTTAAATACTGAAACAAATTAAATTTATTGAAATGTACCTGTGATGAAATATTCTTTTTCCACAAAATTCAAAGGGAAATACATTGTGTCACATATTTTATTTTAATTTCCAAATATTTTATAAACAACAAATAAATCACATTATTATTATTATTGTTATTATTATTAATAATAATAATAATTATAATAATAATAATAATAATTATTATTCTCAGAAAATTTTAAATCATATCAAAGTATTATAATAATAATATAATAATAATAATAATAATAATAATAATAATAATAATAATAATAATAATAATAATTATTATTATCTACCCATCTATTTTCTGTACACCCTGGTCCCTAGTGGGGTTGGGAGGTGCTGGTGTCTATCTCCAGCGAACGTTTCGGGCGAGAGGCGGGGTTCATCCTGGACAGGTCGCCAGTCTGTCGCAGGGCAACACAGAAACAGACAGGACACACAACCATACACTCACACCTAGTGAAAATTTAGAAAGACGTATTAACCTAACAGTCATGCTTTTGGACAGTGGGAGGAAGCCGGAGTACCCGGAGAGAACCCATGCGTGCACAGAGAGAACATGCAAACTTATATCTTCGTGGCGCGGTCCATGTTAGCGAAAGTAAGTTAATATGTTAACTTAAGTTCGGAAGCAGGGCCACGTCCAGACCACACCTCTAATTATAAGATAAATACATATTATGTATTTATCTAATTTCATCCCTTTGTCCCATCCATCCATTTTCTTACACCCTTATCCCATTGAGATCTGTGCTGGTGCCCATCTCCAGTGGTCAACTGGTGAGAGGCAGGGTACACCCTGGACAGGTCGCCAGTCCATCACAGAGACAAACAATCATATACACACAAACGCAGACCTAAGGAGAATTTAGAGAGACCAATTAACCTGAACACATTTCATGTTTTTGGACTGTGGGAGGAAGCCGGAGCACCCGGAGAGAACCCACGCCTGCACAGGGAGAACATGCAAACTCCATGCAGAAAAAAGGCCTGGAATTGGACCCAGGACCTTCTTCCTGCAAGGCAACAGTGCTACCAACTGCGCCACTGTGCATCATGCCTTCTTTAATAAATCTTTAAACTTATATCTTTGCGGTGTGGTCTGTGCTTGTGAAAGTCAACATGTTACCCCCACACTAAGTCTTCACTTCTTCACCTCCCTTGATCCCCTCATTCCCCCATCCTTTCATCCCTTCTTCAATAAATCTTTAAACTTCAATCTTTATGAGGTGGTCCTTGCAAGTGGATTGCAAATCTTCATCCATCCATACATCCATCCATTATGGTGAGAAGCTTCATGATCTTGGCCCCTAGCATAAACAAGCGTTACTCATTTTCTTCAGCAGGCTGCTTTCTCTTCCATTTTTCCGGTTTCTTCAAACCCAGAGCATGTCGAAGCTTTTTCAGTAAAGGTTTCTTTACCGGGAGGGGAGCTTGTGCTTCGGCAATTACCTCCTGATCCTTCCGTTTTAGCTCCTCAGAGAGCTTATAATTGCGTGAAAGTTGGCGTTCAATTTCAGCTGTTGACGCATCCAGCTCTTTCCTGTACTTGACTTCATTTAAAAAGAGGTCGCGTTTAACTTCATCCAGCTCCTTCTGTAGCATGTTCTTCTCCGCGTGGAGGAATTTGGCCCTCTTTCCGTTACGTATCTCGACCTCTGCATGACGGTATCTTTCATCCCTGTGCTCCTGCTCCATTGTTTCTATTTCTTTTCTAAGGGCTAAAATTTCAACTTCAAACTTCTGGACCATTTCTAGACTTGCGTCTTTGGCTTGGTCCAGCTCTTTCTGGATGCATCTCTGTGCCTCTAGGGAATCGTCTTGCACTGCAGCCATTTTTTGACAAAGAGTTGCATTCTCAGCTTGCAACTCTGAGTAAAGCATTTGGTTGATTTTCACTATCTCAGCATGAGATTCTCTGTCGTCTTGCAGCTCCCTCTCCAGTGAACATATCCGTTTCTTATGAGTTAAAACATCCATTTCAAATTTCTTTGTCATTTCCCGGTTTGCCTCTTTGGCTTGGTCCAGCTCTTCCTGGATGAATCTCTGTGTCTCTAGGGACTCGTCGTGCACTGCAGCCATTTTTTGACAAAGAGTTGCATTCTCAGCTTGCAGCTCTGAGTAAAGCATTTGGTTGATTTTCACTATCTGTGCATGAGATTCTCTGTCGTCTTGCAGCTCCCTCTCCAGTGAACATATCCGTTTCTTATGAGTTAAAACATCCATTTCAAATTTCTTTGTCATTTCCCGGTTTTCCTCTTTGACTTGGTCCAGCTTGCTCTGGAGACATGTCTTCAGTTCTGTACTCTGTCCTGTGTTTCCATCTTTTATCATCTTAAAAAACCTCTTGTTTGTATTTGTTCGAGAGTTAGCTGTTCTTTCTACGTCCAGCTCTTCCTGTAAAGTTGCCACCTGTTCTGACAGATTAAAAATGTCAGTTTCTAGCTTAGCAAGGACTTCCTGATATAAGGCCGTACTTTCCTGCATTTCTCGCTGTAAAAGTGCCTCTTTTTCTTGAGAAGATTGTAGCTGATATTGGAGGGCTTTATTTTCCATGAGGAGCTCAGAAAACACGATGTCCTCACTGGCATTGGATCCTTGTTTTGCTTCACGGCACACGCCAACGTCGTTTTCACTAAACTCGCATTTTTTTAGTTTGAGTTTCGCGTCATGCAGTTCTTTAGCCAAGTTGTTTGCTCTTTGGCGTTCCTCGTTGAATCTGGCTCTTTCCGAATTCAAGAGCGTCTTTAGCCTGTTAATTTCCTCCTCACAGGAATCACCGCTTTGGGTATCTTTGCCTTGAATCCAGGCATCCTGACTATGCTTGTTTTTCCGTCCATCTTCCTGGCATTGAATCTCCTCTTCAAAGAATTCCTTCGTCTGAGTCTCCATTTTTCTCAAAAACTGTCTCAAAAATGATCCAAACAGGGTTTTCTGTAGAAGCAGTCGTCACTGGACCTTGTGCTTTCTGACAAGCACAAGAACTAATCACTGAACTTCAAGTGAAGTTCTGTGGTGACATCACAACATGTCTTGTGACATCATAGGATTGTCCAGGCTATGGTAACCTTTGACAGTGTTCTAGAATTCTGCACCTTGTTTATTTTTAAAAAATGAACGTGTAATGAAGAGATCTTCATTATTCTATTCATTTATTTTTACTTAAATCACTGTATAGCACTTTTAAAAGCACTTTTTGCACTTTATTAACAAGCACTTTATTTAGCACTGCACTTTAAGCATATATTTGCACATAAATAGCAATTTGCACAAAAGAAGTCTTAAATCTCAACTTAAAAACCCAGCTGGTTAGAGTTGCCTTTGAAGTATAATGGATTAAGAATGTAACGATGGCATTTGACTTAATGTAATGTTTTGATTGTTGACTCTATGTTGCATGACTTTGTGTTGTTATGATGTAAAGCACTTTGAAATGCCTTGTTGCTGAAATGTGAGGTATAATTTGATTGATTGGTTGATTGACTACAGAAACAAACCTTTATAGTAATGCCTGAAGTTAACATCAGGTTGCAGGCACTAGCAATATAGTTTTTGTTTGTTTATTAATAAAACTGTCCTTTTAACCACTATTAAACTTTGTCTTGAAAGTATAAAAACAACACAACACATGGTTAGACCCACAGATGTTGGTTCTATCTGCTTGAATCTGAATTTGTGCTTGTTCTTGTTCTGACCACAGAATAGGCGACATGCTCTTGCTCTGGATGCTTCTGGACGCTGGAGTAAATGGGGTTCATTTTCTCCAAAGCTATCTGGCTGTAATGAAGCTCCTGTTCTGCTGGTTGAGCTGCAAACTCTTCATACATATCACCAGTATGTATCTAATGAAAAATAAATATTACATTTTTAATTCAAGTGAGCAAATAATCATTCTTAAAATGACATAAAGGTATAGAGTTTGGTAACACTTCCAAGTGAAAATTAACATCTTTATGTCAACAGGGTGATATGTGGATAAGGAAAGAAGCAGAAAAAAACAGGTTTACCTCATCCATATTGTTGACAGGCTCACTTTTAGAAGACTGATGAGAGGGCTTGAATTTCCTGCTTGGTGAAATTGATAAAACATAAACAGTGAAGATGGAGCTTATAGTGAGTATAACATGTTAACTATTAGTAACGGCTGTGATAATCACCTATACAAGAAAACAGTCAAAGGTAACAGGACCAAAAGAAACACAGAGAGTCCTGCAGCTGTTCGTATCCAGTTTACTGTTGTTGCTGAAGAGGTTGTTGTTGACTGTTGTACAGTCAGAGTCTTTCCAGGTGAGTTTAGCGTT